>NW_024080905.1:1415483-2041718 GCF_003009895.1 Hyaena hyaena | reverse complement strand
TCCTTAAAAAAAAAAAAAAAAAAAAAAAAAAAATAGTAATTATTAGTCCTTTTCACTAAATCTAGAGTAATAACAGCTTATCTCGCAGTGGCTTAATTGGGTCATTATTTAGTGTTTGAAAAGCACTTTGAAGAGAATATTGGTAAATATTGTTGTTAATTTAATGCTCCCTTGTAACTGAAAGTCCGTTGCAACCAAAAAGTCCTTAGTGTTATTATGAGCCGACAATGATTTCTTAGTACTGCTTACTGTATTCAAAATTATACATGTACCGATTTTTGAAATATTTAAAATATTGTCACAAATTCCTAAAGTTATCATGTTTATACTGTCACATGTCTACGTGTCTCACCTACTATATTCGTTACATGTCCGAAAAGTTAAATGTTACGAGTCTTGCTCTCTACAGTTTGGATGAAATATAAAGCCCCACTCCCAGTGCCGAGGTATTTCCCATGCTAATGTCTTTCTTCTATATAATCTGTGTGTAGTATCTGATTAATTTTTCAGCAAGCTGTCCTATTAAACCCCGACAAATAACTGAAATAAATAACGCAGAGTCCATATACTGAGCGACCACCTGACTGTCATTAAACTTTGTCAAAAAGCGTTAGGTTGAATCACACATGCCTGGCCAGCCCTTTCAACAAATGTTCTACTCACTCTGGCCCCAGATTCCCCAGGTATAATTAAAGGCCACTCTCTAGTCTGGATTAGGCAACTTCCATACTGCACTTGATCTTAGCCAAAAGGCCAAGAAGCAGTAGGCAACCTCAATACTGACAGTATCAGTTTGCTAGGGTCGTGATAACAAAATATCACCACCTGGGTGACTTAGACAACAGATATTTATTTTCTGATAATTCTGGAAGCTAAAAGTCCAAGATCAAGGTGTTGCTGGATTTGGTCTCTGATGAGGCATCTCTGGGCTTGTAGGTGGCCACATTCTCCCTGTGTCCTCCATGGTCTTCTCTTTGTCTATGTTGTCTGTGTCCTAATTTCTGCTCATAAGTATGTAAAATAGTCATAATGAATTAGGACCCACCCCTAGAACCCCATTTTAATGTAATTACCTCTATAAAGGCCCTGTGTCCAAATCCAGTTACGTTCTGAGGTAAAGACTCAAACATATAAACGGGGGGCACGATTAAGCCCATACTCCTGCACTGTAATAATGGTCTGTGGAAACTACCATTTTTGGAGTTAATGCATTGATTTTCAAATCTGAGCAGCCAAGTGATGACTACAAGTCTTCGGTGGGTCTACTCAGTATACGAGCTTCTTAACATTACTTGGAGGAGAGCTTTATGCTTATGACTATAACAATGAAGTAATCTGATGAAATTTGTAGCAACATTATTATATGAATTCTGTATACTTTATTAAGCTATTCACTGTAAAATGTACATAATCAAACCTACCTAGCCATCTGAAGTACTAACGAGCCAAGTATTTGTTATAACAACTCGCCAATACTTTTACCCAGAATTTCCTCTTTGAACCAAACACTTGTCTCTGGTGAGTCCACATTCTTGTGTCACTGAAAAGGGCAACAGGATGTAGACAACACAGTGGTCCCAGCTCAGATCTCCCCGCTAGAGGCAAACATTTTACGCTCACGTTGTTAAATGTGTCGAGCATTTTTGCCTTCATGTTTTCAGCTGCAAACGTCTAAGAAAGCAGGAGAGTTTCTAAAGAGAGATGATGAGCCTAAGAAGCTAGAAAAGCTCTTATATTTGAAAAAAATACTGGGAACGTGAAAGCATCAAATACCACAATTTGACTGTTATCTGTCTGCATCTAGCATGGGTACTATAGTTGTTTCTGGAAAGCTTTACAATGTTCCTTCAGAATAGAATAATAGTGTTTTTGTAATTCTAAAACATGTCTTTTGCAGTTAATTAATAGCCAGAAATCCTTAGAGGATTGTTATATAGATCTGTAAGAGTATATTAGTAATATTTGGGATAATTGGTTGGTGGTTTTGAATGAGGTGTGAAACATTAATTTTCCCCCTTAAAAACTGTTTTCATGAGAATTTATTGTTGAAGCTGGGGGATGGATACCTAGAGGTTCATTATACTGTTCTCTCCACATTTGTAAGCTTTTGAAAATCCTCACATTGAAAAGTTGAAGTGATTTTTTCTTAAATAAAAAAGAAATGAATGAAATCTATAGCCTCCTGCAATGCACCCCTCATGGGCTCAGGGACAAATTACATTTGAATAATGACGTATGAGTGTATATGCAAGACAATACAAGCGTGAATAGAAGGTGGTTTTTTAGTACCAATCTTTCCATAGAAAGGTATTGTTGAAACCCTTATCCAGGAGAGGCTAAGAGAGTATCTTTCTTAGTTTTGACCTAGATTATTTGACACATGTTTTTATTTATCACTCCCTGGTATATGCATGTCTATCACTTCCTGAGTCAGTGGAGTTGCCTAGTCATCGAGATGCCCAGGCCGCATTTTTTCCAAGTTGAGTCTTTTGGCTTCAGATGTGTTCCATTTGTAGCTACACAAATCCATTTAACACGGGAATTCAAGAAGAGGGTGCTGGCTTCCAGTGTCCCATGCCTGGCGATTACCTTCTGCCCAGTACTTTCTATAAAAATGTCCTCTACTTCTTGCAAGAGCAGTGTTCACGAGTTGCCACTAGGCAAGAAAAGTTCTCTGCTGACTGTACTTCGAGGAAACGTTACTCCAAAGCCCCATCTTCAGCCTGTCACTGCCATTGCCCGTCCAAATCCCCCAGCTTCCACAGGTAGGATTAGGGACTGTCCTGGACCTCTCTTCCGAGTCTTACTCACTTTTCTGCAAAAGTTGAAGGCCTGACCTTGATTCCCTTTGACCGCTGTGTTGCTTTGAACTTGGCCCATTGTCATACAGAGAAATGCATCTTCAAGGTGTTCCTCTTTGTCTTGTGTAAATATTTTGGAGCAGCTTAGTGTATAAGAAGTAATGAACCTACTGTTTTAAGCACTCACATTACTGAGCCTCTCTGCTTTTATAGCTGTATTTGATCTGGGGGGTGTGCAGGGAGGGAGAAGGTTCCTGCAAACCACATGGTAGTGTTCCCTTTTGACATAATTCGTTCCTTCTGGACGTTATTTTTTCCTTTTTCTTTATGAGTGTACTTCAGTAGAAAGCTCAAAATATTTCAAGCTAAGAGAGCCAGGTTTAAAATGATCCCTGTGAGGATTCTATATAGTTCTCTATAATGTCTATTAAATTTCATTTAATTGTTATATTTAAAATATATAAAAGAACATATACAGTTTCTAGCATTAGGGAATTTCATGGACCTTTGCTACCACTTAAAGTCAAAAGGATGAGTTTCTAAATTCCTTTGCTTTTTGATAGACCAAATCAGATTTGTGAAAGGTTTTTTTATATGGAGTTTTCACAATGCCTTATGTAGGGATGGTGTGGTTTCTTTTGAACCTGTTTTTCACTTCTTTATTTTTATCTTTGTGTTAGTAACATCTTGGCTAAAATAAGTATTCATTAATTATTCTTATATAATGTAATGATTTTATGCCACTAGCAGAAAGGAAGGTTTATCTGTATGTTGTTTCTATACAGAGAATGATGTATTAAATATCAGAATTTTCTTCTACTAAAATTGGAAAGCTTACTCCATGCTGTACCATGTCTGACCCACAGTGCCCCATCTATATTCTTGACACCTTGTTATCATATTTATATTTTTAAATCAACATCATTTAAAATAATGTCAACAATTATAAGACCAACAAAATGATCTAAGAGTTCAAACTGGACGATAGCTTTCTCTGCCTAACTCATGATTGGGGCTCCTGGGTGGCTCAGTGGGTTGGCCTGACTCTGGATTTCAGTTCAGGTCATGATCTCATGGTTCATGGGATCGAGCCCCACATCAGGCTCTGTGCTGACAGCTCAGAGCCTGCTTGGGATTCTGTCTCCCTCTCTCTCTCTCTGCCCCTCCCCTGCTCATATGTGCATGCTCTCTCTCTCTCTCTCTCTCTCTCTCACTCTTTCTCAAAAGTAAATACATAAACAGAAAAAGAATTCATGATTATATTTCTGGTGAGTTAGGAGGATGTTACCCTAGAACAGAAGTTAGTTCTTTGATAGGCCCAAGAAAAGAAATGTGTTACAAGACATTGTAGAGATATTAAATGCCTTTTAGTTTTCACAAACTCCGCATAATAGTCATCAGAATGAATGAATTCATCATTCATCAATATTTATCAAATTTGTCAAATTTGATTCATTCTCCTATCATTTTTAAAGCATGTTTGCTATGCCCGGGTGCTATCTTCTAATTATTTAATATATTGTTTTAAAGTAACCCACTTTTCTCCTTCAGCCTCATCCTAAACAGTAATATCCATAAGGTCAGAGGCTTGTAACATTTATAACTTTTCTCTGAAACACATTAAAATAAACAAAAATGTGTTTAAAACATTTTTTAAATGTTTTATTTATTTTTGAGAGAGATAGAGAGACAGAGTGCTAGTAGGGGAGAAGCAGAGAGAGATGGAGACACAGAACATGAAGCCTTCCAGGCTCCAAGTTGTCAGCACAGAGCTTGACACGGGGCTCGAACCCATGAACCACGAGATCAAGACCTGAACTGAAGTCAGACGCTTAACCAACTGAGCCACCCAGGCGCCCCTGTAAAACACATTAAAGTAAACAAATATGTGTTTAAAGCATTTTAAACGCCCATATATCACCTAAAATTGGTTTGAACCACCAGTGGGATATATATCACACCTTGTGAAAACATTGACAAAAACCAAGCAGATGATTGACTTTTTTACTTAACTCACTGTCCACGAAGAAATAAAATAATTATTGGCTGTGAAGTTGGCACAAAACAATTTTCAGAATCATCTTTGTACTTGTGTTGCGATAATTAGAAAATGTGAACACTGTATATGTATGGGTGTATATATGTATGGGTGTATATATATAGGAATATATATATACACATGGACATAGGTAGATAATGGTTCATTTTAGCTATTGTTTGGGAAATAGCCAGGAGTTTTCATTTGCTTAGACACTGGGCATCATTTATTTGAGGCTAATAGGGCCAGCATTATTTTATCCTAGTGTCTCTATTGTACTGTTAGTCATAAGCATTATAAAGAGTGATCATTTAAAAAGTAATAATCTAGGGGTGCCTGGGTGGCTTAGTTGGTTAAGCGTCTGACTTTCGCTTAGGTCATGATCTCGCGGTTTGTGGGTTCGAGCCCCGCGTCGGGCTCTGCTGACTGCCAGCTCAGAGGCTGGAGCCTGTTTCAGTCTGTGACTCCCTCTCTCTCTGACCCTCCCCTGCTCACCCTGTCTCTCTCTCTCTCTCCTAGAAATAAATAAAACATTAAAAAAATAAAATCTTAAAAAAAAAAGTAATAATCTGGTCATAATACTCTGAAGTTTATAGTAAAGTAAATGCTGTTACATGGTTAGAAGGTGGTTCAGAAAAAGAATTAGAAAGATATCCATAGGTTTCTCATTTCTCGGATAGAAATGTTCTGCCTGATTTTTGACTACATTAATATCCCCATTTATCTAATGTCTAAGCAAGGTGAACTTGTGGAGAACCACCACACAAGTTGTTTACAGGTCATTTACTGCCATTTTGAATAGAATCGTGGAATTTGTTTCTGCAAGGAATTTTGGAGATCATCTTGTTTAACTCATTTGTTTTATTGGGGAGAAAACTGAGGCTCACGTGCTACCTCTGCCCAGAGACACACGTTGATCCTATCTACTTTTGGAAACATTTATGTGCTTGGTAAAGCTCTAGCATTTCTTCCTATTGAGGAATTAGTGATATGTTCATAAGAGCATTCTGTGGCCCCATATGTGTGCATCCTTCCATTTTTGAAATTTAGCAGCTGAGCATTAATATCTGGCGGCACTCTAGATATTTAATAGCTACTGACTCTTGTTTGTATCAAATAAAAGATGAACCCCATTGAACATTATCAGGAATGTTTTCTGTTGCCTTTAATTCATCTGAGTGAGAAAGGAAAATGGTGACATTGTTCTAAGCAGTGTCAAGACATGTTTTACCAAATAAGTAAGATTTGTGTTCTTAAGGTGAGTACCTTTGGATTCAAACATCCCATTCTTGATTCTTGATTTTTAATCTGTATGTCTAATAACAAGGCAAATAATAAGAAAAACTAGTAACCAGATGTAATAAAAGTAAATTTCGATATGAGTCATAATGGTAGATGTGCCTGTGAAGAAAGAATGAGCCAGAAGAGTTTTAATTATATAGGATGCTTAAACAAGAGCTCAAGAAGAATAGGGTAGCAGGTGCCATAGACTTTACCTATGAAATTAAAAATAACTTCTGAAGGAAGGACAGCTAATTTTGTTTATGTAATAAGTTTATATTGCTCCACAGCTTGTTGGTAAAAGTAGTTTTGAGCACTTAGAGAGCAATCATCCCTCTCGTCATGTTCCAATTAAAAAAGCGGTATTACTTCTTTTCGGATACTGAGCCACTGAGTAGTTCTGAGCTCTCCCAGGCCCACACAATTCAAGAAAAGGGAAATTAGCAACCATTCCCCCTCAGAATGCTGTCATCTACCAGAACAAGAAGGCAAAGCAAGTCTTTAATAATACAAGAGACATTGCCAGTCGTTAATTCCTCCGCTGTTAATGCTGTGAGAGCGCACGTATTCCCAGTCTTCTGCCTGTGCGCTCAGACCCACAGCACGGTGTGTTCTTTCCAGTCGGGTTAATTTACGCATCCATCCATCCATCGGATGGCACTTATCGGAGGCCTGCTATGGGCCAGTCGGGGTGCCGAATGCTGGCTGTGACGTTGTTCTCACTCACACACTGAGCCGAGAGGATTCCTTGAGACTTATGATCATCTGTTTGCAATTCTCCTGTGGTGTCCCCAGACAGTGCCAGATGATTAGAAGCCCCTCAAATGAACACAATACCCTGCCAGTCTCGGCAGCGTGTGCCATTCGTCACTGACACAACCTAGTCATTTAACCCTGTGGCTGCAACCCAGAAGAGAGAAGTAGGGGCTGAGCGGTGCTTTTCTGAGTAGGAGTTTCCTTTTTCTGGCCCTTGATCTGATGCTTCGGGAGACCGTCTCTGCTTATTCCCTTAGCAATGAAGAACAAGGTCTGGCTTCCACTCTGTCTACTCAGCCAGAGAAATGTGTGCAGAGGAGATGTTTCCTGTCCGAAAACTTTTCCTGCATCCTCCCTGGGGTGGGGCTGTGGCTCTGGCCGTGGCCACTAATGGTGTCTTCAGTGGCCTGCCTTCTCCGCAGCCTTAGTGAATACAAAGACACCAGCCTAACTCTATTTCTGAGAACATGCATTCTCTTTCTGCCACACAGCCTTCATGTTTACTCTGGTTAACCCTTTATAACTATCAACCATTTCCCTTGAGGAATGCCTTGTGTGGTTTGCTCTCACATCTATGGAATGCCGGTTACCAAAGTACTTTGTTTATTTGAAGAGTATTAATTGCATTGACCTCTATACTGTATACAGACTCTATACAGGTAGCTTGCTGCAAACCTGATTAAATTGTAAACTCCTTGAAGACAAGGACTGTGGCCGTTTCTGTATCACAGGGAGGGACTGACCCAGTTGCTTGCTGCTGTTTGAGTCCTGAACAAACAAAAGGAGAAACAAACCCAAACAAAAAGTGTCCATGGTGTTGCGAGGGCATCTATTCAATTAAGGGTTGTGTTGCAAACCTCAGTACAAAATGCCCTGACCTTTGGAGAAGTGAAATGCTTTATTGCTGAGCACTGCCTTTTTTTTTTTTTTTTTAAAAAAAGCTTCCCTACCACAATTAATCTTATATGGTAATGCAGTGACAATGAGATGATTTCTCCGGAGAATCTATGCTAATACTATTAAAATGCTCTTACCATGTCAAAATGATTGCAGTGGAAGCACGTGGGGACCGTGCTTATGTGATTATGATATTATAGTGATGGGCGATTACCATAGGAAACTACTAATTCAACCCTGCAGGGACTTGCATTATGAAGCCATTATAACATGAGATTATAATGACACAATAACTGGGATGCGCACTCGTGATGTGAAAACTAAAAGCTAATTTGAATGCGAGTAGTACTTCCATTAAATTGTAATTAAACACTGAAATCCATGCTTGTTTAAATTTAAGACGGAGACCTCCAATCCAGAAAAGGAAATGGTTGGGTAGAGAATGCACGCCAGGCGTGAGCTGAGGATGGCGAGAAGCCATTCCCAACTCTGCCCTTTGGGACTTGAAGGGCATGGAAACTCACAACGAGGTGGCCTCTCCAGACTTCCTCTGTCTGTGCTGGCTCTCATTACCCAAAACCAGCATCAGGACACGAGAACCTTGGATCCAACTGGATACCTAGCATGACCACCACTTCATACCAGAAGCCTTCCTGTTTCATTTTTGAAGTGGGCATGACAGTCCCAGACTCCCTCAACACAAAAGACTACAGCACTTTTTTTTTTTTTCCATTAAAAGTAATCTCTTGAAAAAGACAGTGGAATTAATTCATGTCCTAAAACAGATAAGCGCAACGGAGAAAAGGAAAAAAAATTTTAAAATTCTCTCCCCTAGAAATGACCTGCATTAGCTTCTCTGGGTAATTTCTTTCAAATTATTCTCTGTGCAGAGTGTACACATTTTCTTCTAGAAAATAAAAATTGTGTTCTACAATGCTTTTAAAACCTACTTCTTAATTTTTCTGTCCCTCTCAGTTGCAAGATCTATTTCTTATCCAAGAGAATCTGGTTCATAAGTTTTTGTTTGTCTTTTAAAGGTCAGCTCAAGCTGGATGATTTTACATGTCACCCAGGAAACTATATTTGACTATTAGGGAATAGTATTTAGTAGGGTTTATGCTCTGCATCTATCAGGTACAGGATGATTCTGTAGTAAAATTTTCTGATTCTGTTAGGAACACTCTAGGTAGTTTGTTAACACTTCTCTCGGCTAGGGAAGACTGATGTGTTTCAAAAGTCAAACATTTCTCGTTTACTCTCAACTGATCATTACTATCTGGCTTAGGTCAACATAAAGATAAATTATAAAAAGGAGGAGCTACTGCACTTGTTAGATACACACCTGCATTAGCGTGTTCAGATGTTATAAAGACACACAACAGCTAATATATACTCCCTCCTAATTATGACTAAAAGTGGTTATTACTCCTTGGTTTAAATATAGTGAAGATGAGTTTTTGTTATTAAGCATTTCGTTTGCACTTAGATATGCCGTATGCTTTAGAGTTATTTTTATTACTACTTATTGCAACAGCCAATTTAAGCAGGGAAGTCTAAATTACTGGAGTCCTTACTTTTATAATTAGGAAGAGGAAAGCGCACTGCAATTAAATGGCTTGCTTGATGTCATCCAGTCAACAGTGGAATTAAGATAGGATTTTCTGGTCCTAGATCATTGTAGCTTCTTTCTTGGGCCATTGAGTGATGTTACCTCTGAATAGTATTTCCACACTAATGGAAACCAGGATAACTTAATGTGATGTTTATAGCAAATATCTCATGGTTAAAGAAAAGAAACACTTGCCTATCGAGTTGGGAGACGGGGTTTTATATGGCGCCGTCTGACCTTCAAAAGATCAGGCATTCAGTATTTGCACCTAAAAACGAAGTCATTGAATTAAATGACTGCCATGGTCCCTTTCTGCTTAAAAATTCTGAGATCAAATTGCATTTAATATTAACTGAAATTTACATATGTTAATTAAAATATTATTTTTAAATAATATTGAATACAATATTAAGTTTACTTATTTTAAAACTATTAATCTAAATTTAAAACTGTACCTTATTTAGATGAATTTCATAATTCGATGTGTTTTAGCAGATCTATAATTTGACTTTAGAGCGTCTTTTTTTATTTGGGGAATTTATTGTAATTATTAAAGCTACAGATGTAAACCTATCCAAAGAAAAGATTAAAATGATAGTCCTTTGGTACACTGGCAATACTGTTAAAATATGTCAGAACTACAGTGAAAGGAAGCATATAAATATATAAATGCTTTGTGGGAATTCTTAGGAAGCAGGCGATAGTAATTAAAATGCCAAATTAAAATATAGTGCTAGGGGCACCTGAGTGGCTCAGTTGGTTGAGTATCTGACTTTGACTCAGGTCATGATCTCACAGTTCATGGGTTTGAGCCCCGCATCAGGCTCTGTGCTGACAGGTCAGATCCTGGAGCCTGCTTCAGATTCTTCGTCTCCTTCTCTCTCTGACCCTCTCCTGCTCACCCTCTCTCTCTCTCAAAAATAAATAAACATTAAAAAATTTAAAAAGATAAAATAAAAAATCAAATATAGTGCTAGACAAACCTTTGTAAATCTTTTAGAGTACCTTATTTTTATGGGGCAAAAATATAAGCAATTACATTCCCTTTTTATTTAAATATATATAGTGACTAAGGATTGGTTAATTAAAAATTTGTTGTTTGGCTATAGAAAAACTTCCAAATTTGGTGAATCTTTTTTATCTAGAAAATTCCATTACAGCATTCCCCCCCCCCCCACCCCTGCCATCTCAAAGATTGGGAAAGAGAAATTATTGCTCTATGACCCATGAAGTTATTAGATTTGCCCTGAATCCCATTGTAGTAAATTCACTTTCAGGATTAGAGAGAAGCTGTTTGTTATTTTGTTTTTAGTGTATCAAATACTAGTCTTTCCCCAAAACGAGGTTTCTGTGTCACGTGCCACACATTTTTAGAGCTAGTCAAAACTTGTCATCTTGTCTTCTTCCCTAGTTCGATTAATAAAGACTGTCTTTTTGAGACAATTTTCCTCAAACTTGAGGGTCCACAAGTTGTCATCAAAATTTTTGATTTTTCATTTTCATGAAAAAATGTTTTTTAATGTTTATTTATTTTTGAGAGAGAGAGAGAGAAAGAGAGAGAGACAGAGTGTGAACAGGGGAGGAGCAGAGAGAGAGGGAGGAGACATAGAATTCAGTCTCCAGGCTCTCAGCTGTCAGCACGGAGCCTGACACGGGGCTCAAACTCACAAACTGTGAGATCATGACTTGAGCCAGAGTCAGACTCTTAACCCACTCAGACTCTTAACCCACTGAGCCACCCAGGCGCCCCTGCGTTTTCATTTTTATGATAAACCAAACAATTTTAAGCATAGTCTGGATCAATACAACCATGTTACAACCAAATATTGCCATAGGATTTCATTATTCCTATCTTTGTTTTTAAGACTTCAGTGATATGAAATTATTGCCTTAAACAACAGCGTTTATCTTTTTCATGACTTTTTTTTTTTCACACTGGGATCTCTGTTTTTATGGGCGCCGTGACTGCATTTTCTGGGACATCAGGAGGTGGTTAGATTAGGATAGTGGCATCATGTTCTGGTAAAATGGTTTGGGCCCTTTCATTTCCTTTGTTAGTAGTAGAGTTGTTTTATAAACACGAGCCTATATGATTACTGCATGCATGTTTGTTTTTCACCGTCCGACTTTGGAATCTATACCACTATCCAAAGGGTAGAACCGAGAGTCAAGACTTAATTTAGTTTTCTACTCTTTAACCTTGTTTCTAGCCCTGCAATTTGTACTGTCTTCAACCTAACCAACCAGCTCTCTTCCCTGTATGATCTCCAACAGACCAGTGCCCACTCTTCTCTCTGGTGTTGCGGGGGGAGGCTTGGGAATATAGAGAAAGAGCTATGGAAAGAACGAGCCGCACTTCTGGTCAACCAGTCAATCAAAGCTAAAAGTTCGTACATCATGATAAACTGGGATTCTTGTCGTGTATGTGTGTGTTTTGTCTTTTTTGCAAAAGAGGGACAATGTATATTCTCTTTGGTGCACATTTTAGGTGTTTATTAATAAATGTTGGTCGGCTCTCAAAGGAGTAACCTCAGGGGTCATGGTGTTTGTACTATTTTTAAAGGTCTCCCAGGAAATGCTTCCAGAGCCTACGGCATTGTATTTTGCCTTCAATGAAAATGGAAGGTAGATCAGTCTCCTCCTCTGAATAATAACCCATTTCCTCATTGGTGAAATGGGAACAATAATAATCAAAAGTGAGTTTCATCTAAAAGTATGTCCTATGGTCCAGACTTCTAGTTGGATACTTTTCGATGACTCGCCTTCCGCTGATCCCTTGCCAACTTTGCAAGGACATTAGGAGATTTAATTAAAATGTGTATAGTGCCTTAAGCTCTTCAAAGAAACACACAGCATTATTATCATTGATAATACTTTTGAAATACCATAATCTCTTGAAGGTAATGAAACCAGCAATATAGAGAGTGGGGGCTTCAATGCAGAGTTTTATGAAGACCTTCCTACAGTGCTATATGAATAGTGATTATCGTGTGGCTTTGAGAACGTAGAGTTCGATTACTGTGAACTTTTTAATTGTAAATATGTTGATTTAGTGTTTTCCCACCAATAACTGACACATTTGAGAGGTCAGTACGTATTCAAGTCATGATGTTTCTGGTCCACTTTTAAGACTTTACATTTTTTTTTAAACTTAAAAAAATATGATTAAAAGGAGTAGTTTACACTACTCCCGTTATAATAGTAAGTTAGAGAAGGGAGATAAAGAGTGATCCCCCAGAGATCTGCCATGAAATGCAGTTCTGTTCTTAAAACCCCTGAGGAACAATGAAAATTGCTTTACTTTCCTAACTCATCTCCACATCTCCAGCATTCAGCCTATACTCACATGGCCCATTTAATTACCTTCCTAACACAGGTCTCTTCCTGTGGACCCAGTGCCTGGATCAGTGTCTCCCCTGTGGACTGGCCATGTGTCACGTGTCTCCAGGCTGCTTACAAATCCCCAAACATGCCTTTCATTGCTCATGCCCCCAGGATGCCTCCTAGTAAAATCTCTTTCTGCAGCCTCACCTAAATGCTGCCCTCCTCCAAAGAGCCCTTCCAAGCCCTCCAGCACTGATGAATTTTAGCCAGACACATCTTCCCAGAGCGTCTGCTTTTTATCTCTTTTCTAGTGTTACTGCATTCACTTTAATAGCACAGGTATCCCACTAAGATAGAAAACATATCAATCCCTCAGTGAAGGCTCACCATTTGCCTGGTACCATGTTGGGGGCTCCTCAGCCTCTTGCAATAAGATTATTCCTTTTTCATCGTTGTCTCTCAGAGCATCCTCCTTGGGATGCACCAGATCCTTAGCAAACATTTGCCACATTGCACTGAAATATACTCAGGTGAGATTTCCCGGTGCCTGGAAAGCAAACGTCTTTATGTTACCTTCCTGTGTTCTGTGAATTTAACGTCCAATCTATCTCCTCCAACCTATAAACCACAGCAACTTCTCTTACTATTTCAAGGAGAGTAGCAGTAGCTGGTCATAAGCCCTATAAAGAGGCTGCAATGCTCATGACAATGTCAGATTGCTTTCGGCTGAACTTGCATCCCATCAGTGTGGAATTGAAGGCGGATAGAACAAAAACTGTTCATTCAGTGGGTGAACAGACGCTCACTGAAGCATTTACTTCTTTCTTGCCAGCTGCCCATGGAGCTCCGACGTGGTACCTACTTCTCCATGTGTGGGGATGGAACTGGAGAGGTTATCAGAACAGAAGCGAGTTATACAGACATGGCATTTCTCCCATCATGGACCATGTTTTGGGAGCCTCTAGAACAAGACAAGATGGGCCAGAAGAGGCTGGGAGAGCTGCTCACTCTCCTTGCAGTGGCTCTCAGAACGTTTTTCTGCATGATGATCCTTTTCTTACACCAAACAGGCTAGGCCTGACAGTGTGAAAGCCCATATGTGGCACTGATCCTTCGTAACTCTGAATTAGCAAAGCAGGGTAGCGGAAGTCATGACTTTTCTAAGCGAATCTACTGTGTGGTTCTTCAAAATAAAGGACCTGAGATGACTGTGTGGGAAGTGGCTTTTAGATATACATTGGTGCATGCGACTGAAAGGCTCTCTGTAATTCAAGGAAGAGTGTTTTAAAATAAGCTACCTTAAAAAGAAATTAGTGTGGATGGTCTATACATTTAAAAAATTAGCCTTAAGAGTCATTATCCAGTTTTACTCCGTGTAAAGGATGGGCTACTGCCAGGAATCACCTGCACTAATTTTACCAAGTATTTTTAGTTTTCTGATTTAGAAGTGGCTTCTACCAATTTAGACAGAAAATGTGCTTGTAGGTGAAGTCGCTTGCTGTTGGTTATTTCTGTGCTCAAGAACCTTGCCCTGCGGCGGCTGACTGGCTTGGTCAGTGAAGTGTGTGACTCTTGATCTCGGGGGTGTAAATTTGAACCCTATATTGGGTGTAGAGATTACTTAAAAATTAAAAAAAAAATCTGGGGCATCTGGGTGGCTTAGTTGGTTAAGCAACCAACTTCGGCTTAGGTAACGATCTCACAGTTTGTGGGTTCAGGCCCCATGTCGGGCTCTTTGTGGACAGCTCAGAGCCTGGACCCTGCTTTGGATTCTGTGTCTCCCTCTCTCTCTGCTCCTCCCCTGCTCACGCTCTCTGTCTCTCAAAAATAAATATGTGTTTTAAAAAGTTAGAAAAATCTTACAAAATTAAAAATTAAAACAAAAATCTTGCCCTTATTAGTAAGGAAAAGTTAAAAAAATCCTACTTATGTAGTACTGTTGGGTGCAAAGGAATAAGCTTAAATGCCATGTTCACCATCTTCTGAGAGCATGGAGTGCAAAAATAAAGGATAAGTTGTAAAAATAAACATGACTTCAAAATCCCAAGCCCCAAAACTTTTGGGAAAACATTTTCTATGCTTTTAAATAATACTTTTGAGCTGTATTGGTGTAAGGAAATAAGGTGGCGTGCCATAAAAGGGATGTGCTATGATTTCAGAATTATCTGTTGACAGAAATATATTAAATAAATATTCTAGGACACCTTTCTTAGCCCTTTGCCCACAACTGTTAACCTGCTCTTCCTTCCTGGTTCTTATTCTCCTTCGATGTATAATTTCCATGCTCCTGCTTTAGTATTTTTTTCTTCACTTTACGTGTCTTTTGTTTGTGCCAGTGACCTCCAATCCTTTGTGGAAGAAGGCTGGCTCAAAACGCACAAGCATATGAATGTTAATCAAGCACTGACTCCGTGCCAGGCACTGCGGGTGGCTGAAAACTGACCGAGACATGGACTCTGCCCTCAGGGAGGTCAGAGTCTGGAGGGAGAGACATTAGCCATTAACGTAAGAAGTGAGTTTCAAGGTAAAGTTCCAAGGGCTAGGAGAGAACCTAGACTCGGCATGTTTCCCAGACTGCTTGAGCCACAAGGAAGAACATCAGGAAAAGCTTCGAATGATGCCAAAAGCCCTAGGCTCGATGCCTAGCAGAAGTGAGCCAGTATAGGAAAAGGGTACAGTGGGCTGGATTCATGTAAGCTCAGGAAGGAAGAGGCAGAGACACATTCAAGGACCTTGAGACAAGCGTGAACATGCTGAGCCCAGAGAAGGCAGGCAGTTGAACGCTGCTGGAGCAGACTGGGTTCACAGGGGCACCACTAGGCTTCAGGTACAGATTTAAACAAACTTTTTTTTAATGTTTTATTTATTTTTGAGAGAGAGATAGAGACAGCATGAGCAGGGGAGGGTCAGAGAGAGGGAGACACAGAATCCGAAGACAGGCTCCAGACTCTGAGCTGTCAGCACAGAGCCCAATGCGGGACTCGAACCCACGAAACCGTGAGATCGTGACCTAAGCTGAAGTCGGACGCTTAACCGATTGAGCCACCCGGGCGCCCCCAGATTTGTTTCTTAAGGGCAGCAGGACGACACCCGGGGAGACCTATCTGAGTCTGTGTTTTAGAAAGGGCACTCTGTAGGCTTGCTGAAAGCGGACCCCAGTGTCAGAGAAACCAGGTTGGGAGCTCTTACCCATGATCCACCTGAGAGAGGGTGGTGGCGGCTACCCTAAGGCGGTGGCTGTGCGGATAAAGGGGGAAAAAGGAGTGAAGGAGAGATTACAATGGTGGTGTTTACAGCATTTAGAAACTCCCTGTGGATGAGGCGGAGATCTGGGATGACACTTGGGTTATTTATTTATTTTACCTTAGGCACCTAGGCAGTTGAGCAAACATAGTGTCAGAGAGAACGTAGACAATGCCCATCTCGAAATTCTGTCTGACGACTAAATGTGCTTGGCAGGTAGTATTCATCTAAGAAGGTTGCTATCGTTGGAACTGTAGGCTGACCTCATCTGTTAACTCAAATGGAACTTTCTAGAAAGGGCTGCTCACGATCGATATTTGAGTTCTCTAAACAGACTCCGGTTCAGATGGCAACTTTCTGGACCTAGGTTTCTTCAGTTTTGTCCTCAGTTTCCTCTTATAATATCAACCAGGCAATGTTTTAGTAAGAACTAGAGATAAGAGATATCAGGTGCTTTGTGTGGCATAATAATAGAAGCTCAGTAAATGACAGCTTAGTACGTGAATGAAAGGGACCGTTGTTGGTTCTCCGCCTCCTGGTGAGGGTGGGGGTTGTCTCTTATTGATCTTTGTAACTCTCACAGGCCCCGCCTACCCAGCACAGGGCTTTTCACTTAACACTGGCCAGTAAATATTTATCGAATCTATAATAGCTGCAGAGAAAAGGGGACACAGAATCCAAAGCAGGTTCTGGGCTCCAAGCTGTCAGCACAGAGCCCGACACGGGGCTCGCATCCACGAACTACAAGATCATGACCTGAGCTGAAGTTGGACACTTTGAGCTGCCCCGTCACCACCTGGCCCCTCCCCCTCTGCTAGCCTCTCACAGGAGAGTGTTTGATAGTGGCATCTTGGTTCTTGTGTGACTTGACTGTGATAATTACTCACAGTAAAGTGCTGAACCTTTTCTAAAATTCTCACTGGGCTCTAGGATTTCCACTAGAGCCAAGATCAATCCATTAAGGACTTGGTGGAACAGCTTGAATTTAATCACAGTGAACCATAGTCACTGTAAAGACATGTAATTTGATCAGAAATATTTGCACACAAACATATCAAGTCTCAGGCTCGACTGGCAATTAGCAACTGTGTGATAATGAAGAATTTGAAATAGCTTTTGAGTTCATGAATCTTTGCCTGTGTGTTTTAGTTGGAGGATTCAAACTGTATATTCTGTTATTCTACATGTGGCACTGGTATAAGCATTGGATAAGTTTATACTGGTATCACTCATCTTTTCCCATTTAACTCCCTTTTACCAGTTATAAATGAAATAGATAAATATAAAAAAAAAAAACCCAGAAACTTGTGCTGGGAAATACATTAAATTGTAACGAAGAAAAAAAAGTGGTCTATCTTTCCTCCTTCTACCACCCAAACATACACGTAACATCTTAGCATTTTAAATTAAGCTCTACATGTATGTAGATACATATACTCTCCATAAATGTATAGCACTTAAAATACAGTTTTGTATTTTGCTTTTTTCACAAGTTATAATAAGAGCATTTTCCCGTGTCATTAAATAGTCTTTGAAAGTATAACTTGAACGTTTGCATAACGTTTCATCATACGTGTAAACATTCCCATACTGTGAGATATTTTGGTCGCCATTCTAAATAATGCCATAACGACATCTTTGTGTGTAAATATTTTTTACGTGTCTCTAAATATTTCCTGAAGACAGATTCCCCAGCAGCAAAGTAACATTTTGAGACTCAAGATACATACTGCTAAACTGCTTTCTAGAAAAGTTGGGCAGATTTGCACTTTGGCCAAGGATTTGTGTGGGAGGGCCAGCAGATTACCACTCGCTATGATCTATCTTATCTTTCACAAACCCCACCGTGAACCCGTGGGTCAGATTTGTTTTAACTGCCTCCCAAGTGGTCCCAAGTGATGCCTTCTGTCCTAACCCCACAATGTGATTTCTCTACATGTGTAGGACTAGCTTGCCATTTAAAGAGGAAAGATTTTTTCCGGAAGCATGAAGCTAGATTTCTATCCATGAAAAATTTCAAATGGTTATTTCATGTTTCCAGTGTGGCAAGTTAGGTTCCTTAAATGCGGCATCTATCTTAAATGTTTTTATCATTTAGCACCCTCCCCCCAAAACGAAAATCATGCATCCCTCTTCCCCATCATGTTTAGACTAGCTTAGCTAGTTTCAGTGATTCCAAATAAATATCCTAGTTAGTAGAGATTTGGACATTTGGACAGCTATTTGAAATTTGGGCGGTTTTCCATTATGTGGAATCCTCTGGAAATTATTTTTTAAAAATACATCATGCTTTAGTTTTAGTCTGTAGGCATGAGAATTTTATGTATGTAGCCACTGCTTTCTTCATTTATCACTAAAAATGTATCTTTTAAATTAGATTGTCACATTTGTTTGTATATAAAAGAAGATGTAATTATCTGTAGGGTATTCTAATCCAGTGGGATTTAGAGTATAGTTCTACATTTGACATGCCTTTTCCACTTGCAACTACAATCCCACCCCAAATTTTTAAAATTCTTATTGGAATTTTAGAGCTATAGCAAATTTACTTCATTCAGTTGTTTGTTTATTATTTTTTTTTTAAAGTAAGCTTCACACCCAGGGTGAAGCTCACTGTGGGGCTTGAGCTCACCACCCCGGAATCAAGACCTGAGCTGAGATCAAGAGTTGGACACTTAACCGACTGAGTTACCGAGGTGCCCCTTTTACTTTATTCATTTGAGAATCAAACTTTTGACTCTTTCTCTCATTCTTACATAAGGCACAAGCTAATTACTTTCTGTCCACTCTGTTCAGTTGAGGTTCACAGATGCAAAGTGAATGCTAGATACTATGTAATGACAAAGGACACACAGAGCACAGAGTCAGAGACAAATCTCTTACCAGATCGATTCGGTACCATGGGGCATATGCTGGAACATACTGCTGGTCTCCCTATGTGATGTACTCACTCCAAGTGCCCCTTCCCCCAGTGAACCGGTTACTCAGATAAGCCAAGTCTGCGCTCTGACGACCTGACCATTCAAAAACCCGGTTCCATTCACACATTCCTTTTCCCCTGTGCGGATTTCTGTGCCCACCTAGCACCTCAGCATCTTTTTCTTCATCTCTGGCTGATTGTTGTAAATGTTGATAAATTTCAAGAAGTATGATGCAAGTAGATTGCAAAGTAAAACTGAAAGCCTTAAAAAAAACGATGCAGTTGTGGGGAGGCTGATGACAGTGATATTGGAGGTGAGCTACACTGCGTACAAAGCCCAACGTGGATGTGACAGAGTCAGACCCTTCACAACCCAAGAGCACAAACAGGCACAGTAGTACCTCAGGAAAGTGCTTCACAGAAGAGTAAGGTGCATCACAACTGTAATAAAAGACCTTGGTAGGGGCACCTGGGTGGCTCAGTTGGGTAAGCATCTGACTCCGGCTCAGGTCATAATCTCCCAGTTCATGGGTTTGAGCCTCGCGTCAGGCTCTGTGCTGGCGGTTCGGAGGCTGCTTGGGATTCTCTCTCTTCCTCTCTCTCTGCCTTTTCCCAGCTTTCACTCTCTCTCTCTCTCAAAATAAATAAATAAACTTTAAAAAATAGAGGACCTTGGTAAAAAATAAAGCCTTCAGAGATACTTCTGCAAAGATAGCCTTTTTCATCACTGCGGTGCAAAAGCCAAGTAATGATGTCGTTTCACATAATTATGTCACCCCCCCCCCCCAATCCAACATTCCTTTACTTCCTAGTTCTAGAAGTGGGACATGTTTATAGCTAAGACTTTTTTTTTTAATCATATTTAGTTTATTTTCTCATTTGAAATCTTAATCAAGTCCTTTAATATAACTTATTATCCAGTGTTGGTCTCTGTATATTCTGGATATCTACTGTTGTGTAACAACCCCAAACTACAGGTTTCAACAACCATTTTATTATCTCCCATAATTCTGCGGGTTGGCCGTACTCTACTTGATTGGCCATAGCTAGGCTTGCAGACATGTGTGATCTAGGCTGGGTTAGAATGTTTGAGATGACACACTCATTCATCTGGTGCCTTCTCAGGGACAGCCTGGATTCTTGGGTGCCTGACTCTTGCACTCCCCATGCAGTTTGAGGGCCTCTCCTTCTCCACATTAGGGGTAGCTGGACTTCTTACATTGCAGGGAAGTTTTCCCCAAAGCACAGAGTCAGAAGCTCCTTGAAAATCTTTGGGTCCCAAACATATTACATCACTTCTGCCACATGCTATTGGTTAAAGCGAGTCACTGGCCAGCTCAGATCCCCATGGAAGGGGCCTGCACACAAATGTGAATATCGGAAGCCATGGGTCATCTGTGGACAGCAGCTAACACACTGTATTAAGCGTATTCATTTAAAAAGGCATTTCTAGTACTACTTGCCCATGGATAATGAGGACCTCCTAAAGCTGTAATCGCTTTGGTGGGTCATTTCCAAAAGCCTAACGAACTGTGATGTCAATCACAACAGTCTACCTTTAAGAATTACAGGCCTCGGGGCGCCTGGGTGGCTTAGTCGGTTAAGCGTCTGACTTTCGCTTAGGTCATGATCTCGCGGTTCGTGGGTTCAAGCCCCACGTCGGGCTCTGTGCTGACTGCCAGCTCAGAGCCTGGAGCCTGTTTCAGTCTGTGACTCCCTCTCTCTCTGACCCTCCCCTGCTCACGCTGTCTCTCTCTCTCTCTCTCCTAGAAATAAATAAAACATTAAAAAAAAAAAGAATTACAGGCCTCAAGTAAAGGAATTAATAAGCAGATTACAGCCTCTGTTTCATTTGTTAACTTCAGACCCTTACTGTTAGTTTTTTGAAAGAACAAGGTTGGGTTTATTTGACTAAGGATATTCAGCAAATGTTTGGAAAATAACTCAAAGTTTGGTGTATAATAAGAATAATATAATACAATATAATATAATATGATAAGGATTTTGAGCATTTATATGTGCCTCATAAATTAGGTAGTGCTTTTAGGTATTACGTTTTTTGCTTTTCATTTCAAATCTTGCAATATAGATCAGGCAGATATTATTCCACTTTTCAAGGGAGGAAGCTAACTCATGGTAAGCTGTTCAATTTTTCACAGTTACACAGATAGGAAACATTGGAGCCAGAACTCCAAGTTCAGGATTCTTTCAAACCAGCCATCTTTCCTAGAGTTCTTTTAAACTTAGAAGGGTCTCAACCTGAAACCGATTCTTTCTCTATCCATGTATAGGTCTGTATATATTCACACGTATATAAACTATACATTAAAAAAACTCTTAATAGGTATAGCCTTCACAGATAGTTAATGAATGAAATTGATAGGTCATGAATGAAATCCACCCATTCTGTCATTACATGCATATATGTGTGTATGCACACATGCACACACATACATGCACATGTTTATAAACTGAACATTTAAAAAATCATCCTTAATAAGTACAGCCTTACTGATAGGAAATGAATGAAATTGGTAGGGAATGAATGAAATTCATTCTCATTACATATATATACACATATGCACATGTATATAAAATATATATTTTTAAAACCATTCTTAAAAATCACCTTCATTGATAGATGAGTATTCTTCATTGACTGATGTATAGAAACTCATTAATATCCATTTCAAGTTAAAGGATATTACAGAAGCATGAATGTCATCTGGAAGTCATCTGGTCCAACCCATTCATTTCATAGATGGGATGTGAAAATGGGCTCAGAGTGGTTAAGTTATTTGCCCCAAATCACACAACTATTTAGTGGAAGAGCCAAGAGCTCTTGACTCTGAACCTACTGTCCTTCCAACTAAATCAGGCCACTGAAGAAGAGCCTTCCAAATGAAATCGTGTGAGGAACATGGATGCATATAAAGCATGCATAATGTTTAAAACATTAACTTGTGGGATGCTTGGGTGGTTCAGTTGGTTAAGCATCTGACTTCAGCTCAGGTCATGATCTTGAGGCTCATGAGTTCAAGCCCCACGTTGGGCTCTGTGCTGACAGCTTAGAGCCTGGAGCCTGCTTCAGATTCTGTGTCTCCCTCACTCTCTCCCCCTCCCTTGCTTGTGCTCTGTGTCTTTCTCTGTCTCTCAAAAATAAACAAACAAAAAATTTAAGAAATAAAACATGAACTTGTGATTCTCCTGGAATTAGAAGTAATGCAAATTGTAAGCTCTTTATGTGACTAAATATAGTTAAAGACCAGCAGTGCAATTTGCTGATAATACTGTTTTTGCGAGATCACCTAGTGCTACGAACCTGTAGAAGAGGAAATTCGCTCTGTGAAAAGCTGAGAACTAACTTCAGTGTCCAGTTCTTTATGAAGAAAAAGAAGTTATCGTTGTATCCAGTAACTTGTTACATGTTTTACTCCTAGGTTTATGCTAGTAGTAAATCAAGGAATTTAAATCAAACATTCTCACAGAACTGAGTATAGGACCTTTCTCTTTGAAATGAGGGGTTAAGATAAACTAAGCTTCATTTTTTTCAAATGAAGAAAAACATAAAAGTCAGTTCTGTAGACATCATTCTGACAATATCACACTTGTCCTGGCTCTGATGTTACGGTGACAAGTAGTGAGTAATGTTGCATTTTGACCTGAATATAGGGGTTTTCCACTGCCCTCCCTTCCTCCTTCTACCCCCTCCCCAGTCCTTTTTTATCAAGGAGAAAATGTTTTCAATTTGTTGACTAAAGAGATAAATTCAAGAAGCCAATAGTAATAGTAGTAGTATTTACCAAAGTCATAGTGGATGTGACTTGTGGAGCTAACCATTTGGCATCTGATTGACTAAAGAGTTCATTAAAAAATGGGCAGGGAAGAGGCACCTGAGTGCATCCATTGATTGAGCATCTGACTCTTGATTTCAGCTCAGGTCATGATCTCACAGTTTGCAAGATCAAGCCTCTCCTCTGGCTCTGTGCTGATGGTGCAGAGCCTGCCCGGGATTCTCTCTCTCTGCCCCTCTCCTGCTTGTGCTCTCTCTATTTCTCTCTCTCAAAATAAATAAATAAACTTTGAAAAAAAATGGGCAGAGGACCTGAATAGAAATATTTCCAAAGAAGACATACAGGTGGCCCAAAGACACATGAAGAGATGCTCAGTGTCCTAATCATCGAGAAAAGGCAATTGAAACTATAATGAGGTCCCTTTTACCAGCCACAATGGCTAGTATGAAAGTGACAAGAAATAACAAGTGCTGGTGAGGATGTGGGACAAAGGGCATCCTTGTTCACTGCTGGTGGGAATGTAAGTTGATGCAGCTATGATGGAAAAGTTATGGAGGTTCCTTGGACAACAGAAAATAGATATACCATATGATCCAGCAATCAATCACACTTCTGGGTATTTGGCAAGAAAACAAAAATACTAATTCAAGAAGATACACACCCCTATGTTTACTGCAGCATTATTTACAGCATCCAAGTTAGAGAAGATACCCTAAGTGTCCAGTGACAGACGAATGGGTAAAGAAGATGTGGAATATTACTCAGCCATAAGAAAGAATGAGATCTTTCCATTTGCAAATAGTTGGACCCAGTGGGCATTACACTGAGTAAATAAGTTGGACAAAGACAAATACCATATTATTTCACTTCTATCTGGAATCTAAAAAACACACCAACAAAACCAGAAATAGATTCATTGATACAGAGAACAAACTGGTGGTTGCCAGAGGCGAGGTGGTGGGGGGATGAGCAAAACGGATGAAAGGGATTAAGAAGTATAAACTTCCAGTTTAAGTCACAGGGATGAAAAATACAGTATAAGGGACATAGAGAAATTGTAATAACTGTATGGTGACAGATATATGGCAAGCATTTCATGATGTATATATAATTAATGAATCACTAGATTGTACACCTAAAACTAACAGAATATTGTATGTCAACTATACTTGAATTAAAAATAAAAATTTTAGGGGCACCTGGGTAGCTCAGTTGGTTAAGCGTCTGACTTCAGCTCAGGTCATGATCTCAGTTCATGGGTTTGAGTCCCACATTGGGCTCTGTGCAGACAGCTCAGAGCCTGGAGCCTGCTTCGGATTCTGTGTGTCTCTCTCTCTGTCCTTCTCCTGCTCATGCTCTGTCTCTGTCTCTCTCTCTCTCCCTCAAAAATAAACATTAAAAAAAATTTTTAATAAATATTTTAAAAAGAGTCAATTAAGCCACAAACCCCATCCCGTCCATCAGTTGAGCAGCCCAAAGTGATTTCTGACTTTAATAATTTGTAGACTGAACTGACCTATCATTTTTTAAGGTTTCGTTTATTTGTTGTTGAGAGACAGCAGGGCAGGGAGGGGCAAAGCGAGAGGGAGAGAGAAAATCCCAAGCAGGCTCCACACTGTCAGTGAAGAGTCAGACAAGGGGTTCGATCTCACGAACCATGAGACCATGACTGGAGCCAAAACCAAGAGTCAGACACTTAATCAGCTGAGCCACCCAGGGGCCCCTGACTGACCTACCATTTTAGATGAACTGTTGCTCAGGTCCAGGAAGGCCTGTACCGGGGAGGGAACCTCTCCCAGGCACACCCATCTGTGAATGGCTTTTTCCAGGAGCGTCACCTCTTGGGTACATCTCCATCTTCATATTTGGGATTTGGGATTTGGAGATATCCTCAGATTATCTCCCCAACTTCCTTAAATAGGGGATAAAGGGGGAAAAAAGCTTGGGAATGAAACCCACCGTTTTCCTCTGAATACAAGATTCGAGCTGCTCATTTGTATCTGCGAGTGGTTCTGTTTTATTTATGTCACAGTTTGAAGAACACTCTGGGTCCCATTATTGCTCTGTGTACTGAAGTGCTTGGATTTCTTTCTCTTTATGCAGGTATAGTTATTGATTTTTTGACAATGCTTAATATGAAAAGTTATCAGCCTCCATGCAGTAGGGCCACACAGCCATATACATGTGGGCAAGGGGACATGTCCCATGCGTGTGGAGGAAATCCTGTGTCACGATTGTTCAGCCATCAGACCGATGCTGTTTGCGAGAAGACATGTCACAGGCTTGAACCTGCACAGGATAGAAGTATTCAAACGAGCTTCAAAAAATATTATGTGGCTTAAAAAATATTTGGGTCAAAAATCAAATGTCAGCTCTAAGTGCAATGTTTATAGAGTACTGAGGCCCTGCGCGATACAAATCATAAAAAAATAGAAGTGCCTGCTTCTTTGCACCAGACGGCACTTTTTTTCTTAGGAGCCCATAATTTGGAGGCTACTTTTCCAGCACGAGCAAGCCCAGTTAGAAATTTCCAGCACCTCCTACTGCCTCTGCTTTCCCACCATCTCCACTGGTGTTCTCGCAGACAGCCACCGCCTGATTTTTTCCCCCGGTTCCAGCGACGCCCTGTGGGTCTCCGCAAGTGCAGTGGCTCCTCTTTGTCCATTCTCTACAGGGCTGCCTGTATTCAGTTCATACCTTCTCTTGCATAAAGCTTGGAAATGCCTTCCCTTTTTTTTTTTTTTTAAATCAGGGAGGGTTTGATCGGGGAAAGAAAAGACTATAAGTGAAATGGAACAAAGACTTATTATAGAGATTAAAAGTTGCACAGCTGTTGGGGAAGTGAGCTGAGAACCAGTGCAGCAAGCATCAACCTACCAAGTTGACCATTTCATCTAAAGATGCAAGGCAGGAGCCTTCAGCTGGTCTAGGACCATTGAGGGCAGGGGTGGGGGCAGGAAAGGGCATGAGTCTGTGAGATCTAGAGGACGCTCATTCAGATGTGAAATGTTTAGGAAGTCCTATCCTCTGCCATGTGGGATGTAACTGAAATGAACATGTAACTCCGGGAGACAGAAAAATCAAAATGAAGTAATATGATCAGGGTGAAATAGCTGTAGCAAAATCCTGGGAAAACAAAACACTAAAATCGCCCCCAAACTACCCACCCACCACCAAATCTCCAACAGTTCGGTAAATTTGCTCTATATTTCCTAAAAATTAATTTATGTGTATATTTTAAAAAATGACACATCCTATCTATTGTCTCTGGTGTCCAGCTCAGCGCTATAGCACTGATCCCCTGCTCTTGTCTTTTTTTTTTTTCTTTAAAATTTGTGTTCCTTTCTGATTCTGTACCTGGTGAATTAGAAGGATCGTTTCCTCTGACCTGGCTGCAACACAATTTGCAGAGGAGTAGCGTCAGCGTCTCTGACTGTTCAGATTTCACTTCTGAAGTACAACAAAGCTTTTGGCAAATGTGTTTATGGCTCCTCTGTCTCTTTCCCACCACCTTCTGTTGCAGGTGTGTGCAATGCCGAAGCTGCCCTGGAAATGCCTGAAGCCTGATTTTTTTTGGTGGGGGTGGGTTATTCCTGTTTATACAGTTGGGCCCTGGGAGCTCTCAGTACCCAGAACCTTCCTCCTTAATCTGTGAACTCTTCCCTTAATGGCAGAAGGCCAGTGAGTGGTAGCCCTGTGTGTGTACCTTGAGAAGAGAACGACTTTCAGGCTGAACGTGGGTGGGAGAGGCTTTCTAGCCGTACAGGAAGCATGACTGCCACATACATATTTTATCCCACTAAAGGACACATTCCAGCTTAGAGCAGTGGCGTCTCCAGTTTGTTCTTTCATCAATTCTTATCCTTTAAGTATGGGTTACATTGTCTGTGATCATAGGAAGCACGGACTAGTTCTGCCTGAGGAATTTCCCATGAGAGATGACATTTCTTAAGTGATTTTATTTCTTTTTTCACAGATTCACAGGTTACGAGCTTGAAACTTACTAAAGTTGCTCTTTCCAATATCTATCAATTAACCATGCAGTGTGGTATTTTTCTAGCAAAAGTGATAGTGGCTCCCCCCACCCCATTTTTTTTTTTTTTTTAAATCGAAGTATAGTTGACACACAATGACAGTGATAGTGTTTTATCAGTTTATCCAAGTTTCTGGTCCCTGTTCATCAGACGAAAGGAAAGAACAAATTAGCCCATATGGAAAATGAAATCGATCATTAACGGAACGGTGATTTTGTCAACAGAAAGAACTAGCTATGTATTCTTTGCATTCAGTAACAGGGAATAAGGCATTGAACAGTGAGGTCCTAGACATCATCGATGGAAATGACTGCCCTGTGCAGTGATGGGCAGCTACATAGTGACTCTCTAAACAGATGCCAGCTTCGGTCATCGTGTGAATTATTTAGAAGTTAGAAGTTTGGCTTGCAGAAGAGTGCTACCGAACAAAAACTAATGGCCATGCTAGCCGCACATCCTACAGTTCTCTGCCAAACAGTCGAAATCAATTATTTACACATTACGGGCCAACATAGATCAAAATCCTCAGCTCCAGTGGATTGATGTAAAGCTGCCTTTAGCTTGCTGCCCCCTTTTCTCCCACCCTGGTCTCTTTTCACCTTGCCTCTTGAATGTACTAAACCCCCCTGCAAATTGTCCTCTACCTGTTCCTCCCCCAAATGATCTCCTCTCTAGCCAAACACTTCGTCTGAAAAAAAAAGAACCTAGGGAATCCATAACAGTTCCTAGAACTAGCATAACAAAGCGACTGCTTGTTGACCATGTGCTGTGTGCAAATCATGTCTATAGGTCTTTTTTACCTGTGGTATCTCATTTCATTGAATTCTTAGGGTAGCCTAGGAAATGTGCATTGGTATTCTAAATTATAGGTAAGAAAACTGATAAAGGGGCAGGGATGGGGGGGTGGAGGGGAATGATTTCAGCATGTCTTTTAAAGAAACAGCTTGAGAGCTTCAAAGGCATTTTCTTTTACCTTTTGTCACTATCCTCCGAATGTGCGTGGCTAGCTCTCTGTGTAGACCACTGTTTCTGGCAGGGGTTTCGCTCTTGGCCACGGAGGTGTTTGTCTTCACACTTTCAGTCGTGCCTTCTTCTTTCCAAGAGAATCCCTTCATTTAGGAAACATACGGACACATGATAGCTCTGGAACCGTGGTTTTTTGCTGTCAGTGACGGAAACTTGGTGAATCCTTAGTATGTGTTACGAATGAAAGTAAACAGGATAAATGGAGAGGTATTTACTCTTTTTGGAGATGGCAAATTTCAGCTTCAGTAAATTATGGTTGCTTTCATTATAATGAAGGATTTTTTGCTCTTAATGATTTTTGAAGTTTCTATGTGCCCTAGACACAATAAAACATCTAGAGCAGAGAGGTTTTTATTCTTGTTTTTTGTTTTGTTTTGTTTTGTTTTTTAATTATTGAACCTAGGTATTTTCTCCCCAGTTTGTTTTGTTTTGTTTTGTTTCTTGGATGTGGGGGGAAATCTGTGAAATCATCAAGGTCAGAGAGTTCTGTCATATGTGTATTTGTATCTCCAATTTCTGGCACATGATGGACCTTCAATAGGAGTTTGATAGTAGATTCATGTGGATAGTGAGTAATGGAATGATCAGTAGCCTCAGTATATTTATTTGAAAAATGACAAATGAAAAAGTTCTGAGACAAGGCTGGTTTTTATAAAAGTTACTGGTTATGAGGAGGTTTTTAAAAATGGAGATTACTGTTGAATTGACCAAGAGAGCGTAGCTGTGACTAATGAGATAAAATTAAGAAAAAGGAAATTGTGAGCTGAACACCAAGAAATATTTGCAGTAGATAAGGATGGGATTAAATCAGGCAAAGGAGTCCCAGTGGAAGTGGCTGGGGGACATTTAATACCATGCATGTCACTTAAGGCTGCAGTGAGCTTCCACAATTTACTAGAGACTGACTCTGGCTTTGGCAGGGTGATAAGTGGGACCATATCTCTCGTCTCATTGATTCTCTTTCTTACACAGGTATACATTCACAGCCTCCCATCCGCTACGGACAGAATTGATGTGCGTGTTAAATTTTCTGATTATCGTTTTCTTTTTTTCCAGAAAGCACTCTTTTCAGAGCATCTCCTGGTATCAGCAGAAATGTCCTCCTTAAGTGGGAAAGTCCAAACTGTTTTGGGCCTTGTGGAGCCAAGCAAACTGGGCCGCACGCTGACCCATGAACATCTGACAATGACCTTTGAATGCTGCTACTGCCCCCCTCCTCCATGTTATGAAGCTACCTCTAAAGAACCTATTATGATGAAAAATTTATTTTGGATTCAAAAAAACCCTTATTCCCATAAAGAGAACCTTCAGCTGAATCAGGAGACAGAAGCCATCAGGGAAGAACTGTTGTGTTTTAAAGCCAATGGTGGGGGGGCTTTGGTAGAGAACACAACTGTTGGCATTAGCCGAGACGTGAAGACATTGAAGTGGCTTGCCGAAGAGACTGGCATCCATATCATATCTGGAGCTGGGTTTTATGTGGATGCAACTCACTCTCCAGAGACCAGAGCCATGTCAGTCGAACAGGTAAGAAGCCCTACATTCTTCAACAATTTTTGCTCGTAAATTCAGAAAAGCCAGAACTTCAGACGTTGGATTATCCCTGCGTGTCATCTACATTGGAGAATGTCACTGACTCAGAGGTAGCTGGGCACACTATAGAAGTTTGCTAGCTAGCAAAGACATCTGCCAGTGGGGACCCAAATTAGGAACATTTCATTTCATGAAGAAAAAAAAAAGTGTCAAGGAAGGAGCTCTTAATCCACTGGTCACTGAAAAACCCAAAGTGTTAACATTCAGATTTGTACGTATTGTATCTGTGCTCAGTGGTGGTGCTACAGTCTGTTTGTAAACCTCATTTTTCCATTATAAACTTCAGTTATGTAACCTCGATCTTCTTTTTGGATTTTATAATAACCGGCAATAAAAATGCACTGCAGGGTGAAACTTGGCAGGCAGAGACTTGGCGCATTTGCGAATATGTTTCCTTCTTTTACAAAACAGGAGGGGTGGGGGAAGAAAATCCATTCCTGTTTTTGTTATCATATGATCTTGAGCAAGAATGGGCAGAAGGAAGTGAATCTTTCAGAGAGAAAAAGAAAGAATTAGCCAGAAATCTTTTTTGCATATAGATGTGCTATCTTTCTGTGGTAGTAACGTAATGTGTTTATGCATATTGTATACATTTGTATGTGTCTTCCATTATCTGCATGATAGGCAAAGAATGTCACCTATAGTGTTTGCAAAGAATCAGTGAATCATTAAAATCTTTGGATTTCAAAACCTTACTGCATTGTTTTCCAATCAGCGCTTTACCTTTTTATACGTCTATATTATCTGAAGACTATCCTGAAGTCAGCTATCACACATTCTTCCAACCACTCTTTGTAGTAAATATACATAAGAACCAAAAAATATGATATTAATGTCATGTACTATAAATTTCCTTATGTTGTATGGGATCAAGGAATGCAAAGATAAGGGAGAATTAAAGAATCAGTTAATACAGTTGACATGTTCAAGGGCAATCTTTTTATGTTCTAGATGTTCCTCAGGTTAAATTATAGATTTTTTTCTCATCTGAATGTACTGCATGAAGTCACATCTTTTTCCCTATAGCTTTCTAAAGCCATAAATTTCTTGTTAAATAATCACAGTAAGATATTATCGAGTCTTTGACTTAGAATAACTTGTTGAATTTGAGATTTGGTCTTTCTCATTGACCGATATTAACTGAATGGATACCGAGCACACCTTTTAAAAGCATGAATGACTGAACGAATAAATTTCATTCACTCACTGTGGGGACTCTGGGTTGCTAATGCCACAGTCTACAAAGTATCTTCTTTCTCACTCTTCCTTAGCTTACTGATGTCCTTATTAATGAAATTCTCCATGGAGCTGACGGAACCAGCATCAAGTGTGGCGTCATTGGAGAAATTGGTTGCTCCTGGCCTCTGACAGAGAGTGAGAAGAAGGTTCTTCAGGCAACAGCTCATGCTCAGGCTTAGCTGGGCTGTCCTGTTATTATTCATCCTGGAAGGAATCCCAGCGCACCATTTCAGATTATCCGAGTGTTGCAAGAAGCAGGTGTAGACGTCTCCAAAACAGTTATGTCCCACATTGATAGGTAAGCAGACTATCTCCAAATTAGTCCCAAGGCACCAGATGATTATGGATGATCAAATAAATAATATCGTCAGATTAATAAAATACTAATCACCTAGAGAAAACCACTAACTACCTGGATGATAATATTTATAACGTTTTACAATAGACATTAATAAAAGTCATTGATGCCATTTTTGTGTCCCAATTCTGGGTCTGTTAGTGTTCTAGGTATTTTGTGTAAATAATTTCTTTTAATTTACTGAGTCCTCCCTAACTCTTGATAGTAAGTGTCCCTGTGTACTTTGTCTCTGATATCAGAGTAGCTGCCAATTGTACATGCTCAGAATCTGTCAGTCGAGGGATGACTTTCTCTGCAGATCTAAAAGGAAGGGAAAGTGAATGGTTTCACTCAGAGGAGAAAACCATAAATGTAAACATTCAAGTTTGCTGTTGTGACTGCTGGTTTGAATCCTCTGAATTTTGGAAAAGGCAATTAAAAAACATAATAGTAATGGGTCTAATGATTTGTCTGGCAGTATTCTTAGGTTCCAACAGTGACTATCACAAATTAGAAGACGCTGGGTGGCTTAAAGTAATAGAAATTTCTTTCTCACATTTCTGGGGGCCAGAGTCTCAGAGGCAGGTGCTGGTAAGACTAGACTTGTTCCAAAGACTCCAGGGAACAACTACCTTCCTTCTTCCACTGTCTGCTTGTTCTACACATTCCTTGGCTTGTGGCCGTAAAACTTCAGTTTCTACCTCTTTCTTCACATGGCTTCCTCCTGTCTGTCTGTGTCTTCTCTTTTATTTCTTAGAAGGACACATCATTAGATTTAGTGTCTACCCAGAAAATCCAGAACGATCTCATCTCGAGATCCTTCACTTCATCACAACCGCAGACTCTTTCCAGCTAGGGTCGTTTTCAGAAGGGGAGAGGGTTAAAACACGGACATATCTTTCTGGAGTCCACCACTCAACCCCCAACACATTACATTAGATGTGTAGGAGTGAGCAGAACAAGTGACTATCTGAACAGGTGTTGCCTTTATGAAGAAGCCTAACAGAACTGCAAAGGCTAGACATTAGCATTTGATTAAGGAATTAAATTGATTAAGGAATTAACACAAAACAAATGAGACTAATAATACATTACAACTACTTCTATCTTGCATATTGGAATAAAGCCATACCAACAGACTGGTAGATCCTCATTATCACACTTGGCATTCAGCTATTTAACAAACTAACAGTCCTACAGAATGTACTGATAAAGTACTTCTACTTAATAGAAATATTGTAAAAGCCTACACTGAAAAAAGTTGTTATAATTGTGGCAGAAGAGAGAAGCCAATATTAATGGAGAGACCGAGAACAGCAAAGTAAAGGCAATTTTCCTGGCAACTGGGTTGGTATCAAGAACAATGCATGCAGGGCTATTTTCAAAATCTTCTGGTCACACTGATAAAATAGAGGGATGCTTCCAGATCCCCGTCATAGACATAGGGCACCATAGTATGAAGAAGAGAATCTTTGGACCCAGAGACACCTGCTTTTGAATCTTAACTCTACCATTTGCCGTGAGATCTAGGGTAGGTTCACACAAATTTAAAATAATGTATTTGATAATGTTACCTTGTATGATATAGAACATATGTAGCACCTTTAATCAAGAAGGATGATTCTTTAATACTCAAACAATGTGAAGTATGTTGTTCAAATGAGTAAGATAATATATATTATTAAATTTCATAAATATTTCTTAGGTTCTTGAGAATATTTGTATTCTGCTGCTATTAGGCTCTCTACAGGTCCATTAGACTACCTGTAATTATTAAATTAAATTAACCATGTTCAAATATTGTATATTCCTACTGACTTTGTGACTGCTCGATTGGCTGGTTACAAAATGAAGTATGTTAAAATCTATTATGGTGGATTTTTAGTTTCTGACTGTGCATATTTCAATTTATATATATATATAAAATTCAATTTATATATATATAACTCAATATATATATATATATAACTCAATATATATATATATTTGAAGCTATGCTATCACAAGTTGTTTTTGTATATATATCAATATATATATATATATATATATATATATATAACTCAATATATATATATATTTGAAGCTATGTTATCACAAGTTGTTTTACCTTTCTGGTGAATTGAAATTTATTTCAATGTATATTGAATTGCTTTATCTCTAGTAATTTGAGTCATGCTTTTTGTTTGAAAGGCTATTTTATCTGATGCTAATGTGACTATACTGATCTTTCTGTGTTAGTTTTATGATTTAGATGTGTTTTACATAAGGGGCATGTGACTGGGTATTGGGTTTTACCCAGTCTCTTCTTTTATATGAAAAATTCAATTTATTTACTTTGACCATGTTTACTAAAATGTTTATTCCACCTTTTCTTTTTGTCATAGTTAATGTTATTCTTTCTTGATTTCTTTTATCGATTTTTTTTTGCTTCCTCATTTTATCTTTCCCCTTTAATACTTTGGAAGGTATATATACTATTTCTATCCTATCAGTGGTTATGATAGAAAATGTAACACATATATTTAACATATCAAGTTTTAAATAAAATGAATTTTTTATTAACCTTCCTGGTAAGACAAAGACCCTAGAACCCTTCGATTTCAATCATTTACCATCTAAGTTATATACTATATTTTTCCAGAATGTGTGTCTATTTTCTTTTTCTAATCCCAGTGATTAGGCATTATTTTACTATCATAAGACACATAGATGGTCACTGTGTATTTAGATTAGCCTTTCTGTTGGCTATTTTCTTTGCTCACCATTCACTCTTATATCTCAGTTCTTTATCCTTGAATTTCCTTAGGTACATCACTTGAAGTTCCTTTGATGTGTATCTGTTTTGGTAATAAATACTTAGATTGTATGTACCTGAAAATGTCTTCATTCCTTCATTCATAAGAGGTAATTAAGTAGAAAAGGTAATTTATAATAATTAATTAAAGTAGACAATTCTACTTAAAAGTTTTTCTAAGCCCTTTAAAGATATTCCATCACCAACCTACATATGTTATTGTCCTTCATAAGTCAGCTGAACCTATTTATGTTTCCTTTGAAGTAATCTGCCTTTTCTTTCTGTTTTTAACCTCTTTGTCTCTGGTAGTATGTATTTACACTACGATCTGTCTCAGTGGGAATTTCTTCTTATGGTGTATGCTTGGGATTCCTGGATATGAAAATGTAGTTTTCATTGTTTCTGGAAAACTTTAGCCATTGTCTCTTCAAACACTGTTTCATCTGTATCTTCTTGATTATTTGCATCATAAACTCCAATTTGATAGGTGTAGGATCTTATTACCTGTCCTGCAAGTCTCTTAACATCTCCTTCATATTTCCATCCATTTGCATATTTGAGCTATTTTTCTTAAAGTTCTATCTTCTTATTTTCTATTTCCCTCTCCAGCAAAATCAGTCTGTTGCCTAGCTTATCAATTTGGTTTATAGTATTAAGAATAGGGGTGCCTGGGTGGCTCACCCGGTTAAGTGTCTGACTCTTGATCTTAGCTCAGGTCATGATCTCATGATTCGTGAGTTTGAGCCCCGCATCGGGAACACTGTCAGTGCAGAGCCCGCTTGGGATTCTGTCTCTCCCTCTCTCTTCCCCTTTCCAGCTTATACTCTCTCTCTCAAAATAAATAAATAAACTAAAAAAAAAAAAAAAAGAACATAACACCTGAAACCATACTCCTTTTTTAAAAAAATTATATAAGTTCTCTTTGTTTACTTTTTAAATCTGCTTGGTTAATCTGATAATTTCTTTTTCCTTCAATATGTTTACAATTAAATCTTTAAAAAATATTAAACATACAATATTTACCTTGTGATCAAGAAATCTAATTTCTTTTTTTAAAATTCACTGTTTTACTTTATATCCAAGTTAGTATATGGTGCAACAATGATTTCAGGAGTAGATCCCTTAATGCCCCTGACCCATTTAGCCCATCCCCCCCCCACAACCCCTTCAGTAACCCTCTGCTTGTTCTCTATATTTAAGAGTCTGTTATGTGTTGTCCCTCTCCCTGTTTTTATATTATTTTTGCTTCCCTTCCCTTATGTTCATCTGTTCTGTGTCTTAAAGTGCTCATATGAGTGAAGTCATATGATATTTGTCTTTCTCTGACTGACTAATTTCACTTAGCATAACAGCTTATAGTTCTATCCATGTAGATGTAAATGGCAAGACTTCATTCTTTTTGATTGCCACGTAATACTCCACTGTGTGTGTGTGTGTGTGTGTGTGTGTGTGGTATATATATATATATATATATTCTTTATCTAGTCATATTCTTTATCTAGTCATCCATTGATGGACATTTAGGCTCTTTCCATACTATGGCTATTGTTGATAGCGCTGCTATAAACATTGGAGTGTATGTGTCCCTTCGAAACAGCATACCTGTATCTCTTGGATAAATACCTAGTAGTGTAATTGCTGGAGTAGTTCTGTTTTTAATTTTTTGAGGAACCTCCATACTGTTTTCCAGAGTGGCTGCACCAATTTGCATTCCCACCGCAGTACAAAAGAGATCCTCCTTCTCTGAATCCTCACCAACATCTGTTGTTGCCTGAGTTGTTAATGTTACCCATTCTGACAGGTGTGAGGTGGTATCTCATTGTGGTTTTGATTTGTATTTCCCTGATGCTGAGTCATGTTGAGCATCTTTTCATGTGTCAGTTGGCCATCTAGATGTCCTCTTTGGAGAAGTGTCTATTCATGTCTTTTGCCCATTTCTTCACTGGATTATTTGCTTTTTTGGGTGTTGAGTTTCATAAGTTCTAGATTTTGGATTACTAACCCTTTATCTGACAGTCATTTGCAAATACCTTCTCCCATTCCACTGGTTGGCTTTTAGTTTTGCTGATTGTTTCCTTTGCTGTGCAGAAGCTTTTTATTTTGATGAGGTCCCAGTAGTTCGTTTTTGCTTTTGTTTCCCTTGCCTCTGGAGATGTGTTGAGTAAGAAGTTGCTGTGACCATGGTCAAAGAGGTTTTGGCCTGCTTTCTTCTCGAGGATTTTGATGGCTTCCTGTGTTACATTTAAGTCTTTAATCTATTTTGAGTTTATTTCGGTGTATGGTGTAAGAAAGTGGTCCAGGTTCATTTTTCTGCATGTCGCTGCCCAGTTTTCCCCAGTACCACTTGCTGAAGAGACTGTCTTTATTCCATTGGATATTCTTTCCTGCTTTGTCACAGATGAGTTGGCCATACATTTGTGGGTCCATTTCTGGGTTCTCTATTCTGCTCCATTGATCTCAGTGTCTGTTTTGTGCCCGTACCATACTGTCTTGATGATTACAGCTTTGTAATACAGCTTGAAGTCCGGAATTGTCATGCCTTCTGCTTTTTTCAAGATTGCTTTGGCTATTAGGGGCCTTTCCTGTTTTCATAGAAATTTTAGGATTGTTTATTCTGGCTCTGGGAATAATGCTGGTATTATTTTGATAGGAATTGCATTGAATATGTAGATTGCTTTGGGCAATATTGACATTTTAACAATATTTGTTCTTCCTATCCAGGAGCATGGAAATAAATCTAATTTCTAATGTCTTTCCCCCACTCCCAATTTTATAGTTTGTTGGTTCTTCTGGCTTTTATTCACATGAGGTTGTTTTCTCTTATCAAAAAAGAAATGTTATTGTGATCTTGGATTCCTTGGAAATTATTAGGAGTCCTAGGTTGGAAGATATTTTTTTTTCTCGTTTGTTTGTTTCTTGTAGGCAGTTAGGTGGCATTGGCAATCTGGGACTACTTAAGACTCAAAATTTTTTAAATAAAAAATGTTGATTTGTGGCAAAGTACTGGTAGTATAAAACTTACCATCTTACCCAATTTGAGGTAAAAGTTTAGTGGTATCAGATACATTCATGTTGTTGTGCAGCCGATCTGCAGAACTCTTTTCATCTTGCAAAACTGAAACTCTGTACCCATTGAACAGCACCCCACTTCTCCCCACCAGCCATGGCACCCACCATTCTATGAATCTGATGACTCTAGGTACCTCATTCAAGTCATACAGTATTTTGTATGTATGTGTGTGACTGCTTAAACTTTTGACTTGAGGAGTTTTGACCACACAGGTTCCATGAATTCTGGCCCCTAAACTCAGAGAGGGTGGGCTTGTGGTTATGCCTTCTCACTGGAGACATTTTTTTCTCAATCTGCTTCCCTTTCACCAGAAGACAAGATTGAGAAAGGCATATAACTTCTGAAGACTCCCTCTGTGGACCAGGTTTTTTATCTCTTCTGCCCACATGGGTGTTGTCTGGGGTGAGGGAGCACTCCCCCTATGTACTGATGGGAACTGTGTCTCCAGTTTACCTCCCACCTTATCCAGGCTGCTCTCTGTCTCCCGTTGGCCCATTAGCCTACTGCCGTCCCCTACCTGCCAGGCAAATGAACACTCTAGGCCTCCCCTAACCTCTCAATTTCTCTGCTCTCCTGTTATGTCTGCACCGTGAGAACGTCCTTTACTTCCCCACCAGCCTCATCAAGCCTTTAAAAATATGATTATTTTTTCCCTTTCATTTTATTCCGTATTGTACATGCACGATGCTGGAGAGGCTTTCTCTGAACATTTAGTCTGCCATACTCCTTGAACTGGCTCATGGTGATTCTTAAAGAAGAATCTTTCTAATTCTCATTTTGTTGGAAATTGTGAAATAAATCACACTCCTAGTACAGTAGGACATCTTTGCTCATAAAATCAAATAACATATATATGTACATGTACGCATATTTTTTTTAAATAACAACAGTACATTATCTGATTTTCAGGTGTTGCCATCCCAGCGCCTCCCTGTAGAATGGGTCAGGGTGGAGCTGAGAGGTTGGCCTGGCATGAGACAGATTCAGAGCATCCTAGAAAATCCCGAGACCATTTCTCGAGCAGCCACCCATTCTGTACCTATATTAGGGACCATGCAGGGTGCCAGTGCCTGAAATACATACAAGTAGGAACATTTCAGTGAGAGGCAACTGGGCAAAATGGCTTCAGAAAAAGTCGTGCATTTGGAAAAACAAATGGGATAAAGTAACAAGAAAAAAAAAAAACATAATCAGGGAGGCAGATGCCAGCCACTTTAGCTTTTCAATGTGGGTGTTCACAGCAAGAGAGTTGCCAGGCTGAAGTGTGACTAGGTCAGCCTTTCACAGACTCCCGGAGGTCTGCTGGGCTGTGCACGCAATCTGATCTGTACTGAAAGGGCAAGGTCTCTAGCTTTTCTAATGGGGACAAATCACAAAAGAGCATGTATTTCATGCAGCAAAATGCACAGACAACACACAAAAAAAAGAAGAGCATTCTGAAAACAAGGCCTCCACGGAAAACAAAACGGAACAAAACACGGAATCGTTCATTTCTCCCACCATGCCCTTTTAGGCATAAAAGAGAAGGCTCGGAACCCACAGGCTGTTCTGATTGCCAGGTAACCAGTGAAGGCGCTGGCTCTGCCCCGTGGCTGCTTTTAGAACACTGGGGTGTCCCCCAGGACGGCCGCTGGGCCTTGACCACGTATAAAATTGGTGCATTTATCCCCTTAGAGTGAGACTTCTATCCTTTGAGAATACAAAATAGCAATATTCCAGCATGGACGCAATCGCGTTAAAGCAATGAAATATTTTGAAAGTATATAAATCTTCACTAGCATTCTTGCATAAGGCATTTTATCTTAAAATGCATGTTTACACACACACACACAACAACAACAACAACAACAACAATAATAGCAAAACTGTTATCTACCTATCCAAAAGGAGCAGGTGGGACTCTGAGAGGGAAGAGTTAATGAATGGCAGACATCTCAGGACACCTCTGAACCACGCTGGTGTCACGTGACCACGTGTGACCTGCTTAAGGTCATTTACCTGGAGATAACAATCTGACAAGATAAATCTGCTTCTGTGTCTAGGCCCTCCCCTAACCATCTGTGCTCTTTAAGAAATATGGGCCTGTGGACTGCCTGCGGAATGCTGGGAATTTAGCCCTAGGGAGCCCTGCAGGGGGCTGCCCTTGACAGTTATCGTCACCCAAAGTCAACAGTTATTGGAAAATAACACCAGCACCTAAGCGTCCCTGTTTGGGTTGTTAATCCACATAGGCTTTGTGCCTTTTAATCATTTTGTGTAATTTTACTACCTGTTAAAACTCTATCCGCACTTCCAGTTGGCATGTAATCACAGCACTGCATCTGCCCCGGTCTAACATTGGGTGTATGTGATTAAAGAAGATACCCCATGCAGTGCATCTCCATGGAAATTTTATCCTTAATGTACTATAGAGTAGGTATTTTTGTGACAACACAGTTTTTTCATTACCAGTGAACACTGGGTAAAGGAATATGGCTGGAAGGCATTTGGTACTATTTACTGATTAAGTTTTGAGCCCCCGGGAGGGCAAAAGACAGGTGCTGTGCCTCAATCTTTTTTTCTACGTGGTTATCTATCTAACAAACCACAGAGCTTTGATGGGAATCCAGGGCCTAGAGTTTGATTAGGGGCACAATAATAATTAAGTGCAGGAAAACAGCCCACCTCTCTCTTTGAAAATTGCTGCCTCTGGAAGGTAGAAGAATTTGACCCAAGGGTTCTGAAAGAGAACGGCGAGCACAAGCGATGGACTAATAACACATTTTATTCTCCGTACCTCTGATTATTCACGCCAGATTCACCTAACTCTTTATAGGATACAATTTCGAAATATTTTTTCATACATTTAATTAGATGAAGTAAGAGCATGGAATATTACTTCATTCATTCATTTACTCATTCACTCAACAAATATTTACCGAGTACCTTATTACCATGTACCAGACACTGGAATGTAGCAGGGACACTGCCTTCAAAATGATTACTGAATTATAATTATGGTGACTTTTAACCTTAAGGATGTCTTTGAAAAGCCACCAAAAAATGATCTGGGATCCTTGGAACTGTACCCTTTTAATTCCCAGGAATACTAGTGAATCAACGTGAAACCATTCAAAAACAACTCCAGGCAAATGTTTGGCAAACTTAAATTGAGCAAAACATCCTTACATACTTAAATAGATTGCCAGGATTTTAAAGAAAGAACAATTGGAATGCTATGCACACAAAATGGTTTATAACATTTAGCATCCTGTGTGTACAATGCTGTATTTCTTAACAGTTTATTATTAGCATTATGCATATGCATGCATTATGTGCATAAGGAGAGCATGCCTGAGAGGAGCGAGTACACATAGGAGAGTATGTACATGGTGCACATTATTTATAGTACAGACAACTTATTTAGTCATATTGGCTCAGATCCTACCACGGAATAAAAAATTAAAGAAATCAGTTCAGGCCACAAAGTAGGGGCCTGATAAGCAAGTGAGAGTTTTTAAAAAGAAGATATTTACTAATAACACTCCCTTTTTTGAATTTACTAATGTCCACTGACATTTCTTCTGCTATCTCTATGGCAGATGATAGGAAAGAAAAACTAGAGAAAAGAAAAAAAAAACCCCGAGGTGCTTTGAAAGTATGTCTTTCTGGCCACATGTATATAACGTGTATGGCTGGGGCTGAATTTTATATAAAAATCTACACTGGTGGGTAGAGAGTTCTCACTGGCAGAAACACAAACACTGAATATATTTCAGGTTACAAGTGTGTGAGGACATTGGAAGCAACTATTCCTTTATCAGTGTGTGTATATCCATTCTATTCTATATTCTGTGCATGAGACAATGGAGAAACAGGGTACTGGAGTCATGTTGCTTAACTTCCAGTTCGGACAACGGCCCTTATTTGCCTGATCTTGAGAAAGTCACTTAAGCCTTCAAGTCCTTCTCATCTGTCAAAAGGGGTTAAGAAAAATTACTCCTAACCCTTAATGCAGTATTAGTATTCTTGCCCTCTTAGTGTTTACCATGGATTTCCTTTCATTGCAGGACCTCTTTAATAAGAAAAAAAAAGTGCAGACAAATGTTTGACAGATTGAAATGTAGCAGAACTTCTTAAGATACATAAGTAACACCAAATAAAATGCAATTAAGTAATGCTGGTAATTGATACTTGTGGAGTATCCCAAATTGTGCTTTTTACAGACATATGGGCAGATCAGTCCATGTCAGGGCCATAGAAGGCACGGGTCAGATATTCTCTCTAGTACATTATAACCACCCAAACCTTCTACCAGAAATTTTTTTTCTAAAGTAATTTTTCACTATTCTGACACTATTCCCATGAAATGTGACATTTTAACAAATAGGATTGCCACGTCTATGAGATTTATCTTTACTTTTCTCAATACCATCGTCCCTGAACGGTGGACTGCCTTACAAGAAAAACGCAACCTCCTTTGTGCTGTGTGGCAGCTGGAAAGTTCATATGGTAAAAAGCTCTTCCTAGGGTATATAAACTGTGAAATGCATTTTAAAATAAAGTTTTAATTACATTTCGCAATTCAGAGCCAGCTTCTGGTGTTAGTCTAATTTAAATGAGGGTTTTCTCTCTTGCAGCCATCTGTTCTTTTGCGTAAGCCTCCCTTAAGTCATAATATTGAAAGCGTGACATCATTCCTTCTATGATGTCATTTAATATCTCTGTATGGTGTGGACCCAAGCAGGAGGAAGTTGCCTGTTCAGATCTAGATGATGGGGAATACTATGAATACCTTACAGTATGAATTGTTTTTCTATTGCTTTTCATTCCCAGTGGTTTTCTCACATTGAAAAGATTGTCCTATAAACGTAATCCTTTAACATAAGTGAATCTTTAAATACATATATGGAATAAACTAGTGTGTTCATGTGAATGCACTGTTATCATTGATGGTTTTGAGTTTGTGTGAAGCCCAAGTTTCTAGGAAATAGTTAACTGAAATAACAAAGTACACTTTCTAACCACAGGCAATATTTAGATCACACATTAAGAGTTTACCTTATTCAGTAGGAGGCTTGCCTAGTCCCACAAAATACAACTCAATAACACATCAGCATAAATAATCCAGAAAGTGACCCAAAGATTACCAGAACCAACTCCACCATTAAAGGTAGAGAAGAGGCCACATCAAAGAGGGTATGAGGCATGGAGACATGGTGTGGAGCCAAATGTACTCGTTGTCATGGGAGGTTGGGGGAGGAATCAGCGTGGAGAGGGAAGAGAGATAGACTAATATGTGGTGGAGGGGTTGGGGTGGGGGGGCCTATGTGGGGAAGACAAATTTCTGTAATGTCTGACTTTGAAATCAAGAGGGGCCAAATTTGGTGAGATCTTCCAACCAGAGGGATTTAAAGCCTGGAATTTTAAATTGTTTTAATGTTTATCTATTTTTGAGAGAGAGAGACAGAGCACGAGCGGGGGAGGGACAGAAAGAGAGGGAGACAGAATCCGAAGCCGGCTCCTGGCTCTGAGCTCTCAGCATAGAGCCCCATGTGGGGCTTGAACTCACAAACTGTGAGATCATGACCTGAGCCAGAGGCAGATAAGTGACTGAGTCACCCAGGTGCCCTTAAAGCCTGGAATTTTAAAAATCAGAGGACTCAGTTCTGGCAGAACCAAAGGGAGATAGGAAGCTGACTCCTTGTCCTTAAAGAGCACAATAAACAGCCCACAGAGATATAGCCTGGAAGCAGCAGTTTGAAAAGTGCCTGGAGCATATGGGAGGGAGAGCTCTTTACTCATCCCAGAGCATGTCACAGGGGCAGGGGTCACCAGGAAGACCCCTTCAGGAACAAAGTAGCTGTCAGGTACCATTTCCCTCCCCTGCCCCCCCCCCCCAAGACTAAACACACAGCCACCTGTGGGAACCAGCATGGCACTGCCGCTGACTACCTAACTTGCTTACACCAAGCCACGCCCACCGATGCCTCAGTGCATCTGCTCTTCCCAGGGATGCTTGCTTCATTCCCCGTGCTAGGCTCCCCTCCCCCAGAAGACCACTGCAAACCTTGCCAACACCGTGTCTCCTGAGCAGCACGCTTTGTGGGGCCTCGGTGCTGGCAGCAGCAGTGGCAGAGGTGAAGGTGGGCTCTGCAGCAGTCCGGGGCGACACTTGGTTAAGACTGTGTGCCCTGTCCGTGCAGCCACGGCTCCTGGTGTGCACCTTGTTAAAAGTGCACGTCCCATGCCAGCCAGGGACCAAACACTGCCCACAAGAGGCAAAGAGAGCCTCTGTAGACAGCTGGATTGAGGGGAAGGGCAGCCAGGCCACGACAGCAGGGCACGTGCAGCACATATAGGAGACGCCTCCTGACATGCCAGGTACTGGGCAACAGAACTGCAGGCACCACAGGCCTCTTCTTCATCAGGTCACCGCTTTCAAGGGCAGGAGATATCGTTGACTTTCCAAACACAGAGAAACACGGAGACTAAAACAAAATGAAGAGACAGGAATATGATCCAAATGGAAACAAAACAAAACAAAACAAACAAACAAACAAAAAACCAGGACAAAATTACAGCAAGAAACTTAAGCAAAATGGAGATGAATTATATACCTGATAAAGAATTTAAAGTAATGATCATACTGGACTTGAGAAAAGAGTGGAGGACATCAGTGAGATCCTTAACAAAGAGATAAAAAGAATGAATCAGAGAGGAAGAACACAATAAATAAAATAAAAAAATATACTAGTTGGAATAAATAGCAAGCTACCGGAATCAGAGGAATGAATTCGTGGCCTAGAAGACGGAGTAATGGAAAGCGATCAATATGAACAAGAGGAAAAAGAAATTATGCAAAGTGAGAATAGACTTTGGGAACCCAGTGATCCCATTGAGCATAATAATATTTACATAATAGGGGTCCCAAACGAAGGAGAGAGGAAAGGGAGCAGAAAACTTATTTGAAGAAATAATAGCTGAAAATTTGCCTAACCTACGGAAGGAAACAGATATCCTGACCCAGGAGGCACGGAAAATGCTTCACCAAATCAACACAAGGAGGTCCACACCAGAGACACAGTAATTAAAATGGTAAAAAGTACTGGTTAAAAAACTCTTAAGAGCAACAAAGAAACACAGTTCATATAAGGGAAACCCTATAAGGCTATCAGCGGTTTTTTCAACAGAAACTGTGCAAGCCAGAAAGAAGTGGTATGATATATTCAAAGTGCTCACAGGAGAAAAACTGCAGCCAAGAATAGTCTATCCAGCAAGGCTATTATTCAGAATAGAAGGAGAAATAAAGAGTTTATCAGACAAACCAAAGGTAAGGAGTTTATGACCACTAAACCAGTCTTACAAGAAATGTTAAAGGGGATTCTGTGAGTAGAAAAGAAAGGCCATAAGTAAAAGTATGAAAAGTAGGAAACATTAAAACAGTAAAAATAAGTACATCTGTAATAATCAGTCAAGGGATTCACAAAAAAAAAGGATGTAAAATATGATATTCTATACCCAAAACATGGGGTAGAGGGGAGAAGAATAAAAACATGGGTTAAAACTTAAGCAACTGTCAACTTAATATTGACTGCTATATGCTGAAGATGTTATAAACAAACCTAAGAGTACCCACAAATCAAAAATCAGTAGTAGATATGCAAAGACAAAGAGAAAGGAATCCAAGTATATCACTAAGGAAAGCCAGCAAACCAGGAGAGAGAGCAAGAGAAGAAAGGATCAGAGAAATTTTATGGAAACAACCACAAAACAACTAACAAAATGGCAATAAATAAATATCTATCAATAATTACTTTGTATGTAAATGAAATGCTCTAATCAAAAGACATAGGGTGGCAGAATAAATAAAAAAACCTAAAACAAGACCCATCTATATGTTGCCTACAAGAGACTCATTTTAGACCTAAAGACATCTGCAGATTGAAAGTGAGGGGATGGAGAAACATCTTGCAAATGCATGTCAAAAGAAACTTGGGGTAGCTGGTTCTTTGAAAAGATCAACAAAATTGATAAACCTCTTAGCCAGATTCAGAGAGACAGAGAGAGAGAGAGAGAAAAAGAGAGAGAGAGAACTCAAATAAGCAAAATCAGAAATGACAGAGGACAAACAACAATCAACATCACGGAAATACAAATGACTGTAAGAAAATGTTATGAAAAATCATATGCCATCCTTTGGACAGCCTGTAAGAAATGGATCGATTCCTAGAAACATATAACCTACCAAAACTCAAGCAGGAAGACACAGAAAACTTTAACCAATTACTAGCAAAGAAGCTGAATCATTCAAAGAACTCCCAACAAACAAAAAGTTCAAGACTGGATGGCCTCACAGATGAATGCAACCAAACATTTAGAGAACAGTTAGAACCTATTTTTCTCAAACTATTCCAAAACAATAGAAGAGGAAGGAAAACTCCCAATTCTATTCTATGAGGCCTACATTAACCACAAGACAGATAAAGATGCCACAACAAAAGAGAACCACAGGCCAATCTCTCTGATGACATAGGTGCAAAAATACTCAGCAATATATTAGAAAACCAAGTCCAGCAATACATTAAAAATATCATTCACCACGATCAACATGGGATTTATTCTCAGGACGCAAAGGTGGTTCAATATTTCCAAATCAATCAAATTGATATACCATATCAAGAAGAAAAAGGATAAAAACCATAAGATCATTTCAAGAGACGCAGAAAAAGCATGTGACAGACCACAACCTCCATTTATGATAAAAACTCTCAACAAAGTAGGGTTAGAGAGAATATACATCAACATAATAAAGGTCTTATATGAAAACCTCGCATCAAACTAACCATCATACTCAACGGGGAAAAACTGAGAGCTTTTCCTTTAGGGTGAGAAACAAAGATGTCCACTCTCAACACTTGTATTCAACTTAGTACTAGAAGTCGTAGCTACATCAATCAGACAACAACAAAAAGTAAGTCATCCAAATAAGTAAGGAAGAAGTAAAACTACCATTATTTGCACATGACAAAATACTATATCTAGAAAATCCTAAAGACTCCACCAAAAAGCTTCTAAAACTACTGATAAATTAATTCAATAAGGTTGCAGGATACAAAATCACACACAGAAATCCATAGCATTTCTAGACCCTAATAATGAAGCAGCAGAAAGAGAAACTAAGAAAACAATTCCATTTATAATTCCATTTATGAAAATAATAAAAAACCTAGGAATAAACTTAACCAAAGAGGTAAAAGACCTATACTCTGAAAGTTATAAACCTCTGATGGAAGAAATTGAAGGCAACACAAATGGAAAGATATTCCATGCTCATGGACTAGAAGAACAACTATTGTTAAAATGTTTATACTATCTAAACCAATCTACAGATTTAATGCAATCCCTATCAAAATGACACCATTTTTCACAGAATTAGAACAAGCAATTCTAAATTTGTATGGAACCAAACAACAACAACAACAACAGCAACAACAACTACAACAAAACCCAAACCCTAAATAGCCAAAGCAATCTTGAAAAAGAAAAACAAAACTGGAGCTATCATAATTCCAGACTTTACGTTATATTACAAAGCTCTAGTGGTCAAAACAGCATGGTACTTGAGTAAAAATACACACATAGATCAATGGAACAGAATAGAAAGCCCAGAAATAAACTTAACATTATATGGTCAATTAATCTTTGACCAAGGATAAAAGAGTATGCTATGGGGAAAAAAATGATGTTTGAAAAACTGGACAGCTACACGCAAAAGAATGAAAGTGGGTCATTTTCTTACACCATACATAAAAATAAACTCAAAATGGGTCAAGAACCTAAATGTGAGATATGAAACCCATAAAAATCTCAGAAAAGAGCACAAGCAGTAATTTCTCTGACACTGGTCACAGCAACATCTTTCTAGATATATCTCCAGAGGCAAGGGAAACAAAAGCAAAAATGAACTATTGGGACCTCATCAAAATAAAAAGCTTCTGAACAGCAAAAGAAACAATCAGCAAAACTAAAAGACAACCTACTGAATGGGAAAAGATACTTGCAAATGAAATACCCAATAAAAAAAGAGTTCATATCCAAAATATATAAAGAACCTATACAACTTAACACACACACACACACACACACACACACACACACACAGAATCCAATTAAAAAATGGACAGAAGACCTCAAAAGATATTTCTCCACAGAAGTCATCCAGATGGCTAACAGGCACATGAAAAGATGTTCAACATCACTCATCATCAGGGAAATACAAATCAAAACCACAGTCAGGTATTACCTCACAGCTGTCAGAATAGCTAAAATCTAAGTCAAGAAACAAGTGTTGGTGAGGATGTGGAGAAAAAGGAACTCTCATGCACTGCTGGTGGGAGTGCAAACTGGTACAGCCACTGTGGAAGACAGTAAGGAGGTTCCTCAAAAAAATTAAGAATAGAACCATCCTATGATCCAAGAATCATACTACTGGGTATTTGCCCAAAGAATATGAAAACACGAATTCAAAGGGATATCTGCATCCCTATGTTGATTACAGCATTATGTACAATAGCCAAGCTATGGAAGATACCCAAGTGTCCAATAGATGAATGGATAAAGAAGAAATGGTGTACATTTACACTAATGGAATACTATTCACACATACACACACACACACATACACACACACACACACACACACACACACACACAAAACCCCAGCATGGAGAGATCTAGAGAGTGTAGTGCTAAGTGAAATAAGCCAGTCAGAGAAAGACAAATACCATATGATTTCACCCATATGTGGAATGTAAGACACAAACAAACCAACACTGGGGAAAAAAGAATAGCAAACAAACCAGTAAAAACAGGCTCTTAACTAGATAACAAACAGATGGTTGCCAGAGGGGAGAGAGGGTGAAATGGGTGAAGAGGTTTAAGAGTACGGTTATCATGATGAGCACTGAGTAATATATGAACTGTTGAAGCACTAAATTGTACACCTGAAACTAATATAACCACAGTATGTTAACCACACTGGAATTAAAAAAAAAAGTACTCTTTCTATTTAGTTTCTATTTTGGCATTAAAAATAAACTAGTTGAAATTTATCAATTAAGAATTTCTCAGATTTATAAATGCCATTAGCTGTCTAGGAATATATATGAATAGTTATGTCTTGAATTGTATTTATATTGAATTTATTAGATTATAGTAATTTATATATTAACTTCTTTGATACATTACATTATAAATATTTAAACATACATAGGTTATTACATGGATAGTTCTCAGTGAGCTTAGTAATTCCCGTAAGGAGTTGTTGCAAAACTCTCATAAAATAATAAAGAATCCCATGTAACATTATCTGTACAAATATCCATTGGTTTTAAATTGAGGAATTCAGTGGGGACAGAGACAAAACGGTTATTTTGGGAATTCCTTTTCTGATAAATAATTTTTATAATAATCAGTCATTAAAATTCAACACTTTTTAAGAAAAATTTCTTTTATGTTTGTTTATTTTAGAGAGAGACACACACACAGCGCAAGTGGGGAGGGACAGAGAGAGAAGGTGACAGAATCCAAAGCAGGCTCCAGGCTCTAAGCTGTTAGCACAGACCCGGACGTAGGGTTCAAACCCACGAACCGTCAGATGTAACCTGAGTCAAAGTCGGACACTTCACGGACTGAGCCACTGAGGCGCCCCCACATTGGTTTTAATAAATAAGTTGTATATACACACCCACTTACTACTGTAGTTCTGTGCCAATTCTAAAAAATTACTCGGTCAAGTTCATTAGTTTTAGCATTGAGTGTATTCTGTGTTTCTCTCCGCATCAGCCTCTGAGCTGGTCTGATCTCAAGTTAGCACTGCCCTGATGGTGCTGTGTCTCTAGACTCAGGAATTCATAGGTCTGAATGGCTGATGGATTTACAGCACAGTCACACTGCCGTGCACTAGAATAGCAGTAGGAATACTTGGGGCTTTGATCACTGAAAAGATCCAAGCTTTAGTGTCTTCGTCCATATAATAATGATAACATGTGGTATAATGATTTCACCAATTGATTGTGAGTTTCAGAACCTGCTTCTCCCATGCTCTTTGTTTCATTTAATGACACCAACACCTAATCAACTGCCCAAGACAGGCCCTCAATTCTCCTTCCCTATCTATGGGGACAGTGACTCACGGCTTACTCTTTCTGCTGTGTGCCCTATTCTGGTCAAGGACAGCATTATTCACCCAGAAGTTAAATTCCTCCCTTCCCTGCACCCGACATGATGAAACCTATCTACTTCACTAAGATCTCCAAAATACGACCCCTCCTATCCATTTCGCCCTTGCAGACTTAATTCAGGCCCTCTTCTGCCCTCTGAACTACTGTAATCATCTCCAAACAGAAGTGACTCCCTTAGCCTCGCCCATGTGGCCACCAATTTTGATCTTTCCAGTGCAAACTGGATTACATTCCTCTACCCAGAGCCACAGCTCTTTAATGACCCCTTCACCTTCAGCACAAAATCCAGGTATCTTGGACATCAGGCCTCCACCCATCCTTCCACCACATCTCCACGAAGTCTAGTACACACACCAAATTTGGACTAATGCCACGCCGACTGTGACGCTGAGTGCCCTGTGATGATCGGTCTTCCATGCTTCTCACACAAGCTGGTCCCTTGATGTGAAAACTCCATTCTCCCTTATCTGCCTGGCAGGGTCTATTTGCAAATACAGTTAGTTCAACAGAGGTTTTCTTAACAAAGCTCTTCCTGAACGAGCCTAGCGGGGTTTGCTGTCTCCTTCACTGTGCCAGCCCAGTTCCTAACAGTTCTTTTATTATTACACTTGGTAGGTCTAGAGAACAATTATTTGTTCCCATGTCTCTTTTTTTCTAATAGACACTGAACTTCTTGAAGGAGGGGGCAGTGTGTTATTTGTCTTTCTTTATCCAACTCATATCTCATCCTGTAAGTCGATGATCAGTGATTTCTTGGGGCACCCAGGTGGTGCAGTCAGTTAAGTTCCTGACTTGATCTCAGCTCAGGTCATGATCTCACGGTCTGTTGAATTCAAGCCCCGCAAGGGGCTCTGCTCTGGCAGCTCAGAGCCTACTTGGGATTCTGTCTCTCCTTCTGTCTGCCCCTCCCCACATTGTGCATACACTCTCTCTCTCCCTCAAAATAAATAAGCTTGAAAAAAAAAGTTTAAAGTAATAATTTGTTTTTTTATGCTTTTTTTTGAGACGGAGAAAGACAGAGAAAGAGAGAGAGACAGAGACAGAGACAGAGTACGAGTGGGGGAAGGGCAGAGAGAGAGGGAGACAAAATCTGAAGCCGGCTCCAGGCTCGGAGTTGTCAGCACAGAGTCTGATGTGGGGCTTGAACCCATGAACTGTGAGATCATGACCTGAGCCAAAGTCAGACCCTTAGCCAATTGAGCCACCCAGGTGCCCCAAGTAGTAATTTCTTATTGGTGGCTGGATGGGTGGCTGGATGGATAGATAGATAGTTGCTTCCTCCCTCATGCACTTTACTGTGTTTTTAGGTTTATTTATTTACTTTGAGAGAGAGAGAGAGGAAAAGAGGGAATCCCAAGCAGGCCCCGTGCTGTCAGTGCACGTGAGATCATGACCTGAGCTGAAATCAAGAGTTGGATTCTTAACTGACTGCCCCATCCAAGCATTCCCCGCATGCACTTTAGCTCTGATAATTACAGCTTTATCTTCAGCAACAACAAGATTCTTTTCTTTTCTTTTCTTTTTTTGGCTCTCAACAGGTTTCCTTCATTATCATCCATCCCTTAACACCTGAACCCCACCAACCTTTCTCTGAATAGTCTTCTCTTCAATAGACTCCACTCAAATGAGTTATGCTTTTCATTTGTTTTTCATAACACTTTCTATTTATTTGTACTAAAAAAAACTTTCAACACATTCAATTGTAATTATTAGGTTAAATACCTATCTCCTTCCCTTTGGCATTACATTTGTTAAGAGAGCAGCTTAAATATCTTCCTCATATCTGTACTCCCAGGAGAGGCTAGCACAAGGTAGGTGACAGTAGAAGACAGTAGATGCTTGCTGAATGAATTCATGAAGGTGTGCCCGAGTGTATGAAATGAAAGAATGCATTTGAGAGTTCTTAGAAATGGAAAGCCCAAGACAAATGTTAGATATTGTTATCATCTTGATCATACCCACGGATCATATCCTTTCCTCTGCTCCTTAGTTCTTTCTACCCTTGTCTAAATTATCACTTCACACAGACTTCCTTGCTCCCACATCCTGACATTAAACTAAACCCCTTAGCACTCGGATAAGATCTAGAGTATAAAGAAGTTTGAAAACCAGAATCAACTATTATGCGATTTAGTACCAGCCTTAAAACACTAGCAGATGATAACCATATTCTGAAAGTGAAGATAGCCAAATTGCTTTAGGTACCACTCTGTGGTTGATGGCCATACGTCTGTCATAAATTTAGGCCTGTTGCTGATATAGAGAGACTTTGTTTATTAGTTAGGGAGCATAAACATAAAACATGCAACAGAAGAAAGAGTATATATAATATGAATGACAAGAACAAATACTTGATACAAAAATTTCAACTTCTTCCTGGGAAATCCCAGGATATTTTACAAGGACATTGTAACCACTTCATCCACCTTGAAGAAGGGACTTTCTCCAGTGGAAATGCAGGAGCCGTTCTGTATCTCAAAATCACCCCACTGACTGCTTAGGGCAAGAGGTGAAAAATAATTACCTTAAAGGCTAGGGAAGACTGGAATAAGAAAGAATATAATTTTCATGGATCTAGAATATGGAATGAGCAGAATTAGAGTAGACACCTTGTATGAGAAGCCCTATGAGATCAGTGACGACTGGGAGGAGCAAGACCTCCTTAATCCTCATCCGAAAGACGTCAAGCAGAGTACATTTTCCCATGGTACCATTCTGACATTTGGGGTCAATCCTTTCTCCAAGAGAAAATAAAAAAGTCACTTGCATAAATGCGACTTCAGTAGCACCTTGACAGTCCCTGGAAGTCATCCAAGTGAATGTCAATTGAATGTGGCTAAGTCACCTTGTAAGACGTTCATGGTGCAGGGTTGCTCCAAGATGCCTTTGTGACGAGGTGCTAAGTCTCCATAGCTAAGTCTCAGTGCTGGTGAGGAGCGGGGCTGCTGGACGTGGGTGATTCTCCTGTCACAGAAGGGGCTCCATGGCCTAAGAACATGGCTTCGGAGACACACACAGTCTAGGTTTATTCTCAACCCCTCATTTTGGAAGTTAAGTTACTTAACTTTTCTGAGACTTAGTTTCCTCATCTATGAAATGGGGATGACCAGACCTTCTTCATACAGGTTGTGTAAGGATTAAATGAGATAGGGCTGTTTTAAACACCTGATGGTTATGATGTATTTATTGTCTTGCTTCACTTACCCCTCCCATCCTATCCCCCGTTAACAGCCCACACCAAATTCTGGGATTTTTTTCAGAACTTCCCTTGAAAAGTGTGCATGATCCCTGACACTATTTTCCCTCCATAGATTTTGCACAACAGTAAGGAGAATTAAAGTGATTCAACTCATTTCTGAGTTGCCTTCACCCTAACAGTCAGTTACCCACAGGGTGTTATATTACCAAATGTCTGTAAAAATAATAATATATAATACATAATATGTGATATATAATGTATGATTCCATCTATCTATCCCCTGGCTTCTTAATGATAGCAAAATTGTCAGCTTCATTTGTCACTGCAGTTTCCTCATGTCCAAAATATCAGCTTTTGCTCCTCTTCTGAAGAAATCTTCTCTCTCCGTGACTATGAAATTTTTAAGAGTATTTTATAGGAAGGACCATTTCCCCCTTCGTCATACTCCTTTCTATGAGTTTCCCTACAGAATAATTCCCAGGGGTTACTTCTGAAACTTACATGTGTAGATGAATCTTATTAAACATATTAGCTTTCCTCTGAAAAGATATCTTTATCTATAGTGACATTCTTCAGATAACAGTTATAACATAGGTAGCACTTACATACAATTGACATCGGATCCCTACGTTCCGCATTCCTCTCTTAGATGAGGCTGTTACAAGGCCATATCGGAGAGATCAAACATGGCCTCATGGGCCACTGCAAAGCATTGGCTTTTTCTCTGAGAGAAATGGGAAGCCAATGGTGAGTTGTGAGCACATGAGACACCTGATCCGACTTAGTTGTGGTGATAGTGCTCTGGCTGCTCTATGTGAGTAGACCATACCAGAGTAAAGGCAGAAAAACGAGAGCAGTTGCAAAAGAGATGGTGGGGATGTGGACCAGGAGGGTAGAGGGAGCGATGGCGACATGTTCAGATTCTGGGCACATTTTCAAAGTTGAACCAAAAAGCCGTCCCGACAGGCTGAATGTGTAGTGTGAGATGAAGCCAGTCAAGGGTGACTGCTGGGTTTTTGGCCTGAGCAAATGAATGGAGTGCATTCCCGTCAGTGGAGAGAGGGAAGGGTGTTGGGACAGTTGGCTTATGGTGGTCCAGGAGGGGTTTAGTTTGTTTACCTATTAAATCTCCAGGTGGAGACGGCAAACAGGCAATTAGATATGTATTTGTGGACTTCAGGAGTCCGGCCTGATATGTGCCCCTTAAGATTTGTAAGAGGCTTAGAGCAATGTCAGCCTCCTAGTAAGAAACTGAGCAATGGTCACAATTAACACAGTTCCTTCTACTTCTTTGACTTTCTTGTTAGTCAAATTGTTTACTATAACTATAAGGGTCGAATACTGCCTACTCTATGTATTGACACCCTGAGCCAGCACATAAAGAACTGTACAAAGTAATCCTTTCTTACTTTTCAGGTTCATCACGGCCCAGCCCCCATGCTACCCTTTGGTGGGAAACTCCACATTTCTTTAAAGTTTATTTATTTTTGAGAGGCAGAGAAAGTGTGCGTGAGTAGGGGAGGGGCGGGGAGAGAGGGAGAGAGAGAATCCCAAGCAGGTGCTGTGCTGTTAGCACAGGCCTGACATGGGGCTCAATCCCACAAACCATGAGATCATGACCTGAGCTGGAATCGAGAGTCGAATGCTTAACCAACCGAGCCACCCAGACGCCCCATATTCCCTGTTTTTTCAAGTGCGTTTTTGGGGGAGGGAACTAAATTTCAAAATAAAGATTTAAAAAGTGCTTTATGTGCTGCAGTCAGTGTAATTCTGAAAAACGTCCTTTGAGCACAAAATGTTTAGCAGTAGAAGTCACACAGAATGATGGTTAAGATAAGTGATTCTAGCACCGAAATGAATGTTACATTTCAACACGTCACCTTGAATCAGTCTCTAATCTCTCACATCCCAGTTTCCTCATCTGTAAAATGGAGACCAGTGGAATTACAGAGAATATGAAATGGGGTAACAAATATAAAGTGCTTAGCACAATGTCAGACACACAGTAAATTCCTAAAATTTTCAGCTGTTATGATGATAAGCAATTTTATTCTTTTGTTTTCAATGGGAACTAATGTGAAAGAGTTTCCTATGGCTTTTCACTTACTACAGGCTTTCCATTGAATATCCATCTTGGTACATCATTTAAAATTTAGGAAACTTGGTCTCAAGACATTAGGCCAAAAAAAGGATTAAGACATTAGGAACAGATACTATTTGTATGTAATTCTAAAACTCCCCAAGGGGCACCTGGGTGACTTAGTTGTCCCACTCTTACTTTGGGCTTCAGTCATTATCTCATGATAACGGGGTTCATTAGTTTGAGCCCTGTGTCTGGCTCTGTGCTGCCAGTGCACAGCCTGCTAGGGATTCTCTTTTTCTCTCCCCCTCCCTCAAAATAAATAAATAAACTTTGGAAAAAAAACAAAAACAATAACAAAAAAAGACATTAGGAGCAGAAATGAGTCTGAGCCAACGTGGTACTGGCCCCTGCATCCTTTGCTTGTCTCCACCCAGTAATTAACACACTGAAGGAACCGACTCGAAGGAAACACACTAAACTTATCTCTTCCTTCTGATGTTATTTTAATTGTGCATATTTTGTTTTTAAGCATGGTTCTTTGGGGGAAAACAGAATGTGTCTACTATAGAAAAACACATATTCTTTTAGGCAAGTAATTTTGGAAGCAAAAGATGGTCTCTAGGGTAAGAAGATGGAAAAGGAATAGTATTAGTAGAAGAAAGCACAGAGCTAATGTACGTTTTATAATGTAAAAGAAAGATATTTTAGCCTCCATGCCTAAAACAACACCGTGAACTCTAAGTTATGCTGAATTGTTGAAGAGAAGGAAAAGGAAGCAGCTATAATATGACTGCTCAGAGTGAAAGTCAATAGTCAGTGCCTAGGGAGCATCCCAAGACAGCCGAAAACTCTCGCACTCATGACACACAAGAGGCTTAATTGGTCCTCCTATGGTTTGGAAGAAAGGCCTTGAGAATATTTCTGACCTCTTAGAAGCAGATTTATAGACATATAACCATGCTTTAAACGTTGCATCCTGGAATTGCCAAGGTAATAGAATATCCATGGATAAAAGCCTAATAAGACAATGATCATCTGATAAATCCCATGCTACCCCAGGCCAATTTGGGATCTCAATCACTTCCATAATCTACACCCTTAATACCCTTCATGCTATGTCTAATGCGGTGCATTTTTCCCTTACATTTTTTCTATACTGCCTCCTGGTAGAATCAATTCTTCCTCTCTCCCTTCCCTCCCTCCCTCCCTCCCTTCCTTCTTTCCTTCCTTCCTTCCTTCCTTCCTTCCTTCCTTCCTTCCTTCCTTCCTTCCTTCCTTCCTTCCTTTCTTCCTTTTGTATTTCTCCAGGTGTTTGAATCTCTACCATGGTATTTGGGGGGGGGGGATTAACCTAATGCACCCTTTTTACTTATTATAATCTAAATTTCTTGAGATAATCTACTCTTGCTCTGGACTCTGCTCTCCTGTCTGTAACCTATGTTTATCTTACCTACCTCTCCTTTCCCATTCATTTACATAGTCTTACATCATAAGGCAGTGTTGTTCTTACTATGATCTCTAAAGAAATGAGAAGATACCCATAAAGATTATCACAAAATAATAAATTCTATTTAAAAATAGGTACACCAGAACACAAATAAATATCTGTAGGAGTTTTGCCCCTTTTTTGAAAGAAGCAATGACATTCACAAAGGCTTTGGAGTTAATTTTGGAACCACTTTATGATCTTCATAAGAAAATCACCCTATTGCCTTACCTTCATGTTTTACCCAGATTAGTATTACTCACCTAATTCACCAGACTGATGCCAAATTCCCTATGGTAGTTTCCAGGGCTCAGAGCCATCCCACTACTATGAAGGCTTTCCAGAAGAATAGGGAACGTATCCTGAAGACCATTCTGAAGGACAATCACAAAACTGTATTTGAGTAATGGTGGCATAATTAAAATGTCTATAGTTCCCAAGCACTGTAGAAGGGAAACCCCCTTTTAGGTAAGGATTAAGTTCCCTTGTTTCCAGTAACAAATTGAACTTGGTATTTTATAGTCATATCGTAAGAGCAGACTCAAAAGTTCTGTTACTTTAATTATGTTCCCGCAGACAGTGTACTTAGACCTTTTACTCTGTATGTGTGGAAAATATGCTCTTGATAATAACAGAGTGTCTGTCTTACTGTCTCTAGGACGATACTTGATAAGAAGGAACTCCTGGAGTTTGCTCAACTTGGCTGTTACTTGGAATATGATCTCTTTGGGACCGAACTCCTTCATTACCAATTCAACCCGGATATCGACATGCCCAATGATAATAAAAGAATTCGGAGGTAAATACAATGAAATCTCTGATAGTGTTCCCTTTTACCAGTCCTTTTTGAGTCATATCTGGGTAGGTATCAGCAAAGATTTGGAAAACAGCAAGCAGGCGGAACCAGAGACTTGCAGAAAAAAATGTATCAATGCTGTTTTGGGGAGAAAAATCTCTCTATATTATTTCAAGAAGCAAATGAGTCATCCTAAGTAGGCAAAAGCTTAGCAGAGCCTTAGAAGTTCAGTGCAGATGGGCAGCTGACAAGAAACAGATAATACTTAACCCCTGCCATGACAGTAAGAGAACAAAGACGCTTTCTTCTTTATATCCCTAACGAAGTCAGCTGTTTCCCATGTTGCCCCCACTGAAGTCCTAGCCTCCTACAATGTCTTTGTGAAGTAATTCTAAAAAATATTCACTATGGAGATGATTGAAACTTAAATGCTATAAGTAGAATGTCTAAAGACCAAACATCGTATAAAATTCAACCCCTCAAAATTGTCTAAGCAACAAATTGTCTGAGTCATGCTCTATAACCCAAGTGGAAAATTTCTGGAGTCAAGGATGGATGACCATCCGCCTCTTGATTTCGGTTACTTGGTTTGCCTCGGTTACGTGGTGATGTGAACACTGAATGCAACAAGTTAGGGAGTCTGGGAGGAGAAAGATTTGGGATTGACAAGAATGACTTTGGTTTGGGAATAATCTTAAGAGTTGCTATCCAGTAGGGCCGTGGATAAGGCCATTCAGCTCGGGGCAGAGATCTGGACTCAGACATAAATCTATGCATCTTGGGTTTGTATGTCATGGTCGGCTGCGTGGGAATGAATGAGATCACTCAGAGGAGAGAATGAGGACGGAACTCTGGGGAACACTGATATTTAAGGAATGGACTCAGGAACAGTTGCTCAAGGACAGATTGAAAAGTTTTCTAAGTGAGAAGAATATCAGGGAAATATGTTGCTGTGGAAGTTGGTGCAGGAGAATGTTTGAAGCAGAAGGGCTTGGACACCTGACAGGTGGCAGGCATTAAGTGAGGTAAAGGCTGAAAAGGTCCACTGGATGTCACAGCCTGGAGATTGTCATTGTGCAGGGAAGTCTCTGTAGAAAAGGCTTGAGGAATGAGTAGGGGTAAGGAAGAGGAGAGAGAATGTAGAGGTTACTCTTTCAAGAAGCTTGGTAGTCAGGAGAAGCAGGGGTGCAGGACCAAAGAGAGAAGAAAAAATAGGATCAAGGGACAGTTTTGTTAAGAGTCCAGCAATGTTTGGGGCACCTGGGTGGCTCAGTCGGTTGACCATCCGCCTCTTGACTTCGGTTCAGGTCATGATCCGAGAGTCGTGGGATGGAGCCCTTTGTCGGGTTCCACTCAGAGTGTGGACCCTGCTTAAGAGTCTTTCTGTCTCTCCCTCTGCCCCTCGTCCCCATTGACTCTCTCTAAAACCAAAGAAGGGTTGAGCAATGTTTATGTGGCTGAGAGCAAAAGCAGAGACACAGAGAGAACAAATCGCAGGAAGCAGTACCTATTCTACAGGGCTATGGAACGTATATGAAATAAAGTATGCAGAGTTTTTTTGTGAGTGTCTGGTGCAGAATATAATAATAGTCAATCGACACTAACTTAAAACAATCTGGAGAGAAGAGATATAGAGCAAGGCTTGTAAGGAGACAAACAGATGGCATCTGGGAAGGAAACAGAAAGTTAGTTGAAAGGTGTAAGGCGAGTACAGGGTGGACGCAGATAGATATTGTGATGAGAATGGGAAACTGAGGACATATGGCCACATGAGTTCTGTAGGGTCGCTGTGAAGTGAACATTGTTATCTTCTGAGAAGGAGGGAATAGATTCAGGGCAAGACCCTGCAGAAGAGGAGAAAGGCTGGGAATGGATGCTGAGTGACTGAGAGAGATACTGATAAGACACGGTGTGTGTGAGACCCAGGTGAGGCTTGAGATCATGTCTGCACAACTGTACGTGGGCACCAGTGCACATGATTTGGTGATTATTCCCCCCCCTCAAAAGTTTCATATTTTGACAGTAAGACCAAAGAAGCTTTGAGGAGAAGCTGAAAATGTGAACAGTTATAGAGACTGAGGGTTGAGATTCTGTCTGGAAAATATGGCTGACAGGGGAACCGGGGTAGGGTTGAGTGAGGGTCATGAGGTCCAAGCTGAACAGAAGAAGGCGTAGAGAAAAGCGAGGAGAGATAGGAATAACAAAGGCTAATCGGAAACTTGAGTGAAGTGGGAATGTATATACAGAAGAAGGTGAGTGAAAAAGAGATGTGACTCGTGGTCAGGGTGGGAAAGTGAAGATGGGGATTTCAGAGAGGAGGTAGTCTCCCGCGACGGAGAAGGACCAGAACGTGGTTAAGGGTGTAGAAAACTGTTTGGGATCGAGTAAAGACACCTGACCTACAGAGGTGGTGTCCAGAAACGGAGGCTCAAGCAGCAGCAATATGACATACACCCACACGGGGGTTGAGGGGAAGATCCGGAGCCCGTGACCAGAGTGGGGATAACCCCCAGCTCTTACTGTGGGCAGTCAACCTTTACATCTGTGTGCCTTCTGCCGTCCCTGTGTATGGGTACTCCTCCTGCGTGACCTCATTAACAGCAAAATATGCTTCAAGTTTAATATCATCAGGGAGAGCTAGCTGATCCGTGTAACACTAGCTATGTAAATATGGAGATCTCAGCTGCACAGGAGCAAACTGACCTGATCAATGAAGCTAGGACTTTAATAAAAAATTTAAACCACTGAAATCGGTTCTTTGACGCACCGGTTTATTATTTCTGTTTGTTCATTTCGTGTTATGATTTTACCAAATGTGCTCAGGAGCACCATTCCGTACAGGCAGACAACTTCCCCCAGGGCCCTGTGACCTTGTGTCACACGAAGTGGTGAATATTCTTTGGGATTTAAAGTGGGGAGTAGGGCAGGGCTTTCTCATCGTTCATGATCTCAAAACCCCGATTCCCTGATGAATGCCCTCAACGTCCGTTTTACAACTCACCTTGGAAATGGGAAGTTTGCTTCTAGGACCCGCTTCCTTTTCCTCAGCCCCTTTGTGGCAGTGAGCTATATCTTTTCTATCTTCTGAAGAAACCCTATGCTGCCCATGAGGCTCCCAGACCTTGAATTAGAGAGAGAGGATCTGCAGAGGGGGGTCTACGAAGGATATATGGGCGAAGGATGACCAACACCTCTCCTCATATTCCTTCTCAATAACTTGTGGCTATTAATTCAAGAACACAAATTTAATTTGGGTCAGCCTTTCATGGAACCAAATGTAAACCTTCTAGATGTATGGAAACATATCAAAATTTATATGCGATATATGTGTGTTTCTGTGTATGTATGGATGCATGCTTTATCTTCCTTAATTTAAAATCATGCACTAAGTAACTTGACTCAAGTGCAGTTCACAGTAATTACTGAATGACCTTTAGGAAGGGGGCGTGTCCCGGTACCCCCCTGGCACGCCATCTCTTGGGCACTTGATTTTCATCATCCATTGGCAGTCCCTTTCTGAGCCTTAGTCATCTTACATCTCTGAACTGCAAGAACATAGAAGCACGCTTCTGCCTACCTCTGGTTTTCAGCACCAGAAATTCTGTGTCTAACACCTGTTTTCAATCTTATGCTCCATTTCTCAAATCTTATTATATCTCTGCCTTTTCACACTTTGTAGTCTCTCTCTAATATTTGTTTGCAAAACACTAACTCATTTGTATTTCTATAATTACTGTCATTTTTGTCTTCTCATCTACAGTGGTTCCTTCCTTCTGGCAGCATCTCTGAAACTACTGTTCTTCCATACAATGGCACAGCATGAGAGATGAGCTTTTATTTTAAGATTGGCCAAGTTATGTCTTGACAGTCAGGAAAGAACTGTTTTGTAGAGACAGAGCCGTATCTTTCTCGTGAGGTAACCAGTGTCTACAATCTTGACTTAATTGGTTCTAAGGATTCTCATTTTTAAGTGAGCGTCTTATCCACTACACTCTTTCCTTACGACTTCACAATCGAGTAACTCTGTTTCAGGGTGCGGCACAAGGCCGCTTACAGGAATTTGTTTTTCCATACAATATGCCTCTGTTGCAATACAGTATGGCTTTTTCTTTCCCAGACAAGGAAAAGAGACAAAAACTTTTGGGAGATGGTCAGAAAGGATAAGGGAAAGGCATACCCTGAAATTTCCCGAAAGGTGACGCTCCTTTTCAGTTTGCGGATCAAGGTTCGTCACACTGAGTTTCAGCGTGGGCATGCATTCTGTCAAGTCTTTCTCTCTTTTCATAAATGATACTAGAACTCTTCCAGGGAATTGTCTCAAAGGGAGTTCTGCAAGGAACTTCCGATCAGAGCTTTTGGACGCTGTACAGATTGATGAGGTAAATACCCGTGGTGGCTCAGACAGTATCCAAGTACTTATAGGACATGCATAGGTACACGTGACATGATTGCAGATGTCTAGACAAAAATGCTCGATGTGGCTTTTCTTAGGCACCTGCATTCCTTTGTCCTATGAACACAATATCTCATTTTCAGTTATTATTTTAAAATGTATGGTCTCAGAGGGCAGAGCTTTATGTCTGAGGTTTTTGTGGAGTGGCCCACATTTTGCTTACTTTTAGTAGTTATTAGACATGATTCACACACTAGAATGCCAAGAAATGTCACAGAAACAAAAAGGATATCTTTTGAATAATTAGCCCTTGGAGGGAGGTGCTGACCATCTAGATTCATTTGGGAATCCGGAGGTTGACATGACCATGAAGAGAACGCCAGAGAAGAGCCATTGTCCCCTCTTTGTACCTCCTGCCATCAGAGACCCATGGAAGTCACGACAGACACTGCCCAGAGTCCAGACACACACAGATGGTGGCTGTCAGGAGGTGACTCACACTATAGATTACAGCATTTAACAAAGCAAAGAGGATTAGATGTTTAGACAGTAGTTGGAAAGCCCTTCTCTAGTCAACTGGCTATAAATTTAAAGGAACGGCTTGGTATTTACAGCAGTCTTGTTGAGATGGAAGGAAGGCAGTGAAAATTTGTATTGGTTGATTTAATACAGAGCTGCAAGACTACTGCTAAGTCAGACTTCATCGACTTCAAAGGAACAGATGTTCAAAATACACAAGTACCTTTGCCGATCTTTTGAAAATGACCACTGAGCTTATCACATGCCCCTCACTTTCAGATCAACTGATTTGACTCTCAGAATGTTTTACCTTTGTGAAGATTCCTTTTGCTTCCCTGTTTCAATCGGAAATTGCCTTTGATTTTATTTGCTAGGGGAGAGAGAGAGAGAGAGAGAGAGGGAGAAAGAAAGGGATGAGGTCTGGAAAATGGGCTCACTAAGAGAGGTATTTTAGAGTGGAGAGCTGGATACAAACCTAGAACTGAGTTATTTCGTGAAATGCCCAAGTAGCCATTCACTCCGACCGGCACGTCCTATTAGAAGCTATTTTTTACTGCAGTATTGCAGGCACTGTCATAAATACCACAGGCTAGAAATTTCTGTGTGCACGGAATAAGGATCATGTTCCTACTAGGATGCAATATTATCTTTATCATCACCACACAATCTTTATTAAGGGTCTCCCAGTATACACGCCATAGTGGAAGGCAGTTATCTCTACAGCAAGCACAACAGGTTTATGAGTAAAACGTTTCAAGCACCCTGATAATTTTAAATGTGAGACGAATGCCATATAACGAGGTAACATTTTTCACAGAGTGCGTCTTCTGGTGGATGAAGGCTACGAAGATCGAATTCTGATGGCGCACGACATACACACGAAGCATCGGCTGATGAAGTATGGAGGTCACGGCTACTCTCATATACTTACCAACATCGTTCCTAAAATGTTGCTTAGAGGGATCGCCGAGAATGCACTTAATAAGATACTAATAGAGAACCCTAAGCAATGGCTAACTTTCAAGTAGGATGGTTGTTTATGAATTCACACCTTGAGTAGGAAGCTTGCAGAGAACATTTTTCAGTGATCTCAAGCCTGCTATGAGATATTAATCAGAGCTATGCAGGACGAATGACGGAGCATTTCCTCTTTATGAGAATCAGTTGCCTTCTCAGAAACCAGCTATTACATTGGTACCTTTCGGAAATTACTGACCTAATTGAGCCGTCTTGTTTTGCCTTAAAATACATACAGAAGTACCTATTTCCAAGCAGTGATTTACAGTCTGTCTCCCCTTTAGTGGAGTTTTGCTTTGTTTTGCTTTCTTAATCTATCAGCTGCACTACTTGAGGAAATTTAAAGCGTTTCTAGTTAAATTACCCCCTTCTGGAGCAATCTAATGTTTCTTGTAATATTGATGATCCTACTAATTATCCTGCTGTTCTTTAATTAATGTTTAATGAATAATATGGCACTTCTGCAGCAAGAGAAGTTAAATTTTGAGGCCTTCCCCCCCCCCACCAAAGGATACTGTAATACAATCACCAATTCACAATGGTAAAAATATTGTCGAAGCTTAATTATATATTATAGAAGCTGTCTACCTGTCTATATTTACTGGTAATAAATCAGTTTTGTTGCCTGTGGCTTACTGGTATCCATTTTTGCTGTAAAGCTTTGTTATTTTAAAACACTTGTATAAGGGGACATACACATAACATAGCACTGAACTGTAAACATTCAAGCATAAAAGTCCAAATACATTACGTAATATAGTTTAATGAATCATTACATTTATGATAACAAAGGCCACAGTTTAATTAATTGATAATATATAATGCAAAAAAAGAGAAATGTTTGCCTTATATATATTCCCTTTATTTCCCTTACCTTTTATTTGTTTTTCCTTGGGCCTAAACAGAGAAAATAATGCTTAGTTATCTGAAGAAAAGGTCAGACCTATTAGAAATGACATTCTGATTCTAGAGCCTACTCTTCAAAAGGTACCCAGCCCTGATGTTTTGTGTAAATAAAGCCTTTTTAAAACTCTTAGTGGATGTGAACTGCTGTTCATAAATTAATCTTTTGGTTGATTCCTCATTATGCTATTTGTTTCCAAAAAACCCCCCAAAAACCAAAAAAAAAAAAAAAAAAAAAATCTCCACACCCCAGCTACCAATTCCTCTTTGATAAATATATATTGTTAAATAGAAATAAATTTGTTGAAACCCCTTTATGAGTTATCTAACATATTAGAAAGGGCGCATAGAATTAGTCATCATGCCTGATGAATGGACTAGACGTTTTTGATCATAGAAATCATGACAGTGACTCTAATCAAGGCATTTAAACCAAGCAAACAGCACCTCCAGATGGGAACACCATGCATAACTCTTCTGGAAAGTTGAGGCTTACGAAACACCAGATATTTCTGAGGCTCAAAGACGATCCAGCTTTCTGTGTATTAGAACGTGAAGTGCCCAAGAGGAACCAGCCAGGGGAACAAACTAATTCCTTTAAATGAAAAAATGCAAATGTCCTTCACCAGTAAAACAAGCAGATTTTTAAATCCCTGTTTTTGAAATCTACTTGTCACAGCCTTCAAAGGCAACCGAGGAGGTGGGGGGGGGGGGGTGGGAAGGACAGATTTTTCACTGTAATACTGGAAGTTGTCTGATAGTGAGGATATATCAACATGCATTTTTAATCTTTTTCTTAGATTAAAGAGATGGCTTTTGGCAGTGTATTTTAGCCAGAGAGAAATGATTTGCACTACTCTCAGAATCTACTTTACTGTCAGCTTTAATCCACCTGAGAAAAAAGAAAAAAGTGATCATTCAAATGCATATAATTCATAGACATTGCAAAAGAGAGCCACTCCGTTTCCGCAGTCCTAATATTAACAGTCTGACACAGAATGCGGTGGGAATATTGATTGGCATATGGTAATAAAGAAGCCAGAGGCTTCATTTACAGACATGGGATGTATAGGGCATTTTAACCTAATAAAATTTAAGTTTCTGGGTAACTCTTAAAAGAGAGGTCATTTAAATTATTTTGCTACTCCATATTCTTTTTTAATCCAAAATAGATTTCAATCCAAAATAATTCAAAGAATTTATGCGTGTTTGTGTGTATATATACACATACTTTTCTAATTAAATTTTTGAGGCTATACAGCCACTGGCCTGAAGCCATATATGTATATATATATATGGCATATGTATATATATTTCAACTAACATATGTGTGTGTATGTGTGTGTACACACAAATACATGTATATGTAGCAGGTATTTGTATAAAATATATACACTTTGTGGTCATGTTGGTTATATGTGAAATTATTCCTTTTGAAATAACCTCAGGCCAGGCCTTGTAGTAACTATTTGAAGGCCTTACTTAGTGTCCCCTTGGTGACCTATGCAGTAGCTCAAATTAAACCTTTGTGCATTGGGTTTATGAATAATCTTTTGTTGCAAAGAAAGCAAAAGCCTCAGTCTGATTTAACACCAAAGAATAAATTTCTCTGACTTTCTAAGTAAATCTAAAGGCATTCTACTGACAAAATGGACACACGGGGGGTTTTCTAAATACCGTACATAATTACACATTTGCACACTTAGAGGGTAATCCTATGATACAATTTCGATCTCCGTTTTTAAAAGATCGTCACCAGAAAGGAGAGAAAAGAAAATCTGCAAGAAAAAGAAAATGTGAAACTGATCATAGGCTTGGGAATTCCCTCAAATCCAGAAAATTCCAGGTTAAGGCTTGAAGTTGAATCATTCCCAGGACTAGCTCTAAAGTTAACAAAAGTACAAGGCAAACAATTTCTTTGGGGACAAGCAGCAGTATTTCAATTAGACGCTCTCCTGCAGGGTAAAAATCATTCTCCCCACACTATGAATGGACTCCAAGTATCATAAGAAGCAGGTAAACTCACAAGAACCAAAGCTGACATCTGGATCAAAGCAGCAGGGTCAAAGTACACCAAAATATCATAGATATTGGAGAAATAATTCAGTGTCTTAGATTTTTCTATAAAAACGTGTGATCTATATAGGACTTCATTCACATGGACACTAACGATAAGAAGAATTGCTTTGGCGGTAGTGGATAACACATCTGCTTATCTTGCTTTTAATATATATATATATATTTTTACAGAATGTTTCTGAGTATACAGATGTGAGTCAGGTAGCATTTGAATTCCCCACATATACACAACTGAGGCGCCCTGCAACTGGCATCCCCTGGGATCCTTGATTCACTGACGTTGGCCACACGAATCCAGTGTCCAAACTCAGAACAATAAGCTTAGTTTCTGCCTGATCAGTCAGCGTAAATAATAAATCCAGAAAATGTGCTGTATTTGTTGTTATTTCCTCCGTGGGCTTTCCCGCCATCTAATTTGATGTACACTTCATCTCCTGGCTCCAAATGAAGAACCACACTGTTACTGGCATAATCGTAATTCTGATCGGCGTCTTGGGCAATGGCGCTGGCACGCACCTACGTGAAACAAACAAGAATTAGAAAGGGTAGAATTCTCCCGGAATTTTTTTTTTTGGCCATTCACACATCATCGTAAGCAGACTTGCTGCCACAGCACAGAATTTCTCATGGGAGTGTCCACCTGGGCCTTGGAGCTCCTCGATGATATCTTTGCAACGATGTGAATGATGTCACTGGAGAGGAGGACCAGAAAGAAGAAAGTGGTGCTTTCCTGAGGGTCATTGCAGCTGTCTTTTCTTACCCTACGTTGTAAACATTGCACACCCACCTAAACCAGCACGTTTTCTAATCCCCTGAATCTCTATGCCCCATCACTTCTTGGAATGGAAATCAGGGTAATTTCTTTGCATTTTAACTTAAGCCAACTGGCAACAGTCTAAACCAGTCTAAACCAGGGGGACAGAGGTTTAATCCAAACTTCAGTGGGTCCTCAGGATTATCAGAATACTGAGATCCACGTGCAGTTGAGACTCAGAGAAATAAAACTACTCCATCTCTACAATATAGGAAGAAAAAAAAAAGGAAGAAAGCCTTTTGATTTGAGGCTCTCAAAATCTAATTCAAGCGAAGCCTCTTTTTGCCAGAACCCTAACTCAAACATCGCTCAAATCTGCAGAGTTCATTTTTCTATTTGTGCCTTTTTATTACTTCATTCTGATGTGTGCACTTAAATACATTATTTAATTTCAACGTATCTAAAAGTTGTAGAAGGAAGTAAGATTTGAGGTCTCTAAAATTTCTAATTTTTTTTAATGATCTGATTGAATACCCTTTTGCATTTATGTGATTCTAAAATGTGTGGTTTGCTCTGAGGATGGAAGTCGCCTGTAATCCGGGCATGTTGAGCCCGTGATATGGACATTCTATTACATTCTCAACTAAAATTAGGCTTCATATTCATTTAGCCATATTTTGATTCTGCCTTGGAAAAAAATGTTTCAATAGGCGGACTTATATTTGATTTATTTCAGTAGGGCATCTTCTGCTCTATGGCTTGTTTCGCATCCATTATGATGGTATTTCCCTGAATAACAGAGCAAACGATGTAGTGGTTTTGTAAACGTGCATTATGTAATAACGCATGACGTAGGGTACCGTGTGCTGGATCTTATCACTTGGCAAAATGAGGGAAATGAGGCATATGTCAAGAATTTCCAGGTGTTTCTTTCAAAATTTAAGTGATGGGTTTTCAGATTAAGTTTTTATGGGGTACGTTCTCACATTAATGCTGAAATGTTAAAAAAAAAAAAAGGCTCTTTGATACTGTTGAAGTAATTTGAGTAGTGTTTTAAAAATTTCTTTCTCTGGATATCATATGGCAAAAGGAGAAAGGGGCTTAAAGGATTTAGAATTGGTTAACACTGGGCTGACACTAATACAGTGAGAGCAATATACCACGCAATTATGCTCAGAAGCACTGACTCTAATGTACACACTAATTCAGTGAGGCGATCTGTGTTGACCATTAAGTAATAATACAATTTAAAGTCACAATATTTCCTAGAAATTAATTGTAGGTTAGTAGGAGTTGAATGCTTTGATTCATTAATTTTATCTAGTCATTAATTCCCTGGGGGGAGGGGAATCTATGAGGAGGATAGTGCTGTTACTACCTCATGTTTTTTTTTTAACGTGTGAATTTCTAATGGGTTAGAAAAATTAAAATACAAAATAGTAATTAGCTGTATCAGTAATATACTAATAAAGTCACAATCCATAAATATGCTTTTCAGCTATTATTCATAACCAGACATATTTAGTGCTTTAGGTGTTTAATATATGCTCTATGGGCATTGTGCTTTAACACTGTTTTCTATAGAAAGGCATCTGGGAACCAGAACTCATTAAAATCCCTTGATTTAGAGACAATAGTCTTAAATGCAGTTTTCATTCTATAGGGTATAAGCACAAAACCGTGTACATGTGACCATTTTTATTCTGTGGATACAACCACGAAAACCTGTGAATGCATCCCACAGACTAGAAGGTTCCCCTTACGGTTTTTTACTTCCTTTGTCTTGTGAATGCTTTTTAATAAAAGTGATTCTTGTAAGATATTAAGCTATACTGTAGACTGCAAGACGTTTCCAATTAAATAATTGCCATCCTCTGGCGCACTTTGCATGATTTCAGTGTGTCTGCTCACCTGATCACACTAGAAATGTATAATGGAACTTGAAATTTTAAGCTCTAGTAACCAGCTCAGTGACTTCCAACAATTCTTCCTTTAAGCCATCAAACTACTGAGCAAGGTAATGCATCCACCTTGGAGGCTATTTTCAGGTTCCTAAATGTACACCGATTTCAGCATTTTCTCCAGGAATATGATGCATCCTTACCTCGGCCCCATGTACCCATTTCTGCCTAAATGTCCTCTAATATCTTTTCACAGCATGAGTTAACTATTTCTATTCCACTTCATCTGTTGTGCGGGTTTCACAGCTTTTAAAAAGATCAGAGTAATTTGACATTTCATTAATTGGGCTAATAAAGGAGTATCAACTCACAAACTGTTGTTTCCAATATATCTCACGTTTAGTGATGCTGTAATTCATACGTTCTTAGAATAAAAATTGGTCTTTAGTTATTTTACGGTTCTAATCTTGGGCTACTTTCAGTTTTTAATACAGTGGCTTCTTACAAGGGCATTACGGTGATTACTCACATAGCAATTTTTAAATTCAGGTTTTCTGCTAAAAGTGTACAGACATATTAAAATTATGTTTCCTGCCTCTCTTATAAAGCCATTTGAGCCCAACTTTTACTTTTCATATGCACTGTCATGGGCTCTCAACAAATGGTATGATTAAATTTAGGTTGATGGTTTCAACAGGGAATATGAGAACTGTAATCCCTTTAGTGGCATGTTTGTGAGAATGTAGTAGCCTGTGTGGCATTAGCATTATCTTATTAGTGAGGGTTTATCATCAGGGATGATATTTATGGTAACATTTGCTAATTTAATTAATCGCTACTGATGCTCCCATAATTTCATTTTCATGGTACTTCTGTGGGATCATAAACAAAAGGTTAAGTGGTGCATCGGGTTAATTTACCGGCCTTTGATGTTTCCGTCTGTGATCTTGCATTCAACACAAAGCATAAATAAGATGCTTCTCATATGGTTACGGTCCAGAAGCATTCCTCTATCCTAGAGTGAACTGCATTTTTAGTTTAATTTTTGTGCTTCTCAAATCCACTTAATCCATAGAACATTACACTGACATGGATCTCTGAGTTTCTGTTTTATGAAAACAAATTAGGTCTGCTCAGGGGGGAAACTGCCATTCTGAGAAGTGATCAGACAAGAACATAACTGAACACCAAGGATAAACTATTTGTTCAATGTTAAACAAATAAATTTCATAAAGTATTTCTCATTTGCAACTCTCTGCAAAAACAAAATAGTTCTATTCTAGGAATAAAAGTCCTTAACAGTAATATTTTAAAAACCATTTTCCAGAATAATCCATGCTGATGTTGAAAATATATTGTTTGCTGCTACATATATATTTTTTAATTACTTGTTGCACACCTTCTGAAGAAGTCACAGCTTAATAATGCTAATGGAGAGCTTTCTACACGATATGGTCAGCTGGTTTGCCTTATTTCTTTTATTCCTGATCCTCCTAAAATGTGCATGCTAGGATGATACAAAGGAGCCTTCTCCAAACAATGAGATCATTTTAAAAACAAAATGCAGGTAGCATGTGTATCTAAATTGGGTTTCTTGGGATCAGTACAATATACCTGGGCTCAGCAGTTGAGACAGCAACATTTAAACTAATTAAAACGTATCATTCCCTGATTAGTCATGCAATTGCGATTTCTAGATATTTAAAGATGTGAGTTTTTTTTTATTCAGTGGCTGATCAAACTTGATATTATTCCCTTTTAATTAATACCTCTAAAAGCAATCCTTCGGCCTGACAGCAATTTCCAGACCTAACCTTTGAGTCAGAATAGAGCCAATTTGAAAATAAATGGATGCCTCATCACTGTCTGCTAAGGGGCTGGTCATAAACCATTTTGTAAAGGTGACAGAATACCTTTATTTGGGCACAGTGAGTCATGCCCTTTTTAGCCATTTACCTATAACTGGCTCACTGCCAGATATAAATGATTTTTATCTTAATATTATTTTTGTGCATAATAACTATAATAAACAACCCTGCCAGTGCCTCCTGGTGGCCATTTTGCTTTTTTTTTTGTTGTTGTTGGGGTTTTTTGCTTTGTTTGGTTTCACCTGTCCTGTGGGTTCCTTGAGCTTTTTTACTTCTCAGTTCCTTTAGAAGTGAGGAGTGGAAGGAAGGGGGGGGGGGGGCAGGTTTTTTTTTTTTTTTTTGCCCTTTCTTATACATTTAGAATATTTGTCTTTCACTTTTGAAAAAACCTCTGATACTGAATAAGGCCTTTAGAATAAATCCTGCCTTAATGCTGCTTAATAGAAACCTGGGTTAGAACCAAAAAGGCCCTGAATTCAAGAGGCAGGTGACCTGAAGCCCAATGAGCCCTTTGTAACATCTAAGTTGGCCACAGCGGGGTTCGCAGGCCAGTCCCTGGGCCACCCGATGAGCAAAACGAAAGCCTGAGAACTCAAACCAGACCGCAGGCTGCGGGTTGCGAGGCCTGGTCCCGGGGCGCGGCTGCTGATTCAGCGCGGGAGCCTCAGATCCCATTACACTCTTGGGTAGTTACAAATACTATTTTCCTCTTCTGACTAAAAAATTAGACACACTTTGGTTTTGCACTGACCGCAAATTTCTCAAGCCAACGGTGAAGCGGCCCCGGCATAAAACTGCCCACCCGTGGCCCTTGAGGCCGAGCCGACCTGCTCAGGAGAGTAAGTCCCAGTCGCCCGGGCGCCGTTCAGAGTCAAGGCCAAGGCCGCTGCCCCTTGAGAAGGCGGGGTTGGGAAGACTCTCCAGCCCGCGGCCTGGGGCCCCCCGGTGGGGAGACCCATCGCCCCAGGGTCGGCTTGGCCTCCCGCCCTCCGGGCCACCTGCCCGAGCGGCCTCCCACCCCGGCCACTGGAGTCTGGGCTCTGTGTTTGGGTGCGTGTTTTACGGAGTACACCCGGGAGCCTCAACTTTTTTCTTTTGTTATCAACACTCTTTACTTCGCCCCCTTCTGCTTCGGCTGAAATCTAAACAGGAGTTTGCGTCCGGAATTTGACTGTATGCTTGTTCCCGAGGCCTGGCGACGGCGAGTCCCCGGTCCCTTCTGGGCTCGGGACGCCCCGTGCTTGAACTCCTCTCGGGTCCCTTTCTCTCCCGAGTCTGTCTCCCTGGCACGCCCATTTCGGGGCTCCACCAGCCCCGCTCTTCCCGGCAACGCCTGAGAGCGACCCAGAGCTGCCGGAGACCCCGCAGCCGGGGCTCACTTCCCGCCCCGGGCCTCCCGGTGCACAGCTGTCCAGGGGGCCGGACTGCGCACGCCCTGCCCTGGGGGGTCGCGTTCGCTGCCCTGGGGGTCGCGCTCCCTGCCCTGGGGGGTCGCGCTCGCCCCGGCTGCACGCAGAGCGCGGGGCCCGGCTCGGGAACCGCCCTCTCCAGGCCTCCGGGCGCCCTCTCTCAGGCTCGCGCCCCCCGCCTCCCCGGGGCGTAGCCGCGTCCCCTCGGCGGCACCCCCGGGAGCCCGGCCCCCACCCCCGTTTCCGGGGTCTCCTCCCCGCCGCCCGCCGCTTCGCGCGCTGCCTCCCCGCCCACCCGGCGGCCCGCGGGCGCTCACCTGGTTGTTTTTGCAGAGATCGGCCCACATGCTGGTGCCGTCGCCCCCGCGCATCAGGACGTGGTAGGTGAAGAAGTAGATGCCCGGGATGGAGCAGGTGAACTTGCCCGTGGTGGGGTCGTAGTGGTTACCGAGGTTGGTGACCACGTCGTCGAACTTGAGCACCTCGTAGCCTTCGTGCTGCCGCTTGAGGCCGGCGTAGAAGGCGATCTTGGGCACCGTGCTGTAGGTGGCGGCGCTGATGGCCCCGGCCGCGTTCAGGCCGGGCGCCCCGGGCGGGCCCGGCAGGCCTTGGCGGCCGGGCTCGCCCTTCTCGCCCGGAGGGCCCGCGGGGCCCGGCGGCCCGGGCTCCCCGGGGGGCCCGCGCGGGCCCGCCTTCCCCGGCCTGCCGGCCTCGCCTTTGGGGCCCTGGATGAAGGTGGGCAGGGACTGCATGAGGCCGCGGTCGGGCGTGGCGGCCGTGCTGGGCGCCTTGGTGCCCCCGTAGGGGTCGCAGACCATGCGGCAGGTGCCCAGCATCTCGTAGTGCGCCGACGTGCCGGCCGAGCTCACCAGCACCGGGATGAGGATGACCAGCAGCAGCACCATCACCACCCCCAGCGCCCCGGCGGCGATCAGGCGCCTCCTGCTGCCCACCAGCCGGCTCAGCGCGGGGCGATCCTCTTGTCTGCTTTTGGACAAAATTTTGAAGGTTGGGCGGGGACCTCCTCAGAGCCGAAAACAACCCCCTGCGAACCCCAACTCCCCTGGGCGGGCGCGCGCCGGCCGCTCCCCGCCGACTTCTGCTCCCCCGGCTGCGGCTGCGGCTGGGGAGGGAGCTCGGACGCCGAGTGACTTGAGCCGAAGTCCCGGGCTGGGGGGTGGGGGCTGGGGGAGGGGTGCGCAGGGCGCCCCCTCGCCTCCCGGGAGCCCCTTCGCACCTGTGGCTGCGCCTCGGGCGCCGGCGCGGCCGCCGGGAGCGCAGAGCGGGCCGCCGCCTCTCGCGCCGGCCGGGCGCCGCTCACACTTTTATGCCGCCGCCGCCGCCGCCGCCCGCGATCGACTTTTCCGTTTTTGCCGACTGCGCCAGTTCGCACCAACTTTCCGTCTGAAGTTGCCTTTTTCTGCCTCCTTCTCCTCCGTCGCCGGCTCGGTCCGCCCTTCCGCTGCCTCCCTCCCGCTCCTTCGCCACCGCCGCGACGGCCCGGAGAGACGCGCGCCCTCCCGCGCGGCGCCGGCCGCAGCAGCTCGGGCCGGCCGCCCCCGGGTGCGCGGAGCGGCGGCGGCCGCGGTCACGGTCACGGTCAGCGCGCCGAGCCGCGGGGCTGCGGCGGAGGAGCCCGCGAGCGGCGGCGGAGCGCTGGAGACGCCGAACGCCGAGTTCTGCCCGGGTACCACCTGCCAGGAGAGGAGGCTGACAAACGCGCGCCGGAGCAATTTATAGGCACCCAAGGCGCAGAGGAAGGGGAGCCGCTTGGCATCTCACTGCAGCATCTGCTCCGCTCATCCCACTCAGAGAGAGTTTGGCATTACTCTGACAATGTGGGATTTTTTTTTTCTCAGCCTCTCTCTCTCTCTCTCTCTCTTTTTTCCCCCCTCTCTGCACATGGATGAACAGTGAGATCGTGAAGACTCCCTTGCCGAGCCCAGGTGATGGCAGCGCCCTCGCTGGACCTACCTGGGTGGAGGGGTAGGGAGACAGATGTGCAATAACCTCGGGGACTCGAAGGTCACACCTAAGCCCTCTCTGTCCCCCGCGGGGAGCTGCGCCACTTGGAGGGGGAGGTGAAGGTTGAAAAGAGGGTGGCTCGGTTGACAATATTTCTCTGCTGGCTCCCCCACAATCAGGACAATCAGGCGGTGCTTCAGGTGTTTTTCAAAATGCCACTTTTATAAGAAGGGCCCTTTAGAATTTTCCAGATGGTTTTTTTTTTTTTTTTAACCTTATGGTTTCCCTCACCAGCCTTCTGAAATGTAATAAGATGGTACCCGGAGAACAAGAAGGTGTGTTGAAAAGCCAGAGGGCTGTTTTGAATGATCATAAATGAACAGGCCCACCACACAGTGGGGTTGGGGGGCGGGGGGAGGCGTCTTTTAACAAATGCAGATCCTGTGTCTTCTGCTTACAGGACTGCAGTTCTAACTCCCTTTCAGGAGATCCTGCCACTGGACCTGAAGTTGCATATACTTGCACTACATGCATGAGAAATAATGACTTGTCATATGTCTTTAAAAGTCTTAAAGCAAGCAGCCTTTACAAAAGTGCTGGGCAAGATCTTTTGCTAAGACATGGCAAGCGTCCTATGTGCTCCATGCACGTCTCCTGCAGGGACACTGAGGCACGGGGAAAAGGAGGAAACATGGGAGCCAGAAGGGTCCCCATTTGCGGTGGGAGAGCAGAAGGAAGAGCCTGTATTTGTAATATTAATGTAAAACACCCAGAGGAGATATTAGGCAAGTGATCCCACTAACAAATACATAAGGCACACAAGAAGGGCCTTAAATAAACAAGTAGAATTGATTTGTAAATCATACTTTTGCATTCAGGAGCAATGGATGTCAATCAAACGCAGATGGCATTTGCTTGTCAATACGGGGATGATGGCCGGGAAGATGGTGACTTATTACTTCGGGGCGAGAATATGAAATGAAGAGCGAGAACACATAACACTACAGCCAGCAAGCAATAACCTCCGTGGGATCTTGTCTGTGGCTTCCATAGCACGAGAGAGTCTCCTTTTCTGTACCTTCTGTCTAACTTCCACTGCACAACCGGTGTAGTTCTTTCTTTCCTTCTCAGTTTCAAAACAAAATAAGGTCAAATGAGCCGGCAGAAGACAACTACGATTCATTGATTCTTTTAAGAGAAATGTCAGTAGCTCTTCAGGTCTTTCCTGGGAGAATCAAGGGCGAGGTGCAGGCCTGCGGGGCCCAGCTCAGCCCACGTCTCCTTGTTTTCTCTCCCGCTGGCTGGGCCGCTGCTCTTGTGGGAGTGGGAGTCCTTCCCACTCCTCAAATTTTTAACTTTTATTTTAGGGTAGTGGTTTTAGAATCGTGTGTCTGTGTCTTGGGCATAATTATACATGTCTTTCAGAATACTTTTACTCACATGAGGTACCTTATTTTCATATACTTGAGCAGCAGACACATAACAAATTCTCCCCTGGCCACAAGGTCTATTTTCCTAACACACCATCTGGGTCGCTTCTCAAAAGTCAACTTTCTTTTAGGGGACGAGATAGTCAAGGGTGGTTAACAGCGATGAAGGTGAATGTATTAATCAACCTCTTCGAATGTACCGAGTTATCAGAATTCATAAGACTTCTTTACTGCTACAGAGAGTCCAGTGGGGGATAGAGGGGGAGTTTTTAAAAGGTAGAGTTGAATATATAAATTCTCACTGAAAACCCCAGGATACATGGCGCTTTCCACTGGAGACCGTTCATCTTACAGAGGAACCCAGTGAGGACACTATGAAATGGTAGGTTTGCAAGGGATGTGGGAAAGTGAGTCCATTCCTGCTCACTTTTGCAGACGGTAAGGGCAGGACACAGCTGTGAGCAGAATTGGGGCCGTCCAGTGTGTGTGCTGGTACCCTTTGGTCTACACCGTGCTGACAGATCTATGGTACCGGTCCTGTTAATGGAGGCTTTTCTCTCCTTCCTTTAATGGCAAAGCACAGCTTGGGTTTGTGAGCAAGGGCACCGGTATCTTAATGTTCTGCTGAGGTTTGGGAAGGTGCTCTGTGGTTGTCCTTCTCGAAGAAGGCGGCGTGGACCAGGCCACATGGCTGAGCCGTTTTCCTGCTGAGTGTACAAACCCGGGTGGCCCCTGGACATTTGGCTTTTTAACGACGTACGTTTAAATTATTGGTCTCCTTCCTTTTTTCTAGAAGCGTCCCACCGTGTGCTTTGGGAGAAACTTTTTACTGCCGCTGTTCAGGGCTGACTGGGTAGTAGGTGAACTAATGGCAGCTTGCAGCCACTTTCCACTGCCTGAATTTCTCAGAAGGTTCTCTGGAAAGTTACTCACGCTTCAGCCCTTATTCTGACAGTTTGAATAAGCCAGCTGATATGGCATATTACTCATCATCTCTATATGTATATAATAATAGAAAATGTGTCAATTAAAAAAAAAATATTTGGTTCTCTTCAGTCATCATCCGAGGAGCAAGTGATCTCTCAGATTTGATGTTAATCTTGGAGGTCAGCCCTGGAATCTAATTTTCCTAATCATTTCTCAGGAAACGCAAGGCTCCCTGTTCTCATTCCTTCTGTGCCTGGGTCTTTGTAACTGCTCCGATTCTAAAGTCAAACACAGAAGCCCAAGGTCTGGGTTGGATGATGGTGCTGTGATTTTTGTCTTCCCCACATCATCTCTGTCTCTTTCGGAGAACCAAGCAGATATGAGCACGCGACTCCCACACAGACGTGCGGGGCCATCATTAATCTTTATTGAGCGCCCACTGGCAGCACAGCCTTACACTGGGCTCTTAGAAGGCAAACAAATCTTTAGTCATGAGGATGATTTCCAAATCTAGCCGTACTTAAACAGAAATAGCATTTATAAGAAGAAAATAAAATGAGTTAGCACACCCAAGGACTCTCTACAGAAATAGAGATAAAAAGTATATTTTTAAAAAATCAGACTGGGATCAGCTATTTACCTCTGATTTCTGAGTTTCTGAGTTGTATTTCAGGACACACACTCCTTTGGCTGAAGAATTCTAGATTTCTGACCAGAAAGGATCTGCTTGGAGTGACGGAGGGAAGTAGTAGTATATCCTTATGCCTTTGGAATCAGACGAGTCTTAATTTGGATCTAGTTTCTTATTTAGTAGCTATGAAAGTTACTCAATCTTCCTAAGGCTTAATTCCCTTTTCTCTAAAATGGGACTAACATTAATACCTAAATCACAGGTTGTTAGGAAGACAAAGCAAGTTACTGCATGTAATTATAGTGATACCCATCTCATGATCAGAGCCCAATACATGTCAGTTTTCATGTTCATCTGTTCTAGTACATGGTGCCCATGGGCTGGACGGTAAGACACAGGATTTGTGAAGGAAGCTAAAGGGTCAGTCTTAAGACAAATGGCATTAAATGGATACTAAATATCACAGACTTAGACAAAACTAGATATAACACGCACGTTTTCCAGGAGAGGTGCCTGTGTCGTATTATATAATATGAATGAAGTAAGACAAAACTCAAAACAATGATCGCCTTCACTTGTCTCCAAGGTATAAGAAAAAAAAAAGCTTTTAGAGCAAGATCATTTGAATTCACTGAAGTTTCACACACCAAGGTTGGATTTAAAACCTACTAGGAAGCGTTAAAACGTGCCTCCCCCACCTCTGTCCCTGGAAAGTTCCCCAAGTCAACAAGTTGCAAGTGTGTATCAAAATCATTGAGATAGTTACTCGGGAACTGTTCCTGTGGATGATGATTCTAGAAAAAGTGAACATATATCAGAGAGGACTGCTTTGTTAGCCAGAAGAGTAATCACTCTGAAGGATACCTAAGTCATAACCACATGCAGTAGGGAATTTGCAACAAAAAACTCTCCACGGAGGGTAGCAAGTTGGAAAGCTAGCTAGGAATGTCTATTGTCAGGAAATTATTGAATAGCCAGATGGAAAGTTATTGCATAGGACATTACATAAGACTTGGTACAATGTATGCCTTCAAGTTGGTCTCAAATTCTTGCCCTATCAATCACTACAAGGATGAAATCTCTAGTACGGATATGCTATTTTATACTTGCTTTCCATGGGTGGAATGTTCAGTCCCCGAGACCCTATGTGATGGAGAACTGAAGAGAAAGATACCAAGAACGAAATCTCAGGGGCCAGAAAGTCCTCCCAGGTGATGGTCATGATAACTCAGCCATACAAGGAAGATGGGTGAGTTCAAGAAACGAAAAGCAGCTGCCATTAGACTATAGGACATTTTAAGCAAAGGCTATAATGTGGAAACACCACTGTGAAGCTGTACAGACCACCCAGGTGGGTAGTGATGAGAACTCTGGCAGTCTTATTGTTTTAAAAATCAAAAGCATCACGAATCCTGAGAGAGGTTACAGAGAACCACCAACAGAACCAGACTCTGTCAAGAGCAGCTGATATTCTAGAACCTGGCTCTAAGAGAAATGGGGCTAGAGTGAGTAGGAACATCAAGTGCAGGTACAGTCAGCCCCACTCCTATATGGGAGTGCTCCAGAGAAGCTCACCTTCAAATTTGAACAATGTGTCCTGGGGGAAGAATACTGCATTCCTTGGGTATCTGTATGTGAATAGACATATTAGCTTTTTCTTAACTCATGCAACCTCTTGGGAATAGTCTTAAGCTATATAAAAATAGATACAGTTTAAAACCACAACCCTAAAAATATATTGCAGGGGTAGTTTAGATTTGTAATAAGTTGGAGGGGGGTAATTAACTATTGTAGGGAGTTGTATGTTCAATATAAGTAGTTGTATATTTCAGTGTTTCCCACTGAAAGCAGTTGTAACAATTCATAAGTTAATTGCTTTATCTTTATCTGGAAAGTGGAAAAAGTCAGTAAAAGGTGGCGCTACTTAGATGAGGGTTTGGTGTTTTTCTTTTGCCTGGACAGTCCAAGATACAAGAGGTAATCTTTCCACTCCTCAATATCCACAAAGGTTCTATGGTTTCGCTGAGGCCTTTTAAGACTCATCAGCACATAAAAGTATTCTGAGTGTGAGCGGCTCCACAGATGGTAATCATTCTGGGTATTTTAGCCTTTTATTGTCTGCTGCTGCCTTGTTTGGACCATTCGAGCAAGCTAGCCAATTCACAGGGGCAGGAGACAGAGACAAAATGATTCATTTTATTACCCATGGCTGCTTCGATAAAAGAAAGTTCAAAACTGTTTGCTAAATTGAGGATGACCCAAGCATGTCTATTACGCAACAGCTGTCATCACGCATTCCTGTGTATGTGTGTGTATTTGCAATCATATACATAGTTTCTTTACATTTTCTCTTCAGGATTTGTTAAGTCTTAGTAGTTGGATAATGAGAGCCAGATGTAGTCTATCCGTAATGTGATTTTGGCACCCCGGTACATACGAACATTTGTTCTAGCATTACACAGACCAGTGGCTGGCCCTCTTTGCCCATTTCCCTGAGGGCTGAGGGGGGCATGGTCCTTTTTACAAAAGGCCTTGAACAGAAAAAAGGAAAAAAAAATTAGGATCTAATTAAAAGGAATTTTAGACATGTGGTACTCAGATATAATCATGCATTAGGTCTAAACTACATAATTAACTTTTCCTTCGGAAATTCAGAACAAGTTGAGAAGGCCCTAATCTCATGCTTTAGCCAGTGTTTGACTGTACTAGTTAGAATGAATTCTCTAGATAAGTCAATTCTATTATCTTCTCATTAATGTGTTCCATTTGATTTCAATTGAACTGAGTTAAAACCTGCAAGAAAAAAACCAGGCTTTGCTGTCCATCTCCTCCTCCCGAAGCCTCTCCCATCACTGGACCCTGTCACACTCGCATTTGCAACGATCTTCCACCAGCACCTGCTTAGGGTGGTTCACCCTTCTGTCCCGAAATTGCAGCTCCCTCATTGTCCACATGGCCAAAGAGTCCAGCTACTTGGGCTCGGAATGCTGGGCTCTTCAGAAAATGCCCCGATGTCTCTTTAGCTTGCCAGCCTTGATTTTCACACCCAGCCCCCTCTTTATCCATCTTCTGGTTTTTGGTTAATCATGCCAGAAGCAGTCTTGTTGTTCGTATTCTCCTCTATGCTAGCAACCAACTTCCTCCCTCTTCTCTTTTCTCCTCCTGATATTTATTATCCCTCTTTCAGCACCGCCCCCCCCCCCCCCCCCCCCCCCCCCCCCCCCCCCCCCCCCCCCCCCCCCCCCCCCCCCCCCCCGCCATCCTGCTCTGCTAAAGCCACCTCCTCCATCCCTTCCCCTACTGGGCTCCCTCCCTGCCTCCTTGGTTCTTCCAGAGCCTGTGGCTGGTCCTGGTTCACAGCACTTCCCTCCCGCTGCTTTGTTGATGGTGGTGCAGAAGTGGGGGGGGGGGGTTGTCCCCTCTGTCTGCTTTCTGTTACTATAAGAAATGCCAGGACTTCTCATCTTTGAGTCCTGCCCCACCCCCAGGCACCAAAGACATGTTGACCAGAGGCCAAGTGCGTTGTTTGTTGAGTGGAATTGTTACATTGCGATTAGACAGTATAGTTTTCAAAAGAAATTGTTAAGGTTTAAGAAATCTGGATGTAGTGAACATGCCTGGATTGGAAATTAGATATTTCCAAGGACTAGACTTCCCTAAAAGACTGGAAACCCTTCACCTGCCAAAAGTGTTAGTTTAAGGAGCACATTAGTATCAAATCTTTATAAATGCAGTGAAAATAGGAGCTGAGAAATATCCTGTACAAGAATCGGAGATAGAGATGTACTGGGGCCTCAGATGTCAGACCTAATATGTATTTACCTCGCAAGGAGAGATGCGTGCAGGGTCGGCTCTAATATTTGAAAACAGCGATTAGATTTGTTTAACGACTGTGTTTTCAAAATGCCTCATACGGTGTGCATGTTGGGGAGCAAACGTTCTCCTGTGATTACTGAAAGAGAATATGAAGTTCTCAGGGATTCTGCCAAACAGGAGGCCACATGAAGCACCTAAACTATATGCCCCAGCAGGTTTCCTATGGGTTTCTTCTCTCATTTCTTTAAGATTCATGCCAAGGTATTCTGCCTATAGTCTATCTGCTGTCAAGACCTGGAGGCAATATATTTCTTCTAAAATACAGAATGATACGGGTGCCTGGGTGGCTCAGTCGGTTAAGCATCTGACTCGACTTCGGCTCAGGTCATGATCTCATAGTTTGTGAGTTTGAGCCTTGCCTCGGGCTCTGTGCTGACAGCACAGAGCCTGCTTGGGATCCCGTCTCCCTCACTCTCTGCCCTTCCCTGACTTGCTCAGTCTGTCTCTGTCTCTCTGTCTCAAAATAAACTAAGAAATAAACTTAAAATAAAATAAAGTAACATGCAAAATGATCATATTAATTCTCCTAAACTTCACCCCGTTCCAAAGAAGTATTTCAAGTTTCTAATGAGAAAAACCCAAAGACATGTAAAACAGCTTCTTAAAAATAAAAATAAGAGAAGCACAGCTAGGTGACTAAAAGAAAGGCTGGGGACAAGGGAGGAAGAACTGCCACAGAAATGTTACATCAAGGATGGTAGCTGCCCTGTAGACAATTCTTCTGGGTTCCCCAATAGGCAAGGCAAAAAGGGAAACACTGCGACTTATCTTCATCTTGTGATTTATTAAAAGAAACATTTCAACATTCAGGAGGAAGAGATTATTTTTATTATAAAATTCTAAGAACTTAGTGAGTGAGAAGTATGGAACTGTATCATGAATAACAGTCAAAAACAGCTTCACAGAAAATGAAGAAATGTTCCTGAGTGAGAAACTAAAGAAGCCCAAATCTAATTCAGCTTACCAACCCTAGTACATCTTGAAATTCATTCAAAGAAAGCTGACATCCTCAAGGAGAAGCAAACACTACTCCCAGAAAATATACAATTAGCAAGAACAGAATGAAAGGGATAAGGAGCAGAGGGTGCAGTTTAAACCAGAACGGGCAACGACTCATTTTCAAATAAAAATCAGAAGTGTAGTAAATGCTATCATCGGAGTGACGAAGCTCGGGGGAACCAAATGCAAATAAATTCCACATTTCTGCTTCTTTTCAGTATGTAATTTGAAAAGATCAGTCAAATGTGACTAGCTACAGAAAAAAGAAAAGAAGTTAAACCATTTGGCAGATTTGTTCCCAAGTCATGCCTACAATATTTTGACAATGACAACATTCGTAAACACCAGGAACTGTTCATGTGAGAGATTACGGACCCCATGTACCCCTGTGATGTAATCAAGCTACTTACAGCAGGTTAAAAAAAAATCACTTTTCTCTCTTTACAGTGAGTTGGGTACTTACAATGAAGACTCTTTATTTCAATCCTAGTAACACCTTAATTAAGCCTATACTAAGTCATTGGATATTTACGCACAATGTCTAAAATACAGATGAGCATATGTAAGGTGAAAACATCCCAGTACTCCTGAGGCAGCTGATGAATTTTCTGAAGATTTTAGAGCATGCAGAATAGTAGGAATTTTAATGGTTTTCAGCTCCTCTTAGATCTACACACAAATATAGAAATATGTATTGTGAAATGCAAATGAGCTTGAAATGGGTTCAGTGGATGGTAATGCCATGCCCACGATGGGCACATTAATACTCCGGACCAGAAACCACTCAGAAGGTAACAGTCTCCCCTCAGCAAAAGATAAAAGGCAAACTGCTCTTACAAAGCGATAAACAGTACATAATACAAAAGGGGAAAATAAATACTCTTTCATGACACAAAAGGGAACGGAGCCAGGGAGATAAAAATGCAAGAATAAATATAGGTGGTTTAAACTAGTAAAGGAGGATCTGAATGAGAGAGAAAAATGACTTGCTGCCTCTTTCTTTGAGGGTGTTACATCCCAGCTTTCTCTGAATAGCTCAAGTTTCAAATATGGCAGCACATTTTAGTTCAGCGTTTACGTTTCGTCATGGTCAAGGACAGATTTTGAAGCACCGTGAGTATATCTAAAGAAGTGGAATCCCTTTGAAATGACAATTACAGCATTTATCAGTGCACCTTGAAATAAGCAATAGGGAGGAAGGAGAGGCGCACTGAAGGTTCACCATACGGGATGTCTGCTATTTCCTCTGGTCAATTCAAAATCTACTGACATCCTTAGTCGGTGCTCTGATGGCATGATAAACCATGGTCCTTCATAGTCATCAGGACTTGATGGATGTGCCCTATGAATGGATGGCTGGGAGTAGAGCAACTCCAAATTAAAACCCTCACTGTTTTGCTGGCCTGGAGATTCATTTTTGCTGTCATCCACTCAGTACACGCCTCCCTTTGTTTTCTGATTATTAATTTTGGAATCATTAGAGATTTAATTTTTTAACCACAAATGCAATTATTTTAATGATTCATTTGTGTAACATTTTTTAATTGAAAGTAGGAGAGAGTTTAATCTAAACTGAGTTCTCCGAGATGAAGTGGCCTCCTTATGGTAGCTAGCATATTTTAAAGAGATTTGAAGCCTTTGTGTGGAATGTAACTGCAATCACGGAGCCAGTGTTATGGGATGACTGATGCCTATGTATGCTGACTTAAGTAAGATGTACACGATTCAAGTTGGAAAACTCTTTTTGGGTGAACTATTCACAAAAGTGGAAAGTTACAGGATTTTCCTCGTGAACAAAACTGGGCTTCGCCGAGATGCCATTATAGCTGATCTTGGTGATCAGACCTGGTGAATGTAAATGAGGTGGTTGGTTTGGAAGGGAGGGCCTCAGGTTTGAGAGTTTCTTGTTTATTTTGTGTAATTTTTCATAGTGACGAAGCAGCAAAAGATGAGAAATATTTATTAAGGTTGGGAAACTATGGGGCAAAGAATACAGTGGAACTCTCAGTTCCCAAGTTATTCAGTGTTATATAAAATGAGTTTCTATTAGGGAACTAGATATCTTTTTAACCAAACATATCTTATCCCCTTTTATATCTCCCATAGTATCTATACCAGCACGTGTGCACCACAAAAGCCCTCAATACATGTTTGTCAAAATACGTAAAGAGAACCAACATGTTTGCTGCTTGCATCCTATAAAAGGTAAAGATAAGAGCATACACAATGCTTACTATGCAATGGAAGGTTCTAGATCAACCACTAAAGAATATCGTATTTATCTTCGTTAACAGTGCTCTGATTGAGGGGGCAGCTCCACTCACAGTGACTCCTTGTTCTTTGGTATCTCTGGGAAGACACCAGGGTGGACGTCATGTGTCCATTACTTGTCCATCAGCACGCTGTTGCTGGCTCTTTATCAGCCTCACTTGGGTGAGTAGACTCAGTTTCCCTTTCCTGATTTTTGAGTAGAAAGAGCCAGCTCCATAGAGGAAAGGCCTGCAAAAGTGTCACTGCCCAAGTCCTCGAGCTGCCTTTGGGTCTCCCTACTGTCCTTCTGATCCTGTGGGATATTTGGTATTTCCCAGGAAGACCTTCCCACAACTTTCCTATCCCATGTTTAAAAGACGTATTCTACCAATAGTGGATTTATGTTGCTTACGCTGGAGAGAACCTTAACAGATACAACATGTTGGGCTTTAAGGAAGGGTGAAGCTTTCTTCTATGCCAGCACTGTCTGCTACAACGTTCTGTGATAATGGAGATGTTCTATGTGCTGTCTGGTAAGATGGCCACTAGCCACATGTGGCTACTGAGCGCTTAAAATATGGCTAGTGCTAGCGAAGCTGAATTTTTTAATTTTGTTTAATTTTACTTGAGTTAAGTTTAAGTGTGCACAGTTGGTGAGGGCCTAGGTGTTAGATGGGGCAGCAGGATGAAGGTGATCAGAATCCTTTCTCTTCATTTACGGGCAGAACAAGAAAAATGGACTTCAACTGAAGCAAGAAAGCTAAGCATTGGTGGTGAGCAAAATGTAAGAAAAAGATGAGTTCTTGGAACTCTCCGGCATGCTCAGAATAGCATGCCAGCAGAATAGAATGGTGCACTAGTTTGCCAGGCTGCTGTAGCAAATTACCAGACTGGGCGGCTCAAACAACAGAAACTTTTTTGTCCTACTGTCCTGAAGGCTAAAGTCCAAGATCAAAGTGTCTATAGGATTGTTTCTTCTGAGGCCTCTCTTTTTGGCTTATGGATGGCTGCCTTCTTGCTGTGTCCTCACATGGTCTTCCCTCACGCATGTGTCTGCTTCCTAGTCTCTTCCTCATAAGGACACCAGTCATATTGGTTTAGGGTCTACCCCAGTGACCTCAATTTACCTTAATTATCTCTTTAAATACCCTGTCTCCAAACACCATCATATTCTGAGGTAGTTGGGAGTTAAGATTTCAGTGTATGAGTTTTGGGGGGACATACTCGTGCCCATACTTAATGGTCTAGGAATGGACATCCCTGAAAGACAAAGGCATGACGGACATTCCAACCGCTGGCATGGCCAAGAACTAGCCATCCCTGGAGTCTGGAGACCTGCTCAGTCTTTCCAGTCCACGTTTGACTGCTTAGTCTGCATTCTAGTTACATAAGAGATGAATTATAGATATGGGCATAGTTCTCCTCCAGGTAACCATTTCCAGGGAGTTTAATGAGTATGACTTATTTCACATAACTAAGAGATCTGAATGCTGATTTTGATTCAGTGGATTCCTCCTCTAAAATTATCTCTAATTGTGAATTTTTCTGCCTCCAAGTGCTATCTGAGCAAGTCTTTGGACCACATGTCACGACCCACCTAATAGCTTTCTGCATGATCCCTGGCCTCCATCCAGCGTGTCCCAGTTCTCATTCATTCTACTTAACTGAGTTTAGAGTCTTTTTCCCAAGAGACCATGTTCATTGTTCCTCTCATTTCCTGGAATCTTCAAATGACTCTCAGCCTAGTGGTCTTAAGTGAAATCCCAAATTCCTAACCTCAAGCTAAGTGTAATTTATTACCTCACTATCCCCTATGGATGACTCTAATTTCCACTGCTACCAAAAAAGAAAACTCCTGTGTCCCCCCTGATTTCCTCACTTCCCGCTGACATAGCTAATACACACTCAATGCCCAAGCCCTCTGTTTCCTTATTTGCAATGTCTTCAAAGGCCTACTATTAATTAAAATAAAACTTTAAAAAAATTTATTTCTTCAGAAATGTCTTCCCTGTCTAAAACAGTGTTCTCTCCAGCCACCAGAATTCTGTAACCCTGCTTTGATTTTCCTTATGGTGCCATTAGGGGCTGAACTGTGTCTTCCCACCCCAAGTTTATATGTTTAAGTCTTAACCCCCGCCCCCCCAAGGCCTCAGGTCATAACTGTATTTGGTGATAGGATCTTTAGAGATGTGATTAAGGTGAAATGAGGGCACTGGGGTGGGCTCTACTCCAGTGTGACTGATATCCTCATCCTTAAAAGAGGAGACTAAGATAGAGGGAAGATCCAGGAAAGACAGGGAGAAGTCGGCCACCTGCAAGACAAGGAGAGAGGGCTGGGATCGGTCCTCGCCTCGTGTCTCTCAAAAGAAACCAACTCAGCCAACACCTTGTTCTCAGATTTCCAGCCTCCAGAACTGTCCGAAAATTATCTTCTGTTTTTGAAGACTGTCTGTGGTAGTTTATAGTAGCAGGCCTAGCAGATGCATAAAGGTGTATAAATCACAATCTTTTTTGTTGTTGTTGTTATTTCTCCCCTACTAGAAAGTCAAGGTCATAAGGGCAGAACCTTAATTTTGCTCATGGCTATATAGCCATATGTAGAGCAGTACCTGGTGCGTAGTAGGTATTCAATATGCAGAGTTTGGTATATCGGTCCGTAAGCTTGGCTCCCCCATCTCTAATTGTGTGGTTTGGCAAAGGAAGCCATTTAACTGAGGATAAAATCTACATCCCTCTACCCAGTCTTCACGTGTAGTAAAGGCAGCACTCTGCCGGCTTTCTGTTATTTCTCAGTGGGTTTCGAACTTGGGCAAGGAGGGGGGAGCTAGCTACTTGTAGCCTCCCTCCCTGAAGACCCGAAGTATCTTGCAAATGGCAGGTACTGGACAAATATTTCATCCAAAGATGTCCTATCTGCATGTTGCCCGCCAGTTTCCATGCATATGTTCATTCCGAGCTTCTAGAGGGCACGGGTTGTCTTCAGTGCCTGCAAGTCTGTGCTTGTGCAGTAGTGGCTCCATAAATCTGGGGTGAATGGATGACCATTGTGCACATTCTGTGGAGCCCTGGGGGAACATCAGTGCAGCTCCCAAGGTCTTCCCTTCCCTGAGGCTTTTCTCACTTCCCCACCATTCATCTCACTTCCACGACCTACAAGAACTCGGAGATGAAAGTTGTGAGTATGTACTGTGAGCCTCTCTGCTCTTCCTCTTGGCCACAGATACTGGACCAGACACAGATACCGTGCCGCTAAAATGACTTCTGCCAGGAGCGCAGATTGAGACAGACTCATGACAGCCTCTACTGGCTGCAACACTTAGGTGATGGAAGGAGGGCGATGGGTGTTCATTTTGTGGCACAAAGGAGGAAAGGCAGTTCATAAAGGAAGCGAGGGAGTGAGGGAGCCTGCAGTCAGGCAGAGAGGAGCAGTGACAGGGAGCCCCAGGGCTTTCCAGTAGCTTCCTAAAGCCAACTTGCATTTCTGCCCTTCATTTCCATGGATCTGTGTCTCCAACATCAACTCCCCCTTGTTTGCCTAAGCTAGTTTGAGTTTGTTTCTCTTGTTTGCAAAATAAAACAAAAGAGAAAACAGAACAAATAAAAACCCCCAACCCATTAACTCATTCACCCCTATGATGATTTTGGGGGGAGAAAAAGAGGGGCGTCATTCCCTACAGGAAAAGAGACCTAAAATTCCCTGGCCCCCATGCCTACCTCTCAAACCTCCCAGTAAAGCCCATTTCCTTCGGGGGAATTGAAGAGCCGTTGCCATGCATCAACTAATGTATAGTGTTGGACAGCATTTCTTTGCAATTCTTTCCAAATGGAATTACACCTGTGCTCCGAAATCTACCAGGAACACTCAAATGTTCTGAAATCCATCTTTTTCTAAATTGCCTCATAAATCCGCACTGTTCTCAGGATCACCTTTCCCCACTACGCCAGCTGAGATCAACTCAGGTGGTCACCCTAACAGTTCCAAGATGTTAAGTCTTAAATGCTAAACAAAGCTCTTCGTGGGAAGAGGGCATTCTTTTTTCTTGTCCTTGTGTTTACAGCCACACCGTTCAAGAGAACAAGGTTGGAGGGGGGGGCAGGGTAAACGCTTGTGTATGAAAATTAAATCCACACTGGCCAAAAGGACCCAACTGTTGGAATCGTCTTCAAGGACCTCACTCATCTTCATTTATTTCTTATTTTTTTTTAAATATTTTTATTTATTTCTAGGAGAGAGAGAGAGAGACAGCATGAGCAGGGGAGGGTCAGGGAGAGGGAGACACAGACTCTGAAAAAGGCTCCAGGCTCTGAGCTGGCAGTCAGCACAGAGCCCGACGCGGGGCTCGAACCCACGAACTGCGAGATCATGGCCTAAGCGAAAGTCGGACACTTAACTGACTAAGCCACCCAGGCGCCCCAACATCTTCATTTATTTCTTATTGATAACCAGGTAGGAGGCTTCTGCGGTTGATCAGGTCAGGTCGTGGCTTGGACCAGGCGGCCTCAGAGGGAATGGTGGTAAGTGGTGAGTGAGGGCTCACTGAGAACAAGAACCCGGGGGCAGAAAAGAAACAAACAGACCACAGACACAGAAATAAAACATAACACGCAAGGGTAAATTCTGTGAAGAAAATAAAAAGCAGGGGGATGGGACAGTGGCCTGTGGACTACCTTAGGTGAGTGGTCAGGAAGGACCTCCCTGAGGAGCCGGTAGGTAAACCGAGAGCTGCAAAACCGGGGGAGGGAGCAGAAGAATCCAGGCTGAGGAAACAACAAGCAAAAGACCTTCAGTTATGAACAAGACCGACAGGCTCCAGAGCCACAAGGAAGGTCAGTGTGGCCAGAAAAGAGTGAAGCTGGGGGCAGAGGAGTTCAAAGACGCAGAAAGGGGATGCAGATCTCTGGTAATGTGCAGAGGGGTCTTTTAAAAAATGTTTATATAGGATTTGTCCTTAAAAAAAATCAACAGGCTTTTTTTTAAGGGCAGTTTTAGTTTTATAGAAAAATAGAACAGAATGTAGAGTTCCTAAGTAGCTCCCTCCCCACCCCATACAGTTTCCCCTACTATTAACTCTTGCTACAAGCAATGAACCAATGCTGACTGTTAACCAAAGTCCACAGTTTACATTAAGGCTCACTCTTTCATTCAAGGGGTCTTCACGTAGGCAGTGGGATGGAGCTGAATTCACAACTCCGGGAGGCTCAGGTTCACAGAGCTGTTGCTTTGGTTGAGTTTTTCTTTGTCCCAAATTCATATGTTGAAGTCCTAGCCCCTCGTGCCTCAGAATGTGACTGGACCGGGCAAGAGAGTCTTCAAAGAGGCATTTAAAGTAGGGCACCTGCGTGGCTCAGTTGGTTGAGTGTCTGATATTTCAGCCCAGGTCATGATCTCATGGTTCATGAGTTTGAGCCTCGCATCAGGCTCTCTGCTGTCAGCCTGTTAGAGCAGAGCCTGCTTCATATCCTCTGTGTCCCTTCCCTCCTGCCCCTCCCCTGCTTATGCTCTAAAAAAAATAAATAACATTAACAAAAACAGGCAATTAAAGTAAGATGAGGTCCTTGGGGTGGGTGCTAATGCAATAGACCTACTGCAGTAGTTCTAAGCTCCTGTCCTTGTAAGAAGAGGAGCTTGGGACATGGACGCACACAGAGGGCTGACCATGTGAGGGCACAAGGAGAAGATGGCTGTCTGCAAGCTGAGAGAGGCCTCCAAAGAAACAGTCCTGTCCACACCCCGCGCTTGGACTTCCAGCCTCCAGAACTGGGATAGTTCATTTCTGCTGCGTAAACCCCCCACACCTGTGGCACTTTCTTCTGGCAGCCCCAGCAAACTAATGTGGCCGTGAAGACACACGATATGAAAACCTACTTGATTTCATCCACCCAAGTACTTTCCAACATTTTAAACCAGAGCACTGAGCACTGACCCCTCCCCACAGACTAGCACTTTCTAGGTCATACTTTGGGACACACTGAACCAGAATATAAGCTTTGTGAGAGAGAGGTGTTCTCATCACTGCTGTGTCCTTAGTGCCTGAAATCGTGTCTGAGATGCAGCACAAGCTTGTTGAAAAAACTCACTGAGCGTGTGACTTTCTGCTGTTCCGTCTGCATATATCTCTTGTCCAAGTTCTACTCCAGGTTCTCTTATAAATCTTGATAGCACATGCCCTCTGGTTAAAGCTGAGCACGACTTCAGAGCTTTCCTCTGAAGGTCCCGGGCGGGAACATGATCCCAACCCAGGCCCAGAGTAGTGCCTATATCTTCCAAAGGATTGAAAAATGCCACACACTCCCTGATGTTTCCTTTTCATCTAAGCTTTATACTCTTTATTTTTTTTCTCTAATGTTAAATAGCATTAAACACACACACACACACACACACACACACACACACACACACACACCCCTAAATAAAAGAACAGCCATAAACAAACACTTAACTGACTGAGCCACCCAGGCGCCCCAGCCATAAACAAACAGATAGGAGTTTTCCCTCACCATTCTGACCAGAGAAGTCTCTACGGATACCTGTTTCTCGACTTAGTATGCACGAGATAACTGTATTCTCTGGAGGTCTGCTGAATGCTGGTCCAGTAGAAATACTCTATTCCTGGAAATCACGTCTACATATTATCAAGTGAAAATGAAAAGCGGTCATCTTTGTTTAAGATGCACATCTATAATATAGCTAAGAATAACAACAATATCTGTTCTATCTAGTCAATGGTAGTTGTAACTATAGTAGTACCTGTGGTACTAGGATTATTATTTTTTAAATGTTGATTTATTTTTGAGAGAGAGATGGAGCATGAGTGGGAGTGGGGCAGAGACAGAGAGACACAGAATCTGAAGTAGGCTCCAGGCTCTGAGCTGTCAGCACAGAGCCTGATGTGGGGCTTGGACTCGCCAACTGTGAGATCATGATCTGAGGTGAAGCTAAGTCGGATGCTTAAGAGACTGAGCCACCCAGACACCCCTAGAATTATTATTTTTTTAATGCTTATTTATTTATTTTGAGAGAGAGAGAAGAGAGAGAAGAGAGAATCACAAGTAGGCTCCACACTGTCAGCACAGAGCTCGACACAGGGCTCGAAGTCATGAAACCATGCACTCACACTTAACCAACTGAGCCACCCAGGCACCCCTAGGATTATCGTGAAAGAAGGAGTGGAGGCTCACTTCAGCAACTGAAGTAAAAAGGTATGCATCCTAAAGACATACATAAATCACTGAAAAATAAGATCTCCTCAAAGACCAGCTTATTTTCTAGTGTCTATGTTCTCTCTTAAGCATCCATTCTTGTTTTCTTGATTCTCTCTGTGAGTGGGCTCCGTTCTCCTCTGTGTCCTCAACAGTCATTCCTTTATGTGTTCTAGGATTCTGGAGGGACTTAGTCTTCTTTGCTTAGTTCATGACTACTGTAACTTTGGGCAGGGTCCATTTGTAAGAGGCCACCTCAAGCCATTAAACGGACTCATGGACAGGCTGCCTATGACCATCTCGCAGGGTTCAGCAGGTTATGCATAGTGATTCTGGGGCTGCCCGTGGGCCAGAGCCCACTTTTTCAGAAGGAACAACACTTGGAGTGTCCGTGACTGTGACAGCCTTGTCCACAATGCCTTACTTTGGTAACCTGTTCACTTGAATCCGGGTTGCCACTGAAGCTCTGTGTGAAGGCTCACCATCTGAAATGGTTTGTAAGGGTTGGACAGAAGCTTAAGACCACAATGATAATCTCTTCACTGGTTGTTTTCGCATCTATGAACTGTATTTAATTTACTTTGCAAATTGTATTACATTTGTGCAGAGCTAGTATATGCAAAAGCCAATCTTGTTTAAAAGCTTCAAATACATCTTAACATGGATGCAACATCTTGAGAGTAATTCTTCAATATGTATCTTAACTTGTCTTAACTTGTAAACAGAAGCTTGATAGCAAATATAAAATGTGACAGTAAATACATGGTTAAAACACTGCCAGGTAAATAATGTTTTAAGAAGCTGACAGTAAAAGCCGATGTATCTGTTTCCCTTGCCACATAAGTGAGGACATGATGCTGGCTCATGTGATGTGAGGAAAATGCAGTTTTCAGCAACAGTGAGCATGACTCTGCCTGTCCACAGCCCTTTTGACTGAAGAAGGACACACTGTCATCATACCTCGGACAAATGTCCCCGTCCCAGTCCCTTGGCTTTATCTGAAGGTGGGTAAGGGAGGAAAGAGTGTCTCCTGAAAAACAAATCCTAAAGATTCCAAACACCATCTCAAAGAACCTAATTTATTTTCCAGCAACCACTCGTAAACCCGGGGGCTACATGGATCTCAGTGAAAAAGAAAGTTACGGTACAAGCCAACGCTTTGTAAAATTATAAAAACATTTAGTCATTTAGTCATTAAAAAACATTAGATAGTACTTTATAGATCTATAAATATCTTACATGCAATCTTCTTGGTTATTGGAAAGCAAAGAGGCGCCAAACCTGAAAATGGCAGCTTCCCCCAAATGCGTGAACGGGGAGGAAAGCGGATTTGTTTCTCACAGCCTTTGTGGATCCTGTTTTCACTGGGAAAAGGCTGTCCTGTTTCTTCTTTCACTACACACTGAGCAGCAGTGCAGCCAGATTTCTTTCAGATGATGGAGGGAGATTGGTGAGAAGCAAAGTATGCATTTTCCAGCCATTTGGTTGGCACCATACTTTTTAAAAAATGGGTTAGATCACTTCATATTTCCCCAGAATCCCACATCGTCTATTTACAAAGAAAGGATGACAAAGACAGAAATCAACTGGGGCCTCTCCCCCCACACCCAAAAGGATACCAGTCCCAAGTAGCTATTTTACATTTTAATTTGATCTTTGATAGTTGAACTTTGATCTTAGACATCCATTTTAATTTTCTAACACATAGCTCATATAGACTTGAGGGTCATGCATTTGCCTCTTTTTTTCCTTTCTGTTCAGCCTGGATCCCTTTGGCAAGCATTCTTCTATTTTCCTTGGCTTGAGAGACAATATGTGCAACACGCCACCGTGTTTCCTCCATATCTTCTGGTTGTCAAAAGCCGTGCTGGTGCACTGTGTCTTCCAATAGTCTTCCAACAGCCGTGTGCTGCTAAGGGAAAGGGTTGCTGATGGCAAAAAGTAAGCTCCCTCTGCCGGTTGTGGGCTGCCTCTGCAGAAATAGATGTCTGAATATCCCTTAAGAGCCTGGACCCTTCATCTGGCCCGGCCCCTGAAAGCCTTTCTCACAATGGAGGTGTAGAGCATCAGCGAATGAGGGACCTTGGAGAGCGCCAACAGGAAAATGCTGGAGGCGGTCCCTCCGACGATTCTCTCCCAGGTCCTCTATGGAAAACCTGGGATGGTGGATGGAGTTAAATTATTAGCTTTATAACTCTGAAAGGGACAGATGTCCCGGCTACCCTGCAATAGCTTTTCTGGAAAAGTAACACATGGTAAATCGCATTAATTGTGATAATCGCGTTTTACGCCTTGACAAAAACTGGCAAAGACCTTCAAAGATCTTCTAATTGTGGTAAATTAGCACAGCTCCCCTTTGCAGTGACAGAACTAGAGGGCTACGGCTTTGGTTTCTGCTCAGAAGTGGCGGGGTTGAACGGAGCATAAAAACCACTGGCTCAGGAAAGAGATGGGCAGGCGAGGCCCCTGGATATACACAAGCTAGAGAATGATCTTGTCCCATTTGGGGTCAGGTGGTTGGCACTTCCTGTAGGCATGTATGTGGTTAATTTTACAGTTGCAGCATGCAGGGATCTGGAGAGGTTTCTGCCTTCACAAATACTGAAAGAGAGGGTTATGCTGGGGCCGCTGTCCTCCTTCAAACTCAGTGGAAGAGGGCAGGGCAGTGGAGGGCAAGATTTCCTACACCGATCTCTTTTTTTCTTGTTATTTAACTCACCACGTAACTCAAGGAGGATTTCTATTATTTAGTAAAAGCTTTCCAATATCCTCCTTCCCATTTCTTCCATGAAGACGTTTATGTCTTTGTTCTACTGCCCCACTGTAAGGAAGCTGAGTCAAACCTCTGCTTTGTGCATGGAATTAGTCTACAATTTCAGGAATTTTCCATCATTTCTGCCTTTCAGGAATACCTGTGTGTTTTCTTTCTTCTTCACTCATTCCTTACAAATGCAAGAAACCTTTATGGAGAACGTACTAGATGTCAGGGACTCCACCAGTGTGGGCCACTTTATTTGCCTGTGGGATGCAAAGGTTACCTGGAGCTAAGATTTTGTGCTCCATGTGTTATTTGAACCTCTTATCAACATCTTGTTTAATCCTTGCTGCAACCCTGTGAGGTTATTTTTATCATCCCTGTTTTGCCAGTCTGAAACCCAAGGCCCAGAGAGATGAAGTGATTTTCCGAGAGTCACACAGCTCATAAAGTGACATAGCTAATGCTTGAAACCAGGCTGTCTATCTGCAGAGCCCCTACTCTTCATGAACTGTACCCTGAATAAGATTATGATGGTGTGAGTGGGCAAACTGGTAAATAAGGAAAACAATTTTCATCCAAGATGTCAAGAGCCCTACTCTGTGTAGGCAAATTTTTTTTAGCACAGGGGTCAGCAAACTTCCTGTCATGGTTAGATAATGAATATGTAGGCTTTGATACTGTCTCTATTCCAACAATTCAAGTCTACCGTAGTGGCAAGAAAGCAGCTGTACACTGTGCTGTGTTCCAATAAAACTTTATAAAAACTGTGATGGGCTAGGGTGCCTCGGTGGCTCAATCATTTAAGCATCAGACTCTTGATTTCGGCTCAGGTCACAGTCTCATGGGTTCCTGAGTTCAAGCTGCCTGTCGGGCTCTCCACTGACAGCTCAGAGCCTGGTTAGGATTCTCTCTCTCCTCTCTCTGTGCCCCTCCCTTGTTCACACTGACTCGCTCTCTCAAAATGAACAACTATTAAAACAACAACAATAGTTGTTCAATAGTTCACAGTTGAACACCGTGAAGTTTTAAAGAAAATAAATATCTGGAAAAGATGGGAAATTGTAAGTGACAAGGGGTATAAGAGACAATGACAGAGAACAGGTTTGGAGAGCAGGATTTGAGCCTCTGTGAACAAACTGTATTGTCAAATAACAGATTTCCAGGTGTGGTTTATTTTATAGTTTCTGTGGGCTGCTTTTATGCTTCACTGTGTGAACAACTTGTTTCTCATCCTGATACCACTTGGGTATTTTCCTTTTAATGTACAATGTCTTCATGTGCAATTTTATCAGCAAAAGAGGAAGAAGAATCCTAGAGGGTCTTCCAGCTAAACGAACATAATACACATGGCCCAAGAAACATAGTATCCCAGAGATGCTGGACTGAAATATTCTAGGAGACACTCACATAGAAGATGAGGACGAATTTTTGTCTTTTGTAAAACCTTATGGGTATAATTTTGCCATTAGTCAAGATGGATGTTTCAGTGTTGAGACATGAGAAATCTTTGAAACACCAACGGCGTAACAAGAATGCTGCAGGGAAAGAAAGTTGATTCCATCCTTTTTCTTGAGCTGTTAAGTCAGCTGAAGTTGCTTATGACAGCTTGCTGATGAAACATGATTTATAATGTTCACAGACACTTGTCCAACTTATTAAGTTTATCAGAATTACTGCATAGGTCTAAAAGCTGTTGAGTAGGGTGTTGGATTCTAGTCTCTAAAATCAAATTATCTTCCCGGGAGTGTATCTGGGACAGCTTCTCCCAGCAGCTGAGACTTTCTGTGGGAGAAAAAGTGGGGGCTGGAAGATAGATCAGTTTCCCTTGAAACGTGGGTATGTCGTCTCTATGTAGTCAGGGGATTCCCTTGATTCTACAATTCCCCATCTGGAAGAAATAAAGTTTCAACTGAAGCACTGAGTTAATCAGATGATATTCCAAAGTCAGGTGCCAGTCCAAGAGGCAAGTTTCCCCAAAAGAAAAAAGCCACAAAGTATTACATGATTTTTAAGCCCTCACCCCAAATCTAAGGAAAAAAAGGGCATAAAAGAGTTATTAGGGTACTGTAAGCCTTGGTTCACCACACCCGTCCAGGGGAACAAGCTGGAGGGACTGTGTCCTGCACTTCAAGACTAGTGGGGCTTCCTCAGGACCCCCACTCCTAGAATGATACAGTGGGACCCAGTGTACCGATATCTGGCTCCTACTTCTAAAAATGAGAAGCAGACTGTTTTTCTGAAGGAAGGTGGCTGAGCTGGTGATATCCTGACTCTGAGTCTGTCAGAAAGATCCACCAGTGTCTCTGAGAAGAAGAAGGCGGCTGGAAATGGGTTGTGTAGGAGAGAGCTGACAGCTGATAGTCTAAATCCAGTCCAAGATGGCCACATAGCAGGTGAAGAGACCTGAGTGGAAAGAGGGTCGAGGTGAATCCAGATTAACAGAGGATGAGAAAAGGGCCTCAGAGATCAGTGGGAAGAGAGAGTCATTCCCCCTCAATAAGGGGGTCTGTGGGAGACAGCCCTGAAGATACCTCCAAAAAACCCAGAGAGGCATCCACAAGAGAGTAAGTGTTCAACAACTGCCAGGCCCAGAAAGCATGAGGTCAGCTGTTACCGCCCAAATAAGAAATTTCTGCCCACTTCTCTCATCACTTTGTGGCCCCTCCCTCTCCTCTGCTCCAGTGGTGGGGGTATCAGAATGTGCACTTAGCAACATAGAGGAGAGGAGAAAAAGAGCAAAGTAAGGTGATAGAGCAGAAACCAATCACACCTTCCTCCCCAAGGGTGGCTTCTGGACTGGTCCTGAGTTGGGAGAAGAAGGCCAAGTATCAACTTCAATTGACTATAAAGTATTGACTCTTACATGAAAGTGGGACATTTGCATCACTAACTTGACTTGGTGTGTTATGACCTAAGAGTGTTGAGAAGTCACAGGTCTGCTGACATTTTCATCCAAGGTAAGCAATTAAGGAGACTCACTAAGGAAATTTAAGCAAATGGCAAATAAAGTTGCTTTGATTTTGCATTTGTGATGATCCAGGGCCTGGTTGCCCCCAGATCCATTTTTTTGGTAACCCTCTTCCACTTTGTCCACTCTCTCAGAATTCTAAGATGGCCCTCAGGTCTCCAGTCATTGGTATACATGCTCTGTACCCTCTCCTCCTCATGAGTGGGAGTGGATTAGGTCCTGGTGTAGGAGGCTCTGCCTTAGCAGATGGGAAGGAAACTCTCCTGCAGGCTTGTGAGAAGGAAGCTACCATGCTGTGAGAGAGCCAGATGGCTGGGCCCTGAGTGCAACTTCGAGGGGCCTTTTAAAACCACACAGCTGGTGGAAAAACAGTTCTACGACTGAGTTTAGGAGATTAATTCTGTCAACAACTTGAATGAGTGTGGAAGAGGACAGGAACCACAAGTAAGACCGCAGTCCTGGCCAGCACCTTGATTTCAACAGATAAGAACCCTGAGTAGAAGACCCAGCTGACCCTTGCCTGGACTCTTACCCAGGGAAAGTATGACCTAATACATATGTGTTGTTTTCAGCTCCTAAGTTTATGGTGACATCTTCCACATAGAGACATAACATAAGAGAGGCAATCCTGGGAAGCAGGTTTTCTAGGCTCCCATGTCAGCTAGGCTTGTCACTCAATGAGAAGGGCTGCAGAGACATGGAAGTGCCAGAGGGTAAGAAACCGGGGCGTTTCCCCTGCCTCTCTTCCACGGATGACCTCTGGGGTAATCACCGTGTTTCCTTAGTGGCTCCAGCTGCCATAGGTGACCAGTCAGACAAGATGATCTTCAACCACACCGTCCCCTCTCTCTTTTTCTTTCTAATGTTAGACACGTCAGAAACTTCTATCAGCAAGATGGAGAAGAGAAGTAGAAAAATCAGAGGAGGAATACAGAACAGGCTCATTACACCTTCCCCTGGCTTCGAGCTCCAGTTTACTACACCTCTTCTCACTGCCATTGCCCCTCTTTCTGGCTGGTGTTGCTATCAGGTGAGGCTCACCTCACCGCAGGTACATGTGTACACCACCCAGCGTCCCAGTAATTCTACACTTGGTTAACACACTTCCCTATCTTAAAGTCCCTCTTTTGAAAAAACTCTAATGGTTTTTGATTCCTGGTTAGACCCTAACTGACAGGGCATCCTATAAGTCATGCATGTCTGGGTGTGTGTGTGTGTGTCTGTGTATGTGTGTGCGCACGCACGTGCACATGTGTGTCTATTAAAATATTAAAATTAAAAATAAAAAATTTTTAAAAATGTTTTATTTATTTTTGACAGAGAGAGAGAGAGAGTGTGAGCAGGGGAGGGTCAGAGAGAGAGGGAGACACAGAATCTGAAACAGGCTCCAGGCTCTGAGCTGGCTGTCAGCACACAGCCTGACATGGGGCTCAAACCCACGAACTGTGAGATCATGATCTGAGCTGAAGTCAGATGCTTAACCAACTGAGCCACCCAGGTGCCCCTATGTGATCTAACTCCTAACAGAGGATCAGTGTAGCCACCTCCTGATACACACATTCCATTTTATGCTGGCTTGCCTACCCAGCGTTGCTAGGGAGAATCATCAACATCAGTGTATAAATCAGTTTTGCCATTACTCACCTTGGGCCATGAAGAGATGCCCAACAGAAATGTTGGGTTACAAGTCAATGAACAGTGCAGAGAATTTGCCTTTCTGACATTTGACTGGGAACTCAATGATGCAGTGGAGAGGTGAACCAACAATGAGTTCCAACATGAGCCGACTATTTCTACAGAACACTTTTGTTGGCTTTTGATGAATTCTTGTATCTAGAGCCAAGGTGTGGCTGCCCATGATAAATGAGCATAGTGCCGACATGAATGTTGGTTGATACTTTCGTTTACGTTAATGAGTAAGAGGAAAATGAAACAACAGAGAAGACATATGTTGGAATTTCACTCGTTTATCAATGACATGAGTGACTTCTTTGCTGAATCAGGTAATAATTCTTGAATCCTAGAATGCTGCCTCAATTTTTTTGTGCTACTCACAACGGAGTAGTTACAAATACCACAAATGTTTAAGTTTTAATCCTGAGGGTTTTTTTCTGCATCACTTAATCTCAAGTCTAGAAAAACAACAAAACAATAAATCTAGCTCCCATCTGTAGTGCTTACCAATTTCTGTGGTGTAAATCTTAGTACATCACCCTCAAGTGTTGACGTCTAAGCTGGAAGCCTGATGGGGGCAAGACACAACCTCATTTCCTACGCTTAATGTTGTGTCCCCAGGACTTTGTACAGTTAATGGCACATGGCTGAAAAGATACTCAGTGAAAGAATGGATAAGTCCTCTGTGACTTCCTTATTCTGAAATAAAGAGAAAATAGAAGCTCCTTGCAGCTGGGGCATTATTTTATTAAAATTCTTGGTTTCAAAGTTTATGGTTTGAGTTCATGGTTAGTCTCTGTTCCTGATTTGTGACTGAGATCTGGGAATCCCGACAGAGGCTCAGGGGTACCTTTGAATACCTTCCCCTTCTTTGGTCAAGAATAGGGATGGTTGAAGGAAATAAGTGAATCTGAAAACCCAACTCACAATTCTGCTCCTTTGTTCACTGTAAATCACTGGTTGAATGTGGACTGTGTAATGAGCAAGAGATTAGTGATCCATTTTCAACTTGCTGCCTTCTTCTCCTTCTTCCTTCTTTTTCTCCTTCTTCTTCCTTCTTCTTCTCCTTCTCCTTCTTCATATTCCTATCCATTACTTTTTCTTTCCCATTACTATCTCCATAGTCCTAAGTGAATACTGCCTCCTTCAGGTGTTTTCTTTTCATTGCTTTTTTTTAATGAAGCCATGTCCCTCAGGTCTTGTCTTTTCTTTTTTTCTTTTCTTTTTTATTAAACCACTAACGTTTGTTATAGTCAGTCATAGGTATTTGTAATTTTTAAAAATGTTTATTTTTGATAGAGTGAGCATGAGCAGGGGAGGGGCAGAGAGAGAGAGAGAGAGAGAGAGAGAGAGAGAGAGAGAGATAAAAACAGAATCTGAAGCAGGCTCCAGGCTCTGAGCTGTCAGCACAGAGCCCCACATGGGACTTGAATGCATGAACCATAAGATCATGACCTGAGCTGAAGTCAGATGCTCAGCTGACTGAGTCACCCAGGTGCTCCTCAGGTGTTTTCTGAAATATTAATCTGCTAGTAAAGTCTAATAATAAATTACACACACACACACACACACACACACACACACACTTCTTCTCTAAAGTACTCTGCATACTATATATGTGTACTTATTCATTTTCTGCCTCTTTCCGCACCCCACAAAATGTAAGTTCCATGAAGATTGGGATTTAAAAAAATCTGGGGGCTATTTTACTTCTCACTATATCTCCAACTTCTTAGACAATGTTTGTTAAGTAAATGAACAACTGTATCGAGCACCTATTTTGAGCTATAAACTGTGCTAGGAGATATGTCACTACTATCATACAACAAGTATGATTCTAATCCTTAAAATTTATATTGTCTAGGAAGGCTCTTAAAAATCACATAAAGAATCAATTATTTATAATTTTATGTAATTTAAAGGAAAAGTACAGGGGTATATTCAAGTCATGGAAGGCTTCACTTAAATGACACTGATATTTAAGGAAAGGCCACTTGATCAACCAATAGTCAAGAGGAAGAGCATCCACAAGCTATGACCAAGCATCCAAGCATGCAAGAATTTAGGGAGCATAGTGCCTGAGTTCTTCTTGAACAAAGTTACTTTCTGGCAAGATCCAGCTAGTTGTGAATTAATAAAAATGAAACCTTTAGAAATAAAAAAGATACAGTGGAAGAACTAGCCATGAGCACTGACTGTATTTAGATAAAGGGCTGAGAATAGATATAAATATGCTAGAAATTATGGTTATGAACACAAATGAAAAGGTTATAAGCCTTGACAATATAAAAACAGTGATATAACCATAAAAATAGGGAGAGGAGGAGAAATCATAGGAGGAAGTGCAAGTGCTAATTCCCTCATATTTTATAACAAACAGTAAACAGATTCTGTTAAAATCAAAATATGTAGTTAAAAAAACATAATGGGTTCTTGCATTCTTGAGTTTTGAGAGATCTTTGTATATCCTGAATATTACTCTTTTAACAGTTTTGTGCTTTGCAAATATCTTGTCCTAATCTGTGACTTGGATTCTAATTCTTTGTTAACAATGTCTTTTGAAGAGCATAAGTTTTACATCTTAATAAAAACTGTTTATCATTGTAAAAGCCTCAAGTTGGGGGGTAAAAAAGCCCCAAGTGTCTATTAACAGGTAGTGATAAACAAATTGTAGTATGTACATACAGGGGAACACTATGCAGCAATAAAAGGAAATAGACTTTGATGTATCCAGCAACACAGACAAATCTCAGAGTAATTATGCTGAGTGAAATAAGGCAGACAAAAAAGAGTACAGATGATGTTTCCACTTAAAGAAAACTCTAGAACATTCAAACCCATGGATATGATAGAAAACAGATCCTTTTTTTAAAATTAATGTTTATTTATTTTGAGATGGAGTGGGGGTGGGGGACAGAGAGAGAGGGAGAGAGAATCCCAAGCAGGATCCACACTGTCAGCATGGAGCCTGATGTGGGGCTTGATCCCACGAACTGTGAGATCATGACCTAAGCTAAAATCAAGAGTTGGATGCTTAACTGACTGAGCCACCCAGAAGCCCCCAAAACAGATCCCTTTGACTGAGGAAGGGAGGCAGAGAAAGTGAAGGGAGGATATTTGCAAAGGGGTGCACAGAAACTATGGGGATCAAGGGAGTGTTCACTGTCTTGAGCAGGCTCATGCTTTCTCGGGTATGAATACATGTACAGTTTACCAAGTTGTACATTTTAAGTATGTGCAGGTTATTATAGGTCAATTATACCTCAATAAAGCTTACAAAACAATGATTCTATTATTATTTTGTGTTTTTATTAACTAGAGAGGGCTTTTCTAGGAAGTAATATTCATTATGGTGAAAAACCTTTGTCTGAAGTTCAGCTCTTTTTTCAGTTTTGTTTATTTTTATTTTTTAAATTCAAACAAATGTAAAACTTTTTAACAAAAGATTTTATCTTGTTGTTATTTTTAAGTAATCTCTATACCCAATATGGGGCTTGAATTTATGACCCTAAGATTAAGTGTCAAATACTTCCCCATCAGAGCCAGCTAGGTGCTCCCAGATGTAAAAGCTTTAACTTCAAATGCTATGTATAATATAGTCTGGTTTTAATAAAGTTTTAAGAATCTATCCTGTCATGCATGTAAAAATACACATGAAGTACATTTTTTTTTTGAGAGAGAGCAAGCAAGAGAGAGAGGGTGTGTGTGTGTGAATGGGGGAAGGGCAGAGGAAGAAGCGAGAGAGAATGCCAAGCAGGCTCCACGCTCAACACGGAGCCTGACACAGTACTTGATCTCACAACTCTGGAATCATGACTGGAGCTGAAATCAAAAGTTGGATACTTAACTTTTGCCACCCAGGTGCCCCTCATGAAGTACATTTTACTTATGTGTGCACATGAATTGTATTATGTATAATATATACTGATATGTGTATGTGTATATATACATATAAAATATGCAGATACATTTGTACGTGTGTGTTTATATATAAACAAGCTCTGAAATAAGGTTAAATGTAAATGATAGTTGTATCTTAGCAGTGGGTTAATTTTTAAAAATCATATTTTGAACTCCACTGTATTGCTTGAGTTTATTTCAGGCATGTGTACTTTTTTGTAAACAAACACAGTTATTATGTTATTATAAAGAGGTAAGGGAGTGAGGAGAGGAGTACGAAGAAGGTCAATAGGAGGAGCATTTGATGCGATGGGAGGACTCCGGAGGGAAGAGCCAAGGTGGTGTGAAAACAGATATAAAATGGAGCCTAAGGATGTGGCTTGAAACAGGAGATGAGGGCAGAGAGAGATCCTGATTACCTAGGACCTTGAAGGCTGTTTCAAGGACTGAGGACTTTATGCAAGTTTGAAGCAGAAAAGTATGATGAGATTTGTAAAATGAAAGGATCTCTCCTTTAAAACTCTACCCAGGTACCCAGGTGGCTGCTGTTTTACTGAGGATTAGTAATGGAATATATTCATTGCTAGGAAACTTTAAAAGAAAAAAAAAAAAAAAGCCAGAACATATCAGGAGTTTCACCTGAAATGATGTGAATTTTTTCAGTCCTTCTGGACTTTTCTATCCAGTCAGAGTTTCCACCATGTCTGGCTTCTGCGGCTCTGAAGAGGGTTCTGGGTTTTGCTTTTTGTTCTACCGCCATCAGTAGATTACAGAGACATACTCTCATATGTGTTTTCTGGCACAACAGAAAAATCAGGCTGTGATTAGTTATAAAAGGTAGTTCCTCATTAAAGACTGGCAGAGAGAGAAAGGGGTGGGGGCCCAGGGGAGGGAGGGCAAGGAGGAGAAAAGGAGACAGAAAGAACTGCAAAACTAAGTACAGCTGATGGAAGCACATAATGGAGCTAAAGGCAGAAAACAAAAACAAAAACAAAAACAAACAACAAAAGAAAAGAAAAAGAAAACAAAAAAAGACAACTAAAGAAGGAAGGGAAAGATGGAGGAGAAAGAAAAGAAATGAAATGAAATGGAAAGAATCAATCCCAGCAGATGTGGGTTGATCCCTGCAGGCCTCAGCCTTGCTGTAATTATTTAGCTCAATGGGTTTGGGCACCAGAAGGTGAACCCCAAAGGGCTTGAATCAGACCCATCACTGTGATCAATTAGTTTCACTGCATTCCCTGCTCTGCCTCAGCCACTTTTGTTCACCTCGGGTCATGTATTTCACTTTTCCACACCTCAGATTATTTTTCCATAAAATGGGAGCAGCAATAATTTTTTCTGCCTCACAGAACTGCTTTAAAAAATTTGCATAACTTATTTGAAGGAAGCCTGAATGTCAATATTTAAAATAGAATTCTCGATTGAGAGCTAATGTTTTTGCTTTTCTCAGTTTGTCAATAAACAGAGAGTCACTAAGGGACTACTTTTGTGTTTAAAACACTCTATTCGAAATTCAAAGCTGTGGGGGAGACAAGAGTAGGTGTTAAAAAGAGTCCCTTTTCATCAAAATTCACAACTTCTGGTCTTCAAATGACAATGTTAAGAAAAGGAAAAAGCAAGCCACAGACTGCAGGAAATATTTGTCCAATATATATGTGTATACAGAGACACATACAGACACACACACACACACACACACACACACACGGACTCTACCCAGAAATATATATAATTTTATAGATGAACAACCTGATTTTAAAAAGTGAGCTAAAGATATAATGTACATGTCCAGTACATGTATATATACATGTCCAGTAAGCACATGAAATGACGCTCAACATCAGTAGTTATCACTCACAATTAGGTATCACTATATACCCATTATAATGACCAAAATTAAAAAGACTTGACAATAACAAGTACTGGCAAGTATATGGAACAATTGGTGGTAGGGATATAAAATCGCTCAGCCCTTTTGAAAACAGTTTGACAGTTTCTTAGGAAGTTAAATATACACTTATTATGCATCCTACCACATTACTACTGCATTTTTTAAGATGTAAAACTTTCTTTATTCATAGGTGACATGACCTCCAATATAGGAAATCCTAGAGTCTACAAAAAAGTCACTAGAACTAATAAGTGAGTGTAACTACCAATGCATATTTGCCCAAGAGAAATAAAAACATATGTTCACACAAAGACTTATTCAAGAATGTATAAAGCAGTTTGATTTATGATAACCAAAAAGTAGAAACAAACTAAATGTTCATCATTGAGTGAATGGAGAGTGGATACACATATGTTTTACTTTCACATAATGGAATACTAACATAAACAAACAAGAAAGGAATGAATTACTGATACATGCGACAATGTGAATGAATTTCAACAGCATTATGCTGAGTGAAAGAAGTCAGACACACAAAGTAACACTCTCTATAAGGTTTGACTTATATAAAATTCTAGAAAAGGCAAATCCAATTTAGTGACAGGAAACAGTTTAGCAGTTGCCTTGGGCTGAGGAGGAGGAAAGGTGACTGGGAGGAGTTGAACTTTTGGGGTGATGAAAGGATACTATACCTTGACTGTGGCAGTGGTTATATCAGTATACAAATTTGTCAAAACTTACTGTTTTGTTTAAGAATACAAATGTACTCTTAAAATGGGTGCATTATATATATAAATTATATACATATATATAAAGTATACCTCAGAAGTTGATTAACTTTCTAAAAACAAAAAACAAAGAATCCTTACACCATAGGGCTTGTAGTCTAAGAAGCACTGTATATCCTTAGGGCGCTTTATTCCAAATTCTATCAATTTAAGGAGGGGGAGAATTTTCTAGTAAGGGATCTTAAGGCCTGTTCTAATATTAACATACTTTCTATATTAATGTTACCATCAATCATATCTCAATCTATAAAGTGACAAAGATGCTAAGTAAATCAAGTAGCACACCAACTCCTTCTACTGACATCCTGACTATCCTTTATAATGTCATCTGCCTTCAAACAAATCAAATTTTGTCCTGAGAGATACTATTCATAATATTTGTGCCATCACTTTTACATTGATTGTGCGTGCTGGCTAATAACAAGGTTTTTTAAGCTTAAGAGACTTAAGTGACATTTGAAAAATATTTGAGATGAAAAATATAGCAGATGAAGAATTTCCTTAATCAGTATAATCTCCAACAAATTGATTATCACCGTTTACAAAGCGTTCATGGGAAAAATTTAAAAGTCTTGGACTATTGTCAAAATAAATGTGTTACCAACGATCATTTATATTATGAAGAGAGAATTAATAATAAAAAGCTACTTTTTCATATCGCTTCTACTTCAATTATCTCCAATTACTGTTACTCATTCTTTTCTGGAACTTCTTGCCATTACCTTTCCATGACAAGTTTGAGTTCTGGTGCATCCAGTGTATCCACAGAGAGCAAGGATTTTTGCGCCACTGCATAGAGTGCTGGTTATAGCAAAATAACGGACTTCAGTCACCAAGAATGACATTTCCATGCTGCCTTAATCCTTGAGGAGAGTTCCTTTTCTGCTTCATCCTAAAGGTGCTGATCAGAACCTTGTCAACCAACATGTGATGCAATGGTCCCCTTTTGTGCCAATTTACATTAGGTTTCAGTGCTGGGGGGTACGGGGACCTCACTCCTTTATTTGTAGCCATGAGGGAAACCGAGTGATAAGGATAAGCTGAAAGTCTTCTAGAGCTAACCAACATCAAAACCCTGCCTGACGTGGAAAATAGGATTTTTGGTCTGGCATCCACTTCTGGTATCTCTTTTTGTATCATACTCAGTAATGGATTTCATTCTTGCTTGAGCCAAATTTATCACTTCCTTAAAATGAACCAACAAGTGTTTCTTGCTTGTTAGGTGCTGGAGAAAGAGTTTTAATTTAATTCTCTGAAACTCTCTACAAAGTAGGCTTTTCTGTTATTTCTTTCCACTTTGCACAAAGGAAAACTGAGACTCAGAGTGGTTCTATAATTTCCCCCAAGGATGCGCAGCTAATAATTCAAAGAGGTGGGAGTCAAATGTAATCTGTCTGACTCCCAAGTCACCAAGGCATGAGACTTTCTTATTGGGAAACTTGGTGGCTACTTACTCAGACATCAAGGACATTCTGACCATGTTCACTGGGAGAGAGATTTTGCACAGAGAATATGAATCTCATACTAAATCTAAAAGTCCATCTGAGATATAGTTTTGACCTTGCAATATACTGCAAAGAAACTACAGTAAGAATAGTAGTTATATACATTCATCCTCTACCAAAACTCTACTAATTTATAAAGGTGATAAAATAAACTCATTATTTTAAGACCCAATTAGTAAATATTTTGGAGGTTAGATTGGCAGAATGCAAAAAAGTTTAGAGTATTTTTTTTTGACTCAGTATGTCTAATTCTAGCATCTGTCTTACAGTAAAACTTACACTAGTATTGAACTATACATAGATATATGCACAACAACATTCTTTGTGAAGGTGCTTATAGGAGCAAAAATTGGAATATTCCAAGAACGCATCATTGGGGACTGGTTTTAAAAGTTTTGCTGCATTTATTCAATTGCATTACCATGTAGGTTTAAAAGAAAGAGGTAGATTTACATGATGTAGGAGGTTATCCAAAATATATTAGGTAGAAACATATGTGGCATAACAATATGTATACTATTTTTGTAAAAGTAAAAAGATATATATTTGTATATGGGTAGAAAAATCTGGAAGGATACATGCTAATTGTTAATAGCAGTTATCCCTGTGGGAAAATATTGATAAGAAGGGAGGGGAATCTTTTGTCATCTTAGAACCTCCTAGATGTTTGCAGGGCCTGTGTGTGTGTGTTTAAATAGAGGTATTTGAAAATACAGTGCTCTTTGCTTTTTATAATGTGTTCATATATATATTCATTAAAAAAATGGAATAGATAAAAATGCTAATAACAATGGTTATCTCTCGATGGTGGGGGCTAAGATATACTTTTAATCTTGTGATCTCCATATTTTTATACTTCAATTTTTTCCTTAATGAATATGCATTAATTTTATAATCATAATAAATTGTTGGGGAAAAAGCCTTCTCTCTGGAATTTGGTCCTATCATCTGCCCCACACGGGATAGCTCTAAGAAGTAGGATGTCCTTTACCTCTTTAGGCAAAACAACGTATTCTCAACACTTAGTCTGACAAAGCAGACTGCTGTAGTATACTGAGCATATATAGACATTGTCTTATGTTTCAGGTGGCCTGGCAATATTTGTTTGAGACTATGATCATTTGATCAATCAACACAGACTTCTTAGGCGTTTGCTGCACTCAGTAGTCAAGGTACTATAAAGGAACGCAAGAGTGAGACACAATACTCATCTTCCAGGTGAAGGAAGAGAAGGATCTAACTGAGCAGAGAAATACTTATATGAGAAATAGCAGACAATCCCCAACACATAATCTGAAGGTTTAAACTGTGTAACAGAGGTCAAAAAGCATTACAGGCAGAGGAGGAGTCAGAAGAGATGCAAAGGTTCGGCATTGTAGCCCATTTTCCTTGTTTGACACGTGAGATCCATCAGCCTTAGGGAGCTAATTGATGTTACTCAGCAGAGCTTAGATTGACTTCTGTCTCTTGTGCCCCTTCTCCTGGGCTGGGTTTTCTTACTCTTGGTACTATTGGCATTTGGGCCCAGTTATTCTTTGCTGTGAGAGGCTGTCCTGTCCATTGCAGAGAGTCAAACTCTTGCCTAGTTCTAACAATAAAAAATGTCATTGCCAAAAATCACCCTCAATTAGGAATGCTATACTAGACCAGGCTGATTTTTGACAGATTATTAGAAAAGAGAAAACATTTAAGATAGGGGATGAGATGGTCAAACACGCTATCCGTTTCAGGGGCATGGGCAGGAAATGAGACAGTCTGAGCCTGGTGCATTCACTAATACACCAACGTATATTTGTGAATACTGGAAAATATAGTTACATGGGCAAAGTAGGAGAAGACTCTGGAAATACAGATGTACCTAGCCCTAAAAGGAGATGTAAGGTCTTTGTGAAGTTTGAATAGGGAAATGTCATGATTAAATAACATTTAAGGGAGGCTGGCTTGTGTAAAGTAAGTATAAGGATAGATTTTATGGGGAAGTGACTGGATTTGGGGAAACAAGTTGTAAACAAATAACAATATCCCTGGCAGTTGAATGGGGTGGTGGCAATGGTGACAAGAAGGGAGGGCAATAGATTCAATATATTTTAAAGGGAACGTGAACAGGGCTGGGCTTGATATGTAAGGAGAAAAAGAGGAATTAATCAAAGATGACAAAGTTTCTGATGCCGCATGACCATAAAATAAGGTGAAAGGGGACAGTTATGGGAAAGTCAAGGAAGGAAGCTAACTTTCATTCATCAGTGATCATGAGTGTCTCCATCGTTTGAAGAATTTGAAGTTGTGAGGAGACATCCAAGTGGACACGAACACTAGATAACTGGAGATAAAGACCAATGTGAAGGTATGTACTCCACATTAACAGTTCCAAAGGTGGAGATTATGATCTCAAAATGCTGAGACCAATGTTGTGGATGGCTTGTGGGCTTGCAAATCTTTTTTTTTTTTTTTTTTTGCAAATATAAGTTACACAAAATATAAAGATGTGAACTCACACACCTAAACAAAACAAAACAAAACAACTACCCATGAGGCCCAGACCACAGGCAGAAAATGTTTCCAATCCTATTCATTTCTCACTTAGCCATTCCCTCCTGAAGAATATATAGGATACAGGCTGAGAAGACAAGATTATTTCTCTGAGGAGTTCATTTTATCTTTTCAGACATCACCATCCACAGAGATTTATTTACTGCCAAATTAAACTGGAGCTATATCAGCTACTGTACAAAGATAATAACACAGATGTGGTACCTGGCTTTTAACTTTGCCTATACAAATAGGTTCTATCTTGTGTTCACAGATAGAACACAAAAATTCTAAACAATGCAGAAATAGGAAATATGCACATTTGGTATAAGTTGAGGGTATTGGAGAGGAGAGTGGTATTGGGGAGAGGATACCATAACTATACAAAATGGAACTCAAAGGCAATGCAGTGTAAAAATGAGGGGGTCCCCCACCACCCAAGTCATGGATCTACTCCATGAACTTAAGCAAATCAGTTCAATTCTATCTATTCAATGCTACTGATACTATCTGTTTGAGAACACATTCATCTATTTGCTTATTTAACAAACACTGATTTAATTTGACCTCCAGATGCCAGTCGCTGTGTGTAGGGAAATGTAAAACTGAAAGCAATAGAACACTAACCTTCACAGGAAGTTGGTAAAATAACATATAATAGGAGACGACTGTATCAGTTAGGATGCCCTGACTATAAGTAACAAAAGGTCCAACAAAGTGTAGCTTAAATAGTAAAGACACTATGTATCTCACATCAAAAAATGCCTCAAAATAGAAGATTCTAGTGTTGGTTAATTCAGTCAACCAATGTCATCAAAAAGGACTCAGATATTTTCTGCCTTTCCACTCTGACATCCTCACAATGATGGCTTCAGTATGTAGCTTTGTCCCTATTCATGGATAAAAATGGCTGCCATAGTTCCAGGGATCACGCCCTGAGGCAACTGAGATTGAAACTGTGAAGTCTAAGAGAAGCAATGTGTATATAAAGCATGAGTTCTAATGCATAGAAATTGTCCAATGGATGTTGGCTACTATTATTTTTGGAATTATACTATTTAGCTCCAGAGAAAATGCTTGTATTAGTTTGCTAGGGCTTCCATAACTAAGTATCACATCGAGTAGCTTAAATAACCGAAATGTATTGTATTATAGTTTTGGAGGCCGAAAGTTTGAAATCAAGGTGTCAGCTGCATTGGTTCCAAGTGAAGGAAGGAACAGTTCTAACCTCTTTCCTTAGCTGGTAGATGTCTATTTCTCTCTTGGTCTCATCACATTACCTTATTTCTTTGTGTCTTTCTCTTCAATGACATTCTTTTTGTAGGGACACCAATCTTATTAGATTAGGGGCTCATCCTAGCCTAGTATGACTTCATCTCAAGTAACTGTATCTACAATGACCCAATTTCCAAATAAGTTCCATTAGGAGATACAGGAGGTTAGGACTTCAACATATGGAATTTGGGAGAGATATCAATCCATATTATTGTTCATCAATGTGCTTTAGTTTAGATGTCTTTATTTCTGAGTGCTTTAGGGGCACCTGGGTGGCTCAGGCAGTTAAGTGTCTGACTTTTGGTTTTAGCTCAGGTCATGAATTCATGATTTATGAGCTCAAGCCCCACGTTGGGCTCTGTGCTGACAGCAAGGGGCCTGCTTGGGATTCTCTCCCTCTCTCTGTCTGCCCCTCCCCTGCTCATGTTCTCTCTCTCTCTCAAAATGAGTAAATGAACTTAAAAAAAAAAACCAAAGACCTATCTTTTTTAAAAGAGAGGAAATACTTCCTCTTTAAGAGAGAGGAAATAAGTGGGGAAACAGGAATTTGGCCAAGTGTTCTGTGTATCAGATCTTCCTTCTAGTTAGCAAATTCTATTACTCTATGAGTGGATTTGTCACCCACTGGGAGATGAAAGCCATTGCGGGATATCTTCCATAAACTGAGCTCTTTTTATAAAGAATTATATTATCTTCCCCTGGTTGTATTTCCTTTACTCTTTTTGTCTCCAACTTTGACTCATTTATATCCTATTCTTTTTAAGAAAAGAAAAATCTAGGGCACCTGGGTGGCTCAGTTGGTTAAGCACCTGACTCTTGATTGCAATTCAGGTCATGTTCTCACAGTTCATGAGTTCAAGACCAGCATCGGGCTCTATGCTGACAGTACGGAACCTACTTTGGATTTTGTCTCTCCCTCTCTCTCTTTGCCTCTCCTCCACTAGATCTCTCTTGCTCACTCACTCTCTCAAAAAATATATAAACTTAAAAAAAACAACAACTTGTGCTTTATTCATTTGTATTACTTCCCAACACTGGGGAGAAATCCAAAGGCCAAGAGTTTGTGAGTGCGTTCTTATTTGTTGCCATCCTTTCTTCTCTAAGAGACTATGCCTGGAATTCAGCCATGGTTGATGTCAACCACAGAGTAAAACAAAGTATAATACTTTTTACCAACTTATACATTCTCCTGGGTGCAGGAGGAATTTGTAAGCTATTAAAAGTTGAGTGAGTGTTCTCAGCTGCTTGAGGGAAACATGAAGACCATCTGCATGGTCTGTACTTTTTTCATTGAGGGCCATAGCAATTCTGCCCTTGGCCTGGAGGGAAGATGGATAGAAGAGAGCCCTGGGTTTCATTTTTGGAAAGAGAGAGAAGTTGAGTGGGAACCTAAGAGGGATTCTCCCTTCTGCTCCTCAGCAGGACCACAGACTTCTTCATTACACCAAGCTGAGAAGCAGTCTGGTCTCAGATGCTTCTCCTAGCCCAGCCCCCTGTCTACCTCCCTCTTCCTTCCCCTTTCTTTTCCACCAGCCAGCCATCTGACCCAGAGGCGCTTCCACTAGCACATTCTCTGCAACCGCTCAGTGAAATAAAGGACTGGGCACTTGCCCTGTTACTCAATTAAAACAATCAGGTTTGCTAATTGTAATTATTCACAGATGCCCTATATTCACACTTATAGGTGCACTTTTTAATTTCAAACTAAGCTTCTGAAAACCAAATTAAATACTTTGCCTTTCTTTTTTAATGCTTACCATTAATATTTTGTAAGAAGAAATGAAAAAAAGTTTTAGCATCTCCAACAGTGTGTTCCATGAGTTTCCTGGTGGGAGGTGATAAAGGCATTTTTTTTAACTGACTAAAAATGGTTAGCCACAGCACCATGAAAATATCTCTGAATGTTTTAAAATGAAAAAAAATTCTGTGACATGGAAATAGCAATTTAGAGGGGGGTCCAGGGTTTGTTGGCAGCTTTGAATGGCTGATTTTAGTCTTCTCTGGACCTCCCTCATGATTTCCACACCAATTTCCATCTACATCAAAAAAAGCAAGCCTCCTGAGGTACAGAGGGGAAAAAGTATGGGACCATTTGTTATTTTGGACACAGATGATTCCAACCGAGGGAGGACATTAAAATGTTTCGAGAAACACAGGCTTTGAAAGACAGCAATAGATTCACATCTATAACAGACTCTTCCGTAATATAAACCCCCTCAATGGAGGGCAAAACCCTTTTGTGACTCTCTATGCTTCAGATCCCACCCCCTAGGCACCTTTTTAAGTGCTGGGATTTAGCCACAGCCTTTACTGATGCTTAACAACCACTTGTGCCACAGGCAGATCTAGGCATAAAATTATGGCAGACAACATCATTCTAAAAACTTCTACCATTTTAAACTTTCTGGAAATCCTCTGCCTTGCTATATATTCCCAGAGGAGGATTAACACTGCACTTGTAAAGTGCTTTGCATCCCTTAACAGGAGGATTGCAGTCGATGTGGCTGGAAACCAAAAATAACTTAACCTAATTTGCATGTCCAGAATGGAGGTGTGATGGAGCCTTCATTAGTATTTACTGTTACTTCAAATAATATCGAATGAAAACTCCCATGATTCCAGGTGTTAATTACCCAAATAATTTTATTAATATGTAGATTTTTCACGACCATTTCTCTGCCACCCTTGTCTCTCTCCTCAATGTTATTCTAGTAGTGCTAGGCTTCTGATGCCCACAAACCAGCCTACTCAACGGTTTCCACTCGAGTATCTTTCTAGATGCTTATTCATTCTGGTCATTCCTTATTTTTCATTTACTCAGGCTCCCCCTTCCTTAGAGCCATTTAGGGCTGGTAACCTTCCCTTGGAGGAGAAGGAGGGTGCCAAAGGCTGGGAGAGAGAGCAGGGGAGGCAGAATTACAAGTACGATGCTTCTGTGCATTTCACAGACTGTTTAGGCCATCCTGCAACAATGAAAAGGAGCAATGAGCTGAGATTTGCAAACCTATCATTTAGCACTACCATATTATGCTGGGATTACACTTCCGCAAAACAACACACAAAGATGCAGGTACTATCAGGCACCTGGTAAAACGGGAGATAGTTCCTTTTGTCTTCTACCTCTTTGTTACCTCAGGATGAAAATCTAGTCCTGACATGGACAGGTTAGTCTAGAGGGATCCACTGACAGTGTGCCTCTCTGTTCAGTTGGATTAGAGTTTTACTCAAATACAGTTCTCGGCTTTAGGCAGTGTTCACAATGTGTATGAAACTACCGGTTTCATTTCACTAGCCCTTGATTGTCCTTGATCTTTCTCTTAGTTTTCCCAACCAACCATGCTCATCTTTGGAAGAGTTTGGCCTATTTTTCTCAGATAACTCATGAAGGGGGTTTGTTTTAGCATTTTGGGGTTGTTCCCGCACTTCCCCAAACAAATCTCGAGGATTATCCAAATGAATACCTTGTTACATCACATTCCAGATATGGGGGCTTTTGCCTCGTGGCCCTTGAGCCAGCTGTGATTGGACCCGGGGAGTGTGCCTCCATGTGTGGTGGTGCCACTGAGTTTTGGAGGATGACAGAATACCTGCTGTGTCACGTTCTTAGGCTACTGATGACTTGCCTTTGGTAACTCAAAGCGTTGCTAAAACATTAGAGTCCTAAACCACTTTGTCATCGTCACTCTTTGCAAGAGAGGAATAAGATGCACTTGTGTATGGTGATTACGCAAGTTTTAGGGACCCACCACATGAGCATGCCTTCTGTCAGTTTGTGTCTCGTCTTCTCTTTTAGTATTTTATTTCTTGATCCCTGAATTATGCCTGGAGATTCACATCCTTGTCCTGATTTGGTAGTTAATTTACTTTCAAGAAGATGTGAACTTCTGCGGTCAACAGACCTCTCTGAGTTTCAGTTTTTCCCTCCTGTCAAATGCAGGGATTGGACAAGATGGTTTTCAAAAACCTTGCCTGATTGAGTCCTCCAAGGTTCTCTGGCACCCTGTTTTCATGCTGTGATCTTTTTTTTTAAGGGGGGAATGATGCACATACGATGGCAGTATCTCATTTCCCAAAGCTTTGATCAAACTAAGTTGTCTGAGAAGTGGTATCTCCACACTCGTCTCCATATAAAATGGCACAAGTTGCTAACTATATGCAAGGAAGCATTTCTTGAGAAAATGTGAAAAATGTCAACGTGGTTAGAACTCTTACAATTCATACATATGATCTCTACTTTATAAAGCTGGTGATCTCTGTTCTCTTGCAGCCAGAAATCAACAAAAACAACGACAAAAAAAATCGATGAGCAGCTAGGAGGGCTGTGTTACTGCCCTTTGAAGAGGAAAATGGCAAAAAAAAAGTTACAAAAGAAATATCATTAATTGATTAAGGGTGATGATTTGGTGCCTAGTCTTGTTCAGGTGTTATTATATAGCCCCGAGTTTATGACAGTTTGCCAAATGATGGTGCAATGGGAAACTTAATTCGTGCTAATTGCTCTTCGGGGTGAAATAGTTTATTAAGTTATTTAAAAGTCAGTGGTCAAGGGGCACCTGGGTGGCTCAGACAGTTGAACATCCTACTTTGGCTGAGGGCATGATCTCATGGTTTGTGGATTCAACCCCCACATCGGGCTCTCTGCTGTCTGCAGAGAGATCCCTTTGCGATCCTCTGTGCCCCTCTCTCTGGACCTTATCGGCTCATGCTCTCTCACTCAAAAATAAACACTAAAAACAACAACAACAACTAGAAGTCAAAACAATCAGATTAAATACCACTGTCTCAGCTTTTGGTTTCCTACAAAGACTTTTTCAGAATGGACATACCACTACTGTGGAACAGAATGGCCACCATTTTGATGATGCCAGCAAAATAAATAGTGGTATTACTAACACTTGGTGCCCATAGAGCAAAGTGACCTAACAAGGCTTATCACCCAGGTACTACTGGGTGAAGTACCAGCAGCCTGATACTTCTATTTTCTGCTTCTCCAAAGTGGTCTTCTAAGTACCTACATCAGATCATATGAATTCTTTATTTCAAGTCCTTGTGCGTCCTTCTGAGCTCAAAACGAAATACACACCCCATAAGATGGCTGAAAAATCCCCGTGTGTATTTACTGCTGTGTTTCCAGGGCCGGCACAGGAAAAGGCATGTAGTATGCATCTGGTGAACTTTTGCTGAATTAATGAAAATCCTGTGTCATCTGGTCCCTGCTCATCTCTCCTACCTCTTTGTTCAATTCTAGCCACTGTGGCCTTCTTACAAGAAGAAGTGTATCAAGCTTCTGTTCTGCACAAGCATACAACTTGAACCCCTTTTCTCTGTCTTGGTTAAATCCTACCTTCTTCCAGACAAAACATCATTCTCTCAGGTCTTCAGCGATGCTATAATCTTGTTCTTTGTATTGTTCTTTCTTATAGCACCAATCCTTCTATTTCAGAGAATTATCAAATTAAAAAAAATTTTTAATGTTTATTTTGAGAGAGAGAGAGAGAGAGAGAGCAAGTAGGGGAGAGGCAGGGAGAGAAGGAGACACAGAATTCAAGGCAGGCTCCAGGCACTGAGTTGTCAGCACAGAACCTGACGTGGAGCTCGAACTTACAAACATGAGATCATGACCTGAGCCGAAGTCGGACGCTTAAATGACTGAGCCACCCAGGCGTCCCAAGATGATCAAATTTCTAATTATATAATTATTTGTGTGAAAGTAGTTGATAATTTCTCCCATGAGGCTATATGATTAATTTCCATGGGGTCAGGGATTGTGCCTGCTTCAAAACCATATATTCTACAATATAGTCTATATATAGAGTGCATGCTCAATAAATATTGATTTAAAAAATTGTTTCAGAGGAACCACTGGCATGTTAAAATTAAATTTTTATTTACTTATTTTAAGTATTTAATACATGTAGTTTTTTAAAAAGAGGAGAGTGTGAAAAGGAAGTCCCCCAGTTTCTAGCCCCAGAAGCGACCTCTCCTATGACTAATATATCTCCTTCTAGAGATAATCTGTGAGAATAAGCACATATTCCACATATAGCCAGTAAATACTCTCTGGGGAATGAATGAGTAAATCACTTCTATTATCACAAACCCATGATGAAAGTTTTTTAGGGGGCACCTGGATGAGAGCTTTTCATTTTGTGGATAAAACTATATAAACTAAGCCTCACCTAGGCAACAAAGAAAAAAGTAATTTAGCCAGCTCAGGGAAAAAAAAAACCACCAAAAGAACAAACTTTTTCATATTGATTCTTTTTGTCTTTGTTTATAGCTCTGGATTAGAAAATAAGCATGAATATAGAATGTCACCCAACACCTATAAAGAAATGAGATTTCTTTAATGAGGTGACCAAAAAGTTTTTCTTTCCTCAAAAGAGATAGTGACATTTTTAGTTTTTTTTTTTTTTTTGCAACAGTAGAAGCTACCTGATGAAAGAGAAAGCATTCGGGTTCTTAATTGGGGAACTGGATGCCAGAAACGAAGTAAGGCATCTCCACACAGCACTCCTGGGACTCACAGTCCAGGCTGATATGCTAGATCCTAGGATGTTGGCCACGCACGGGTCCGGTCAGCCAACAACAGAATGAAAACCACATACAGCTCTGGTTTGCTCGGGTTTCTCCAATCCCATCAGAGGAGCAATCACTGCTGGCCTCGCATTCTGTTCTATGGTCCTCATTGGCCTCTTTGTTCAGAGAACGTCTGTTCTGAGCTGGTACCAGGTGTCTACATACATTTCCTAGAGCTACTGTAGCAAAATACCACCAACTTCGTGGCTTAAAGCAACAGAAATGCCCTCTCCCATAGTTCTGGAGGCAAGAAGTCCAAAATCAAGGGGTCAGCAGGCCACACGCCCTCTGAGGACTCTGCAGAACATTCTGTCTCCAGGTTTTGATGTCGCCAGCAATCCTTGGCATCTCTTGCCATACAGCTGTATCACTCCAATCTCTGCCTACATTGCTACATGGCTTTTGCCCCACGGTCCCCTCCAGTGTCATTACATGGCCTTCCTATAAGGATACCAGTCATTGAATTTAGGGCACACCTGATCTAGCATGACTTCATTTTAGCTCAATTACATCTGCAAAGACTGTATTTCCAAATAATGTCACATTCTAAAGTTCCAGGTGAGCATGCATCTTTGGGGGGACACCATACAACTCAACTCAGTACCCAAGGTAGATGATGTGTGACCAAGAGAAGCAGATGCCAACACCCAAATGAACATCTCTATTAATGTAAACATGGTGGCCCCCACTGACTGCAGCTTCTTCCCAGCCCATGGAACCCAAGTTTCTCAATGCGTGTCCCCCACACACCTACAAATCACACCACCGCATGCTCACGCTGTTATTTTTAGATCGAGTATGATTTTTATCGCCTTTCACACAAATCTTTCCCACTGCTGATCCTAACAAAACAGCAACAACAAAGCTTCATCCTACACTGGAGTTTTCAATGGGTGAACAATCTTGGAGCTAAGACCTCGTCTCCAGGCAGGGCCTTCCCTGATGGAAACATTGGTCTCGCACCGCATTGTGATTTAAGAAGTGGCTCTTTGTTAAAATCCTGGTTATACAAGTGAAAAATACACCAGCCCACACAAGCAGCGAGACTGTCCGCCTGGTGTGATAGGGATATTTTGGGTGGTACTCTGGGGGAGTTATGAATGGGTTGGGCTGCTTTCCCTATTTTCAACTGTTAGCCAGTGGAAGCTGCTTTCTTCCTGGGGCAGGAACGAACCTGTTTTGCTGACAACACCTGTGTACAGAAAGTACCAATTTCAGAGGCCGCTGGGCAATATAAACATCAAGAAAATGGCACCTCCAAATACAGATAAAGCTGGTCCTGTGAATGTGGACACTGGGATGATCTCTGAGGCAGTGAAGCAGAATCTTTGACCTCAAGAATTGTGTGCATGGTCAGCTGCATAACCAACAGCTTGTTCCATTTTTACATGAGAACACACCATACTCTCTTAGTAGTGGGTAAAGACCAATTTCCCTAACCAGATGCCCCTGATAATACCATGTTCTTACCAACCCTGTTTCCTTCATTTGCCCCCAATTCCTGGCCCTGCAAACTTATTAGAGGTATTGCCTGCTTCTTCAGAAAGTCTCTCAATATCCCATAAGGAGACATGACATCTCCATTTATACAATTAGTATAAGTGCTCGGGTAAAACAGTAACAAGATGTTTGAACTATCCTGTGGAAACGGTTTTCATTCATCCACCAATATTTAAACATCCAGTATGCTCTACGTCATCTGCTAGGTGTGAGGGCAATAGAGTGAATAAGGCGGGGTCTCTCCTCAGTCTCTGAGCTGCTAAAAACAAAGTCACAGGTGGTCTGATCATGCCAGAGCAAAACTGCTTGAAAAGAAAACCCAAGGAAACTTGCCTTCTATTCTGGGAGGGAATGTTCCTTGGGTGGGTCACGTGAGAGAATCCCCTTTGGAGCAAAACATTTCCTCATGGAGCAGAATGTGAGGTGCTGGATTTCTGAATGAGGTTAAGGAAAGGCCAGAGCTGTTCTCAGGAGTGAGGCTTACATGCTTTGGTCAATACATCACTTGGCCATCAGAGAGATGCTGTCATGATAGCACGCATGGAGAAGAGAGAGAGTAGAAACCGGAAGTCAGTATTTACAGAAGTGGGATAATGCTTCACTAACCCTGCTGTCATCATGTACTCACTCAAATGTGTTAATAAAATGAACATTTCAGGAAGCCAAAAGCAGAAACTCCAATTTAAGAGGTGATGTGAAGGGAAGCTGTTGCCTTTTACAGAGACTACAGGAGTCTTACTTGACAGCAGAGTGGTAATGTCAGATGGAGAAAATGACGTCTGCTCTAGGAATCAGAAGAATCTTCTCTGACATCCTTCCTCCACCACTCACTAGCTCTGGGGCCTTGGGAAAGCACTCTCTTTTCTCTGGGGTTAAATTTCCTAGAAAATGACAATGACCGTGCCAACATACAGTGCCCGAGACATGGAAGTCCCTCAGGAAATAAGTTATACTGGCCCTAGGAAATAAATTCAGGAGGAAACTAGGCAATGGCAAATTACCACATTCTATTATGTATGAAATGAATATGAGGTAAGAGGCATTACCACAAAATATTTATATGCGGTACTAATAGAAACTTGACATTTCTTAAGACCACAGGGGTCTCCCATTATTATTTATAAAAAGATGAATGGAACACATCCACATACATGTATTATATATATTTATATATATTTATGTGTAGATTTATATATAGAGAGAACACGTAATGACACACATACACTACATGCACATATATATAATCTTATGCTGTTAAAAATGAAGAAATATACATAAATGACTAATGCCTAATTTGAGGCCACAAAGTGTCCTCAAAGGGTATGACAGAGACCAGAAGTACTTTGGTTGCTGCTTCTGCTGTCTTTAAACATTGCATCCCAGAGAAGTGTATACAGGGGGATGGCCACAGGTTCTTCTGAAATGGACTCACATTGATCTCTAGAGCACATGAATTAAAAAAAAATATATTTGTAATGTTTATTTTTGAGAAAGAGACAGACAGCACGAGCAGGGGAAGGAAGAGAGGGAGACACAGAATCCGAAGCAAGTTCCAGGCTCTGAACTGTCACTCGGCACAGAGCCTGATGTAGAGACTGAACTCATGAACTGTGAGACCATTACTGAACCAAACCGGACACTTAACCGACTGAGCCACCCAGGTGCCCCTAGAGCACATGGGGTTTGCCTTGGGACCCTTCCTCTAGATGTTTTAAGAGGTAAATTAAATGTAAAGTCATAATAGGGGCATAAGGGCCTTCCAGTTCAAGCTGCTACAGGAGAAATCAATGGTTATTTGAAGATTTTAAATAATCAAGTATGCAACAGTTGGGTCATTACAAGAGAAACCAAAAATTCAGGTAAGAGTTGGTTTGAACTTCTCCAGGGGAGAATAAAGTCTCACCTACAGTATTCAGAGATTATTTTTCCTTTGTGCAAATTTGAAAAAAATAAAATGGACACCAACTATGAGACAGAAGTCTACAGGAATGCCTGAGATTGTCCCTTTCTTTCCTCCTTAGTATTAGCTTTATATTATCCAAATGACAACAGTATTGAATTCAACTGAACAAACATTTATGGAGCTCGTAATGTGTACCAGGCATCAGTCTAAGTGCCGGGGACATAGCAATTAATGGAATAATCAAGTGACTTTTTCAGTGAAGGGCTAGACAGTAAATATGTTTGGCTTTTGGGTCATACTCTCTCATAACCAGCCAGCTCTGCTGTAGCAGCACCAGGGTGGCCTCATGGAGACTCCATTCTAGGGGTGACACAACCCACATTCTGGAGTTGAAGACAGGTAACAAAGTAAGTGCAATTTATTTTTTCTTTTATTTTTTTGAAGTTTATTTATTTTCAGAAAGAGCACGGGAGTGTGCAAGCAGGGGAGGGGCAGAGAGAGAGGGAGAGAATGCCAAGCAGGCTCTGAGCTGTCAGCAGAGAGCCCAACGCTGGGTTCCATCCAATCAACCATGAGATCATGACCTGAGCCAAAATCAAGAGTCAGACAGTTAACTGACTGACCCACCCAGGCGCCCTGAAGTAAATTGCAGTTTAAAGCAGGGTAATCAAGGTAGGCCTTCGTGAGAAAGTGAATTCTTAACAAAGATTTGAAGTTGGTGATAGAGTAAAATTTGGAGAACATTCTAGGAAAAAGACTGAAGGCACAAAAGCACTAACATGGGAAGAACCTGAGGGCCAGTGAGGCTGGAATAAAGCAAGTGAGAAAAGTAGAAGAGTAAAGGCAGATGACGCAAGGTCCTGCAAACCATGGCACCTGGAAGACACCAATGGAAGATTCTGACCAGAAGTGTGTTCTGATGTCTGCGTTAAAAGATCGCTGCTGGGAGCACCTGGGTGGCTCAATTGGTTAAGCATCCGACTTCAGCTCAGGTCATGATCTCACAGTTTGTGGGTTCGAACCCCACATCAGGCTCTGTGCTGATGGCTCAGAGCCTGTTTCAGATTCTGTGTCTCCTCTCTCTCTGCCCCTTCCCCACTCATTCCCTGTCTCTCAAAACTGAATAAATGCTAAAAAATATTAAAAAACAAAGATCGCTACTGACCAGAGACTATAACAGAGCAAGAGCAAAAGCAGAAAGCCCGACTGGAAGATATTCTAATAATCCAGGTGAGAAGTCAGAGTGCCTAGACCAGGGTGGAAGAAATGGTGTGCAGTCTGCTATCCTGGTTACATTTTGAGGGAAGAGCCCAAAAGAACTTCTGAGGGGTACATGTGGGATATTATGACTATAAAGTTTTGTTGGTAACTGCTAAAAACTTAACTTGCAATTGAACACAACATATTATTTAGTACACAGTGTATGACTGTAAGCGAGTAAAAGTAAAAACAGAGAAAGTTAGGGTCAATTTCTGTTCTGTATTTCCAGCAATTAATACTGACACAATGACTAAGAAAACCCATCTCTTTTTAGATTCAGAAAACTTCCATTCTGTATCTATTCCAAATTATCATCATGAAGATTCACCTATGTTAAGTGGCTTTTAAGTAGTTTCTATTTGAGAGAGTAAATCTGGTGTGAGTCCAGGCCAGTTGCTTGACCCTACAGAGAATATATCCCAACATGAGTTCCACATTATAAGTGTGGTATCATGCTTAGTGAAAAAGTAGTTCTGTGTCAAACGTTCCTGAATACTCTAGCTCCTTCTCAGAGATTCAAAATGCACAGTAAGATGGTAAAGCTTCTGTAACCCTGCAGGAAAAAATAATCTCTTTAGCCATGAATCTCTCTCTTTAACACTAACCTTTAAGTCTTGCTTCCACCTTCTCTACTTGCTCCTAGCCTAACTGGAAAATAAAATTCCATGGAATCATGATAAACAGAACATTCAACTTCTAGCTAAGAAAGAGAAACACTTCTTTTCTAGATCAAAGAATCAGTATACAACTAATTCCTAAATAATCTTGTCCTTCTTATTTCACAAAGTAGTTGCAAAGCCCAAATGCAATTACATACGTGGAAGTATTCTACATATAAGGTATCTAGCACATGGGCAAAGTCAGTGTTTTACATAAAGAAGAGCAGTCCAAGGAAAGATGCTTCATACCAGAAACAAACAAACAAACAAAAATAGCCTGCGTTCCCACACAGGCTTAGAGCACCAGAATAGAGGCAACCTTGAGACCGAAAGCATTCCCAGTGACAAATACTCATATTGTTGAGCTAAAAACGCCAGGTTAGTTTTATTAAAAAGCTACTATTTGGAGAAAGTGACATTACCAACACAGACCTTACCCGACACAGTTCGCCTTCACAAGAACAACAAATGAACCTGTACAAGACACCACTGAGAAAACCCTAGAACAGACAAAACGGACTTTAAACCAAAAGCAGTAAAAGGAGGAAAGTTCATCATAAGAGGATAAAGGGGTCAATCCATCACAAAGATGTAACAAAAGTAAGCATTTATGCACCCGAGAATGGAACACCTAAATATATAAAGCAAAAGCTAACAGAGCTAAAAGGAAAAACAGCAATACAGTAATATTTGGGGATTTTAATAGTGACTCTTCACTGCGGATAGATAATCCAGACAAAATCAATAAGGTAACAGCAGATTTGAACAATACTATAAACCAAATGGACCTAACAGACATGCATAGAACATTTTATCTATGTCAACATTGGAGTACACATAATTCCCAAGTAAACATGGAACATTTTCTAGGATAGACCATGTGTTAGGCAACCAAAACAGTCTTAAGTCTTAGCAGATTCAAGAAGACTAAAGTCATATCAATTATCTTCTCTGACCATAATGGTATATAAAACCTGAAATAACAGGAGGAAAACTAGAAAACTCACACATAAATGGAGTTACACAACACTCTCCTTAGCAACTCATGGGTCAAAGGGGAAATAAAGTATTTTGAGACAAATGAAAATGGAAACATAACATACCAAAGTTTATGAGAGGCAGCAAAAACAGATCTAAGAGCAAAGTACAAAACAATAAATACTCATCTGGAGAAAAGTCTCAAAGAAAGCACCCAACTCTATACCTCAGGGAACTAGAAAAACAAAAAGTGAGCCCAAAGCTAGCAGAAGGAAGTAAATAATAAAGACCAGGGCAGAAATAAATGAAAGAAAGAGCAAGAGAGCAACCGAAAAGATTAACAAACTCACAGTTTAAAAACAAGACACAGTTGGTTCTTTGGCAAGATAAATTTGACAAACCTTTAGCTAAACCAACCAAGGAAAAAAACCCCAAAGGACCCAAATCAGCAAAATTGTAAATGAAATTGACATTCCAACTGATTACCACAGAAATACAAAAGGTCATAAGGAGTTACTATTAACTAATGCCAACCAATTAGACAACTTAGAAATGGAAAAGTTCTCAGAAAAATGCAACCTACCAAGACTGAATCAAGAAGAAACAGAAAATCTAAACAGGCCAATTATTAGCAAGGAAATTAAATCAGTAATAAAATCCCCCAAAGAAAGGTCCAAGACCATATAGCTTTGCTGGTGAATTTTACCGAACACTTAAAGAAGAATGAACATCAAGCCTTCTGAAACTCTTCCAAAAAATCAGAGAGGAGCAAGTACTCTCGAACCCATTTTATTAGGCCAGCAATACCCTGATAACAAAACCAGAAGGGATACTACAAGAAAAGTACAAGCCACTATGTCTAATGAATATGGATAAAAAAAATTCTAAATAAAATAGTAGCAAACTAAATTCAACAGCACATTAAAAGGTTAATTCACCATAATCAAGTGAGATTTAGCCCTGAGATACAAGGATGGTTCAATATACACAAATCAATAAATATATCATGTTCACAGAATGAGGAAAAAAATATCTAATCATCTCAAAAGACATAGAAATAGCTTTTGACAAGCTTTAACATCCATTCATGATTAAAAAAAAAAACTCTAAACAAATTAGGTATAGAAAGAACATACTCAATAAGTAAAGGGCATATCTTCATGAAAGCCTACAGGAAGTCCTAGCTAGGGCAATCAGGCAAAAGAAATCGAAGGCATCAATACTGAAAAGAAGTAAAACTGGCTTTCTTTGTAGATGACATGATTTGATATATAAAAACTCCTGAAGACTCAACCAAACTACTGTTACACCTAATCAATGAATTTAGCAAGCGTGTAGTATACAAAATTAACACACAAAATCAGTAGTATTTCTATATACTGACAACAAACATTCTGAAAAAAAATAAATTGATCCCATTTACAACAGCATCAAAAACAATAAAATACTTAGGAATAAATCTAACTAAGGAGATGAAAAATATCTGCTCTAAAACCTGCAAAACAATGTAGAAAGAAATAAAAGAAGGCACAAATAAATGTAAAGGTATCCCATGTTCATGGACTGAAAGAATTTTTATTAAAATGTCCATACCACCTAGAGCTATCTATAGATTCAGTGTAATCCCTATCAGGATTCCAATGATATTTTTTTTTTTACAGAAGTAAAAAATACCATAAAATATATATGGAACCAGAAAAGACCCCAGAGCCAAATGATCCTGAAAAAGAACAAAGTGGGAGGTATCAAACACCCTGATTTCAAGCTGTATTATAAATCTATAGTAATTGTATAAAGCTATAATAATCAAAACAGTATGGTACTGACATAAAAACAGATACATAGATCATGGAAAAGAATCAAAGGCCTAGAAATAAATGATGCATATACAGTTAACTGATATTTGAGAAGGGAGCCAAGATCACCTAGTAGAGATGTTCTTTTCAGTCAATGGTGCTGAGAAAACTGGATATTCACATGTTAAAGAATAAAACTAGACCCCTATCTGACATTACTCAAAAAGGATTAAAGACTTAAATGTAAGACAAGAAGCTCCTAGAAGGAAACATAGGGAAAAGGTTTCTTGACATGGGCCTTGGCAATGATTTTTTAGGCAGGACACGTACACACAAGAGACAAAATTAAGAGTACATGAGTGTAACTACACCAAACTAAAACACTTTTTTTAAAAATTTTACTTAGTGTTTTATTTATTTATGAGAAAGAGAGAGACAGCATGAGCAGGGGAAGGTAGAAGAGAGAGGGAGACACAGAATCTGAAACAGGCTCCAGGCTCTGAGCTGTCAGCACAGAGCCCAACATGGGGCTTGAACACATGAACCGTGAGATCATGACCTGAGCTGAAGTTGGATGTTTAACCGACTGAGCCACCCAGGCGTCCCTAAACTAAAACACTTCTTTGCAGCATAGAAAACAATCAACAGAATGAAAAGACAACATACAGAAGGGGAAAAAATACTGGCAAACTATATATCTGCTAAGAGGTTAATCCCCAAAACATATAAAGCATTTATACAACTCAGAAGCAAAAAAAATCAAATAATCCAATTAAAATATGGGCAAAGAACTTGAACAGACATTTTTCCAAAGAAGATAAACAAATTGCCAGCAGATAAAAAGGTGCTCAATGTCACTAACCAGTGGAGAAATACAAATCAAAGTCGCAGTAGATGACATCTTACACCTTTTAGGAATGGTTATCACTGAAAAAGGTAAGAGATAACAAAGACTAATTCATGTGTAGAAAGCGGGAATGTAAATTGGTGCAGCTACTATGGAAAACACTATGGAGGTCCCTGAAAAAAATTAAAAATAGAACTGCCATATATTAATCAATTCTGCTTCTGTGTATATATCCAAAGAAAATGCAAACACTATGTTGAAGAGATATCTACATCCCTTTGTTCATAGCAGCAATTATTTAGAGTCAGCAAGACAGGGAAGCAACCTAAGTGTCCACTGGTAGATAAATGGACAGAGAAGATGTGGTATATATACACAATGGACTATTACTCAGCCATAAAAAAGAAAATCCTGCCATTTGTGACAACATGGATGGATCTTGAGGACATGAGGCTTGGTTAAATTAGAGAAACACTGTGTGATCTCATTTATTTGTGAAATCTAAAAAAACAAAAACAAATCAAACTCACAGAAAGAGAAGTCAGATTTGAGGTTGCCAAGGGAGGGGGAATTGGATGAAGATGCTCAAAAGGTAGAAACTTCCAGCTATAAGATCACTGAAGTCCTGGGGATGTAATGTACAACAGGTGGACTTCAACTAACACTGCTGCATGGTCTATTTGAAAGTTAAGAGAGTAAGTACTGAGCTCTCACCACAAGGAGGAAACTTTTTTTTAACTGATATGAAATGACAGATGTTAAATTATGGTGGTAATCATTTCACAATATATGTAAGTCAAACCATGACGCTGCACACTTTAAACTTACACAGTGCTGCATATCAATTATATGTAAATAAAACTGGCAATAAAAAGTACCTTTTGAGCTGTGGAGAAAATGTTAATTAGGGTACCAAGTAACCAAAAAGAGTATATGGAAAAACATGTGAAAAATTCACTTTAGTGACAAAGAAAATAAAACCTACCCTGAGATTTTATACTACGCTTGAATTTAAATATATGTTACTTTCTGGATGGTGTAAGATATGCATTTCATTTTGAAAACAATGTTTTCTGATTACAAAAGTATACATGATCACTATAGAAAATTAAAGTACAGAGTATTTAAAATTAAAAAAAATAATAGGTGATGGGGACTAAAGAGTCCAGTTACCATGATGAGCACTGAGTAATACACAGAACTGCTGAATCACCTCCCTGAAACTAATATAACACTGTATGTTAATTGTACTGAATTAAAATTTAAAAAGCTCAATAAAAATAAAAAACAACAACAACCCTTATTTTGAGAGTGCATTTGAGAGAGAGTAGGGGGGAGGTGGAGAGAGAGAAGGAGAGGGAGACTCCCGAGCAGATCTTGCAGCTTCAGCACAGAGCCCAACATGGGGCTCAATCCCACGAACAAAGAGATCATGACCCGAGCTGAAATCAAGAGTTGGATGTTTCACCGACGGAGCCACCCAGGTGCCCCAAAATACAAACATTTTTAAAAAATAAAATTAAAGAAATAATCTTAACCTGCCACAGAGAGATAATTTATCAGCCATAAAATTTTGTTCCATTTCCATTTTTCTGCACAAACCTACTATAAACACAGTTTCCTTTTTATACAACTAGGACCGTATAGGGTTTAAATTTTACTTTTTTACTGAACTGGATATGGTACCACCCTCTGCCCTTAGATACTGTTCCATATGTTTTAATGTCTTCAGAAAAGTCTGTCATGGGGATGCATGGGGTGGAGGGCGGGGGTATTTGCATTACCCCCCGTTTCCACTCTAAAGAGTTGTAAGGGCAATTATCAAACATAGCTCTTGTGAGCATCTCTGATAGTGTTCTCAGGATAAATTGCTGGAAATAAAAATTCTGGGTCTGAGTACACAATTTTGCAGTTTTACTATACATGCTGTCAAACTGCTACCACCTCTCTGGAGAGAAATTTATACTCCCAATAGCAGTGTCTAAGAGCGTTTGGCCCACTTTACTCCCCACCACTAACTACTGCCTTAAAAAAATATTTGCACATTTCTCATTGTTACACATTTTTATTTTTGGTTTGATTTGTATTTTTTTGATTACTAGTGAGTTAGGACATTTTTTCATGTTCCTCAGAGAGTTCTTCTCTCTGTGAATTTATGTGTATTGCCCACATTTCTATTGAGAGTGTTCATCTTTTAAAGAAATCTTAAGGGCATACTGTGGTATTTTTTACTAATGCTCTGTTGCCAGTTCACCTTTAGACAGAAGTCTTTCTAATCAACAACGGCACAGGCATGGTTTTTCCTTCTGCAATAGGAACTAAGACATCAATTTAAGAAATTCAGGCCACGGCAAAGATTGCACGTGGAAAACTTAAGTCAGCCTTAACCCCCAAACAAGTGAGGAGACCTGGGGATTCCTCGGCCCACGGGAATGTTCTATTGGGACCTTTTCCAGAAACAGTACCTGTGATCAGTGGTCTTGCTGATTTAAATGCAAAGCCCATCTCCCAAGTAACTCAGGATTTGTTGTTGTTGTTGTGTTTTGATTCTGGCCTTTCCCACCTTCTGGTGGCCCTGGTCTCGGGGGCTCCCGCTGTGAAACTGAGGACACAGAGGTAGAGACGATGCAATCTCCGTGAGACTGTTTAGCCTTCACGCTCTTTTTGTTCAAAGGCACTGGTTGTTGGCAGACCTTTCAGCACAGGATCCTGCGCCTGGGTTTATTTTCACTTGCATCCACATGACTGCTGGTGGGAACGAAGCTGCCTATCACAGATGCTAAACAATCAGTTGTTGAATGATTTTGCTGCTGCGGTTTCGGGGGAGGGGGCCATTTACACAACTTCAGTGACACCATGGAAGCGACGCGGAAGAATGCTCTGATTGAGCAGATTTTTTGCAGCGACGAGAAACATCCTGGAGTTTTTCTCTCCCTGTTTCACAACGTTTGTCTACCAGCCACTGGCAGAAGTCGCCGTTTCTTCAGCTAAGAAGTGCAGCTTTCCAAAATCCTTTGGCAGAGTCTCCCCGAGACTTTTCTGCTCCATCCTGATTTAGAGACAGTCTTCAAAGGAAACACACACACACACACACACACACACACACACTCCCCAACCAACCAACCTGACAAATCGATGTGAGAAGACACCAACTCTGATGTAATTTTGATATTTCTTTCCCACAAAGTTTCAGAGTTTATCATCTACAACCGATTCAATCTGACGGCATCGTTTGAGGGGAGAAGGTAAACAAAAACGTGTGTACCCCCAGATCGGACCATTCTTTATTCAAGAGGCACCATGTGATACAAATTCGAGACTTTATTAAAAATTACTTGTAAGTTAACATAATACCTCGATGGGTAAGGAAAGCTTTTCACAAAGCGAAATAATGAGTTCTGTGAATAAACAGAGGAGCGAGCCGTGTTAGCGGTGACATTTAAGTGATCGCATGATTTTTTAATTATTCTTTTGAGAACACACACCTTAGTGAACCTCTATTCAAGGAGCTGCGGTCTGTGCCTCCTATGGAATTTGCAGTTGAATTAGAGCTTTGTTTCCTGCCTTTGGCAGTTTTTAGGGAACAAATGGAAATGATTTTAAGAACCCATAAAAACCTACCACCTACCTAAAGCATTTAAAAGGTGAAGTGATAAGTGTTAGAAATGGGGAGTGGAAAGGCTACACACTCACTGTATTTATTGGTGGGAAACAGTAACGCGAAACAGAAGTAATAATAAGGAAGAGGAGTAATGAGAAGTCCAGCCCATGCCAACCCTTTATTTGTTCTTGGCTGTCTGAGGTTTCCGGCTGATCTTTTTCGATTTGTCATTATTTTTCTTCGGCGGTTCTGGGTTCGCCTGCATGTGCCTGCCGTAGAGGCTGAAAAGAGAGAGGAAGACACGTGAGATCCACCTTGCTAACACAGGAGAAGCTTTTCCTGTTAGGGCTTTGAAGAACAGAGTAATCTCAAGGAATATTCAGGAAGCCAAAGAAAACTAAAATGTCCCTTCTGCTGTCTCCGGGTCATACCTTTTGTTTAGGGACTTGAAATTCGCTTCCACACGTGCGCATGCATGCGCAGTGCACGGTGAGGGCAGCTCTGGACAAGTGTCCTGGAATTTCACGTTCGCTGGATCGTGTGACAACAGCAAAGGCAGAAGGGTCTGGGGCTGTGAGAACGGGGAACACTCAACCCAGCTGCTCCAGAATGAAGCTCTAACGGCTGTGAGCATTTAAGTCGACAATGACAAAAACTGGGTCGAACTGAAGAGACAGAGTGTCCATTTAGTGAAAAGTGAGCATCACGCCAGCTGGAAAGCCCAGGGGCCGGATAATGTGACAGAGAGCAATGGTGTCCGAGCGCGCTCAGGCTGCTCACACATGATTGATGGTGCTGGGACGACGACCACACATCAATGCCGCGTTAATAAGTACCGTTGATTAAATGTTGACAAAGTACCCTACAATTACAGCGGATGGCATTCATCCCAGAGCAAAGCTAGCTTGTGGCGGAGAGGATGGAACCAAACGGCAGATAATAATTAATCGATAATTTATGGGTAATTCTGATTAAACAAAATTAAAAGCCACCCTAAAATAAATACAGCTCAACCTTAACTCCCCTTATTCATATAACCGTGTCCCGGGGAGAACCTGGTACATGGCTCAGTTCTTCCGGGGAAAGGCAATGCCTGATCTGCTTGTTGTGATGGTCTTGTGCCAGCTGAATGGGGCAGGGACGGCGCAAGGAGTGACCGCTCTGTACAGGGCGTCCCTCGTTCTAAAGTCCACTCACGGCTGCGACACCTCTCTTGAAGCTCACATCTTGCCAGGCGAACTGGTAGCAAGTACCAGAGCTGGCCAAGTGACGGAGTAGTTACAGTTGACAGGTGATAGTGTGGTCTATCTTCTCCAGAAGCTTCCAAATGTCTCCCTAGAAGTGCTACAAGCAGGTCCCACCAGCAGTGGCCGTGATGACAGGTCTCTGCTCCCAAGGAGTTCAGAGCGCGGGGTCTGGAGCTGGGAGCACGGATCTATGGGCAGAGGATGTATGTCCTGCCAGGTCCTGGAATGTTCTCCAGGTAAAGTGGGGAGCAGGGAGGGGGGGGGCATTAACCACATGCCTCTCAGCCAGGTAACATTACAACCTGCAAGCTCGCTTTCATCTTGTGTAGAAACGAGCTCAAGAGACTTTCTGCTCCTCTCACGGAGAGGCCCAGTCCTGCCCAGACTGAGAGCGGGCCGCCCTGTGTCCCTACAGGAGAAAGCTCTTCTTCCCCAGGACAGCCTGTCCTCTGGGAAAGTGGATCTTTTTAAAATCCATGTAAGTCCCTCCCCCCGCTGATGTTCCTCACTTTAAAAAGGGCCACTGATGCCCCTGAAGCTTATGTCACGACATCCAGCCGTCCTGGAGCCCAGGGAAGGAACCGCTGGTTTCAGGAGACAGGAAGCTTCCGCTCAGGTGTCCTGGTGTCACCTGTCCCAATCCCTGGGACTTGCGGCTACCACCGTACACAGACACAGGGGCTCTGCGGAGGCGAGTAAGGATCTCGGAGATGGCAGGACTGTCCTCTGCTGTCTGCGGACCCCCTTCCATCAGCCCTGCAGCAACTCTCCCACGACACGCCCCAAACAGGTTAAATAAGTAGCCATGGAAGCCTCATCCACGACAGCCCTCAGCTTTGGCGACACGCACCCTGAAACATACTGTTTCCTCTAACTGCCCCACCTAACCCCTCGTCCCACGACGCAGCTCTCTTCGCGATAACACAGCAGTAGGCTGTGTGGTGTGCCCGGGGGCACCTCTGCTGTCCAAGCTCCTCTCACCACGCATACGGCAAAGGTCTGACTCTGGTCTGTGCATTGGGAGCTTCCCTCCAGGAAGCTCCAGGCTCTCTCCTCGGGTTTGCAAACCCTTATCCCCATAAGGCACACGGGATGCATGTGCTTACTCACAGACGGCATTACACTTTAAGGCTTACAAAAATCTGCAGAGACACAGTTCAGGAACTGGGAGATCCGGCAACAGCGACACAAATAAGAGGTCAGAGGATGGAAAAGAGAAGGTCTGATAAGGGGCTACGTGTCACAGCCTGAAGAAGAGCCCAGGTGGGCACGGAAGGGCTCCTGGCAGAGGGGGCAGGGGTTTCGCTGGGCCTGATGGTGGTAATCCAGCAAAGTCATTTCAGAAGGGGGTGCAAAAGCTGTTTGGAACTCAGCAAGGCTCCTCTTGTTAGGAAGGAACTAGAACGTTCCAATGTTTCAATGTCTGCCTTTTTATATTCAGACCCCACTGTGCCTGGACCTCCTGGGGCGACACGGCAAGTCTCTACATAGGGCCAGATCAGAGAGAGCATTCCTGAACTTGATGTTTAAATCTTTCTTTTGCAACTTACTAGCTGTAGACTCTGGGCAAATGATTAGCATCCCCCTCTCCCCTACATCCCTTCCTGTGCCTCAGTTTCTGCATCTGTAAAAAACCCATGCCGTTTTCTTGGCAAGGAGGCTGCACTGGTTAAATAAGCCCAGTGGCTGGTGTCTACTGGAAGGGGTCAGTGGATGCTTCTGATGTGGGGTTATAGTGGGAGGGATTAAATAATTATACGATTACTTCTTTAGGACTCTGTGCTCTGAAAAAAATAACATGGTGTCTTCTATCATTGCCAAAACCTAGCATCTCTGGGAGAGAGGTTTTATTCTTCTTTGAAGAAAATAACTAAGGCAGAGTTAAATGCACCTCCCCCCTACTTCCTCGGTGAGTCACTGGCAGAGCCGGGATGACGCTGTGTCATTCCTCCAGCTGTGTGGGCAGATGAGAGAGGTGATTTACTAAGTGGCCATTCCCACGTGGATACCTCCCTGGGGCGGGGTGGTAATGACAAGCATTTTTGGGTCCTAAGCCTGGGGGTCCATTCCTGGCTCTACAAGTGTGGGTTAGCCATGGGGCTTCCGTTTAGTAAGCAAGTGTGCGAGGCAGAACAATGGTCCCCACAACAGTGACATTATGATCCCTGACACCTATATCATAAAGGGACTCTGTAGAAGTGGTTAATTAAGGCTCTGGAGCTGGGAAGCCTACCCTGAATTTTCTAGGTGGGCTTGGTGTAATCACAAGGGTCTTTAGAAGAGGGAGGCCGGGAGGTCAGAGTCAGGGAGATCTGAACGTGGTGCATTGATGGCTTTAAAGATGGAGGAAAGGTGCTACCAGCAAGAAATGCAGGCAGTTTCTAGAGACTAGAAAGGTGAGGAAATGCATTCTCCCCCGGATCCTCCAAAAGGAAGCTACCCTGTGGACACCGTGATTTCAGACTTCTGACCTTCAGAACCATAGTATGATATATTTGTTTTGTTTTCAGCCACCAAATTCATGGTGCTTTGTTACAACAACAGTGAAGCAACACAGTAAATGAACCTCTCAGAGCATGATGGGACAGCCTGGAAGTGAGGAGTCAGCTTACCTTCAGCAGAGGAATAATGGGAGACTTTCTGGGATAGCAGGTCATTGGAAAGAAGGAAAAGTTACAAAGCTGTTTCAAAAAGGACAAAGGGTGCCCCCAAACAAAAATGGGTGCTGTTTCTACCAGAAAAAAAAGGGAGGAGGCAGGAAAAGTGCTCTCTCTCTACTGCAGAAGGACTGGATGGTCCCGGGCCCTTCTGTTCTCTGAAGCTATTGCTCTGGCCCATGTTTTGAATGTGCCCGGGATTTAACATCTACAGGTGACTGAGTGAGGCATGGAGAGGCCGGTGCCTGTGAAGCAAGTTTCCCAAGAGGAGGGTGCATGCCACACCACACGAGGCCACGAGAGGAAGAACCAGATTGGTTAGGAGGGAGAAGGAACAAAGCAGGGAGCGGGACCCAAGTACTTCACGGTGGTCTCATGGGAAGGAATGGGTGGGCATGAGTGGATTTAGGATTGGACAGCTTGAACAGTTTCCAGGGGCTCAAGGCTACCAGGGTGGCTTCCAGTTACATGGGAGCCGGCTCTGGGGTGATTCAGGGCAGGGCAAATATGGGCTTGGGGTGTCAGTAGGATACAGGAGGTAGTTAGGTGTTGGCTTTGGATTGGTGGGCTAGCACACCAAAGGCAAACTAGCGGATCAAGTGGTTGCTATCTCTAGGAATTAAGCTAGCCCTGGAAAGGGCAATCTCTCTCCAGCCAGCAAGACCTCCAAGATGTCAAAACATCATAAAAGACAGAAAACAAACAACATGACTAATGCAGTTACAGCCTTCAGGATGGCTTCTGTCTTCCTGACCCTGTAGCTTCCTCTCCTGACACACTCACTCAGTTTCTGTGAAGACGGCTTCTCTTGTCCCCCTCCCCCCTGGTAAGTTCCACGGCCTCCACCTGGGAAATTCCCAACCACCCCTCAGACCGAGGTGCAAGGCACCTCCCAAGCCGGCATGTCTCCCTCGGGCTCGGGTCAGGTGGTGCCTGTCCTGCCCCATGGTACCCTGCCCTGGGGACCCGCAGGAAACAGTCCAGGGGGTTCACTCGCCTGTGCATTCTGGCACCCTGCTCGCCTTCAAGGACGTGTGACCTTGGCAAAGTGTCTAACTTGACACAGTCGAAGTCCTCATCTGCAAAATGAGGATGAAAAGGTGCAGCTACCCTGGAGGGCTTGGGGGATGATTAAATCAGACACAAAGCAGGTCTGGTCTGTGCAGCTGCTTAGCAGATGGTCCAGAAAGGCAGCTGCCACCTTTCACCTCTCATGAGAGGCCCAAGACTCAGGCGAAGCTAGCCAGCCCCTTCCACTTGAGATGCTGCTTCAGGGCACAAAGCAGAGCCAGGAATGGGGCCCTGCCAATTTGATCGTGGTGACCAAAGGAGCCTGGCTCAAGGTCACCAACAGGGCAGCAGCCACAGGTGGATGAAATGTTCAACCCGCAAAGTCAGGGGACTCTATGTCATAGCGTCTGAGAAACCCTTTTCTCTCCTGCCATCTGAGGTTTATGGAGAATAATTGGCAGATGATAAAGGAGTGGGAAAAAACAAGAAAGAACAATCCAAAGTGACAGGAGAGGTTCCATCATACACAGGAGTCTGATAAGCATGCTTCTGTCACCAAAGACGAGCGCCAAGGAAGGGCGCCCGTGGATGCTCTCCTCCCTGGGAGCCCAGCAAGCCGGTACCACTCGGGCCCCGGGACTCTGTGTCCTCCTCTGAGTGGGAGCCCTGAGCAGCCACCCGCTGAATTCCCGCCAAAGACCACCTCTGGAGGAGTCCTTGTGAAATGGATCCAGGGACAGCTGGGGTCATTTGACCTCTCACTTCAGACACATCTTTTTAAAAGCAGTCTGCACACTGGCCGCTTGAAGCAACTGAACACTCCTGCCCGTTGACATCTGGGACTGCAGCAAAAACTCCCAGCTCGCCAGAATCAGAATAAAGTCTGCAACTAATATTAGGGCATGTGACATGCATGCTTTTCCTTTACTGCTATGTCAATTTTACCGAACATGGGCATTTTCACTGTGGGCAAAGATCCATTCGAGTCTTATCCTTTCTTGTGGATCCAAGGCTCTTTCATAGTCCATCAAACCCTCCAGGGCTGCGGCAGAAGACCACTGGGCTCCCCCCGCCCCCCTATTCCTTCTTGAAAATTTCCTACCTTGGCTGCAATACACTATCTTGGTTCTTAGTCTCTCCTTTGATACTTCTTCAGTCCTTACGTTTCTGTGATCTGTGTTTTCTCTTCCCTTCCCTTCCCTAGAAAAATGTCCTTTCTAGGACATCTAATTTTCTAGCTTCTATGATTACTTCTTAGAAGCACCTCCATGTCCCCACCTCCTATGGAGCCAATCACCATCTTCAACCCCTGCTGTGTCTTATTCCCACCTGGACCCTGAACTGTTAAATCCAACCAGGGCCTGGGACAGTTCCCTACTCCGACTTCCACAGGTCTGTCCCTCTACGCATCTCTAGACCTTCAGGATCAAATTATGTTAGTCGTTTTGACACCTGCCTCTTTTTTTTTGGTTATCTCACAAATGAGGTTTGAGTGAGGCTTCTCCTGCAACAGGAATTCTAAGCCTGAGCTCAGGGAAGTATCCAAAACTCCAAGCAAAGCTCTGTGTGTTTTTTTTTTTAGCAGAAGGAGAACGTAGCTTTCAACAGCTTCTTGAAATGCTCAATTATGTAACTCAATGGATTAATTAGTCACTTTATGGTGCTTATTCTTATTTGCACAAACCTATGATTTTATCTATTCTCTTTTTCTCCTACCCTAATAGAGGCCCCTATCAGATGGTCGTTAGATTATTATAATGGGTCCCCTCGATCCTCCAAAGTGTCCTACAACTGGCAGAATGATCTCTCCTTGGTTTACGCATGGAAAACAGCATCCACGGTCCACCAGGTCACACCCCCAGCCAAGTACATGTTATAAAGCAGCCACAAAATATGTCATGTGATGCTTCACTCTGCCAGCCTCATCTCCCTGTCCACCAGCAGACTGGAGCACAGTAAGGCTGGTCTGGAGGAAGGCAGAGGGGAGCATAGCAAAGGGGAAGTGAGGGTGAGCTCTGCCACCTATTAGCCAAGTAACCCCAGTCCTTCCTCTTTCCAGAATGTGTTACCTTAACCAGGAAACGGGAATACGCGCACACTGACTACCTCGCGAGCGCTTTGGCAGTCAGACTGGCTTCAGCTCATTCATGTGTTTGAAAAATAAAATGGTGTTAAATCGATCCGAGCCCTGGAATGTGCCCATCCTCCCGGGCAGCATTCTTCGGGTCTGTTTGTTGCTGAACTGGGTTAGGATCATCAGGAATGTCTGCCTGGGTCCTTTCCTGCAATTTAGATCCCATCCGCATTTTTAGGCTTTTTAGAGTGTTCGCCCCTTGCCCCAATTCCTGCCTTCACAAAACGCTATGAGATTTATTGCACATCCCACTATGGGGATCGCACGCACATCTCTGATGATACACGGGTTCCTGCTCTTGGGTTGCTGTTCTGAACCAGCTGTGGGAATGACACGTTACAGGTATGGCTACCACTCATGGAGCATTCACTGCCGTAACAATCCAGGGAGGAAGGGGCGTTTCTTATCTCTGTTTTTCAAAGGAGGAAACTGGGGTTCGGCAAGTTTAGGCCCAGATCAAACCCAGGCAACTACTCCAAAGTTCGAATTCTTAACACATGAAATTATCCTGTCTTCCATCTTTTTTTTTGGATTTCCTCTATTTGCCTTCTTAATAAGCCTGCCATTTTCCTGAGGGTGGGGACTGCAGAGGTCACTTCTATGGTATTCTGTGTACTCAAGGCACTGGTAGAAGCATGCTGGGTGCTATGTAAATATTGTGTTTCCGAATGCCAGGTAGATGAGAGGTACAATATGCTGTTCTTAAGTCATTTGCTCGTGTCATATGCCTCCCTCCTGTTGTTTTGGGTGTTTCCATGGAAAGTCCTTGTACAGACCAAGAAAAGAATCCATCTGAAAATCCAAGTTATAAGGCCAGTGACAATAATGGAGAGAAATAATTCTGTTTATAATCTGTAATCTTATGGTAGGGTGCCAAATTTAACATCTCTACAAATAAATCTGTGGACAAAGTGTGAAGCCTAGATTATTAACAAGCATTTGCAGTATCTTTATTTATCCTATTTAGCAGCTATGAGGGGCTGGTGACAGTACTTAGCACAGAAATTGCTGAGTCTTAAGGAAGAAGAAAAAATTAATAGTTACCATATTCCCGGGAGAAATCTCATTAATTCAAAAGGCAATGATTTTTTGAGATAGAGACTCCAAGAGACGTTTCCGCGCAGTTCGCTAACGGCAATACGTGTCTTTCACGTTTTTCTCCATTACAACCCTCACTGCTCTCCTTCCCCAACACACAGTGTAAAGTATAAACATGCATTTGAAATCCATGGAAATAGCCAAAATGAATTTGCAGATGGCCTAAGATACATATTAAGCTACACGACAATATAAAATATGAACTGGGTTTTGAAATACCCCACACATTCTAGACTTACTCTCTGCCCCACTGGAGGGGAGAAATGAGGATTCTGGCAGAGCAGAGCTAACAATCTCATGCACAAAAGATGCTCATTAAACTTCATCATCCTGTCTACTCTAATGACGCTTTTACTTAATAAAAATTCCCCGAGCAGTTGCAGGGATATTAGGCAAGGTCTTTGGTTATGTATCAGAGGTCCAAGCTGTCACCAGCAAGCATGCAGTTCAGGGGGTATGTTCCCTGGGGAAGGAGCAAATCCAGCTTTCACGGAATACATGCAGAGAAAAGTCAATAATTCCAACTTGCTTCCCTGCTTAAGCATTTAAGAAAATAGGTAATCCTTTTAAATTAAACTGTGTAGTGCTAAATGTAGCAGTTTCCAGAGTAAACTAAAAAGCAAGAGGAAACAAGTCTAAGGACATTTGTAAGTTACCCAAACAAGCTTCCTTAATCGACTTCATACCCAGACTGAGTATTTTTTATGAAAAGAATTATTTTTTGACCTCATACTTAACATCTGTAGAGATTAAAAAAGAGACATCCAACCATATATGTGTGTGCCTGTAACACACACAGAGATGTACAGACTTAACCATAAACACAAAGGAGAAATTAATTTTATATGTGCAATTCACCCTCTTCAAAAACTGTACTTAAAAACACTACTATTAAAATTCACTAAACGGAATATGACTCTCAAAAGCTAAATAATAAAGTAATTATATAATGGATCCCTTAATGCAGACAACTGGATATTAATACTTCATAACCTTAAATTATGTGTTGAGATTATATAACCTATTTTATCTTTTTAATTTTTATTTATTTATTTATTTACTTATTTATTTTTGAGAGAGAGAGGGAGAGAGGAGCAGAGAGAGAGAATCTCACGAGGTGCAGAGGAAGGAGGGAGGGAGAGAGGGTGAGAGTCTGTGAAGCCTGGGGTGAGGCTTGAGTTCACCCAGAGTGGGGACTGAACTCCTGAACTGGGAGATCATGACCTGAACTGAAGTTGGGTATTTAACCGACTGAGCCACCATAGAGCCCCTATATAACCTCCTTTAAAGTTCATGTCCTGCCGAACATACATAACTGGAGAGATTCCATCAGTTAGGGCAAGAGTGAGGCACCAATCAAAATCTTGAATTAAAAGGTACTGAATACTGTCTAGTTCGGTGTTCAGTGATAACATGGACGCAAAATGAATCAAAGCATAAATGTGAGAAGTCACTCTGAATAACACCAGCTCAACTCCTAGGCCAATGAGTGTTGACGGGAAACTGACCGATATGTATTAACAAAGCTGCAGAGAGAATCTGTCCCTCAGAAGTGTCGGTCTTGGTCAGCGACACAAACAACGGGATAAATACTGGCAGTGGGCATCTCAAGCGCCTTCTGGAGGAAGGGTTGTTCTGCGCATGCCCTGCCAGGGCTGTCTCTAAGAGGAAGCAGCAAACACAAACATGGAGCTGCCCCAGCCCTTCGCACTCTGAGCTGCACCTGCCAGCTCTCTCCCCTCTTCCATTTCTACCCTCCACATTCCCAACCCCCAGCATGTGGGCAAACGCCTAAGGGCACTGCCCACTTCTGTGGCTTGTACTTGCTATTTACCTGGAATGTTCTCCTGGCATCCCTGAGATAGACACTGCCACCATCCCCATTTTACAGGTGAGGGTACGGATGCCCAGAGAGATTAAATGCCTCTGAGGTGAATGGCTGCCTCAGTTTTAGTGTCAAAACATGACTCAGTCACAGGGTGCCCAGATGGCTCAGCTGGTTAAGCGTATGACTTCAGCTTAGGTCATGATCTCACAGTTTGTGGGTTCAAGCCCCACACTGGGCTCCACAGTGGTGTGAACACTGCTTGGGATTCTTGTTCTCTCCTCTCTCTCTGCCCCTCTCCTACTCATGCTTTCTCTCTCTCGAGACACACCTGACTCAGTCTGAAACCTTTCTCTTTTTCCTGGGGCACAATGATGACTAGAGTTCATACATGCACTTGTGGCCAATGTGAGCCAACTGGAGAAAGACTTAAGATTTTCCCTCAAACTGTTGCGGAGAAAAGGCCTTTGTTTCCTCTTTATTTCAGAGGTGCCCGGATCCACGGTCAGCCATGTGGACATCTTGTGAAGAGAGCCTGCCTGGGACAAAAAACAGCCCAGACAAGGCAGAACTGGATGGTGAAGAAGATGGGGTCTGATAACATCGAGTCCCTGCATCACGCCATGCCTGAAGCCTACTGTATCACTGACTAGTTTTATTAGAAAATAACCAAATAATCCCCATTCCTCTTAGTTTTGTGTTTCTTGCAGTCAAAGTGATACTGAATCCTGAATCTACATCAGTCTCCTCGACTTCAAAAGCGAAATCCTCAGGGAGGTCCTTTTTGCCCACAATATCCATCACATTCACTTCCTTCCTATCAGTAAGTCACGATACAATTATTTTATTCATCTGACTGCTTGCTCTTTCCAGTCTCCCTTAATAGAAGGTTCCCTGTGATAGAGCAGGGACCCTGTCTGCCTTGTTTAGTATCCTGTGTGACTGGAACACCATGGGTATGAAATGGACATTTGTTGACGGACCGAATAAAAGCATACATCACTGCACTTACTAGTGTATACTCAAGGTATCTAAGTGGATTTCTTCCCAAGTGGATTATCAGTGCCTCTGAAACAGGGACTGTCTTCATCATTTGGTTTCTCTAGGGCCCACCACCCACCAGTCACCTAATACATATTTAATGGCAGACGGTAAGAGGATCTTGGCCAATGTCCTCAGTTCCACACTCCTCAAGCTGATTATACATAAGCTTCCCACTGAGAGCTGACTGCTGAAAGAGTGTGTGCTTTGCAGGCCGAGGCAAGTGTTCTAGTCTTTGGAAGGAGCTACCCTCTTATGGAATCTTGGTTTGTACATCAGTTTCCTATGTGTTTTCTTCTGTGTTTGCAGCATTTCTGAGGCTGGAAGGTTGACAGTGCAGCTGGAAGTTCAGTAAGTGCTTCACTGCGCTATTTTGTGAGGCCTCCCGGGAGCCCAGTCTGTCATCCTCTTCGGGACACTCTCTTTCACAGCACTGTGGCCAGGGTTTCCCGTAAACTCCTTTAAAGCATGGGGGGGGGGGGGCTTTTATTGAATACTCATCCTACCTAGTATTAGTAAGAACTCATCGAAGATAGTAACTATTTATAAAAAAATAGTTAAGTTGAAATGAAAATGATAAAACCAGTGATTTTCTTTCCCCCTTTTCCACTGGACAAATTAAAAATCAGAATACATTTCTATGATCATGGAAAGATAAGAGCCTTTGTGGCCACATGTAGTTCCTTCAGGAATGGCTCAAGGTTGTTCATACCTCTCACGTGATTAAGCTATTGAGTGGCCACAATAGCAAAAACTCTTCTAGCACTTACTATACACTGGCATTTCCTCAACAGGCTTCTGTGGCATTTTCCATATATCAACGCACATAAACTTTAGGCAAGGTCACATGAATGGAAGAAGCCAGTTGACTCCAGAGAGAAATGATACTACAAATGAAGAGCTAATGTCACAGGACTAAGATTGCTAGTGTCCAAACAGAAGCTTTGCTTTTTCTTTTTTCCATTCTTCAGATAAGAGCAAATGGTAAAAGCATATTTAGAGGTTATCATTCACCTTTGTAGCTAACAATATGCACTCTCTGTTTCTGAGACTGTTCCTTCCTCAGTTTCTTTCTGCCCAACTGGCTTGGTGATTTGACCACAGCAGGGGACTCAACAGCCAAGTCCACGGAAAGCTGGCCACCTCTTTAAATTTAAGTGCAAGCCTACAGGCTCCAGATGCAGGACAAGGAACACTGACCTAGATTCAGAAGTCTCTGGAATTAATCTGGTATCTGGGCAATGTTTCCCTGCATAGAAGATGGGGTGTTAGGACCTAGATAAGGGCAGTACCCGTCCAGCCTGCACGCTCCCACACCCTTCACCCAGTGACTGAGTGCAGCGCCAGACGGTACCCCAACCCCCATCCAGCTTGAACTGTCCAGGCCACGGCTTCCACCCCATCAGTGTTGGGCGTCTGAATGGAACTTGCTGACTTTACACATGAAGCTTCCATAAGCACTTTGCTTTTATTAACTTGTCTGACCCTTAAGCAAAATCACGTTAAATGAAACCTTACAGGGCTCACGTCTCTGAGGTTCCTTTTATGTTCCGCTCAGATCAAGGCACGATACTTGAGATCTTAGACAGCACCGTATTACTTGCCCCTCTTTTCTGTGCACGGATTTTGCGTGAGGCAAGTCATGTTCTGCTCCCAGACAGAATCAAGACATTAAAATATTAAAAAATAAAAAACATAAAAATAAAAAGCAGAAAGCTTCCATCTACATACAGGTGGACTTATGCACACAGTGTTTCATCCACGAGCTCTCACCAGGAGGCTTTTAGGAAGCAGCAGCTACAGACCAGTGAAGTCTGTCCACCGCCCCAGGTTATTTCCCTGGCAAAGGAGAAACCCTCATATAAACTGAGCTCTCTCTAAAGTGGCAAACCCCAACCCTGGAACATGGCCTAGCAATTTGGACTGTGCTTTTCATCCCTTTCTGATCTCAGTGTTTGAATACTGGCCACGCGTAAGGAGAGTCTAGCAGGAGGGAGGAGACCAGCTTCTGGTGGCTGAGAGACAAAGCGGTATTGGGAACAAGCCAACAACTGCCAGAAGAACAACGAGGAAGACACGTATGGGAGCAGGACAGGGGACAAGCCTGTAGGCCCCCGCCCTTTGCTGGTTACACTTTCATTTTTCTGAGTTTTCTGGAGAAAACATACTCTGAAAAGGAATGGAGCATTTAAAAAAATAGTTTTAGCCCTGATATATTCATCAGATTTAGTATATGTCATCCATTTCCTCCTAGATTTTGTAAATCATGTTTTTAAGAGTTTCAGAGAAATTTACGGTTGTCAAGTGCAAAAAGGTTAAAAACTAAGATGTTTGTGGTTTATGCTTGATGTTAAAAATGACATCAAGGCTCCATCCGTACACTAGCAATAAATCTGAGTAGGGACCCCAGGCACCTACCACGGGGAGGAGAGGACTCTTCTCTCGGGGCTCTAGCTTTAGTTGTTTGATGCCCCCGACAGGCCTTGTAGGACTCACAGAAAAACTGTGGCCGTGGGTGGGGAGGGAAGAGCTCACGCTTGTCACAACAGACCTCATCCAGGAACCTCTAGTGTTTCATCTAGGAATCTCACCCACAAAACACTCCTGTAAGGTGTGAGAGCATTCTAAATGCAGACGGGGAAAGTCAAAGCAGGAGGTGGGGGTGCCAGAGGACCAGGGTATCTGTGGAATACCACCGGGGCTGCTCTTTCTTATGGTTTCCAGTATATCCAGTGGTTGTGGTCATGATGTGGCCAGCAGGATGACACTTGGACAAAAAATGACAAAGGAATGCATGCACAAGAGTTATTTCAAATACTAACAAACTGTTCTGCGACAATGGACTCAAACCAACCTATATTCTCAGGGAAAAATAGTCATCTCTGAATACTGGATATTCAAGATTTCTGCTCAGGACACCTGGGTGGCTCAGTCAGTTAAACGTCTGACTCTTGAATTAGGCTCAGGTCATGATCTCATGGTCTGTAAGATCGAGCCCTGCATGGGGCTCTGTGCTAATGGTGCAGAGCCTGCTTGGGATTCTCTCTCTCTGTCCGTCCCCACTTGTGCTTGCTCTCTACCTCTTTCAAAAAAAAAAAAAAAAAAAAAAGATTTCTGCCCAATAGATTTCCTCTGGAATGGCAAAAAGCCCTTTTAGTCACTTGTACTTGCTATACTGAGTACCTACAGTGATACCTCTCATCAATATTTCAGAAAGCAATTTTTTAAATATTATTTTTAAACACGTATTAGTACTTCTAGTTTGTAGATACATGCTCCATACTTTCGTATATCCATAGACTAGCTCTATCCAAAATATAAAATACTCAAATCTAACTTTCAATTTTCAAGTAGCCACATTAAAAAAGTAAACAACTGAGGTCAACTTTAATGTTTTTTAACCCGATATATCTAAAATATAATCATTTCAACATGTAATCAATATAAATGTGATTAATGACCTATTTTATCCTTAATTTATAGACAAAAGACTTAGTAAATCTATCATACAAGTTTAACGATTTTATTTTTCTTTGCACTAAGTGTCTTTGAAATCTGGTGAGTATTTCACAGTGCATCCCAATCAGACAGGTTACAATTCAAGAGCTCAGGAGCTACATGGTGTTTGTGGTCACATGATGCCCAACAGAGACAGACCATGTGAATACAGTGGGGTCATGCCTCTCTGGTACTTGATGCAAGGCATTCTGAAAGCTGGTGGACTCTTTCTTGGTGCTTGGCTGGTTTCTGCACTTCAGCAAAAGGAAGGATGGACACACACACAGTACTTCTTAAAAAAGTAATCCCACTTAGCTAGTAGGTTCTTCCCTACATTTAATAGTTTACAACAGTTCCGAGTATGAGCCTGGAAAAGTCTTCAGGCCAACAGATAAATCCTAAAACCCATGAACACTACTTGGTTGGAGAAGAGTGAAGTAGGGGTTTCTCTTTCCCAAAAGCAGCACAACATAAAAACAGCTCTGGGAGCCGAAGGTCCTCAGCTCCCAGCTGACCAGGCTGCCCTATCCACAAGGCCCTGCCTAGCAGGGGCTCAAGAAGCAGCTGTTCTAGGCCAGGTGGACTCAGGAGTTTTGCCATTTCCCAAGCAAGCCAGACTTCCTCACTCAGCTGTGCACCTTGTGCAGAGGCAAATACCAAGTCTAGACTCGGGCACCTCACCCTGCTTGGTCTCCCTGTCCGTCTCTGATCGCTGGGCCAGGGTGTCTGGGGGGCGGGCCACAGGGAGGTCTACAGAAGCTCATTGCAGATGGCCACGAGGCAGGGCTCCCCAAACATGGCTGTTATAGAGGAGAGAATGAGGCGCTTAGAAGAGACTGGGGACAAATATTTAATGTGCCGGCTTTCCCATGGCTGACACTCTTGTTAAATTCTCCATTCCTCACCAGGATCTTTTTTCTATGAAACTCAGAAATAAGAGATTGAAAACTAAAGGAAGGGTGAGATCCAAAGACTTGCCTTCTATGAAGCTCCCAGACATGCCTTTGTTATTCTTTGGACAATTGTTAACTTGTTTCCAAATGCCACTTGCCTTCTTTCCTTGCGACGACACAGCCCCTCACCCACTAGCCTCTTTGGGCTCCCTTGCCCTGCCTGTGTCTCCCATATTACTGGGGTCTGTCATCTTTCACTCTGGCTAACACTGATGGTGACCATCTCTTACGGGGTGGGGAGGGGGGACTTTACAGGGCTGACTTTGAAAGTGACCAAAGTGAGCAATGTAGTACTGGCTAAATATAAAGGTTCCAGAAAGAATTAGTGGCTGTGTAGCTTGAACTATTCTAAACCCCAGTTCTTTGATCTATAAAATAGGAATTTTAATCAGACCTGCTCTGCCTACAGTTGTGAGGAATGAATGAAGCCATCATGCAAAAAGCTTATCACCGTGTCTCCCACCCATTAAAAGCAGGAACTATTTTTTTCATGACAACTACTTTTAAGAGATGATCGGTCAGTTTTGCAGAATTTCTAACAAATGAAAAAGGAAGGGCCCAAGCCCTGATTTGTCTGATCTCAAAATCCAGCCAGTTTTTTCAGAGACAGAGAGAGCAATTGAGAGAGAGCCTAAGAGAGTGCATGTGCGAGAGTGCACGTGAGCAAGAGAGAGAAAGCAAGAGGAAGGGTAGCTCTCTCTGTGCTCAGCATCTGTGAGGAAATTAAAATGTCTGGCAGATGATTAGACCTGGCTTTGAGGTTCATTTGTAATAACTGACAGCTGGGTAACCTTGGCAAACTTACCTAACCTCTCTGAACATGCTTCACCATCTGCAAAGTGGGAATGATACTAATAGTATATACCTTATAGGGTCACTAGGAATGACAGTAACCTGTGTTTACCACACAGGTGGTCAGTAAACCAAGGCTGTTCTGCACACTGTGCTCTGAACTGGGATTGTCCATTCTAAGCTTGGCTGAAAGCCAGAGCTGCAGAACTAGGTTGTGTGCTGAAAGTACACAAAACACAGCTTTGTCCCAAAGAGATGTTTTTTAAAATGTCGTCATATGTGTGCCTCAGGAAAATAGCAAATGGCAGAGAAAATCAGGTGAGGACCTTAAATATAAAATTACTAACAAGCTTGGTTACTTTCTGACCCTGGTCTTCACTGAATATTACACAGAACCATGCTAGTCAAAGAGAGAGAATCATGAGAAGCTTCCTGCAAGAAGGTTCATGGATGTTTGCTCTGTCCGGGATCCTGAATGGGTGGCTTCCCAGGACTAAATGAAAAAATGAGTGAGAGTACTGAGTACATCCTGGTCCTCCTCTTGCTCAGCTCTCCCATTCACAGGCTAAGCTGTTCTCGGATCTATTCAGATGGGAACCACATTACGTAAGAGTCAATAATCTTTATGGTAACTCTGCAGTGAAAGTGTCATTTGTTGTAATGAACACTGATCATAAGTTAAGCCCCTAGCTACTCTCTCTGTTATTTTTCATTACACTGTTCCTTGCTCTGTTATATTTCAGGAGTACTGAGGGAATTCATCCAACTATGTTCACTAGTCAGCTCTTCGTTACTCAGATTACATTCTGCTAAGATGCAACGAAGCAATTTGCAAACACACGGATTCTTAAGGAAATGCATCAGACGCTGGTTATATGTTCTCCTTGCCGATGCCAGCGGGCACCCGCCCCTCCCTGGTTATTTGTCCCCTTAATTTGCTATTTTCCTCTCTATTTATCTTCTTCTCAATTCACAGTATGTTTCTTTGGGCCCAAATCCGAGAGACTATTAAAATGTTTCTGGGTAGTTTTTCCTTCAGTAATGACTCTTTGTTCAATTCCACACCCAGAATAATGTTTCCAAAATCATCGTAGACTTTCATGTAGCCCTCAGTTGCAAACGCCACTCTGCTTACATTACAGTCACCCCCCCACCCCCTCCGGCTGCTTTAAAGGGCACTAACTCCAAAAGGCACACCAGCGAGGGAAAGCTGGAGGTTTTCCATTTCTTAAAAGCCCAGTATGAAAAATTCATTTTGCACTTTGTATATTAAGCTTGAGAGTGGAATTTCCATATGCTTCTGTGCTTCGTGCTCTTGGACGTGCTGACGGGGAGGCGGGGAGTCCTCAGAGGGACCACATCATCGCCACGTCTCAGAGGTGCCCAGCACAGTGGCCTGGAGACCATGTGGCTGGACCTTTGGCCATAAACACGGGTAGGTTTCACCACTCCTACTGGGTCTGAGGTTTTGGTCCCTCCTCAGCTGACAATGGGCACTTCCACTTTTCATTAGACCATCAGGTCTGATCCTGTCTGCCATGGTGCCAGAGGATAATTGAAAATATTAAGAATTTTTTTTAAAAAAAGCACCTGTAGACACCAAAGTTCTGAGTTTGGCACCATGGGTATCTTTTTAGGGCAGACTTGGCTGGGAATGGTCCCTTTTCAGAGAAATCTAGCTCAATGATTAGAAATGTATTCAGACAGGCAGGCTACAGTAAAGCCATAGTCTCTCTTACTGTACGCTTCTCCTGATAATGCATCAGACAAAAACTGAGGAGAAGCTTTTATTAAAATGTCTACAGCCCTTTACAAACATTAAAATTTTTTCTCCCCAGACATGATACAGTGCCTCTGGTGAGTGCAGAAGGCTATCAATGACACACGTGAAGATAACGTGTGATGCAAACCTGTATCTAACAATCCCACGCCTCGTCATACTCCTTGGGAATTTAGTCGTGGGGAGGGCGGCCAGAGAATCGAGGTCACAACGTAAGAGTTTAAGATAAGGGTAAGGAGGGGGCGCCTGGGTGGCTTAGTCGCGGTTAGGCGTCCGACTTTCGCTCAGGTCATGATCTCGCGGTTCGTGGGTTCGAGCCCCGCGTCGGGCTCTGTGCTGACAGCTAGCTCAGAGCCTGGAGCCTGTTTCAGTCTGTGACTCCCTCTCTCTCTGACCCTCCCCTGCTCAAGCTGTGTCTCTCTCTCTCTCCTTGAAATAGATAAAACATTAAAAAAAAAAAAAGATAAGGGTAAGGAGGCTAATTTCTTTGAAGCTGAGATGAGCCGTATGTACTCTACCATAATGAACAAGAAGGAGAACAACACTGGTAACGAAGTTCCCCTGTACTTAAAGGAAATAATTATGCTGAGTAGTTAATTAACCAAAATCTCAATTTCGCATTAGATGTTACACATGGAAACAGTAAACAAGCAAAAGCATCAAAAAATTTTAGCAGATATTAAATTAGGGAACAGCCAGCATTTCATAAGTACAACTATACATAGCAGAAGCTAAAAAGAAAGCTCACTTACAATGGTACAGATTTACCCCACGTTCAAGAAGAATCACTAAGGAATCTATCAGCACAGAGCCTGTCTGAGCCTCATTTTACTTGTACATGAAAAAGGCATTCTCTGTGTCACCTGATAGGGTTGGTTATGAGGACCGAATATCAGGCACTCAGCCACCTGAATATGGTTCCCCTTGAACATTAAGGGAACAACTACTATCCAAACAGCCCACTCAAAGTCATTTATCTGTTACCAAATACTAAGAAATTAAAAGTGAAAGGAAACACATAGATGGATGGATGATTAAGTAAATATGTGGGGTAACACTCCTGTCGTTTAAAAAAATGTTCTAAGGGTGCCTGGGTGGCTCAGTCGGTTAAATGTCTGACTTCAGCCCAGGTCATGATCTCGAAGTTCGCGGGTTCGAGCCCCATGTTGGGCTCTATGCTGACAGCTAAGAGCCTGGAGCCTGCTTTGGATTCTGTGTCTCCCTCCTGCTCTGCTCCTCCCTGCTCATGCTCTGTCTCTCTCTGTCTCTTGGCAATAAACAAATTTTTGAAAAAAAATTTTTTTTCTATATGTTCTGCAGGCAAACAATTAGCACCATGGCTTAAGTAACAGTGATGGCCATGTTTTTACTCCACAGCTTTGTCAATTTCGTTCCAGTTACAAATCTTCACTAGTGAAAACGTTGATGGTGACATGGGTCCAGAATGAATCACCCTTCCATGACAGCAACGTGAATGGCCGCTGTCACGAAGAGTGAACTAATCTAGGCGTGCGGCAAGTTCCTCGCCCTTTCTTTTTGCAGGTAAGGCTGAATCTCGTCCCAGAGGCATGCGTATTAAAAATCAGTCACAACAGAGGGAGCGGCCCCGCCACCTGCTTTCCATCAGGACATATCTTGGCCGTGTACCCCAAGGAAGTAGCCTGTGTGCTTCCTTCAATGAAAAAGTAGCTTCCTTCAGCTGTCTGCCCAAGGGACCGCGAAATCAGCTCTGAAAGACTGCTGACCCCAGGCACCGGGACACACGTACATTTATCTGTAATGTGCAGAATGTGGAAAATTCTTGGCTAGAATTGTAGAGAAAAAGAACTGTGACAGCAATCTAAACTAGATCTTCCTTCAGTTTTCACTTACAAATTTCACTTTTTAAAAGAAATAGAAATATATTACAACCCATTTAGAAATTCAGAACAGGGTTGGGGTGCCTGGGTGGCTCAGCAGTTAAGCTTCTGACTTTGGCTCAGGTCATGATCTCACCGTTCATGGGTTTGGGCCCCACGTTGGGCTCTGTGCTGACAGCCTGGAGCCTGCTTCTGATTCTGTGTCTCCCTCTCTCTCTCTGCCCCTCCTCTGCTCACACTCTGCCTCTCTCTTCTCTCTCTCGCTTTCAAAAATAAACAAACATAAAAAAAGAAAGGAATTCAGAACAGAGTTAAAAAGAAACTGCCAGAAGTCTCTCACTTAAATGTAATTTCTACTAGCATTTTCTTGTAAATACGTTTTAAGTTTTCCTTCAGTGTATTTTTTAATAGTAATAATCTTGGTTACGTTATAATTGGGTTTCCATTGTTTTTTTGAAGATTTTTTTTGACTAATCTCTACACCCAACGTGAGACTCGAACTCATAGCCCTAAGATCAGGAGGTGCACACTCTGATGAACAGGGAAGCCAGGCGCCCTTGGATTTAATAACTTTAAACAGATGTCACTGCCTCAGTATTTGCCACTTGATCAAATACAATTACTGACAGGCTAGCCATGAATCCATACTGTATTTCATAACTGAGGCAAACACTTCTTTGTTTTGGGGATAGACTGCTTCCAATATTGTCTTTAATACAATCGCACCTTTAGCAGTGTGGCTTTGGGCAAGTCATCTCATCTAGCTAAACTTCAGTTTTCTCAGTGAAAAAAAGCAGGGGTAAATGATTTTAACCAGCATCATGAGACTGTTGTTAAAGAGACCATACATTGAAAACAGTAGCGCACAAAAATGTAGGCCTCGCCTGATGTCGATGAATAGCAGTAACACATGAAATCATTTCTGGTAATGAAGCACATCTGCATCTAAGTCAGAAACACACAGGGAGGGTAAGGAAGATCCAGCCTTTCCTTTGCCGAGGAGAACTCTTTAGGAACTGACAGTCACTAGGAGAGCTGACCTGCCCTTACAGTGAAGGGGCTGGGTGCTCCCCCGGCAGGTGTCAGGAGAGGTCAGGACCACTTCCATTTTGGGGGTTGGGGAATTACGGGCACAGTCACAAAAAAACTAAAATGTAGTCTTAAATACAGTATATTTAAATTTTTTAAAAAATGTTTTATTTGTTTCTAGGAGAGAGAGAGATATTTTGTGCTTTGGAGGGTCAGAGAGAGAGGGAGTCACAGACTCTGAAACAGGCTCCAGGCTCTGAGCTGGCAGTCAGCACAGAGCCCGACGCGGGGCTCGAACCCACGAACCGTGAGATCATGACCTAAGCAAAAGTCGGACGCTTAACCGACTAAGCCACCCAGGCACCCCAAATACACTATATTTTAAATACGCATACCCAGCAAAGCAACAATTTAAGACAATGATAACAACAACAACACAGGACTCCTATATAACACGACTGTACTCAGCCAGGCTCGATTTTGCCCTCCACCAGGGCTCCTTTTGGCAGTCTAGAAACATCTTTAGTTGTCACATCTGGGGAATGTGTGACTGGCATCCAGCGGTGAGAGGCCAGGGATGCTGCCAGACGTCCTACAATGCACAGCACGGCCTCCAGCATCAAAGAATGACCCAGCCCCAAAGTAAACAGGTGAGGTCGAAAAATCCTGGTGTCAACAAAACTTACAAGAAAAATGAAACCAGAGGCCCTTACTGAATTTTAAAGTCAGGAAGAAGTGGGTCTGTTTCCCTAACCCCACCTCAGCCCCCCAGGACAGAACAGCTCCCCCAAACAATGTTTCCCAAAGGTGTGCTGTGAGATGATTATGTGTGGAGACTCAAGCTTTAAATTTTAATTACTATGTATTTTTGTTAACTGCAAGATGCCAAGTAATCATCTAGAGTTCTGCTAAACCATTTCATTTAAAAATAAATTAAGAATATGAACCGATTTAAGGAAAAATGTTAAACCTTAAAACAACATAGGTGCTAATCTGGCTATGGTGAAAGTCACTCTCTTAGACAACACCATTTCCGTACATGCTTTAGTTTTGGTGCAGATACCATTTGCCTGTAGCTCTGTAACAGATTCACGGCTGACAATGACATGAGGTTAGTAAAATTCTCCCAGTTACATAATGCAAAGAACAGAACACGGCACAGTCCTGCTGTTTCCAAGGTTTCTTTTTCTCTGAAGGGAACTGTGCTTTTCGTAATATTCACAGATGTCAGAACTGCACCATCAGGGTGGCACGCCACAAAGACCGGAACTAATCGGGGAATTTATCGAAAGCAGAGGGTAGGATTCTGGAAAGTGCTCCAAGAGTTTCTTGGTTGGGAAAAGGACTGTTCCGGATACCTGGATTTAGTGGAAAAGGCTGTTTATAAAGTAAGACTGGGCAGAGCTCAAGCACACAACCTGGATGGAAATCAGCAAATAGAAGAGATGTCCAACCTATGAGTTCTGTGGCCATGTGAGGAGAGGGAAGCACACTCACTGCCCCCTGAGACAAGTTAAATCTATAGAGAATAATGACCACATGTAAGGCTCAAAGTTAAGGATTCCTGACTGAGAGCTCCCCTTAGATGGTGTGAGGGAAGCGCTACCCAAGAAAGTCCGCAAAGCAGAGTGGGGACTTGCAGATTTCCACACCCGCCACAGGGCTGGGTCAGGTGCCTTCATGGACATGTCAGTTTACACATTCAACTCTGCAACTTGAGTTTCTAGGTATGAAATTAAGAGAGAATTGCAAATTGGACAATTTGGGCTTAGAAAAAAAAAACTACTGCGGAAAATTAACACTCTGTCAGGCAAAGTCAAAAGAAAGCTCATTACAACTTAATCTTCACATAATCCTTCTTCAATGGCTAGTGATTCAAGGAACTTGAATTTGGTGGGCATTACCACATCAATGTCAAAAGATGACTTCGAACACAGACACATGGACAGAGATTCTGAGGTGCTTCCTACGAAGCCCCTTGTTCTGAGCACTATTTTATGAAGGAGCGGTCATACCAGGAGTATATAGTGCACTGACTTTGTGTTCCAACCACTGCTTCCACCCTCCAGCTCAGGGTCCTAGGAGCCTGGAGGAGGCCACGCCTGAGCGCGTGTGCAGGTGTGAGCAGGGCCTGTTGGGTCCCCCTTTTTATTTTATTTTTTAATGTTTATTTATTTTTGAGAGAGAGACACACAGAAATAGAGCATGAGTGGGGTAGGGGCAGAGAGAGAGGGAGACAGAGAGTCTGAAACAGACTCCAGGCTCTGAGCTGTCAGCACAGAGTCTGACACGGGGCTTGAACCCACGAATCGTGAGATCATGACCTGAGCCGAAGCTGGGCGCTCAGCCGACTGAGCCACCCAGGCGCCCCAACAGAGTCACTTGTAAAAACAGCTGGTGGACAGACTGGGCACTGAGGGGCTAGAGCACATGTGCCAGGGGGCCGCCCATGACTTCCCTTTTCGGTCTGACCAGCTGGCTCCCTCTCCTTCCTCCCCTGGGGCTGCCCAGGGCTCCTCACCCCTTGGAAATAAATCTCCCACTCCTCTTTGGAGTCTGGCTATCGTCATCCTGACCATTTCTGCCCACGAGTGTTGTCTGCCAGCTGGTCCTCAAGACCTTTTTTGTCCATGCCACCGTAACTGGGGATGTGATGCTCTCCCAGCCCTTTATCCTGGCTCACTACCCGGACCCCGGCACAGGGAGAACACTGAGTAGTTTGAGAAAGCTCTCTCCCACCACACTGCCACGCTCCTGTTTGGCCGCATTTTCCTTCCCTGCCCTGATACTGGCTCTGTGAGGACGCACACTCCTCAAGTCGGTGGAGACCCTTGAGGCCACGGCAGTGTCTTATAAATCTCTGTCCGTGTAGCCTGGTTCCATACACACAAAGTATACTTAATACAAAATTGCTCGTGCGCTGATTGATTAAAAGAAGCTCAGACTCACTCTCTTCCTAGGTTCCTAAGAAGAAATATACCATAAAACCGAAGGATACAGCTGGCTTCCTAATTAATATTAGTCACTTGGCAGTTCTTAATTAAGAACTCTAAAATAAAGACCCACCTTTCTACCATGCCAAGTAGATCTCACCTTCATTAGTATTTAAGAGATGTAACCACGACTTCATTTTTATGCTCTTTTCTCTGCCCTGCCAGATGGGAACATTAGCTGCATAGTATTTATTAATATAATAAACAAAGACAAGTGCAGAAGCTTGGGGGAAATTCAGGCAGAGTTAGTCACTGCACTCCTTTAGCACAAACTTTACATGGAAATGGAAGGAAGCTTTCTCCTGTCGTGCAGGAAGTGGGTCTCTGGCCCAGTCACCACCTACAAAGAGCTTCTGTGTCCTGGGGGTCTGGTGTTGGGTCCTCAGGCCCATCCCCCCCCCCCACCTATTTTTGTGATGCTCTGAGGGGTACCTATTCAAGGCTTGCCTGTCCAGACCACCTGTGCTCTTGGGAAGACAGAAATGTCAACTTTTTAAACTGGGAACAATCTTAAAAGAGAAAAAGGTCCTATCCCTTTGAAGATGGTCACACAGTCACTGTGGGTAGCAAGCTGAGTTCCTATGAGAGCAGAGTCCCCAGTGTGGTCTCACCGGGGAGCGCACGGCATTTTCTAGCTGTGTGTGTGATCGTCAGCCACGAACTACTGAGTGTTCCCTTCTTCGAGCCTCAAAGGTGGCCTCGCTGAATGACCCACATCCATGTCCTGGTAGAAGAGTGTCTGCTTTCACTCTCAAAAGTGTCCTCTTTAGGCCAATCAACTATTTGGTCTCCTTACTTAGGAGATAATGAGAAAGGAAAAGGACATCAGGAAGAGGTGGGTGAATGGTACCGACAGGTTATGCATACTCCCTCCTTCTAAGAGCCCAGCCCTGAGGAGGAGGTGCAGGAACTTGCCTGCTCTTGGAAGTTACAATGAACTTCCGCGAAACCCAGTTCGTTTCTCAGAGGCCGAGTGACCTTGGGGGAGAGGCTCACACTCAAGCTTCCCAGTTTGTGAAAAGGCAATCAACGCAATGACATTGCAGGTCTGTTGTGAACATTAAGTCATGCATGCAAAGCACCTGGGCAGAGGAGACAGCCCCAGCCTGGGGGTGGGTGAGGTTTCAATAAATCTCATATCACAATTCGGACAAGTGATCGGCAAAGCCTATATGTGTTTTAACGCGGGTTAAATGCAGGGAGTCAAGGGCAGTCTGGAAGCCAACCTCACTATTTCCTGGCTATGTACCTTTGGGAAAATGACGTGTTGCTACTTGAGCTTTTATATCCTCAATGTATTCAGTAATAAGCCACACTCCTTTTATTTCTCCACTACGTTACAGTTGGAAAATTATAATGACTTTGTAAAAAACCACGTGTGTTGATCTACAAATCTGTTTCAGGGCCGCCGTGGCATGACCCAAACAATGGTCACATAAACGATGTGAGAGGTTTGGGAAACAGTGCACTTTCTCAGGGCTGCCAGGAATATAAATGTGGTAATTGAAATCAGAGCACCTCACAGAGAGCCTCGCATGTAGTAATTGCTCAAGAAATGTTAGTGACTTTTAATATCAGTATGTTACCAGTAACCACCCTCTCTACCTAATGCTACTTGGCTAACCACTGGTATAAAATGAAATTCACCTTCTGGTTCTCTGGCTATTCCATCCAGAGGTGAGACCGGCAACGGTGAAGGGCATTCTTTCCTGCATCAGAGGGAAACTAATAACATATGGCCGGATGCCCAGAAGGGAGACAGACTTTTCCCAATAGTTCTGACACTCGCAGAGGGTACTTCATTAGCCTGTCTATTAGAAACCACTGAAGACACATATTTATTGACAGCTATCTGCCAATTGATTAAACATCTCAATATATGAAACTGACTTTACATTAATTAACAGTTTGGAGAACATGATCTTAGAAGTTAGAATGGATAGATTTGGAGATCCTGGCAACACTTCATTTGCTTTAACCTTTCTGTAAAATATCAACAACATACTATAAAAACAAAGAGTTAGTAATAATCTTCCTCCATACCTCAACGCATTATGTACACACACGTATTAACACATTTACATACTCACGTTTCACAGGGGACTTGATTTATAGTATACTCTGTTTATGTTTTTGTACGTAATACTTAATTTTTTCAATATAAATCTTAAAGCCCTCGCTGAACATGTACTATCACTGCCTATAAATGAGCTAAGTTTCAATTTTCACTTATGAGGCAGAATTCAGTGACTATAAGAAATGTTACCTTTTTCCGGTATGTTCTATATAAAATGTACATTTAAGAAACAACTACGTGAGACAGGAAAAGCATTCAATGCTGCAAGCTGTGTATTCGTTCTTAATGATAAATACCAGTAATTATTTTACACGACACATATGATTTTTCACTTTAGAGCTGTTTTATAAGAAATATGAACTTTCAGGGGGAAAACAGAGGGTCAGGGAGTCCTGCAATTAGCTCAAAATAATAACCTTGAGACGTGTGGCTTATTACTAAGGTGTAGCCTTCTCTCTTTTTATTAATTCTTACTTTTTACTAGTTAGACTTTACTGTCTAAACTTCCAAGCAACCCGGGATGGTTTTTTTTCCAAAGGAAAAACAAAACTGAAAAAAGCCTTTGTTCTTCAACTTCATAAAAGCAAGGTCCATGGACAAAGATTTGTCTTTCTCTGGCTTCTGGGCATTTGGGACCTGGGCATTCCTTCTGAGTGTCGCAGTCTTCAGCACCTTACACACAGGCGTCCATTCTTCACTCCTGGACACACTATTAGTGTGGTTATCGTGGCACGATACTCAACTGTGCTCTTCTGCCAAGTGGGACAGGGTTCACTTGGAGTCTGGCCAGACGTGCAAAGCTCCCAAACTTCTGTGTGCAGAGGAATTACCCAGGAATCTGTACATGTGCCAATTGTGATTCAGTGGATCGAGGGGCCCAAGATCCTGCATTTCTGACCCATTACCAGGGGACGCCAATGCTGCTGGTCAGGACACTCCCCTGAGTAGCAAGGGGCCGGAGATCAAGTCCTCATTTTAATCAGTAATGGCGTAAAACAAGGCCCATCAACAAGAAGATGATCTAGGAACAGTGTAGCCTCCGTGCGCAGCGACACAAAACATTCAATAACAGGAAAAACAAAGGGCTATCTAAGTACAGGTCCTCAAAGTGACCACATCACAAGTTTCCATCTTATTCCACCCACCACACACCCACCAATTACTGGACGCCTCCTTTGTGACAGGTGGTATGGCCAGCAAGCTGATCAGCACATCACGCAATGGTTCTCTGAGTCATACAGAAGCTCTGGATTCCAACCCCATCTTAACATTCACTGACGTGTAAACCCATGAAGTTACCTAGTCTCTCTGGGTCTCTATCTCCTCATCTGCAAATGGGGACAGAACCTACATGCACCCTAAGGGTACAAGGACACTAACAGAACCTCCCTCGTAAGGTTGTGAAGAATGAATGTGATCATGCCTGTCCATCTGGACACATCTAATTACTCCTGAGACAGCAGGTGTACTTAGCAATAGTGGCTTTAACCTCGGGCAGCACAGATGATGGGACTTTAGAAATGCAACTTGTCCCACAAGGAAAAAGATATTTTGTTTGGTTTTCCTTTCCGTTCTGGTAACACAATCATTAGACTAATTAAACTTTAAAATAACCTTTTTACCCACTAAAATTTTTTTTTAAAGTATTGATTTTTAAAAATGAGGGTGACCTAAATTCACTTTGGTGGAATGTCCTGTTCCATAGATGAGAAACTGGGGTGTGGATGGGGCAAATGAGTTGACCAAAGTGACAGGTGGTCAAAGGCAGAAATGTGCTCAGAAACTCCTGGAAACCCCAGGCGGGGCTCTCACCAGTCTGAATGCCTGCCCCTACCCAAAGTCACCCAAAAGGCCTCAAGAAGATGACAGAATCCAGAGATACCCACCTGATTAAACTGCTGTTACTGCGTGATTTTCTAATATTCAGAAACCAAGGCGTGCAAAATGACAATTCTTGTGTCCATTTAAGAAAAGAACGTGCCAGTTGGTAATAGAGCTGTTGGGCGTCTGCACGCTCTGATAAGGACACACAGTTGCTGTAACCCACAGCTGGGACCTGAGCCCGAAGGCGGGCCCCATGCTTTCTTCACAAGAAAGGCCATGTCTTCCAGACACGGTAATGCTCAGTGAGTGCGTGGAAAAACAAAGAAACTCATGAGCAAATCCGGGTGTTCACGCCACTGGCTTGGCCCCTGGCCTCACCCCTGCTTCCACCAGCACCAAAATGCCAATCTCTGTCTGTGCAGGATACTCTGCCGCAGGACAGGTTTCTCCGGAGCACAATGGGGATTGAGGGGAGGCTCGGAGTCTCTTGAAACACAGAGGGTTTTCCTCTCTGTCTCATGAGAGGGAGAAGTGAGGTCGCTGAGTTGCTGCCTGGTAAGAATGAAAACCATCGAGAAAAAGCTGGAAGAAGCAAAGACTAATGAGATTTAATGAGTGAAATTCCCTTAAACTTCCTGTTCATCTTACCTTGCATTTATATCCTAGAAGTAAGAAAACATTTCAGGGAATTCAACCGAAAGGGTAACTGGAGAGAAATCTCAAAACCTTTCAAATAGCCCATTCTGACACAAGTGCGTCCCCAACCACACCCCAGTCTGCCAGGGAACAAAGCAGTTGATCTTTATGGACCTGTCTTTGCCTCTGTGTACATTTTCTGGGCTAAGAGTGGTACGACTCGCTATACTGTGGCTTCCCCAAGTCAGACCTAGGGGAAGTTTGTTTCTGCCAGACAATTTTATCTGACGATTACAGAGATGCAACATTAGACAAAATTTATTTTTTATATTGTCATAATATACCAGCCACCGAATTTAACAGGAAATTATGAGTCACTTTGCTTTCCTTGAGGGAAAAAACCTATTTAAAACTCCATGGAATCCCCAAAAAAGTATGTAGGGGTGTCCTTTATTTACTTAGTCATTAAGGATGATTCAAGCATGTATGCTGGAACACTGCCTGCATCTTATCAAAAAGCCTTACTAAAGGAAGCCAGGCCATTCACATACCTGCTGGAAATAATTAAGACGTTTCCTGTTCTTGTTTTCTCTACTTTCCCTACTAATACTTGACTGCCTTTTTGCAGGCTCCCAAAAGGTTATCATCCCCTTCCCAGTGATCAAGGGTCTGTTGGCCTCCTCCTTGCTTGTCCCCAACCAGAGCCAGCGACAGTGTCTGCCATGCGTCACAGGGCTCCAGGAAGTACGCACCTGCCTTCATGTCTACACCTCATTAACGTAACTGATGATGAGAAAGAATGACACGGTGCCCAAAGCCCGTATTAGCACAGGCCAACTCCCAAACATCCCTTTGTGAGCTGGGCAGCTTTGTTCACGACATGATCCCACGCTACAGGTCCGTTTCATGATTCTTTCTCCAGGGCTCATGATCCATTTAATTGAAAATAATTCTTCCCAGGGAGAACCTGCCAGAAATTTTTCACAAACCCGGGACACAGCAGGAAGTCGAATCAGATAACCAAACTCAGACATTATGAGAACACCTTCACCTCAAATTTAATCAATGCCCGTTTTTGGCTTTGCATTGAAACATCCCATCTCAAACCTCTCTTCACCAGAAAAGTAACAATTAATTAACCGCTTGTTCAGTCCTTTCCCCACAAACACAGGGGGAGACGCTGATAGCTCAGGTCGCAGTTAACTCACCCAGAGTTGCCTGGCTTGATCTGTCTCACTTGGAGTTGCTCTCCAGGCCCTAGCCCACAAAAAGAAATTCTTTCATATTTTATGGTTTTTCCTTTTTACCGCCACCAACAAACATCAACAGATTTGGGTGCAAGGGCCCCAAGGTCCCAGTCATAATTAGCATCCAACTGTCTGCCAGCAAACCACTTCTGATAATTAATTCGGCCATCACAGAGAAAACTGTCATGTTCCATGGGAGAGCATCGGAAGACAAGCTTTTGCGTGAGAGCTGCGATGCCATCATTGGCTGGGGACACTTCAGAACGTGTCTCCAGAGGGAAGAATTCAGAGCACTCAGATGATTTAAGCCGCAAACAAGCCCAGAGCATGTCAGTGCTGGGTCCTGCATTCACGGTGGGGAGCACTCACTCTTCAGAGAGTGCACTTACCCAGTAGTCTGCACTGTGGGAACCTCAGCTGACCCTGTGTTGCGATGAGCCTCACAAAAGGAAACAGAGGAGGGTGATTTTTTTTTTTTTTACCATGAATAAATAGCACTACCAAAGGAGGATTTCTAGAACACCTTCAAATCCCAAATGGTCTCCCACTCCTTCAACAACAGCTCACTAATCTTAGTTTTCATTTAAATTTTTTTTTATGTTTTATTTATTTCTAGGCGAGAGAGAGAGAGACGGCATGAGCAGGGAAGGGTCAGAGAGAGAGGGAGACACAGGCTCTGAAACATGCTCCAGGCCCTGAGCTGGCAGTCAGCACAGAGCCTGACGTGGGGCTCGAACCCATGAACCGCGAGATCATGACCTAAGCGAAAGTCAGACGCTTAACCGACTAAGCCACCCAGGGGTCACCTTAGTTTTCATTTAAAGGTGACAACAGTCATTCGATGCTCATGCTTACCAGCCAGGAAAGAGAAAGAGAACTTTGGCTGGTGGGGCAACTCAGAACCCTAGTCGGCCTCTACTGCCAGTACATTACTACCACCGTGTTACTTCCCCTCAGTTATGTTCACTGGGGGCCCGGGGAACATCCACTGGACCCTGCTTTTATGCCCCTAAAGAATGTACGCTCCCTGTTTCCATCCTGCACACAGGGGCAACCCCAGCAGTGTTCATTCCGCCATTTTCAAGTTTGGTTTTTGGATGGAGTCAAAGGAATGGGGGGGAAGAGGGAGCCTTCACTGACACTCTCGGCAAATGTGACAGGGTGTGTGCTTCTGGAAGCCGTCCAGAGAGGCACTGGAGCTAATCTAATTAGCTTCTGCCTTGACTGACAAGCTCTGCTGCGTCCTCCCTCAGCATGGGTTCCACCCCTAAAAAGGGTGGGTAGGGAATTATTCAGTGTTGTGTCTGTTCTTCTACTATTACACATCAAAACCTGCCTGAGGTTGAGTTTGCCTTTTCCTGACAATGTGAAACACACATTCACGTGATATTTTCCCCTTTTGTCTCCCCTACTGCATGACCAACAAAACAACACCCCCAGCAAACAACGAACAATACACTGGCTTTGGCAAACGATGTAAACTATGGAAAACAAATTGCTTTCTGATAATGTATGAATAAACTAGTGAAAACACAAAGCCTTTTAAATCTCTTTGATCCCGACTGCTCACTCTTTTTTTAAGTAGAGGTAACCTATATCTCCTTGGTTTATTAGTGGTAACTTGGATGTATCTTAAAAAACCCAAGAGACCTTTAAAAACAGTCCCTATTTAGGATTCAAAGGTATCCGCCACTCTGAGTTAAGTTAGGGATGAAGTCAAGCGAACCACAATGCCACCAGCATTGTATTTGAACCACACGCCCCACAACTGGTTCTCAATGAATTCTTTCTACGGCGAACTGCTTGGCTCTGCTCTAACTCTTCTCTAAGAGCCACAACGAATATAAATAAATGAGGAAACTTTTCTGTTCCTGAAATTAAAACTCTTGCATCTCCGTAGGTACCAACAAAGCTGTGTGCCACAGCACAACACTGCCAACTGTGCTGGTTACCAACGGAGGGGCTCCTGGTGGGCTGAACTACTGGCTCCTTCAGACCAGAGTTTCTCAATCCTACTGCCAAGACATTCTGGACCAGATGATTCTTTGTTGTGCAGAACCGTCAGGTGCACCGAAGGCTGTTCCGGAGCATCCCTGGCCTCTGCTCATTAGATATGTGTAGCATCCCCAACACCAGATGTGGCAACAATGAGATCTCCAGTAATAGTCAAATACCCCCTGGGGAACCAAATGGCCCTGGGTGAAAATCACTTATTCAGCATTACAAAAACACGGACTTTTGAACAGCTATGCAGAATAGAAGCCCAGTGGAAGAAAGGAGTCATCTTTAGAGATCAAAGTAAAGATAAATCAGAGCCACTTAAGAGATGATGATGGTCCCTGATTGGGGAAAAGAATGCTTACTTGTACGGTTCTTCACACCACTGAGAAAGAACAAAAATAAAATGCCCATGATCTATTCCCTCTTAGGGAGAGACACAAAATCAGACAGACCTTCCACTCCATGCTAGCAGGGCATATGCTTTTGATTTTAGATTCTTTCCCCATGTCATGGAAGAAAGATCCCACGGCATGGGCTCAATAAGGTTGTACCCTACGCGGATGTCCTGAGAAGTACATGTGGCTACAGTGAATGTGCTGAAGTGGTGAGTTCCAGGTCACTCGAGGTATTCAAGCAGATGCTAGATGACAATCAGGTCAGCGATGCTGTGGAAGGGACTCCTCAGGCAACAAGAGTTTGGCCTGACTGTAATGTTCAAATTCAAGATTCCCTATGAATGCTTTTCAAAACTCAGACCTTTCAGAATCCCTTCTGAGAAAGCTGGCACAAGGAGACGGCATTCATCCGTCTCTGAGTGGATGAGGAGCTCACAACCCCAGGACCCTGAGGGGTGATGGGCACCAACTGGCCATTTGCCTCCACCGCCCATCACAGCTTAGTCAAGACTCCCCACTGACTTGGAGCTGTCTCCCATGAGTTCTCCCCTCCCCTCCCCTAATTCTCATTATTTTGAAAGACAAATTACAGGACTATATGATCTCACACTGATGTTCAATCTGTCTTTTCTAGCATCCTCTATTTATCAGACGGCTTCAACCGCGTGAATATGGCTTCCCAGTCTTTGCGGAAGCACACCCTTCACTGTGCAGTGAGGTATGGGAACAGCCAGCCAAGACATCTCGGAGATGTGCAGCCACATACACAGAAGTCTACGTATGGACAGGACATATAGAAAGATTTCCTTCCTTCGTTGGAAGGAAACAGAAAGAAATGTTCTCTGCTCTTGGCTGGAGAGCGCCCAGTGGTTCTGCAGAAGTAACAGAGGTCAACATTGCGTTCCTCTCATCTCCAAGCAAGCCACAGCAAACCAAACAGTGCACGTGGAAGCAGTTTGTTCTCAAGTCACCCGGCTGCGTCTCCCAGTATGTATGTTCTAATGAATGCAAAATGGGAGCCATTCATAGGGACACAACCTTCTAACATAAAATTCTAAGTTTAATTTGCTGTCACCTTACGTTTTCTTCTAAAGAGTATGTCATTTTCACATGCAACTGTGCGCTTCTTCTAAGCCTAATCCTTCCTCTGCAGCGTATGTTCTAGATTTTCTTCCTGTATCCCACACATGAAATGAAACTCAACTTCCGCAGAATTAAAACGTGAAGGTATTGGGCTTTCTGTCTGTTCATGACCATGTGGTAGAATTTCAGCAAAACTCACAGAATGTGGGGTCTCAAAAGAAACCTTGCAGATGACCTAGTTTTTAATTTCCATGTAGCTTTTGGGGAAATTGAGTCTATAACAGTTGGGTGACTTTGTTAAGACTCAGGCATGACTAAGCCGAGACCATGAGTTTCTCCTATCTTGCATTTCCCATTTACTATATGCTTATTTTCTACCCAACAGGGTGAAGCGTTTGCCTGGTTACTTTTTTTTTTCATTTTTGAAATGTTTACTTATTTATTTATTTATTTATTTATTTTGAGAGCGAGAGAGAGAGAGAGACAGCGTGATCAGGGAAGGGTCAGAGAGAGAAGGAGTTACAGAATCCGAGGACAAGCTCCCGGCTCTGAGCTAGCCTGATGCGGGGTTTGAACCCACGAACGGTGAGCTCATGACCTGAGCTGAAGTTGGATGCTTAACCCACTGAGCCATCCAGGAGCCCCTTGCCTGGTTACTTTTGCAGAACAGCTACTTCAGAAAACTGGCAGTTTCTTACCAAGTTAAATATATGTCTATTCTATGACCCAGTGATTCTGTTTCTAGGAACCTACCCAGGGGAAATGAAAACATATGTCCATAAAAAGACTTTTATGTGCATACATACAAGTATGTGCATAGCAGCTGTATTCATAATAACTCCAAACTAGAAACAATATTAATGTGCAATAACAGGTCAACGGATAAACAAATTATGGTGTATTTATAAACTGGAACGTTGGCTATTTTCGGAGGTATTCTGGGTGAGTTCTCCTGATGCAGCAAGTGGAAAGAGCAAATTCCATGTACTTGGATTATCACTAGGGTCCTTTGTAGTCCTGGCCATCTCTGCTCATTTCTTCGGTACATTCTTTCTCCCTTTGCTAGCTAATTTTATACCCTCTTATCCCAAACCTCAAGTACTTTACTACCTCCTCATCCATCCTCCCCCTCAACTGATAACCTTGCTCCCTATTTCACTGAGAAAAGTGAAACACTCCCAAGAGGAGTTTTGCCCAGTCCCAACACCAGCTCACCAACCTACCAGTACCACACATCCTGCCTCCTCTCGTTATCCCGCATGAACTGCTTGGACCCCTGGCCAGGGCCAACCCCTCTCCTTGCATTCCAGACCCCCATCCCTTCTACCTACACGACGACACTGCTATAGCAACTGTCCCCTCTCCTACATCATCATCGATCCCTGTCCCACCGCGTTAACCATTCATGTTAACACACAACACACTTTACTCTTGCCGGTCTGGACCCAACATCCTCCTCCAGCTACCGCCCATCTCTGCCTTCCCTTGGAGCCAACTCTCCAAAGACTTCTGTTTAACCCATTCCAAGTAAGCTTCCCATTCCAACCTCTTTGTTATCTAAGCAGGCTCCTAGCTTTGATGAGACCTCTGCATTGTTAACTCCAAAGGGCAACCTCAGTCTCATCTTACCCCGGTTTTCAATGGCAACTGGCAAGACTGATAAATTTCCACCTTCCTGACACTGCTAATTCGTCTGGATCCTGGAACATTATGCTCTCTTGGCTCGCTTTATGACTGAGGGTTCCCTCTCAGATCCCTGTACTGTTTTCTCCCCTCCTGCTGCCTCTCAAACACCGGGGTGCCTGGGGCTCGGTCTCTGGACCTCTTCTCTTTGTATTCCCTAGCTGATGATCTTTAGACTCATGACTTTTTAGTCATACTACCCACGCTGGACACTCCAGCTAGGTCCCTGTCCTGCCTCCGGAGTATGATAGCCACCTGCCAACCAGCCCCTTGAGCCCATCCAAGTTCCCCACTCTCTCAAATCCATCCCACTCCCAGGATTCCATTTGGGCAACACCAACTTCCTGCTTCCCATCCCACATCCAGCTCACCAGCAAACTCTGTCAGCTTCTCCCCTTCAAAAACACCTCTCGCACCGTGCTACTCCTCATCCATTCCATCTCAGCCGCCCACCACCACCTTCCTGCTCAGGTTACCACAATGGCCTGCGAGTTGTTTTCTCTGCTCCCCTCTAACTCCCCAGGACCAGGGATCCTTCTACAAGATTAACCAGATCTTGTCACCCTTCTGCTCAAAACATACCCATGGCTTCCTGTCTGAGAACAAAGGCCAACTTTTGTCACTGTTGTCTCTTTGAGCTCACCATGGCCTCACTCTTTCTGGGTGGGTGCACCTGTCTGGACCACCGCCCCCCTCAATTTCTGCACATCCTTCAGTTCTCTGAGGCCTTTCTTGACACTCCCCACCCTCTCTCTCTTTTGCCACCACCTAACATTTGTTCACTGACTGTCTCTCTCCACTAGAATGCAAACTTCCCCAGGACAGGGATTGTATTTTATTCCCTGTTGGACCCTGGGCCAGTAATAGGCACTATAAATCTTGGTTGAGTGAGTAAATGAATAACAAAAGAATACTACGCTTGGTATTGAGTGGAACATGCTCTTTCTACTTCCTGCAACCAAAGCATTATAAATAAATTACATTATCAACAAATTAGCTCGCTGCGACCATTCTCCAAATCACTGTAAGAGGATCAATAGCAGCGAATCAAACCATGAAGAAATTCAATCTTGCCTCCACATGAAGTCAAAACAGCATTTATGGTATGCAAAGTTACTTATTAATTCGATAAATATTTCCAAACATGCAACTGTGAGCATAAACTAGTGGAAGAGAAAAAAAATGAGGCAGTTGGAGCCAGAAGGAGGTTTCTTATAGTGTAGGCTGCCTACGTATCTGTGCAGCAAGGGCTGTGCTGTGCCTTTCGCTCCCTTTGCTCCTCTGGCCCTTTATTTAGGGTTTAAACCAGTCTGGAAAAGCTGAGTGTGGGAAACAGACAGGTAATTACAGGGTTGTGTTAAGATAAAGAAAAGCCTTATTAGGCAATATTAATAACAGACAGCGAGCAGTTAGAAGACGCTATAAACTAGTAAAAGTGCTTAAAAGTAACGTTCAGATCAGCCACATGCAGAATATCCTTTTTTGCAGCTAGTAACTTGGACCCTCACACAAAGAAGAGATTTTCCCAGCACACAAGAGTTGGGCAGGAAGAGTAAAAGACATAGAAAATAGTGTCCAGCCTTCTAGAATCTGAACAATTAAAGAATGTGGCACACCATTTCTGTGACACTCGACTTCCAAAAAGATCAAAGCCGAAAAACAACCCTAATTGGTGATATTTTTTATGGTACTGCACAGCTTGAAAATCACATGAACATACATCATTATTTCTTCCACCCTGACAAAATTTGTAATGTGGACAGAATAGTGTAATTCATGTTTGAAACAACAAAAACAAACAAATAAAAACCAAAGGCCCCAAACTTCCCACCTAACCTAACCTAACTGCCCTTTCAACTTTCCACATATGTAGCCTTCAACGAGTTAATATGGAATTCCCTGCTTAGTACTAAAAGAGACACCCCTCTGGCTTCCCTCCGGAGGGTAACTTTGCCTCAACAATGCATTCCTTGCTAATAAATTCCTTTCTTCTTAAAAAAAATAAAAAAATAAAGAAATAAAAATTCCTCGGCCTTTAAAAGCCTTTCTTTTAGTGGCTCAGTCAGTTGAGCATCCGACTTCAGCTCAGGCCAGGATCTCACGGTTTGTGAGTCTGAGCCCCACGTCGGGCTCTGTGGTGACAGCTCAGAGCCTGAAGCCTGCTTTGGATTCTGTATGTGTCTCTCTTTCTCTCTCTCCGCCCTCCCTTGCTTGTGCTCTGTCTCTCTTTCTCCATCTCAAAAATAAACATTAAAGATGATTTAAAAACTACCTATAAAAGTCTTTCTTTTGTTGAGCTCAGCGAAACTCCCCTATACTTGCTAGATAGTAGGCTGCCTGACTCACGAATGGTTTAATAAAGCCAGTTACACCTTCAAATTTACTTGAATTCTGTTGAATTCCATAGACTTTTTACACGTTTTATCTATTTTTATTTGTATATTTCATAAAGAAAGAAACTGAGGGTATGACACACTTCAAAAAAAAAAAAAAGCACGCTCTAGGGTCAATAAAGTTTGGGAAACGCTGCATCCCATATGCTCTACCTAGACACCAAAGATGAACACTCGCGTATCAGCCAAGTTTTTCCCCAAAGTTTCCCAAGCTTCTTTGAACAGAATGCCCTTTTGCGGGCCTATTAATATCCTTGCGACATACACAGATCACCTCAGCCTCCAGATTCTCCAATATCACTGGGTGGCCTCAAAAGACTTTCCAAAACGGAGGCCCCAGAGGGTTTGTGATTGAAAATAAAATCTTGACGAAAATGACAAGCATCAACTAGCCTGGTGCCTGCTGTCATCAATCACTGAGTGTGAGTTTCCTTGCTTCTGTGTAGGGACAGGCGCTGGAGGGGTTCTCTCAGGGGCTCGCTGAGAAGCAGCTTCGGCTGGGATGAGACTGTGCTTTCCCTGAGACGGCAGTGGATCACCAGAGGCAAGGGTGCACGGACGCTTTGCCAAGCCTGAGCTAAAGTATGCCATACGTGCCACTGAGAGACACACAGCTCAGTCTAGTCCATTTGATAACTTCTGACACGCACTGCAGCCTGGAGATACTGGGCTGGAGGGACAGTGCGAGACCAGCAAAGTCTACAACGCAGCATGAATGCCATCCCTTACAGTTTTCCTAACTGCAAAGATGGCCGTGGACCTCACTGGGTAATCATGCTTGGGGAGGGGGGGATGGGCATGGAGAGGGGCACTTGTGGGGATGAGCACTGGGTGTTATATGGAAACCAACTTGACAATAAACGACTTGTAAAAAAAAAAATTTTTTTTATAGCAACAACACTAAATTCTCTCATGGCATTTACATAAAATTTATTTTCTTAGCTATTAAAAGTTTTCATTGTTATTCAAAAAATAAATAAATAAATATGTGTGAAATTATTGTGATTCCTCTTCATTCCTGTTTCTTAAAACACTTCGTGAAAGCCAGACTTGGCACCCACGGAAATAACACAAGGCCGTCCAAAATGATCTCATTATTAAAAATGCCTTTTAATGCAAAAGGATCTTGGGCAGTTATTCGGTTGTGATCCTGCAGGAAGGGCTCTGCTGCTGTTTATAAGCGCTAATGTAAGGGGTAAATTATTTCCCTGATATCACGCAAATGGAACTTCAGAACTCATTATGTATAAATTATTAAGTTATAAAACATGACCGCTAATACAACTACAAGGAGTGTGATTAAAGTCACACGTGACCGTGACCTATTAAACAATAATGTATTAATTCATACAGCTGTACACAGCTTCTCCAGTTCCTATAATTAAAATATGCTTCACCATTAATTGCCTTACCAACCCTTAAATTTCCCCGAAACTACTCACAAATGATGGCGAAATAGCAGCTCTGGCCATTACACGTCTTCTGCCATCGGGAGCTTAGAAAACCCGTGCAATAAAAAACTTTTTATCTCTGTTCTTATGCAATCCCATCGATTAGTCGTAGATGCATGGCTGGAAAATATTTTGGTAAAATGAATGTGTGTTTAAGAGCACGAAAAAAAAAATACCCAGGCACAGAAACTGAGGGGAATAACAATGTTTCACATATTTCTGCCAACATATTAACTAATACAGCAAAAAAGATCCTTGATACGTCATGTGCTGACTGATGCGTGCACGGAGCTGAGGCTCAAGCGCGGAATTTTATTGCTGGAGACATTTTCATCTGCAGCCAAATCACCAGGGAAACACTTTGTCAAACAGCTTCATTCTGCATGGAGGCTCTGTGACAATATTGGCATCCTAAGAATTTGTCCGGGCTTTTCCTATTGCATCCACCTGTCTGAGCCCGGAAATATTTACAGCAACATTGCAATTCATGCAGACGTTTGGTTTTAGCGCCCAGAAACAACCTAGCCGGCTCATGTTTTATCTCCCAGAGACTTTAAAGTAAGTGCTCCGAAGTTATAGGTTTTTAACATAAATGAGACAATATATTTTGGGAAAAATTCGTATCGAACCCCCATTTCATATTAATAGGAACAGATATGACACCAGGCACTTGTAAAGTTAGAAACCAAAGTTTCTCGGCAAGCAGCTAATCTTTTTGCTTGAGTTATACCAGAGTGTTAAAAAATTAAGAAAGAGGGAGAAGGANTGTACCCTACGCGGATGTCCTGAGAAGTACATGTGGCTACAGTGAATGTGCTGAAGTGGTGAGTTCCAGGTCACTCGAGGTATTCAAGCAGATGCTAGATGACAATCAGGTCAGCGATGCTGTGGAAGGGACTCCTCAGGCAACAAGAGTTTGGCCTGACTGTAATGTTCAAATTCAAGATTCCCTATGAATGCTTTTCAAAACTCAGACCTTTCAGAATCCCTTCTGAGAAAGCTGGCACAAGGAGACGGCATTCATCCGTCTCTGAGTGGATGAGGAGCTCACAACCCCAGGACCCTGAGGGGTGATGGGCACCAACTGGCCATTTGCCTCCACCGCCCATCACAGCTTAGTCAAGACTCCCCACTGACTTGGAGCTGTCTCCCATGAGTTCTCCCCTCCCCTCCCCTAATTCTCATTATTTTGAAAGACAAATTACAGGACTATATGATCTCACACTGATGTTCAATCTGTCTTTTCTAGCATCCTCTATTTATCAGACGGCTTCAACCGCGTGAATATGGCTTCCCAGTCTTTGCGGAAGCACACCCTTCACTGTGCAGTGAGGTATGGGAACAGCCAGCCAAGACATCTCGGAGATGTGCAGCCACATACACAGAAGTCTACGTATGGACAGGACATATAGAAAGATTTCCTTCCTTCGTTGGAAGGAAACAGAAAGAAATGTTCTCTGCTCTTGGCTGGAGAGCGCCCAGTGGTTCTGCAGAAGTAACAGAGGTCAACATTGCGTTCCTCTCATCTCCAAGCAAGCCACAGCAAACCAAACAGCGCACGTGGAAGCAGTTTGTTCTCAAGTCACCCGGCTGCGTCTCCCAGTATGTATGTTCTAATGAATGCAAAATGGGAGCCATTCATAGGGACACAACCTTCTAACATAAAATTCTAAGTTTAATTTGCTGTCACCTTACGTTTTCTTCTAAAGAGTATGTCATTTTCACATGCAACTGTGCGCTTCTTCTAAGCCTAATCCTTCCTCTGCAGCGTATGTTCTAGATTTTCTTCCTGTATCCCACACATGAAATGAAACTCAACTTCCGCAGAATTAAAACGTGAAGGTATTGGGCTTTCTGTCTGTTCATGACCATGTGGTAGAATTTCAGCAAAACTCACAGAATGTGGGGTCTCAAAAGAAACCTTGCAGATGACCTAGTTTTTAATTTCCATGTAGCTTTTGGGGAAATTGAGTCTATAACAGTTGGGTGACTTTGTTAAGACTCAGGCATGACTAAGCCGAGACCATGAGTTTCTCCTATCTTGCATTTCCCATTTACTATATGCTTATTTTCTACCCAACAGGGTGAAGCGTTTGCCTGGTTACTTTTTTTTTTTCATTTTTGAAATGTTTACTTATTTATTTATTTATTTATTTATTTATTTATTTATTTATTTTGAGAGCGAGAGAGATAGAGACAGCGTGATCAGGGAAGGGTCAGAGAGAGAAGGAGTTACAGAATCTGAAGACAAGCTCCCGGCTCTGAGCTAGCCTGATGCGGGGTTTGAACCCACGAACGGTGAGCTCATGACCTGAGCTGAAGTTGGATGCTTAACCCACTGAGCCATCCAGGAGCCCCTTGCCTGGTTACTTTTGCAGAACAGCTACTTCAGAAAACTGGCAGTTTCTTACCAAGTTAAATATATGTCTATTCTATGACCCAGTGATTCTGTTTCTAGGAACCTACCCAGGGGAAATGAAAACATATGTCCATAAAAAGACTTTTATGTGCATACATACAAGTATGTGCATAGCAGCTGTATTCATAATAACTCCAAACTAGAAACAATATTAATGTGCAATAACAGGTCAACGGATAAACAAATTATGGTGTATTTATAAACTGGAACGTTGGCTATTTTCGGAGGTATTCTGGGTGAGTTCTCCTGATGCAGCAAGTGGAAAGAGCAAATTCCATGTACTTGGATTATCACTAGGGTCCTTTGTAGTCCTGGCCATCTCTGCTCATTTCTTCGGTACATTCTTTCTCCCTTTGCTAGCTAATTTTATACCCTCTTATCCCAAACCTCAAGTACTTTACTACCTCCTCATCCATCCTCCCCCTCAACTGATAACCTTGCTCCCTATTTCACTGAGAAAAGTGAAACACTCCCAAGAGGAGTTTTGCCCAGTCCCAACACCAGCTCACCAACCTACCAGTACCACACATCCTGCCTCCTCTCGTTATCCCGCATGAACTGCTTGGACCCCTGGCCAGGGCCAACCCCTCTCCTTGCATTCCAGACCCCCATCCCTTCTACCTACACGACGACACTGCTATAGCAACTGTCCCCTCTCCTACATCATCATCGATCCCTGTCCCACCGCGTTAACCATTCATGTTAACACACAACACACTTTACTCTTGCCGGTCTGGACCCAACATCCTCCTCCAGCTACCGCCCATCTCTGCCTTCCCTTGGAGCCAACTCTCCAAAGACTTCTGTTTAACCCATTCCAAGTAAGCTTCCCATTCCAACCTCTTTGTTATCTAAGCAGGCTCCTAGCTTTGATGAGACCTCTGCATTGTTAACTCCAAAGGGCAACCTCAGTCTCATCTTACCCCGGTTTTCAATGGCAACTGGCAAGACTGATAAATTTCCACCTTCCTGACACTGCTAATTCGTCTGGATCCTGGAACATTATGCTCTCTTGGCTCGCTTTATGACTGAGGGTTCCCTCTCAGATCCCTGTACTGTTTTCTCCCCTCCTGCTGCCTCTCAAACACCGGGGTGCCTGGGGCTCGGTCTCTGGACCTCTTCTCTTTGTATTCCCTAGCTGATGATCTTTAGACTCATGACTTTTTAGTCATACTACCCACGCTGGACACTCCAGCTAGGTCCCTGTCCTGCCTCCGGAGTATGATAGCCACCTGCCAACCAGCCCCTTGAGCCCATCCAAGTTCCCCACTCTCTCAAATCCATCCCACTCCCAGGATTCCATTTGGGCAACACCAACTTCCTGCTTCCCATCCCACATCCAGCTCACCAGCAAACTCTGTCAGCTTCTCCCCTTCAAAAACACCTCTCGCACCGTGCTACTCCTCATCCATTCCATCTCAGCCGCCCACCACCACCTTCCTGCTCAGGTTACCACAATGGCCTGCGAGTTGTTTTCTCTGCTCCCCTCTAACTCCCCAGGACCAGGGATCCTTCTACAAGATTAACCAGATCTTGTCACCCTTCTGCTCAAAACATACCCATGGCTTCCTGTCTGAGAACAAAGGCCAACTTTTGTCACTGTTGTCTCTTTGAGCTCACCATGGCCTCACTCTTTCTGGGTGGGTGCACCTGTCTGGACCACCGCCCCCCTCAATTTCTGCACATCCTTCAGTTCTCTGAGGCCTTTCTTGACACTCCCCACCCTCTCTCTCTTTTGCCACCACCTAACATTTGTTCACTGACTGTCTCTCTCCACTAGAATGCAAACTTCCCCAGGACAGGGATTGTATTTTATTCCCTGTTGGACCCTGGGCCAGTAATAGGCACTATAAATCTTGGTTGAGTGAGTAAATGAATAACAAAAGAATACTACGCTTGGTATTGAGTGGAACATGCTCTTTCTACTTCCTGCAACCAAAGCATTATAAATAAATTACATTATCAACAAATTAGCTCGCTGCGACCATTCTCCAAATCACTGTAAGAGGATCAATAGCAGCGAATCAAACCATGAAGAAATTCAATCTTGCCTCCACATGAAGTCAAAACAGCATTTATGGTATGCAAAGTTACTTATTAATTCGATAAATATTTCCAAACATGCAACTGTGAGCATAAACTAGTGGAAGAGAAAAAAAATGAGGCAGTTGGAGCCAGAAGGAGGTTTCTTATAGTGTAGGCTGCCTACGTATCTGTGCAGCAAGGGCTGTGCTGTGCCTTTCGCTCCCTTTGCTCCTCTGGCCCTTTATTTAGGGTTTAAACCAGTCTGGAAAAGCTGAGTGTGGGAAACAGACAGGTAATTACAGGGTTGTGTTAAGATAAAGAAAAGCCTTATTAGGCAATATTAATAACAGACAGCGAGCAGTTAGAAGACGCTATAAACTAGTAAAAGTGCTTAAAAGTAACGTTCAGATCAGCCACATGCAGAATATCCTTTTTTGCAGCTAGTAACTTGGACCCTCACACAAAGAAGAGATTTTCCCAGCACACAAGAGTTGGGCAGGAAGAGTAAAAGACATAGAAAATAGTGTCCAGCCTTCTAGAATCTGAACAATTAAAGAATGTGGCACACCATTTCTGTGACACTCGACTTCCAAAAAGATCAAAGCCGAAAAACAACCCTAATTGGTGATATTTTTTATGGTACTGCACAGCTTGAAAATCACATGAACATACATCATTATTTCTTCCACCCTGACAAAATTTGTAATGTGGACAGAATAGTGTAATTCATGTTTGAAACAACAAAAACAAACAAATAAAAACCAAAGGCCCCAAACTTCCCACCTAACCTAACCTAACTGCCCTTTCAACTTTCCACATATGTAGCCTTCAACGAGTTAATATGGAATTCCCTGCTTAGTACTAAAAGAGACACCCCTCTGGCTTCCCTCCGGAGGGTAACTTTGCCTCAACAATGCATTCCTTGCTAATAAATTCCTTTCTTCTTAAAAAAAATAAAAAAATAAAGAAATAAAAATTCCTCGGCCTTTAAAAGCCTTTCTTTTAGTGGCTCAGTCAGTTGAGCATCCGACTTCAGCTCAGGCCAGGATCTCACGGTTTGTGAGTCTGAGCCCCACGTCGGGCTCTGTGGTGACAGCTCAGAGCCTGAAGCCTGCTTTGGATTCTGTATGTGTCTCTCTTTCTCTCTCTCCGCCCTCCCTTGCTTGTGCTCTGTCTCTCTTTCTCCATCTCAAAAATAAACATTAAAGATGATTTAAAAACTACCTATAAAAGTCTTTCTTTTGTTGAGCTCAGCGAAACTCCCCTATACTTGCTAGATAGTAGGCTGCCTGACTCACGAATGGTTTAATAAAGCCAGTTACACCTTCAAATTTACTTGAATTCTGTTGAATTCCATAGACTTTTTACACGTTTTATCTATTTTTATTTGTATATTTCATAAAGAAAGAAACTGAGGGTATGACACACTTCAAAAAAAAAAAAAAGCACGCTCTAGGGTCAATAAAGTTTGGGAAACGCTGCATCCCATATGCTCTACCTAGACACCAAAGATGAACACTCGCGTATCAGCCAAGTTTTTCCCCAAAGTTTCCCAAGCTTCTTTGAACAGAATGCCCTTTTGCGGGCCTATTAATATCCTTGCGACATACACAGATCACCTCAGCCTCCAGATTCTCCAATATCACTGGGTGGCCTCAAAAGACTTTCCAAAACGGAGGCCCCAGAGGGTTTGTGATTGAAAATAAAATCTTGACGAAAATGACAAGCATCAACTAGCCTGGTGCCTGCTGTCATCAATCACTGAGTGTGAGTTTCCTTGCTTCTGTGTAGGGACAGGCGCTGGAGGGGTTCTCTCAGGGGCTCGCTGAGAAGCAGCTTCGGCTGGGATGAGACTGTGCTTTCCCTGAGACGGCAGTGGATCACCAGAGGCAAGGGTGCACGGACGCTTTGCCAAGCCTGAGCTAAAGTATGCCATACGTGCCACTGAGAGACACACAGCTCAGTCTAGTCCATTTGATAACTTCTGACACGCACTGCAGCCTGGAGATACTGGGCTGGAGGGACAGTGCGAGACCAGCAAAGTCTACAACGCAGCATGAATGCCATCCCTTACAGTTTTCCTAACTGCAAAGATGGCCGTGGACCTCACTGGGTAATCATGCTTGGGGAGGGGGGGATGGGCATGGAGAGGGGCACTTGTGGGGATGAGCACTGGGTGTTATATGGAAACCAACTTGACAATAAACGACTTGTAAAAAAAAAAATTTTTTTTATAGCAACAACACTAAATTCTCTCATGGCATTTACATAAAATTTATTTTCTTAGCTATTAAAAGTTTTCATTGTTATTCAAAAAATAAATAAATAAATATGTGTGAAATTATTGTGATTCCTCTTCATTCCTGTTTCTTAAAACACTTCGTGAAAGCCAGACTTGGCACCCACGGAAATAACACAAGGCCGTCCAAAATGATCTCATTATTAAAAATGCCTTTTAATGCAAAAGGATCTTGGGCAGTTATTCGGTTGTGATCCTGCAGGAAGGGCTCTGCTGCTGTTTATAAGCGCTAATGTAAGGGGTAAATTATTTCCCTGATATCACGCAAATGGAACTTCAGAACTCATTATGTATAAATTATTAAGTTATAAAACATGACCGCTAATACAACTACAAGGAGTGTGATTAAAGTCACACGTGACCGTGACCTATTAAACAATAATGTATTAATTCATACAGCTGTACACAGCTTCTCCAGTTCCTATAATTAAAATATGCTTCACCATTAATTGCCTTACCAACCCTTAAATTTCCCCGAAACTACTCACAAATGATGGCGAAATAGCAGCTCTGGCCATTACACGTCTTCTGCCATCGGGAGCTTAGAAAACCCGTGCAATAAAAAACTTTTTATCTCTGTTCTTATGCAATCCCATCGATTAGTCGTAGATGCATGGCTGGAAAATATTTTGGTAAAATGAATGTGTGTTTAAGAGCACGAAAAAAAAAATACCCAGGCACAGAAACTGAGGGGAATAACAATGTTTCACATATTTCTGCCAACATATTAACTAATACAGCAAAAAAGATCCTTGATACGTCATGTGCTGACTGATGCGTGCACGGAGCTGAGGCTCAAGCGCGGAATTTTATTGCTGGAGACATTTTCATCTGCAGCCAAATCACCAGGGAAACACTTTGTCAAACAGCTTCATTCTGCATGGAGGCTCTGTGACAATATTGGCATCCTAAGAATTTGTCCGGGCTTTTCCTATTGCATCCACCTGTCTGAGCCCGGAAATATTTACAGCAACATTGCAATTCATGCAGACGTTTGGTTTTAGCGCCCAGAAACAACCTAGCCGGCTCATGTTTTATCTCCCAGAGACTTTAAAGTAAGTGCTCCGAAGTTATAGGTTTTTAACATAAATGAGACAATATATTTTGGGAAAAATTCGTATCGAACCCCCATTTCATATTAATAGGAACAGATATGACACCAGGCACTTGTAAAGTTAGAAACCAAAGTTTCTCGGCAAGCAGCTAATCTTTTTGCTTGAGTTATACCAGAGTGTTAAAAAATTAAGAAAGAGGGAGAAGGACGGGGGGGGGAGGGAGGAAGGGAAGGAGGAAAGAGAGGGGAGGAGAACATATATGTGGCTTGTTGGGTTCCAGTTATTTTGAAGTGTACTTTTAATTTTAGCCCCTGGATTTATTTTGCCTGAAGTGAGAACACAACCCCACAAAACAGCCCTGGACACTTACCCTTCCTCCTCCCTAATCGTCACGCACATGCTTCCAACTTTTTCCCCTCAATAACCTTCTCAACTTCTTCATCACCCTCTGGTCCAATGCCTCACATCTGGGCCCCTGTACGGCCCAGCCTCCACCAGCCTCTCCACTCTGTTCTGTGCGCAGGGTCCAAAGTGACCTTGACCAAAGCAAATCTGCCCACACTCCCCCCCTTTCACAGCTGCCGTTTTCCCTTCACTCTGGAATACAAATCCTCAGAACGGGCTACAGACTAGGACAAGGTAGTTTCTGCCGGGCACTGACGTCACCTGGGACCACTCTCTCTGCTACAAGCAGAGTTAACTCCTCAAATAAGCCTTGCCCTCTGCTACCACAGGGCCTTTGCGTGTGTAGCTTTCTCTGCCAGGAATGCCCTTCCACACTTGCTAGTGGACTCCCCTTCCCCTTCTCATTCCTTCATTTATTAGCTCCTGCCACGTTTCACAGCTTTGGTGGGCTATCAGGTCCCCTGGTACAAGCTCTCACAGCACACTATACTTTTCCTTTTCCATACTTACTACGCTTTATAATACGTATCTACATATGAGACTATTTGATTAGAGAGTGACTTCCCTAATGCACCTTACAGTTCACATGGGCAGGGGACAGATCTATTTTCACAGGAGTCCCTGTCGTGAATGTGGAACACGTGCTCAATCAGCAGAGCTGAAGCAGGGAGCCGAACAATGGGTCCTCCCCCCTCCCCCCCACAGTGTTAGGCAGGAAGCCTACTAGCTTTCCCACCGTCACCGCCATTAAAACCATGTCTCTGCAGAGCCACAGAGGCAATCACCTGAGAATGGCCTGTCACCAGCAAATTGTTTACGTTATTAAGGTTTTTTTTGCCTCAAAGTAGAGGGAAGCATTAAACAAGGCTATTTGCAAACACTCCCTCTCTCTCTCTCTCTCTCTCTCTCTCTCTCTCTCTCGCTCGCGGGCATTCTCAGACGCACACTCCCATATATGGTATGGGCTGTTGTGGACACATCTTTATTGAGACAACCATAGAGAAGCACTCGGGTCTGTGTGGAGGTGCTCATGGAAATCAGGTGATTTTAGTCTTTTACTTCTTCTATCATCTCACACCTTACCTGGTAACAGAAAAAGCACGCTGACATTCACTCTTAAAAGTTACAAAAAAGCAGGCGGATGTGCAAAGGCAGGTAGGGGAGGGGGGAAAGAAGCAAACGACACGGGAAGAGATGATTTGGCAAGAGCCACAGAACAACAGGCCCTGCTGTGTGGAGATCCAGAGATCTAGACAGAAATCGGGGGAGAAGGCAGAAACGGCACCAGTACCAGCTTCTGACCTTGAACTCTGGTTGGCAACAGAAATCTCCCACCACCTGTGGCATCTGGGTCTCTAATTGTTTTTTCATCAGCGTTTTTTTTCACAGACTGTGTGCTGTAGGCTGAGGAACACCCATTTTCTTTTGTCTTAAATTTTCTGGCCATTAATTATATCCAGGATGGCATGCTTTCATACAGTTAAGTAAACAAAGAAATAATCGTTCCCAACTTTGGAGGGGTGTCAGTGCTTTGGAAAATTATTGTTAAAACCCATTCTGTAACATTCTTTTCCATTCATACAGATAGACAGTGTCTTCAAGGTGCTGAAGGAACAACTGATTGACTGATAAAAGCACTAACCTTAAATCTATTTCCAAAAGACTAACCACCTCCTAGAACAACATTCTGGTGAATATTCCATTTTAAAATTTATATGCAATTCGTTGCTAGTCTCAAGATTTCAAATATTTATGTTTTTCTCTACTTTTTAAATGTCACACTTCTGGGATATAATATATGCACAGAAAAATATGATGCTTATTCTTTAAATAATAAGCCAAAAGAGAAACTTATCAGTGTGTTAAAATTAAAATGCCAATTCTAAGAGGTGAAAAGGTATAAAGTGCTTTTGGGTCAACACATGTGTTTACTGGTCAATTTACTCAGGAGACAAAACCAACCGACCAACCAACCAACAACAAACCCTATTTTCATGATGCTTATTTTCATGATGAAGGGATTTATCAAACAGGAATGGCTAGTCAGATACTACCATGAAGGATTGTTAAGGATCTATACAGAACTGCTTTATTTAAAAATCAGAATATGGTATGAGAAGCAAATCCAACAACAACCTGCCATGTGAATCACACAGACTTGTCTGGACAACACCAAACACATAGTGATGATTTGTGGAAAAGGGTAACAGATATGATCAGTTACCGAGAAGAGAAGTACCACGACTGCCTTAAAAACAATGGCTACCTTTTATCAGAGGGTGGGTTTACTGTGGACACTTGAGGGTGTAAAACGGATTTTTGCTATGTGAAAAATGGTAAACTCTTGTTACACCTTATTCCACCTCCTTCCAAGAACTGAAATGACCACTTGTCATAATTCATTCCCACCCAAATAACGTATCAAAGTGATCAATATGTAAAACGATCCGTTTCGTTACGGATCTGGGTACCACCTGTGTTGACCATGTAACCTTGGGAAAATCACCTAACTTCCCTTTGCGTTGATTTCTAACTCTACAGAATGGCAATCATCCTGACAGGGTTGTGGTTCAGCTGAATGAGAAAATTCAAGTCCATCACCTCCCACCTCAAGCCCCCAAGCTGTGCCTTGCACGGCCCAGCCTGAGATAAAAAGAAACCTGTGTCAGGTTCGACGACGTACCCACAATACACCTGGATGAAGACGACTTAAACTTACACAGGGGATTCATGTTTTCAAACCGAGTTATCATCACCACAACAATGTTTCTGGACAGTCTAACATCTGAATTTTCATACTGGCCTTTCCCACTATGTGCATTTTATCCACAGTGACAAGTATAGGTTACACAAGTATAGGCTCTGCCCTGGGCTTGCTCTGTCTGATCTGTTATTCCTCACGGCAGGCCTAGGACGTAGGTACTATTTCTGATTTTATGTGTTACTAAAGAGGGCATCAAGAGGTAGGTGAGGTTAAAGGACTTGCTCAAGGTCGTACTATGACACTGGGTCTGACCCAGACTCGGGGTCTCCAAGGCCTTGGAACTAAGAGCCACACGGAGTGCAGAGTTCTGACGTATGTATGCTGAATGGGTCTGCAGAAAGAAGGCAAGGGGAGGGAATATTTATGGGGACATGAGAGTAATATTCACAGCACAAGGTACTAGGAATGAAAGTTTCCCTGTCGCTATTAACAGTGACCTTAAGCAAAAATATGTAATATGATGTATGTTTAATTATATTTAAGAAAACACTAGTACAATTAACTGAGCTTTAGTTATTTCACGGCATTTTTGCAAGAGCCTATTTGCCTGTGAAAATGTTCCAGAAAATTCCCTGTTCCTGATCCAATTTTACCTGCAGGAAAATAAAATCTGGGAAATTCTGTGACAAACATTTAATAGTTCTGAATCCTCAGCACCCTCTTTCAGGGGGAAAACAAGTAATGCTATGAAGGTTCCAGGAGTTTGAAGACACAAATCTATTTCTCTTTAAGCCATCAAACGTCAGAACCAATTGGCAAAAGCATGTTATATGGCTTTCTAAAATATCATGTCAGAGTTGCAAATTCAGTAAACATAAATGAGGATTTGAGCTCATTGGGGATGCTGAAAGTCGCTTCTCCTGTACATCTTTTGAAGATGATCTCGGAGTGTCTTTAAGAGGCAGAAGTGTACTAGGTGAGATTTAGTACCAAAGGTGGTTTTATCTCTATGCTCCACAGCTCATCTTTTTCTCCAAAACCATTAGAAATGCTATCAGAAAGAGAACAGAAAACAAAACACCTGAAAATAAACATTTAATCAGGGAAAAGAGTAAAGTATTTTACAAAAGAAAAAAATTCTTTTACACACGCAAAAGACTTAGGGAGGTCGTTTTATATTTCATCAATTTAAGACTATAAATCACATATTTTTCTAAAAGGAGTTTGTTTTTTTTATTTCCGGATGAAAGGGATTCTCATGTGCATTCAAAAACAAGTAACAAAAGCAGATTCTGGACGAAACGGACACAGCTCTTGTTCAGCTGCTGAGTAATGTCTTGCCCCATCTTCACAGATAGGAGAAAGCAGTTTCCCCAATCAGGAAGGCCATTGTGAAGGAGCAAGACACCAGTTCAGCAGTGCTGTGTGAAACTGTGGCCCACAACACTGATGGTCAAGAATCAAGATCCAGAATGGCCACTCATTGTTCTTAATAGAGCCCAGAGCTGTGTCTCTTCATTTTGGGAGCCCCCCTTCATGGTTCTATGCCTGAGACAGAACTGTTCACAGTATAACCAATACCGCCTCCGCCATGACTCTTCCCTCTTGATCAAAGTCCTTCTCTCCAGCAGAAGTAAACTCTTCCCTCTTTCGTCCCCACTGTTCTGTGCCCACGCTTCCTTCCATCATAGCTCCCCAAAGACTTTATTTCGCGTATCTGTTAACAAGCATTGTCCTTCCTTTTACCCTGTATGCCACTGAGGCAGTGCCCAAAGCTCTCGTTAGCTTCGCAGGTTAGGTATAGGCATGGCACACGTTAGCAGATACTTCTCAGGAGGAGTTTCATCAGGTACTATGGTGGTGAGTATCAGTTTCTAAGATACTCCCCCAACGTGAAAACCTGTGAATAAGTGCATGAAAACACGCTCCATATCCCAGTCATGATGGAAATGTAAACTAAAGCCACAGTACCATTTCACATCCACTAGGATGGCTATCATCAGAAAGACGTAAAGCAACATGTGAGGGTCAGATATGGAGACACCGGAGCCCTCATACACTGCTGGAGTGATTGTAAGATGGTGCACGCCCTCTGAAGAACAGTCTGGATGAACTATATGAATAAACTAAAAGTCACTGAACTATACACTCTGCATGGGTGAGTTGTAGGGTCCGTGAATTATCATCTCAATAAAGCCACGTAAAGACATGACAATACGTGAGCTCTTCAGCATGTGACTGTTCTCTGGCACCTAAAAAGCACTGGAATAGCTGCTAAACCAAGGGCCTGCTTCTGACTGAGGCTCTTTGAATCACGTTTTTCTTCAGTCTCTCAAAGATTGACCATTTGGGGGAAAGTAGGACAGTTTAAAGACAGTTAAAACTATCAAGGTCAGCCAATCTGGGTTCTGGGAAGCTCAACCAGTTTGCTGACTCTACGGATATACTGCTTATTGCTATTCTTCATATCACCTGTAAGGGTAAGTCAACGCTTGTTAAGGGCTTCTGACTGGAGCTCCTTGGAGGAGTAGAGGCTGCAATCTCCAATTAGTCAAGTTCCTAACTTGAGGAAGCAGGAAAGACACAATGGTGAGGGAGGCAGGCATGCAGATGGCTAAGATAAACAACCAACATTCATTTTTTCCCCTGAAATTCAACAGGAAATTCAATGATTCACTCTCGTACTTAAAAGAAAATGGCTGACAGAGAAGCAAATGTACCTGGATTCTATACAGATGATTTCTAACAAGAGTTTCCATAATTGCTGTTGAAAAGCAAGATATTGTTTTGTAATTACTAGCTTTGTTTCACCTAACTGTTAAAAATAGGAAGCAATGGGGTGCTAAAAAGTGTTAAGTGTGTCCAAGTCATAAAGTATAAAAGAACTAGTTATGGAAGATGACTTTTAGGTTCATTACAAGGAGGTAGTACACTTCTCTTGCTCTTTGCACTAGGTGTCCTATAAAATGCGATTCTGTCCTCAGACTTTTAAATAGTTAAGGGAAATTCATTTTATTATTTCTTTAAAAAAAATACCACGAGAACCTTATGAACCTGCTACATCAAAGACTTTAACAATCTCATTTTTATTTTTAATTTATTTTTTGAACCATCAATGCAGCTTTAACTTAAAAAGCGTTTTCACTCAAATTTATTCATAAGTAAGACAAACACCCTGACAAAATGCAGATTAGAAGGGGTCCTTGTGAATCACAAAGACACAATACAGCGTGTTTGAAAAAAGAATTAAATTACTCTCTCTCTCTGAGATACGCATCTTATTCCTTCAATACCCAAACAACTGGGATAATTTATTTATCCAAGTCAATTAACAAAATTAAAAAGAAAAAGCATGTTCAAAAGGAAGAATCTTATCGGTATTTAAAAAGAAGTATGGTACCTGAAATAACCCAAGACAGAGCTTTGTAAACCCTAAGAGGTCCTTAAAAATCAGAGCTAAGAAAAGAAGACAAAGACAAAATTTTAACTTTTCTACATGGGAGAGGCACAAAGAGAAAGAAAATGAAATCAAAGGCTTTGTTACCACTATCTTGCAAATCACGACCAAGAAAATGCACCAAGGAGTAGAATCATCCTCTCCTCTCCTCCCTACTAAATTCTTCACGGGCAAGTGATTTCTGTAGGGGGGTGGACAGAACACAACTGAATTCTTCACTGAGTTCAGGATGAAAATCCTTGGCAGGAAAAAACACAAGGGTCTTCACACATCATGAATGGTTGACTAATGGCCCAATGTCACTGGAAATCACTCCTTAATCTTGACTGCAATGAAATTTAGTAAGACATAAGGACATGTATTGGGGGAAAAAACAAACCCATTTACACACAGTGATAAAATGAATTCCCAACGTGATACCATCGAAAACTTCTTATAGTAATGAACACTATTTTAGGACTTCTGTTTAAAAAACAAAACCACCTCCACTCCCTACAAAGGATGGATTCAGAGTAGGCATTTCTCATCACAAAGGAACACACCTGTAGAGTGCTCTGACAAATGACACGTATACAATTATCTCATTACTTTAGACAATAATTAACTTGCTTCTTTCCCTCAGGCTCAATATGTAATAATGGAATAACGCTAATACAAAACTAAATTAAAACAAGAAGGCATGTCCACTCTGTAAGAGCAGAGGCCATCTTTTTAGCTCATTATGGTTGTTTAAAGATCCTCTGTATTTGCAGGCACGTCACAAGGTTGACAAACTAAGAAGCAGGCTCGTACTGCTCCATTTATCACCTTCCCGTTACAACAGAGGTTTAAATACTGCACAGTGGTAGCAGAGATGGCGAAGCAGGAGTTTAGCCAACGTTTTTCTTCCTACTCAAAATAATGACTTACTGTCGCTGTTTGTCAAACACGGCACACAGTAGTTGCTTCATAAATGTTCACTGGTACTGATAACCATAAGGATAAGGGCATCTTTTGAGGAGAGACTCTGACAGACAGACAGATACAGAAAAGAAAGAGATACAATGGCAAGAACTGAATTTAAACTAAAAAAAGGAAAATCAGCAACAGGAAGTCCCAAAAGACTTTTTATGTTTTTGTCTAAAAAAGAGAAGGCAGTGAATTTTTCATAATATATATTTCATTCAGGTTTTTAATATTTATAACTGACACGTATGATTTATGAACAAAAATGTGAACTATGGAATTTACTTAGATTTGATTTACTAGAATCATCTTTATTAGATAAATTAATTTTTTATTGTCACATATCCAAGATGATTCTCTGCACATGAATTTTTACTAAGAAATAGTTTAAAAATTTAAATCCTATATGCGTCTAAGTTTTTACTGCTGAGCTATCATGTTTCTTTTTATGTTACTTATAAAGTTTATTTTTCAATCTGATGTCAAACAAGGCATGTGTGATTGAATCGATGATCTGAAATTACCTCTTCATTCTTTTCTTTCTAGGTTAAAAGACGCTCTATTCTCTCTAGGTTAAAAGGTGGTCTGTGCTTAATGAGGAAACTTATTCATTTTTCTTTTTGCCTACTTTTCATCTAAAATTTATTCGAGGAAGAGCCAGTTCAAATTTACATCATTTGAAGGAAAAATGCCAAATGCTCACCCTTCAAGATTGTATTTTTTACCTTCCTTTAGCATAAGCAGATAAATTCTCTGTGTCACTGCTGCTGAGTTTCCCTGCTATTTTTATTTTCTACTGACAGAATATTCAAAGCTGACAAATGTTGTAGAACAGACATAGTTATTAAAAGCTTCAATTTACAGCAAATAGTGACAGTTTGCTTTTGCTGCTCATAAAGCAAAATCTAAGAGGTGTAAATACACAGGGAAGGTGGGACAAACGTACTTTCGATCTTTCTAAAATATTTCCAATAAGCAATGCTCATTTGACGAATTATTCCAAAAGTATTAGTTTAGTCATTGATTCAAAAAAATAAAAACAAAATGATGGCTGAAAACTTTGAATAATACTTTAAAAACTTTACTTAGGGTCATCCTTTGTATCTAAGGAATGCTTTTAAAAAATCACAGATAATTTACTTAAAACACAAGATGGAGGGTTCTGTACTAATCAAGAGCCATCACCTATTTGCAGGAGGAAAAAAAACTCCAACAAGGCAAATAAGCAAAGTATTTCCTGGTTTGCCGCTGAGGTGAATTTCCTAAAATTGACAATCACCGAGACTTCTGGTACATTTTACTAATTTCTGAAATGAAGAAGGACTTGTGTACACAACTCTGGAAATTCTGTGTAATGGAAGACATGAGATGATGTCAAACTCCAAAATGCTTCTGATATGGAACACTCCAAGACCCTAACATGACCTTTTGGAGGCTGAATCACAGTAGTGGTGAACCATAAAACATACTGCCAGCAGAATTTAGTAACGGGAAGAGAGCCCTGGTGGTGGGGTGGGGGTGGGGAGGATGAAGACAGGAAAAATCATACAGAGACAGCAAGCAAATTGTCTCCCATTAAAAAGTCATATCATCAACAAAAGAGGCTAATTCAGAAAGTCTGTTCTGAGACTGTGGAAGAGGGACAGTCAACATGAGGTGGTGACGGACATACCCCAAACCAAGAAAATCAAAGAAGAATCTGGAGATTCTTGGAACCATAGCCAAAGACAGACAAGCTTCTGTCCAACTTCTCCAGGTGACGGGAAAATTCTATATCCTGATAGGGGGTGCATGATACGTAGATATATTCATTTGTCAAAACTCAAGAACACACTTGTGGTCTACTCATTATATTATGTAACTTCAATTTTAAAAAAACTTATAAATGTATTCCAACCATGTATCTATTTTATTGCATTAGATGCAAAATTAAGAGTCTTCCGTTAAATTAAAAAAACTTTCTTAAAGAGAAGAAAAATATAAAAGGGTAAGATAACAGGAGTGGAGCAGAGAGATAAACCATTAAACTCTGAGTCACCATTGGAAAAACATAATCTTTTCAGACACAAATGGTGCTCACAGGGGCAAGTGAAAAAAGGGAAGGAACGATGCCTCATATCTGTATGACTCGACATATATTATCTACCTTTAATAAAGAAGCTTTTGTTTAGTAAACTAGGCGATAAGGAACATCTCCGTTTTCGAGCTGATGAAAGACACAGAATAGTTCAGTGATGTGCCTAAGGATACACAATTAGGAAAGAGCCAGGATGCAAATAGCTCTCTCAGACTCCCACACATAACTCATCTCACAAAACAATACTCCGTGTGCATAATGTGTGTGTGGTGTGTAAAACATAAAAATAAGAGCCACTGTTAGCTTCATATAGTAGTGATGAGGCTTTCCGTCTCGCCTCCACACAGGATGGGAGAGTATAAATGTGCTGGAAACGATACACATGAACTAAAACAATCAAGAGTTCTTTTTCTTAAATATTCATTCATTCGGTGGTTTCAAGAGCTGCAACATTATACTTGGGTATGCAAATATGTATCAGCTAAATGCTTAACAGCCTAAAGAGCTCTCTGACTAGATATGTTGAGTATAATTTTACTCTCTTAGCACAATTTTTATTATGATTTCATTAAAGTTAGTAGTACTTAATTTTAGGAGGGGAGGCAGAAGATAATGCCAGACAAGACTGCGTTGCCTGTGGATTAGTTACTGAGATGTGCTTTTTGGGAGTCTCACAGACAGTGGGAAAGAATGGGACTCTCAAAGGGATTACACAGAAGTTCACTGAGGCCCAAATGTAACACCAGAGCTAATAGGTGCCTTGGCTGGTCCTGGAAGCAGTTTTTTCTCACTTACACCCCTTGGGTTTCTACACACACAAGTGGCCATGCCCTTCCTTCCACAGGCCTTCTGGTAATCTCAGCTGCCCAGCCGCAGTCGCAGCATGACCTCGAAGCACAAATGATTTGCCCAATGTGGTTCAGTGCGCTTACTCTGAACTTAAAACACCCCCCCGTCCCCCCCCCCACAATGAAGGAAATCGGTGTCAATTTCAAAATCGCAATCACTGATGCAACCCACATGCATCTTTCCTTCCTAAATGGACGCGTACATTGTGTGTTACTCTGTAAAACGCGCAAAATACAATCTGCTGATTAGTTGATGGATATTTCAGAATGTAATAAGGGTGTGACCTACCCATTTCAATCGTGACAATCTTTAAAATTCACTCTCAAATGGAATTTGTATGTTCTTCCGCAATGAGAAATGGAAGACCGGTTATGGGATGATAGATGCAAAACCATGGCCAACAACTAACGACAACCAAAAAGGGCAACACAGCAAAGTATGGTGCTTAAGAGCACGGGCCTCAGACTCCTGTTCAGAGCTGGGCTTCGTCACTCAGTAGCCCCATGACTGAGGGCAAAGAATCCAATTGGCCAAAGCCTCAGTTTGCTGATCTATAAAGTGGGGATGATTACATTTTCTTCAGCTTCATAAAATATTCTGAGGAATTAGTAAGAAAACTTACATGAAGGGCTTGGCAATAAAAGATGTGGCATATATGCTCAACAGTTACATCCTTTTTTTAAAAAAATTTTTTAATGTTTTTTATTTATTTCTGAGAGAGAGAGACAGCATGAACAGGGGTGGGTCAGAGAGAGAGGGAGGCACAGAATTTGAAACAGGTGCTAGGTTCTGAGCTAGCTGTCAGCACAGAGCCCGACGTGGGGCTCGAACCCACAAACTGTGAGATCATGACCTGAGCCGAAGTCAGATAATTTACCAACTGAGACGCTCAGGTGCCACAGTTACATCCTTATTATGTATAATTTTTATACGTATACACATATGCATAACAATGTATATATAACTCTAACAATTATTTGAATAGTGCTATAGTAACAAAAATGCAAAAAATGTTTCCTTTTTTTCCTTAATACTTTTTTTAACTATGAAATTTTATTAGAACGTTTATTTACAATGATGTGACTGAAATGTTAACTTGCAGGTTGTTAGAGAAAAATCAGACAGTAATGGAAAGCATAAAGAGAGAACAGACACCACATACAATCCCACCACTTGAGAAAACCATATATTTTTTTTTTTTGAGAGAGAGAGAGGAGGAGGGATAGAGTGTGTATGTGAGTGGAGAAGGGCAGAGAGAGGGAGAGAGAGAATCCTAAGCAGGCTCCACTCATCAGTGCAGAGCCCCATCTGGGGCTCAAACTCATGAACTGTGAAATCATGACCAGATTCAAAATCAAGAGTCAGGCACTTAACTGGCTGAGCCACCTAGCTGTTCTGAGAAAACGACAGATATTTAAGGTGCATCCTTCAAAGCTATTTTTCTTTTTTAATACAAACTTGCATGTAAGTATAGGTATATAGCCTTTTTAAACTCATAATATATTATGAAAATTCTCTAAAGCTATTCGTTTTAGACAACGTTAAATGGCTGTGTAGCATTTAATCCAGTAGCTGCATCATTATTTCCTTAATCCTATGTTGTGGGCACTCTGGTAATCCCAATCACTGCTACAAATGAGACTATGTTTTTGTTTACTTGCTTACCTGTTAAGGGTACTATAGTCCTATATAAAATAAAGTAAAATAAAGCAAATAAAGCGAGCTAAAGAATCCCATTTCTTTTAAGGCTTTAGCCAGTGACTGTCGGGTGGGCTTGCTATGAACCAAGTGATTTCTTGGTAACTTCAGAATTCCTTTCCATCACGCATCCTTGGCCAACCAACCATGTACAGCATATGCCCAATCACGTCCTTGAATTAACAGAGGTAAAACTGGAATGACTCACCTCACCTAACAGGAACGGTTTACGATGTATTTCCATACACACACTATGTAATACACAAAGAAGAGAGGCTTTAACAAAAGTGAGAAATTTTACTCAGGGCTTTACAGAAAAAACAATTGAAAATATATCATTTAATAATAATTTAAAAACCCTCCTAGTCTCCTGTACTATTTAATCAACAAAATTAGGATCAGCAGAAACAAAATGAGAGACCAGACATTTTAGACGTTTTTCAGCATGGTAAACACCTAAGAATCAAAAAGATAAATACTGTTCTGAGGAAAAAACACCCTTCACTGAAATCCTGGAAACATGCAAATAACAATATAGCTTCATGCACTCAGGCAACTGGTTCTTTATTCCGCAGAGATTTTTCTGTCAGTGTTACAAGCTAAAAACAAAATATGAATGACAAGGGCACATACTTAGCTGATGGAAAATACAGAGCCCAACAGTAACCACATTAATCTCTCATAGAGGTTATGTGACTTCAGGCAGAAATATTGATTCAGACCTAGTCTCCTGCCACCAAGTTTGACAAGTATTCTGATCTGAGCTGGTAGATTTCTCCCCAAAATGGTAACTTCCTATAACTCATCTGGCTAACCAGGTAACTAACTTGATTATCTCGTGTAATTCATGCATTAGGAACTTTTTAATAAACAGGTGCTGGATGATAAGAGTACGTATACACAGATCTCACGGGATACTGAGTTGTTCAAAAGCTACCAGTTGAAAGAAGCAGGTAACAGTGTAATTATTCTAGATTAGATTTTTAGCTTTGGGGGGTTTTCTCTTCATTTTCGTATTACCGTGCATCTTAATCATGCTCAACAACACAAACTATTCGGTAAACCATTCTAGAGCTAACTAACGCTTCTCAATTAGACTTTGGTGTTTGCCTGCATAATTCAGAGTTTGGAAAATTCTCATCTTGCCTCTCCCACACTTTCCTCCAGGGCCCCACGGCCATCCCCACAGACCGCTCTTGAACCTGTGATCATCAACGTCTGCAATCCTTCTTGGCCCATGTCACGGCAAAACATGATTCTCCACTGGATTCTTTTCTAGTGGATAATTGGGTTTTGTGACATGAATGTCTTCTCCTCCAACACAAGGAGCTTTAGTGGTTCATGCCTCTTCCTTTCCTCTAATCACTGTGTGTCTTGTTTTTCATTGTGCATGCAACTTGTATGTGAACTTCAATCATAACAAAAATAAAAGCACAATATATACGAAAAGACCATTCCTTAACATTTTCTTTTGAATTATTTAACTTGGGGGGTGGCATTAAACAAAACACAAAACAAAACAAACTAGTGTCATCAAGTGTGGTGTCAATCTTTCACAGCAGATCTTTCTTTCCTCTTGAAAATATAAACCAAGTCTGTCCCCGTGTTCAAGGCTTGACCAGAGAATATTTTAGCTTCAAAGATAACTTGGTGCTTATTAAGAAAGCAGGGTAACTTTCTGTTAAGTTACTTTTCGCCTCACATGTGATACAACGCAAGGCAAGTCAGACTCTATCAGGCTACCTGGGTCTTGGAAGGGAATGAGATGAGAAGAACATGAGAATCCCCACTACTCTCATCCTTCCACAAACAGTACTGTCCCAGATTTTAATCAGGCCAAACTAGTAGATATCAAAAGGGATCACTGTGGTTTTAATTTCCAGCTCTCTGATTACAGAGAACGTGGTCTTCCATGTTCATTCACCAGTCATGTTTCCTTTTCTTTAAAATGTTTATTCATACTTGTGACCTGTTGTCATTTTATTCATATGATATCTTTATCTGTTTTATATACTATTTCATCGTCAGTGATATGTGTTGCAAGATTACTCTCCCCACTGGGGCTTATTTTTTCAATTTGTTTAAGATACCCTCTGGGACACCTTGGTAGCTCAGTCCGTTAAGCATCCGACTTCGGTTCAGGTCATGATCTCATGATTCGTGGGTTCGAGCTGCACATCGGGCCCTGTGCTGACAGCTCAGAGCCTGGAGCCTGCTAAGGATTCATTCTTATTCTCATTCTTTCTCTGTGTCTGTCTCTCTCTGGGTTCAATGAAAATTCCACAGTTTTGGGGCACCTGGGTGGCTCAGTTGGTTAAGTGTCTGACTTCAACTCAAGCCATGATCTCACAGTTTGTAGGTTCGAGTCCCCCATTGGGCTCTGTCTGGGCTGACAGCTCAGAGCCTGGAGCCTATTTCATATTCTGTTTCCCTCTCTCTCTGCCCCTCCTCTGCCTCTCTCTCTCTCTCAAAAATGAACAAACATTAAAAAAGGAAGAACATTCCAGTTTTACTTTCCTTTTAAAACTTTGTTCCATGATTTAAAGATTCAAATACTTAATCTACCTGGAACTGACTTTCTGTATATGTCACAGTCTGGTTTCATTTTTTTTTTTTCTCCACACATATAATCTTGGAAGTGCATCGTTTATCCAACAGCTGCCCCTCTCTCCCCGATCTGCAACATGCATTCTGTCACAAAGCAAGTTTGCACACATGCGTGGCATCATGTATAGGCTTTCTATATAGTTCCAGGGGTTTCTTTGTCTACACTAATATACCTTAATCCCATAGCCTTAATTACTAGGCTAAAAAAGTAATTTTTTTTACTAACCTAAAAAAAAAAGGTTTCTTTTTTTTAATGTTTGAGAGAGCACAAGTGGGGGAGGGGCAGAGAGAGAGGGGATAGAGGATCTGAAGCAGGCTCTGTGCTCACAGTAGTGGGCCCAATATGGGGCTCAAACTCACCAACCATGTGATCATAACCTGAGTTGAAGTCAGATGCTTAACCAACTGAGCCACTCAGGACCCTCAGTTACTATAGGGTTATAATGGACCTTGGTCTCAGTAAGGCAAGATATCCTATCTCTCCTTTTCTGGTTCTTTTTGACTCTTTGCTTTTCCAAACAATTCTAGAACTAGCCTGTCAATTCAAACTATCTTTTCTTTCTGGTTGCCGTTAATGTCTCCTCTTTTCTCTTTGGTAGCCTGCAGTACCACTATGAGATGTCTAAATATGTATTTATGTTGCTTGCTACACAGTGTGTTCTCTCCATATGAGCATTCCAAACTTTCTACATTTCTGGAAAATTCTGTCTTGATACTTAAACAAATTACCTCCCTGCTACTGGGAAGTAATTTTCCATAGGACTCATTTCTGCATGTTTTGTGAACACAGGCACTGACAGCTTTGGTTCTGGGAAAACTTTCCAAGGGTATCTGTATAGTGAACAACTTTAGAAGACAGTCTCCCACTGGAGCAGAGAGCACATTTGTTCACTGTCTTAGAGATAAAATAATGTCTCCCTCCTGGCCAAAGAGGAGATTTGTTTAGAGTCCATTTTATTTTCTTTTTTTCAAAATTTTTTATTTTTTCAAAAAGTTTTATTTTGAGAGACAGAGAGAGAGAGAGAGAATGAATGAATGAATGAATCCCAAGCAGGCTCAGTGCAGAGCTGGATGTAGGACTTCATCCCATTAACCATGAGATCATGACTTAGGCAGAAGAGTCAGATGCTTAACCGACTTAGCCACCCAGGCACCTCTATAGTCCATTTTAAAAGACTGGGGGGGTGGGGGGGTCTCTGGATGTGACTCTGACTTCCTGCATGCCCCACTCACATCATCCCCAGGGGACTTGGGGGGTACAGGGAGCTGGCTTAAGCTTCATAGCTCAGGCTGCTTATTGCACTGTGAATAATAAGGTCCTTTGCGTCTGGCCCAGGAATCTCGCATCTTCCAATAGCATCTGTGAAATTGTAGCAAGCTCATTTATTAAAATAAAGACAGTATTTTCCTTACTAATTAAACTGTTATTCTGATGAAGTTTCAGAACCCCTCATTTCTGGACCACTTTCCCCACTTTCAAGATTTTAACACCTGGAATTCCAAACAGCCATAGATGCCGTCCTTTCCTTCTATCGGTCCTCTATCTTACTCACAATTCTTTCTCACCCCGGCTGTCTCTCTGCCCTTCATGTCAGGAGATGTCCTTCCTCATCTTTGAGTCCATTCAGCCTCTCTTCAGTTGTGTGTTATCTTCTACTTAATCCACTACTGAGTTTTTGTTTGCAACTATTCTTTTTTTATTCTTCTAATTTTATTTGCTTCCTTTACAGATTTTTCTTGATTCTGTTTGATGGTCTCATTCCTTGTTCAGTTTTGTTCTTAGGGACTTCCTGTGCATTGGTTTTATATTCAAAACCAGCATCCCAGTGTCCTTAGGCATGGGGGAGCTTACCTGTTTGTCATTTCTGTCGATTTCTGTGAACTCTGTCTTCTGTTATTCCCCATTTGTTAATTTCTGGATTGCTCTGCTGAGTTTCTGGCATGTTTTTACGGGTAACCTTGTATGAGCTGAATCTGCAGGACTTCTCAGGGAATAGTACTGTTAATGTTTTCCTCCAGAGAGGTCTTAAATGCTTCTATTTACCAGGTGTCAGAGGGTTCTGCCAATCCAGAAACTTTTATTTAAGTTTCTTAGGCTAGGATTCCCATGACCTTCCAAGAACTGTAGATTTACACCCCAGACTCATCTGAAAACAGGCTTACAGTGACAAATTCTCAAAGGAGACAATGAACACAACGATTACTGTTTTTCTTTCACTTAGACCAACAGCAAAGCAGTTTTCCTCATCTGCTTCCCTTTTCCTGGTGAGCTCATTTTCTTTCACCTCTACTTTCACCAGACGTATAGCTTCGGTCAACGTTCTTGCTCTGTGAGAGTGCTTCAGGTTTGGCCTTCCAACTTTATCCAGACCCCAAACCTCATCTTTTTTTTGCCCAAGGCAGTGAAGCTTCAAGTCCCTGATACAGGAATTCCCAGTAAGGCAGTTCTGGCCTCTTTACCACCCCACTTTGGTTTCTTATTACTATACAGACTTTTTGCCTTACAGACTTCCCTTACTCTCTTCCAAGTTCAACAGAACATCTACAAAGTAAGTTTCTCTGACTTTTTTCTGCATCTAGTCTTCCATGGTGAAAAGGCTTTCAGAATTATCTGCTTCCAATACACTATCATTTCCATGTTTTCTTTTTTGTCCACCCAGCCAAACAATGGTCATCTTTTCTTCTGCAAGTGCCTTTAGAGATGCTTGAAATTAGCTGACCATGCAAGTACACACAGGAGACTGAAATAACAGCTTTTCTGTAAACTACAACATTTAGACCAAAAGCCTTCTGCACCTCCCATGCAGCTGCTCTGCTCTGATACTACATTCATCAGGCTGATGTTTATATGTTCATAGGCTGAAGACAAAGTATTTTCACTGACCATTTTACCCCATGTGGCCAGGGTATCGATAGGTAGCACTTGTCTTTGAGAAACACAGATGAATGTTTTTGAATGAGTATCTCATAAAGCAAAAGACTGGAAGTCCTCATGATCTAATATTTAAGAGATACCATAAACTACTACCATATACTTGAAAGAGAAGTTTGCCTTAAATTTTGGTTGAATAACACAATACAGCTTAGCGTCTTATGATCCCACAAAGACTTCTCCACGTTCACTTTCTTAATAAAATTACACCATCCTTCTTGTATACATCCTGTCTTAACTCTTAAAAGACTTTTGGGCATCTTAATTTTGGCCATTTTTGGTCACAACTTTAAAAATATTTTTTTGGTGGGTACCTGGGTAGCTCAGTCACTCAAGCGTCTTACTTTTGATTTCAACTCAGGTCATAATCTCATGGTTTATGAGTTCAAGCCTTACATCGGGCTCTGCGCTGACAGCATGGAGCCTGCTTGGGATTCTCTGTCTTCCTCTCTCTCTGTCCCACGTGCTCTCTCACAAAAATAAATAAACTTAAAAAAAAGAAGTATATTTTTGGTTACTGGAAACATGAAAAAAATCAGGAAATATAGAGAAGAATCAGTAAATGAAAACACTATTCAAATTGTGTGTGTTTAAAGCAAAGATGCTTCCAGACTTCAATTAGTTAGATATTCTCTGATAGTTCATATGCTAATTCATGCTTATTTTAATTAAAGAAAATACTAGAATCACTTTTTGTCATTCTGAAAATGAAGAGACAAAATAATAAAGGAATCAAGCAAAAGAGGACTATTCTGTGGCGTTAAATAGAAGATTAAATTTGACTATAAGCCATGACTGACTGGGGTGTTGGCTGTGGTGACAGTTTGGGGGGCACCTCTCAGCAGTCTTTCAAAAGCTCCTCTAAGTCTGAAAGAATGAAAGCATATTTACTCAGTATTAAAAGAAAGAAATGGGAGCCAGGAATCATGACATAATGAAAAGCCCACTCATGGTCCTTGGACTGCTGCTTTCTCTTCACGTGGCCTGTACACCTTGCAGTGTCCGCCAGCCACTCCTCTAGGGGTCATGACTAGACCTGCAAACATGTCCACTACTGTTCTGAAACGCTTTTTCTTTATAGTTACCTTTTTTTTTTTTAAATGTTTTATTTATTTCTAGGAGAGAGAGAGAGAGACAGCATGAGCAGGGGAGGGTCAGAGAGAGAGGGAGTCACAGACTGAAACAGGCTCCAGGCTCTGAGCTGGCAGTCAGCACAGAGCCCGAAGCAGGGCTCGAACTCACGAACCGCGAGTACGTGACCTACGCTTTTTCTAGAACGGTCCATCCAAAGCTATCCTGCTCTGAACCAGGGTCACCGTGTGTTCGTGTTCACCAGGAGGAACATGATTTGTAACTGCCTCGCTCGGTTCTGTCCCTTTTCGTGCCCTCTGACAGAAGAGTCTTTATCTTGGGAAGATGAAGGGGTTGAAAATAAAGATGGATTACTATTTTAGGTCATAATTCGCTTATTTGGGGAATCTACTTTCTTAAATGGAAAGAGCTGCAAGCTGCATCAAGACTCTTTGAACATTTCCTCCTAATGCTCCTGGTAATGGGTTAAAAATATTCTTCAATTAAGCCGCAACACAGCTCTGCAGAACAAGCCTGGGACCATTAGCTCTCCCGCTGTGCGCTCGGGGCAGGAGGCTGGAGGGCTGCGAGTGGCGCCAATGACCAGAAAGGTCACAAAAATCGCCACTTGTGGAGCTGGAACCTACCGCCTGTGTCGTTAGTGCGCAAAGGTCACCCACTGGTCTTTCTCAGTCTCACACATGGTCTCCATGAAAACACACAAGAAGGAGTCCACTTGGCACACCCCACAAGGTGGCGTGACCACAATCTTGTTACTTTAACCACAAATACCAAAGTGCAGCTGAGTGGGAAGGCGAGTGCCTAACCCCGTGCTGTTAAGGAGGTGAAATCAATCACTTCTTTTCATTTTTTCCTTTTGTGCAAGACTGGCCCCAGACTCAGGGCAGTCGGTATCTCCAAGAAAGAGAATGCCCAGGTGGGCAATGGGGTCCTTCTGGGAGGTGGTGTGTAGTGGGGCACTTTCAAAGGAGAGCAAGTTCAACTAAAATATGCTCCAGGAATCCCAAAAGGGACTGGGGTTAAACATGCCTCCATGAACTCTGTTTACGATACAAACACTGACCTTTCCTTTATTGAGAATTTTATAGAACCCACTAAAACATAATAGCTCAGAAGCATCTAATGCATCTCCTTTAACACATGACTCTGATTTATAAGGAAGAAACGATTCATTTTAATGTTAGAAGTTTATGAGATCTCCAGGGTAGTTCTACACAACTTCGAGGACATTCCCTTTTCTGAGGACTATGGCTATTGCCCTGTCGAGGCACTCAGAGCTGCTCACACTCACTGAGGACAGTGCTAGCTCGAGGACAGTCAATAGTTTTCTCCAGGACACTTGGGTGTACAGAAATCTATTTCTAGACTATTAACAACCATTAGGACATCAAATCAAGAGGAGCTAGAAGTGTTATACACTGGATAAGAAGTCACATAACATAACCCAATGACATCGAGGACAGGTTCAATGAATGTTCCTGTGGATAAGCCAGCATTTTAGTAAAACAGATGGAACACTTAACTTTGAGCCAGAAGACTTGGGTTAGAATCTGCTGTCCTGGCTTGGTAATCATGGAGCAGTCACTCAATCTTTTACAGCTGACTTTTTCATCCACATAAAGAGAGAGGGGATTAAACTAGACTGTCTAAGACTTCTCTGAACTCTCGTAAAATTAACATTCTATAGTTTAAAAAGGTTTTATTTTTCCTTCCTAACATCGTCTTCTGAATTTGTACCAATTTAGAGATGTGTTCTTGGAGGTTAATATCTCTATGTACTTTCTTGCTAAAACCGTAGCCCAGTTTGTGCATTCCATGATTTACAATTAACATTAATAGTACTGCATCTGATATTTATTAAGTGTTTACTATATGTCCAACACAGTTCTCAGTGCTCTATCTGCATTATGTCATAGAATCTTCTTTAACATCCGTATAAGGCAGACACTATTATCATTCAATTCTACAGATGATATAGTGCTCAAAAAGTTAAATAAAATAAATAACAAGTGGTGGATTCAGGATATGAAATGATGGCATTCTGGCCCCACAACTCACCATCACAACTACTGTCACACTGACCACAGCAACTCATGACTCAACAAGTAATAAATAAAGTAAACACAGTTCTCCATAAAAATCTACATAAAGATTATGAACTTCTACTATTTTTCTATTATTCTGAAGACTATACATCTTGTTCAAATTTTCAGGTAACAGGAATATTTTAATACCTAAAGATGAATGATACAATAACTTTTCATATTAAATAAAGATTTTTGTCTGAAATACATTCCCTAAAGAAGAAAAACTTGTAATTTTCCTATGGAGATAGATGATTTCTTCTAAAGCTATGTAAAAGATCACATTAGCCAAAACAGAAATGATTAAATATGTATTTGGGAGATGGTGATACTGAAAATATTCCATGGATCATTCTAAAATTTAGAGAAAGTTCTATTACAGTGGCATGATAAAATGGACAAGATAATATATTGAATCAAGGAACAAGAACTCAACAGTTCATCTGGGCAGCTACGCAGTTATGAATAATTTTAATAAATATGCAAAGCTGGTATTCTGCCACATAAAATAGCTAGTCAATTGTGAATCTGAAATATATTTTTAGACTATAATGTATCTGTCCTTGGAATTAAATAATTGATTGTCACTTTCATGAATACTACTATTTTTGATTTTAGGATATCTGCATCTTTCTTAAGATTAATTCTAGTCTTTTCACCATTTTATCTGTGACTGTTTTATAGATTAATTTTATAACTCCATTTTTATTCTACAGCTAGGTTTTTGCATACCAGAATACATTGCTGATCACTTGCCAAATGCATCTCTATACCCTAGAGATAACATTGATGAACTAAGTTCAAGGATATGACTTGAAATAATAAATCCTACCTGCACCACACAAAATATATACAAGATGACATACATGTAGAAACTAGTGCATCTTAAAGACCAAAGAAAGGCCAAAGAAGGACTCACCTCCTGCTGTAATTGAATGAGGACATTAACAACTGTACCCTCGAATTACATGCTAATTTGAAAATATTTACTCCAGCCTTTCCTAATGGTCCATACCCAAGAGACTGGTTCAGATAGTTATGTTAACTACCACCATATCATAAAGACTCTGGATCCGTCTTGTTCTCAAGGATAAAACCAACAAGGTTTTCATCCTCAGCAAAGATGAAACTTATACTTGGCTGCCTATCTAGTCAAGACATCGATCTTAAGAAAATCAGCTCTGGAAAGCAATAAATTTTTCCAGATTCACTTTTCTAACTGTACTTAGTATGGGTACCAAAAAGTAGGGAATAAAAATTAAGAGCCGTGGATATCAGGTGAGACTCTGTCTTGGGTCTTAAGCTACATCACCTCTAAGCCTGTTTATTATAATTAAAGCTCCTCAGTTACTGAGTACTTACCTACTGACATGAACTAGTGTGCACCAGCTGTGCATTTTCTCACAGTTCATCTAACAGTGCAACTGTACTACAGCACCACAGGCAACTGTATGACAGGCCTGTGATTAGAAAAATACGAAAAAATACAGCAGTAACTCTACATATGAAAAAAATGTATGCAATGAGCCTGCTACATGTTATGAACTTAGAAGCTAAAGCAAAAACAGGAAGTCAAAAGATACAGGATCTCAGCCCTCCTGTAGGTTACAACACAGTAGGAAAAAATGTATCACATAATCCCACAGATAAATGTAACATTGTAAGAGCAGTAAGTGCCAAGACAGGCACAAGGTATCAAGGTATCTTGACAACAGACAAGTGTGGTGAGGTGAGCTCAGACCTTGAGTAAGACTGTGTTTGAATTCGGGTTCTAGCACATATTAATTATATCCCTGGTCAAGTTAGTAAGTGCCCCTGTATTTCAGTTTCTCCCTCTGCAAAGAGCAGCTAACAGTATCTACCTCACAGAGTTGTTAACAATGATTAAATAGTAAGCGCTCAGTAAAGAGATGTGGTTGCTTTCTGCTACTGTAATTATCTGATCTTATCAAGGGGTGAGGGCAGTGGGGTAGACTCCTCAGATAAAGACTTAAAATTTGTACAACAGGGGGGAATTAACCAGTCACGGGGGGAGGATGGGTGCTGGGTAGGAGAAATATTTCAGGCACTTGGAGAGGTTTAATGAACATATTACATGAACTAGCTAGACAATCTTAGATCATTTCATCATTTGGGGATTTAATTTCATCACCTAAAAAAAAAAAAAAGGAGGGAAATGAGATAATCTCTATGATTTCATGATCTTTATAGCTCTATAAAATTTGAACACTGGAAATAGCATTGGAAATAGATTTTAATTGAACATGTTTTGTTTCTTTTTCTAGTTCTAAATGCTGCCCAAAAGGCCTCAGATGTAAATTTTAAGACCATTCCCACTTTATCTCCTTTCTACTCCCCTTGTTCTGATCTCCCTCATTATTAACTTTCCTACATCTGTAAATAAAAGTAATCGCACTGCAGTAACCTTGTTTTTCAGCTGTGAAGGTGGTTTATATTTCTCAAACTGTGATGTCAATTTTCTCCTTCTGGAGTACCATCCATTGACATGATTCCAGGCAGTTATGTTTTATCAAAAGGACTTCTGTATATAAAAATTGCCAGATGTTTAAATTTATGTTTATATTTACCAAACTGCTGATATAACATTATATATATTTATGGCCAAATTTTCCTCCTTAGTTGGCAAGCTGGTGTCTAGTTAAAAGAGGGGCCCTGGGAAGACTTAGCCAAAAGAAATGAACTCTATCTCCAGCCTAATTGGCTTCCTAAATTCTAGGACTATAAAACCTCACCCTTATTAGATCTCTCTACATTTAGGATAATCCAGAAACCTCAAATTCAGGGTATGTAACACCAAACTCATCTTTCATTCCCTCCTGCCCCGCCTCTTTCGTGACCTCCTGTGTCCCATTGGTCAGCACTGTCAGCACCATGGATAACTCTATGGGCAATTTTAGCTCCAAAGGTGGAATGAAATAAAAGAATCTTTCACAGTTTGGTGGGGAGAAATGGGTGGAGGGCATGGGATTTGAGCCATTTTTATTTTCTTTTTTAAGGTCAAATAACGTAATATGGAGCTTAACAGGCACTATCTCCACAACAATTCTATGATAGAGGCACTAAAAATTCTTCATTTTATTTAAAATATTGTCAACTTTATTTGGAAAAATTTTACCCATCCTCAAAAGTCGAAAGAATAGTATAAGTTACCATGTACCCATCCATCCAGTTTCAAAAACTATTTACACAGGGCATGTTCTGTTTCATTCATGTTCATTTTTACTTCTCTCCTTAACAACTATGACCAAACCTAAAAATTCCTTACTCTCATCAAATATCTACTATCCAAATTTCCTGATTATCTAAAAAATCTTTTTGTATTTTGTTCGAATGAGATTTTCTAAAAGCATTTTGAATGTGTTTTAATAAACTGTAGTTATTATTCTTACTGATATCCAAACTGTCCCAATTTTGGCCAGTGGGAGGATCTTCAACCTGTCATCTCGAATTCTTCTGACACAGTCTTTGAGAGCTTCTTTGCTTTCTAGATTGACAGGATATTACAGGCTCAGTTGTACCTTCTCCTGATAAACACCTGGAATTAGCCTTTTTATTTTTATTTTTTTTAAAGATCTCAGAGTTCTTTTAGTGACAAATGGTATTTAAAGACAATAATTCAGGGGCACCTAGGTGGTTAAACATCTGACTTGAGCTCAGGCAATGATCTCGTGGTTCCTGAGTTCGAGCCCCACACTGGGTCCCTGATTATCCTCTGTCCTCCCCTCACAACACTCTCCCCCCACTTATGCTCTCCCCAAAATAAATAAATAATTAAAAAATAAAGACAACAGTCAAGAAGGTAAGAGTGGTATTGCTACTGCATTGGCATCTTTTTTCTAGGTCTCTTTGGTGGGCAGGGAAAAATCTATTCTTTTAAAAGGTGAAAAAAATCATTAGTTTTTATTGTATTTCCAATTCTAATTTATGACTGTAGGATTTAACTTCTCTAATTTTTGTATCTCCTTACTCTTTTGCTGAAAATCTTAATCCCTAATTACATTAACATAATTACTCTTTGCTTTATACTAAATACACAATCATTTCAAAAACAATGTCAATGTTATTACTAATAATATATCTGAAAAGGTATTGTTTTCTCCAGTTCTTTTCGTCATAGGAGTTTAACAGAATGCAAAACCAAATCACTGTATTTTTCAGGTCATTTAAAAACAGGTTTTTAACTGTGAAAATAGAAGTATCACCAAAAAATGCACAAAATATATGTGCATTTAACTAGAACTTAAAAAGAACAATCATGTAACCATCACTTAGGACAAGAATGAAAACAAGGTAGAGTCACTCTCCCGGACATCTCCTCTGTTTCCTCCACAGTTAATCAGTATCCTGACTTTTGTGAGATATAAAAGTGATCCAAATAATCATGAGATGAAAACTGTAATGAGATAATTAGGGAATTTTAATTCAAAGTAATGAAACAAGATCTAAAATGACACCCAGAGAGAAAACAGGACTAAACAAATGAACAGAAGATAAATCAGCTGTAGAACAACCACAAGAGGCTAAAACATGTGTCCACAGAGTCCTGAAAAGCGAGGCAAGGCTTGTGGACAGGGATGGGGAGGGAGAGTGTTTAGAAAAAATATTTGTAAAAACAATGGCTGAAAATTTTCATATTTGATGGAAACTACAAACCCACAGATCCATTAAGTTCAGCAAGCCCCAAGCGCGCACGCGCGCACACACACACCAAAAAAAAAAAAAAAAAAAACAGAGGAAAACTACACTAAGGCACATTAAAATCAAATGCTCAAAACCAGTGATAGACAATCTTAAAAGCAGCCAAGGTTGGGGGGCAGGGAAGGAAGAGGAGAAACACAGCAGATTTCTTGTCAGAAATAATTCAAGTGAGAGACAGTGGAACAAACCTTTAAAGCACTGAAAGACAAAACCTGTCTAGCCAAGATCCTATATCAGTGAAAGTATTCAAAAAGTAACATAAAATAAAGTGTTTTGGAAGTATTTGAAATCTGAAATAATTCATATGTGGAAGATCCACATAATCAGGAAAGCTAACGGAAGTCCTTCTAATAAAAGGAAAAAAAAATCATACTAGATAGAAATACAGACCTACACAAAAGAGTGAAGAACACTAAAAATGCGTAAATACATAAATGCCTAAATACATAACAAAGTATACAAGATGCTTTACTTCTATTTAGATCTCTACAAAAGAGATTTCACTGATAAAAATAATAAAAAATGTAATGTGGATGTTATAACATTAGAAGTGAAATGTATGACAACAAAAGTGCCTGGAGCATGAGATACCCAAGTATATATATATTTTTTTAATGTTCTATTTATTTTTGAGATAGAGAGAGAGAGACAGCATGAGCAGGGGAGGGTCAGAGAGAGAGGGAGACACAGAATCTGAAACAGGCTCCAGGCTCTGAGCTATTCCTCGGCACAGAGCCCGACGCAGGGCTTGAACCCACAAACTGTGAGATCATGACCTGAGCCAAAGTTGGACGCTTAACCGACTGAGCCACCCAGGTGCCCTCCAAGTATATTATTTTAAAGTTCTCCCACCTCTATGTGAAGTGATAACATCACTGTGAAATGTCAAAGACATAAATTATCAACACTAAAGCACACCCTAAAATTAAAGAGATGAAAGAGTGCAGCTAGTAAGCCAACAAAATGATAAAATGATGTCTTAAAAAATATACAATCCCAAAGGCACAAAAAAATAAAATTGGGAAAAAACAGGTGGAATAAGAAAAAAATATATACTAAGGGATAGATTCAAATCTGTTTACATCACTAATCACATTGTGTAAATGGTTAACACTCCCCAACTAAAAGAGACTGTCTTATGAGATGGAAAAATGGGTCCAAACTATATGCTGCCCATGAGAAACTCACTGTAACATAAAGATATAAAGAAGTTAGAAAGCAAAAAAGGAAAACGATATATCATGCTTACATTAATGAAAATTAAGAAGGAGTACAGCTACACTAATTATTTGGCAAAGTCGATTTCTGGCCAAAGAATGCTACTAGAGCTAAATCATTTCACTTCATAATGTAAAAGGAGTCAATCAACAGGACATAAACAATCTAAATATTTATAAATCTAATTACAGAGTCTGAAACTACATGAAGTAGAAACTGACAGAGCTGAGAAATTGACAAATTCATAATTATAGTCTGAGATTTATACCCCTCTCTCCATAACTAAAGAACAAGTAGACAGAAAATCAGAAAGGACACAGAAAACTTAATACAATCAACCAATCTGCACCCAAATGGTGTAGAAAACACTGAATATCCATATGCAAAAATATGAACTTTGATCCATACCTCACACCATTTAGAATATTAACTCAAAATGCATCAAAGGCCTAAATGCAAAACCTAAAATTATAAATCTTAGGGACTAAAACAAAGGAGACAATCTTATTAACTTGGATTACACAAGGAATACTTAGATAGGACACGAGAAGTACATTCCATAAAAGAACAAACTGATAAACTAGATTTCAACAAAATTACAAAGTTTTATTCTTCAAGAGACACTGCTGAGAGAATGAAGAGACAAATCACAGAAAGATAGAAAAGCTTTGCAAAGTGTACAACTGACAAAGCATCTGTATCTAGAACATATAAAGAATCTCAAAAGAATAATAAATATTAACTAATGGATAGATTTGAACAAAAATTTCACTGAAGAAGGTACAGGGATGGCTAAAGCTCAGCATCATTTTTCAGCAGCAGATAAATGCAAATCAAAACCATAGTGGGAACCTACTAGAATGGATAAAATTGAAAACAAAAAAACAAAAAAAAACCAAAAACCAGCCACAGCTAGTGTTGACAAGGACATGAAGGAACAACACTCATGAAGGAACAACACTTAGACATTGCTGGCTGGTATATAAAATGATTGCACCATACTGAAAATGGTTTGGTAGTTACTTGGAAGGTAAATCTATACTTACCATATGGTCCATCCACTGCATTCCACATGAAAAATGACAGCACATGTCCAAAGACGTGCACACAAAAACCCATCAAAACTTTATTTGCAACAGCCTCAAAATGGAAACAACCCAAACATCCACAAACAGGCAGCTGGATAAATGAATTGTGGTATCCCCACTCCATGGACAACTAAACAATACAAAGAAGTAAACTACTGATACATGCAAGAGCAATTCTCAGAATCACTATGCTGAACGAAAGGGGCCAGTTAAAAAAAAAAGAGTTCACACTGTATATCTCTTTATAATACTCTATCAAACACAAATGTATAGTTAGGAAGTAGATCGGTGGTTACCTGCAGATGGGCTAACATGAGTGAGGGCATGAGGCAGGGGGAAGGTCCACACGGAGGCACAAGCAAACCTCTGGGCATGACAAATTAGTTCACTGTTCTGATTCTGGTGACTCACCTACAAGTGTATACCCACATCAAAATATATTCAATTATACACCTTATATATGTCGTTTACTGTTTAACAACTGCTCGTCAATAAAGATGTTAAATTAAAAAAAAAACCCAACAAACTGGCCCAAGTCACAAAGCTAGCAAAAGGTCAGAGTAGGATTTGAACCCACTGGTCTCCTGCCTCCTGGAGGTTGCTTATTCTCCGAAGTGCATAGATAGGCCTGATGTTTAAGTGACTAAGCCCTCCTCTTCCTGGGTTCCCTTCCAGGTAGTACCAAGAGACGTTTCACTATTTACATTTCCTTTGGGAGTACTCAGAAGCCCTGTGGGTTTGTGAAAATGCTTCTCCAGGGTCCCAAGTTTGACCAGCGCAAGTGTGCATGTCCAGAACCTGTCAAGGCGCTGAGCCCAGAATAGGCTGCCACTGGCTGGGGTTCTGACGGCTGCCACACAGCCTCTGGTTCTCTTTCGTAATGGAGGCAGGTACGTTTATTGCCGAAAGCGCGAATTCTGGCATAACGTAACAGAGCGGTTACAATTCTTTCATTCAGGCGCTCTTGTTTGGTGGCACACGTAAATCAAAACTACGTCACACTATTGCCGTATCGACTTACGGAAAACACGTACAATGCCATCCTTTGCCTTCAACACACAGTTAACAGTAAAAAGTCGAGGAAGAGAATTTTGTGTGAAATCTACAAAACTAGTGAAAACGGTGAGAAAATTTAGTATCAAACTTGGAAGTAGTGCATTGGGAGGACCCTTCTGTGCGCAGACAAGCCAAACATTTCTACGAGCACAGAGCACTCCTCACCCTGCTGGGAAACTCCTGAGTTCAGCAGGTCAGACAGCACACCAGGGCCCAGGGGAGGGAGATGGGGAATGGCAGGCAGCCTACCACACATTAGGGCTCCTTCTCACTGCAGCTGATGAGAAGTCTTCTGCTTCCCCAAGGCTGAGTGACTACTGAGGGCTTCTCTATACCCTAGAGAAGGGTACACATCTACATTTTTATGTTCAGAGAAAGGGCTCTAAGTACTTTTTCTGACGTGTCCACAAACCTTATTTTGAGGGCTGGGGCAGGGGTGGGAAGAACTATCTCCCACTCTCTTCCTTGTGCTTTGCTCTCTGTTTCTAAGCAATTGCTATAGTTCAAAGCCTGCCAATTCACCTCTACAGAGTCTTGCATGCCATCATGAGGGAAGACAGTAGCTGCACCTCCATCGTGGGGTGCCCGGGCAGCCAGGAGCTGGGTCCCTCCCACCTACCCCCTATCGAGGTATCTGTTAGAGGATGGAGCCCAGCTGATTCAAAAGACAGAAACAAAAACAAGCTAGCGGACTGAGTCTAGGTCAAATACCCCCTTAAAGGCCCTGCTAGTTAATTCCACATTACCCTCAAAAATTCCATGTGTGGGATTTCTTTCAAAGCCTGGCTAAGAAGAGTTACTAGATTTGATGGGGAAGGGCTGGCTCGGGAAGGCTGCAGTGCTGGAAACATCACAGAAACATTTGTGGCAATGGAAGCGCCACTAATAATATCACAAAGTCTTAGCAGCTCAGACACGAGAAGAAAAAGGGAAACACTTAAAAATGTGTAATGGATGTGCGACAGAAGGTTTTTAAAAATGTTCCTCCAGCAGCAATGCCGAACCTACAGACAGCAACGTATGCTTGAAAGAATGAGCACCCTCATTCACTGAGGATTTCGAGAGCGGAGGGGTGCCAGGTACTGAGGCTCCTGGCGACACACAAGTGCACACAGTCCCAGCCCTCGGGGGAACCTCCATTCTAGATGTTAGAGGCAGGGGTGCGTGGTGGGGTCTGTTTTAGACAGAGTGACACAGAAGGTGTTTTGCTGAGCTGACATCTGAGCAAAAACTTGGGGGAACGAGCCAAACGTCATTCGGAGACTAAATCCAAGAGTAAAACTATGTGTGTTTAAAGACAAATATTCATGCCCAAGAAAATATAGAGGGAACACATACCAGAAGTTCAAAAGGTTGTACTGGTGGGTCTTCCCTGCTTTCTTGTTACTGCCTTTTAACTGAATGGGAGTCTATTCAAAACCAGGTGACCTACACCTTAGTATTACGGAGTGGGCCACACTTTTGGTTTTCTCACTATAAAACCCAGAAGGAAATTACTATTTCTTCCTCTTTTTAGATGCTCTGGGGACAGTGACAAGGTTTTCTAAACTTAACACACTTGGGAGCTAATTCCAGAACACCTGAGGCCAGGGCCAGGAAGCAAATGAAGACATGCAAACATGGAGTCACTAGTCACGTAAACACATGCGTGGCTGAGCACGTAGAACTTGGCAAAGGCGGAACTGGATTAATAAACTCCAGTAACTGGGGCGCCTGGGTGGCTCAGTCAGTTAAGCGTCAGACTTCGGCTCAGGTCATGATCTCACGGTTCACAGAGTTCAAGCCCCCCATCGGGCTCTGTACTGACAGCTCAGAGGTTGCAGCCTGCTTCAGATTCTGTGTTTCCCTCTCTCTTTGCCTCTCTCCTGCTCATGCCCTGTCTCTCCCTCAAAAATAGATAAACATTAAAAACATTTTTTTAAAGAAAGAAAGAAAAGGAAAGCAAGACACAAATAAGAGATCACAGGGAAAATGTGGGATGGACTGTACCAGCCAATCTGATTTCTGTCACTGGTACAAGATGATCTGAGGAAGACAGGAGTCCACACTGATGCCCAAAGAGATAAATAATATAAAATAAGGTAGAGAGATGTCACACACTAAAGTCCAACTATGAAACAATATAATGTGTAGTCCACAGTAGGTGAATATGCACCCACTGAACCAGAGAGGGCAGTTGGCGGGATACTGGATTTGGGTTAGAGCAGAACTGCTCCCCCAGGAGGCTGTTAGATCAGAATCAGGGTACATACAGGAAGACAGGCTTTCATACAGTTTTGGGACAATTGAATGTTATATCCTATGCCTTCAACCATAGGATGGAGATATGGCCCTACAGCGTGCTGGGTTTAAAAATTTTTTTTTCCAGTGTTTATTTTTATTTGAGAGAGAGTGGATCAGTTAGGGAGGGACAGGAAGAGAGGGAGACACAGAATCTAGAGCAGGCTTCAGGCTCTGAGCTGTCAGCACGGGCCCAACACGGGGCTCGAACCCACAAGCTGTGAGGTCATGACCTGAGCAGAAACTGGATGCTCAACCGACGGGCTAGATTTAAGAACAGAAAAGCTGAATGATAATGACTGTACCATTAAGCATCATACATTAACTTCCCTTTGAGAATGTCAGTGTAATTTCAGCATTTCCTTTTTCTTCCCATATAGTGCACAAAAGCAACAAATAGAGTATTAGTTTTTTTTAATAAATTCTTTTTTAAATGTTAATTTATTGAGAGAGAGAGAGAGAGGGAGAGAGAGAAAGGAGTAGGGGAGGTGCAGAGACAGAAAGGTAGAGAGAGAATCCCAATCAGGCTCCAGGTTCTCAGTGTGCAGAGCCCAACGTGAGACTTAATCTCATGAACTGTGAGATCAGGGCCTGAGCCGAAATCGATCGGACGCTTCACAGACTGAGCTGCTGAGGTGCCAAAAGTGCTCTGTTGAGTAAGATTGATGGAGTGTGATCTCTGGTTCTACCACTCGGGTAAACCTTGGTCATTTTACTTAATCTACAACTCTCCATTTTCTCATCTGAAAGCCAAGTGAACTAACACTTATTCCTACGGGGTCATAAAACTGTAGGAGATGAAGTCTGCAAGGAACCTGTCAGGGCCTTGACCACAGCAGGAAGTTAATGAATGCCAATTCTCTCTCCTCGGTGTCACTGAGGAGACTTCTCTCACTCACTAATCCACCTGGATATTAGTCCATGAATAAAAGAAAAATGGAGGAAGCAGGGAGGGTACTGGACACTATCATGTTCTGAATGTTTCTAGTAAAAACTTGTATAATGTATTCACATGCTGGTCTTGAAGGAGCATTTGCCTCGTCTCCCGTTATTTCTTTTTCTAATCATGTTTCAGTATAAAAATAATAAAGATAATAAAGATAAGTTTCATTCCCTCAACCTAATGACTGGCATAGTCCTTGTGGATCTGTCTTATTAACTAAACTTCTAAAAATAAGAAGTCTGTTCCAGAAAACTAGAAAAAAAGTACAGTTCCAAAATGTTAAGTATTTCAAAGCAAAAACCGTTATTAGCAAAATTTACATTCCTCAGGAATTATCTAGAATTTTGTACCAAAATAAATTCGCTAGTTGCAAGACACAGTCTATTAAAAGATCACCACTCACGCAGTCTCTATTGAGAATGCACAAGAACAGATTAAAAATGCTCATAATCTCACATAAACAGTCTGAAACATACACGTCATCTTAGTTTACAGCCAAAAAATTTAAATGAGAGAGAAGAATTATAAGGAAAAAAATCCATGTGTCTTGTATGGGAACCTGAAGCCTAATTTCATCATCTCATACGCAATGAATTCTTCCAACATCCATTCTTCCTTCTTTTAAACTTTCATGACATTTCAAATACAGGAAAACTTACTTTCAATCACTTCAACTCTAAGGTGGGAAGAGTCCTATTTAAAGAAATTCAATGCTAAAGTACATTTCGTACATTTTTGTTGTTGTTGTGTTTTTTTCCTTATTCTACTTGGTTACATCTTTGTGAATGACTGCCTTTTTCCATTTCACATTAGATTATGACAGAAAAATGGATTGCTACAGGTTCTTCCAAGGATACAGAAAAGCCTGATGCTATCTGTGACATATTATAAGAAAAAATCTAAGATTTCACAATACTTAAGTCAAGAATAGAAATGATCACTGCATCAAATGAGAAACCTTCTTTCAGCTCTCTTTTAGAGAGCCTCTTTCTAAGATTCAGGACACATTAGGTAGGTTAAGGCATACGTGGTTAAAGAGAGACTGGTAAAAAGGGCTCTACTCATTCGAGGCAAATGAATGGAAAAGAGATATCACAGAAGACAAAAACTGATCATAGGCATGCATGCTGCAGACATAGTAAGGGTCTGGTTCCAGGAATAAAGCAAATACTTATAGACTTATTTCAATCAAGTAAGTCAAATGGATTTTCTGGTTTCCCAGTGCATATAAAAGACATTACCTTGTACTTTATTAAGTGTGCTGTAGTATTCTGCCTAAATAAACACGTATTTTTGCTAAATATGGTGACCATCCTGTTAGCTTTGAGTGAATCCTCACCTTTGCTGGTGGAGGGTCTCACCTCGATGTGGATGGCTACCGACCGGTTAGGGTGCTGGCTGCTCGATGCCGGGGTGACTGTGGCAATTTCTTACAGTAAGACAGCAATGAAGTTTGCCGCCTAAGCAACTCTCTTTCACCAACAATTTCTCTCTATCATGCGATGCCGTCTGAGCATATTACCCAAAGGAGAACTTCCTTCAAACTTTAAGACAATCCTCTCAAGCCCTACAGCTACTGTATCAACCAAGTCTGGGTAATCATCTATACCCTTGGTTGTCGTTGTGAACAATCTTCAAAGCACCTTCACTTCACTAGTAGATCCCTCCTTAGGGAAACACATTCTTTGCTCATCCATAACAAGCAACTCTTCATCCAGTCAAGTTTGACCATGAGATGGCAGCCATTCAGTCCCATCTGCAGGCTCCACTCCTAATTCCAGTTCTGCTATTTCTACTGTCTCTCTCAGGGGAGGGAGGCCAGAGGAACAGCCAGTCAGTGGGTGGGTCAGAACACACACCACCTACCCGTTCAGTATGTTGTCTTACACGGGCGCCATTCATGGTACCCCAAAACAATGACACTATTAACATCAAAGATCACTGATCACCCTCAGAAATATCCCAATAATGAAAAAGCCTGAAATATCATGAGAATTACCAAAACGTGACTCAGAGCCAAGAAGTGAGCAAATGCTAGTGCAAAAATGACACCAGTAGAGTGGTTCAACACAGGGAGGGTCACAAACCTTCAATGTGTAAAAAAGCGCCTTATCTGAGAAGCAGAGTAAAGCAAAGTGCAATAAAACAAAGCAGGCCTACATACAGCCACATTCTTTGTGGTTTCTTAGCTTCAAGGGCCCTCCTACAGGTTATTCTTTGGTTTTTAAACCATCTGTTAAATAGTGATATTAATATTTAATTGTGTATACAAAATAATACCTACTATACATGTAGTATACATATAAGTATACATTGTATACATAGATACAGAGTGATATAATATCCAATAATGGACAAAAACAGAACATTCAATAGGCTCCAAAGGGTAAAACGTGAGCATATGTCCTGCCCTGCCTGCCTCCGCCATCCAGCTTCCCTCCCAGGATAAAACCACCTGTACCAGAAAGTACACTCTGTCTCTCTCAAAAATATTCCAAACACTGACAACACAATCGCACACTCCAGACGCCACGAAACACTCCCTTGAAGGACAAAGAGAAGGCACACGAAATGACCACAGAGTCCGTGGATCCCCACAGACGAAGGTCTCTCTTTCAAAACACAATTCATTTGTGAAGTTAAAACACAATTTCATTTCTAATATGGGAGTGTGGTGGGAAAAAGAGATCGACAGAAACAATGAAAGCCTCCTATGAAGATGTAACTGTCACTCAATACTATATGTTGAGAAAGGATTTTAATGTTTTGGCCATTGTTTACTGTGCATAGCAAAAACAAAAACAAAAAACTGTAACTTGGTCCATTCAAGACGCCAGAAAGGCTTTTTGTTTTGGTTTGGTTTTTGTTTTTCTTTCAGGAATCAGGAAACCCTGTGAGAGGCTCCCCTGCCTGAGACAAGTCATTTATAGAAGACATAGAGGCCATACCACAAGCAAAGCCCAGGCATGAGGCAATCTTGAGTATTGCTCTCAAGAAGACTGCAGCTTCTTAAGGGAAAGAAAACATGTATTCGGTTCCCTTCGCCACCAATAAAGGTAGTATTCACAGAAATAAACACTGTGTTATAAAATGATCAACAGCACTTGTAATGAGTTTAGCATAATGTCTGTCACATGGTAAATACTCAATAACTCATCACTATTATTATTAAAATTGCTACGAAGGAAAAATGAAAAGGCACTGAAGAAGAATGATGAAAGGGATTTGGAATAGATGGGCAATTAGGGAAATATTCAGAAAAAAAGGTCTGTAAGGAAGCAGTATTTGATACTTGAACACTTGGGCATTCAATAGGTAAATACGGGGGGAAGAAGAAACATTCCGGCAGAGAAAACAGCACTTAAGGAAATGCGAGGCGGGAAGCACGTTGTATCTTTGATGGGAAACCATCCAGCCTTGTCTTCCGGGTCCATTAACAGTGGTTCCATATGAAGCTCCTCAGTGCAACTCAGCTTTTCCCTGGGCCACTGCTGTGATCCTTCGGTCCTGCGGACAAGTGCGAGTCTGATACCCTTAGGACGGGGCTCAGGTGATGGAAAAGCTCCCCTCCAAACAGTTCATCTCACACGATGAGGACCCAAGTATATTTTAGACCTTCAGCATGGTGTCAAAGCCAGTGCCAAGAATATAGGAGACATAAACCCGTGTCTCATTTCTCAAAAGGCACACACGGAGCCCGTCCACAAGCGTGGCAGTCTGTCTACTGCTTCCCCATGCCATTTCAGAGAGTTCAAGCTTGGCAATCTCACCCCAATGGAAAGGATGGAGCGTGACAATTCTGAACTTTGGATGACAACAGTAACGAAATTCCAAAGAAAAATGCAGATCTTATTTTAAAATAAATGATGTACACGTATCATTGGAACATGTTTTCTACCCTCTATTTAGCATCCTCGGTCTTACAGTTAGATCCAACAGAATATTCTACTGGAGAAAAACAAAAGAGGTTTTACCCAAGAAGGCAGCTATCATCCCGCCGATTCTACGTGTGAAATTGTGGGTAATTTCTCTGATACTGGTTGTAAATATAACACACAACCAACAAAAAGCACAGGCTTAACCGATCCTTTACATGCCACTTTCTCTACCCTATTAAGATGCTCGTTGTTTCTTTGATTTATCTGATAATAAATTTTTGATGACTGGTAAGTCTCATAAAATTGCTCTGGTGCTGACTACACTGATTAATAAGTCTGAAGAATCGAAAGTGTCAGGAATTCATGTGTAGGAATAAGTTACTGCCAAACATATATTAGGTATTCCATAAAATATAGAATAAAAAGGTTGATCTGGTAATTTTATCTTATATCCATTTTCCTGTAACAATTTATATTCAGGGTCATCATCATCTTCTGTTGCCTTTAAAAAAAACCAACGAAGTAAATCCATATGGGGGGGGCAAATTCAAGAATTAAACTATGTTTAAAAAAATAATGAACGAATATAGACAATAAAACATGTTTCCCAGGAAAAAAATGAAATTAAAAATCATTGCTGGGGCAGCTTTGAGATGATCTAGTTCGAATCACTTCCCTTGGGGAAGCTGAGAGCGGGTATGAAGAGGCTGTTTGCCACCGACCGGAAGGTGGGACCAGAATCCACCTCTAGGACCAGGACATACAGTAAGATCAGACTCTTCTTTTTCTTCAGATTTGAGTATGGCTGTGCCTTTATGTCATGGTGCATCACAAGAAAATATGCACTCTGTCTCCAATGTCTCTCTCTCTCTCTCTCTCGCTCTGCTGGGAAAGCAAACTGGTCTGAATTAGGTAGGAACAGACCTTCCTACTCTGTTACGAGTAGTCTCATTCTTGCCTGTTAAGGCTCTGCAGATCTATGGAGCTAAGGTAAGGAACATGAAACAAAGTTACAAGGACTCTACAGGTAGTTAGTGCAACTCTGAGTCAAGTCAGGAAATCCCTGATCCCTAATAGCACAATGCCAGGAGCTACCTCTCAGGACCACAAAGTCCCACGGAGAAGTTCCTCACCTACTAGCGTGGATCCCCTGGCATGAAGCAGTCAGGAGGCACAAAGGCCCTCTGCACAACATCTTTCCTCTAGAAGATTCTGTGAAAGAAACAGCATGGGGTCCAGCAATGGTGCTCTATGTAAGGCTTCCTTCCTGAATTCTCTAACCAAATGGGACAAAGGAAGGGGCTCTGTTAGGGGCCTTTCATTCCCAAGGGATGTTTAAATCCTGGCCAGTTTCTGTTTTGACGTGGTCCACTGTTCAAGGAAGATGAGAAGTAAAAACACTGACTCCTCTGCCAGGAACAAGAACCTATCACATGCGTCCCTAAAGTGACACAGGAGTCAATTTGCGTGCTTCGGAGGAACAGAACTTCAAAAGCCAAGCACAGCAGGAGAGGCATGGGTATGGGTGGAGGTAGATCAAGCCTCAGGGAGTCACTGAAACATACTCACCAATGAGCAGAACGTGCCTACTGTGAAGGAAGTATAAAGAGAAGGTGATGGACAAATGGACAGAGAACTGAATGTGATTTCTGAGCATCTGGGTAACAACAGTGCTATGGACTGTACTGTACTCCTATCCGCTCCCAAACTCATCTGTTAAGTCCTAGCTCGCAGCACCTCAGGATGTGGTATTTGTGTCCTTACAGAAATGGGAAATTTGGATGCAGAGATAGATAAACACACAAGGAAGACAATGTGAAGACACAAAGGGAGAAAATGGCCATCTGCAGGCCAAGAAGAAAGGTCTGGAACAGATCCTTCCCGCAAAAAAGACCAACCCCTCCAACTCTCGATGTCCAGCCTCTAGAACCGTAGGACAATAAAGTTTTGCTGAGTGGCTTCAAGAGCCACAGTTGGACAAAACTAGGTATCAGCAGCATGAAAAAGAAAAAGTCACGCGCTTATTTGGTAAACTCGACATCTCAAACAACCACATCCTCAAGATAATGTATTTATTTTCTAAAAACACACTATCTACTTGGATGGAGAATAAGACATACACTTTGAAGGTGATGAAACAGTGTAGGCTACAAGTGAGACTATTTAAAAATATTCCTCACTACTGTGGGGAATGTGCTGAAGAATTCCCTGAGCTTGCGCCCATGGGTTAACAAGGCATAAATAAACAGGAAGCCACAGGATGAAAGCATCAAAGATTAGGTAATATAGATTAGGTATTGAGGGTGAAAGCGCCCCCCAATTTAGTACAATAGCTGCTTTCACAGGAGGGAAGGACCAAAACAGGTAAACAGGGCTAGAGACCAAACTAGGATGAAGTTGCCTGGAGCACAGCTAATTAGCAAGAGAAAGGTGTCTTGCTGACCCTGAGGTAGCAGGCTCCCTCTGTCCTATCCCTGAGCTAGCTAAGATACGCAGCCACAAAGTGGAGCCTCACATCTGCCATAAACAACCATCTGCCCATAAGGGATTGTTTTGTATTGACCCAAAACCCTAACATCGCATACCTTCGAAACCCCCTTTCTCTCACGCAGGAGTTCATGTTCACAGTTTCACTGTCTCTTTCTGCATGTCTATTTCTGCATGTCTATCACGCTCGTAAGCCTTCTGATCCTAACAAAAATGGAGGAGCAAGGACCCTTAGCTCAAGACTCTTGTCTCCTCCCAGACATTAGCCTCTCTCGCATTTTATTTTTTTATTTTATTAAAAAGAAACTTTTTTTGATGTTTTATTTTTGAGACAAAGCGCGAGCCAGGGAGTTGCAGAAAGAGAAGGAGACAGGATCTGAAGAAGATTCCATGATGACAGCACAGAGCCCGATGCGGGGCTCGAACTCACTCACTGTGAGATCATGACCTGAGCCAAAGTCAGATGCTTAGTCGACTGAGCCACCCAGGTACCCCTCTCACATTTTAATCTTGTGTCTCCTCTCTTGCTGGACAAGAGAGAACTCCAGACCCAGAGTCTACAACAATTAGAGTAGAAATAGTATTTCTTGACCAACCTTTTGTACCATGAGTCTTTTTTTTTTTTTTTAAGTTTATTTATTTAGAGAGAGAGAGAGGATGGGGAGAGTGAGCACAAATAACTGGGGGAGGGGCAAAGGGAGAGGGGGAGAATCCCAAGCAGCCTCTGCACTGACAGTGACGCGGGGCTCGAACTCATGAACTGTGAGATCATGGCCTGAGCTGAAGTTGGACGCTTAACTGACTGAGCCACCCAGGTGCCCTGTACCATGAGTCTTAAAAATATACATGAAGTAATATACAAATACAACAGAATAAAATATGAAAAGTCATTGCCTTTAATGGTTGATAAATAAATTGGAACAGTGACAAATGCCTATGAACCTAAGTCACAATTGAGCTTTTTATGTGATAAAGCTGATTGAAACTCCTTTCATATTGTAAACTTTCCAATCCAGAATAGCTGACAGTATAGAAGAACCCTGAACTGCCAAAAATGTATCAAAAACCCCTCTCAAAACCCTCCAATAATTCTCGACCAGAATAGGAGACTAGTCCTTTGTTTTATTACAAAGCCAGCATGTAATAAAACAAGGTATTACTGTGTAAAGAACAGATATCACAGAGTTTTTATTACAAAAGTGTCACTTATTAATTTATCTCTCAAATAAAAACTGCAAAAAGAGGCAATAACTCATCTTAACTGGATATAAAGCATCAAGCATTGAACTCAAGTCTACTGAAAGTTAAAAAAAAAAAAAGCTGTCAATATGCAAGGCTGATCAATTTCATTTTACTGAGAAGGTCAATACTCAATAGATCAATATGATTTTATCAAGTGAATATCATCTAAAAATGGAACTCAAAATAGCTCTTGAAGAGGAAGTAACCTGATACATTTCCTTTTCAGAGGGCAAGCTGGGTCCAGCCTATGCTGATTTTCTTCTGTCAAGTGGAACAAATGATCTGATTCTATTTACCTTAACTTGAAACAGTAACAGCTCAGGCTGTACCTAACAGTAGAGCTGCAGGAGACAGGCTTAATGCAAGCTTGACAGTCAACATACAAGTGAGGAGATAAGGGGTGGGGAGGGAGGACAAGAAGGTTCTGCTCTTTTACAATATTACATAAAAGGGTGATGTTCAGAATAAATGTCGCTCTCCTCCCTTTGGTGTGGAAGTTGTGCTTTTTTCCCATTGATTCCAAATGCATTCAACTTTTTAATGCTAAGTACACTAGTGGCTAAATAAAATGCAGAAAGGCTGACACAGCTTTAGTCAAACGTGACTGTACTTGTCCCCACAGGGCTGGCAGCCAGCACCATGTGGCTACGGCGTGACCATGCTGGAGGACCACAGTGGACATGGGTGTGGGAGGGAAGGTTTTCCAAGTGTGCCTTTATATTCAAGTTGAGTAAAAAACAGTCCTGAGTATGTGTAAGACAGGGTTTCCCAGATGCCTTCAGGAATACCAGGCAGTCCCCTAAAGCTGGTTTTTAAAACCTGGCAGGGTTCACCTTGGACCTTCTTATGTTTAGGGGGTAGAGGTTTCCTCCTCAACTCCCCCAAACTTCAGATGCACCGACAATATCAAATGGGAAGCACCTTCCATTTAAAAAACTGAATCATTCTGCATGAGCTATAAAATTACAGAAAAATAAAGCTTCAAAGGGCATGTAAAAACTGCATGTACTGAAAAAAATGTGAACGTGCACAAAGAAAATGGAAAATTACTAATTACCTCTCAAGTATACCTGAATAATAGTGCTAAACAAGTTAAAAGCAGAAAAGCAAAAAACCTTTTAAATGTAAATTACACTAAATAATCTAATCAAAAACTCTGGAAGAGAGAGAAAATTGTTACGTATTCTTTTCTCACATGATCTGTTTTCTTCCTGTTATCTTAAAAGGGAAGTATTAATTTACCAGAGCGATGAAGAGCTCACGGCCACAGACAGCAACAGGTGAATGACTAGGTCAAAGGTCGACCAATGATATTATGTCCCAAATTACATCTATTCAGTGGAACAAACATGCCTCAACTCCCTGTCCTGGTAACATACTATCTGCAGAAAAAGGAAGGCTGTGTAATTTTACCACTGAAGGTAACATCAGATAAGGGACTCGACATACTACTACCCAAAAAATACTTTCTGGATAGTTTCCCTTTTCTCTTTGATATTTCTTAGCGATGTTAGATAAATGCAACATATTTGCATGTAAATCGATCCAGAGATGTCAAGAATTTGAATCATATTTTATGTTACAGAGCAAATGTGATAATATGTTTATTAACGTAAGAAAAAAACAAAATATACATATGTAACATCTATGGAGGAAATATTAATTACAAGGAGCCCGATATACAGTCAACTTTTAAAAATAAAAACAATCTTTTATGTCCAAAGCTTTAGGAGAAACAAAACTGGTTCTTCATTTTCATGTCTACGATAAAGAAATATTGTTTTTCTCGGGCTTAATTTGAGCTGTTTTCAGATACAGTAATGAAAGAAAAGTCTACATTTTTCCTGCATTCCTAGGTCACTATGTAAAATTCACTACCTGCTAGAAAAGTCCTGGAAATTTAACCCTCTCCTTCATCTTTCCATGGTATTTATAAAGCCATCTGCTAGTTCTGTGCATGCATTTATATACTTCACTAGAAAATAATAAGGTTCAGAGAGTTTTGTTAAATGGGATTTCCTTCCTGAAAAGGCTGTCTTAAAATGAATGGGATCACCTGTTAGGTTTGAAATGCTTTAGCCTTTCGGTAGACCAGACAGAAGGATCTTCTGAGTCACAGACTCAGCAGCCGTTAGAAGATATGGCAGTTGTTTGATAAAGCCCATTTATGTCCACTAGAGCCTATAACAGGTTGGCACATAGTGGAGAATAAAGAAAACATTACTTAGTTTTTTTTTTTTTTTTGAATGTTTTATTTATTTCTGAGAGAGAGCGAGCGAGCGAGAGAGGCAGTGTGAGCGGGAGAGGGTTAGAGAGAGGGAGACATAGAATCTGAAACAGGCTCCAGGCTCTGAGCTAGCTGTTCGAGTGGGGCTTGAACCCACGAACCGTGAGATCATGACCTGAGCCGAAGTTGGTCGCTTAACCGACTGAGCCACCCAGGCGCCCCAACATGACTTAGTTTTAACTGTACAAGTAAAATAAGTTTAGAGACCATCCCCAGAAGAAACAAGTATTCCTCCTCATAAGCCAAACAGGATGNGAAACCAAGAGTTGGAAGCTTAATTGACTGAGCCACCCAGGCGCCCCAACATGACTTAGTTTTAACTGTACAAGTAAAATAAGTTTAGAGACCATCCCCAGAAGAAACAAGTATTCCTCCTCATAAGCCAAACAGGATGACTTATTTTGCTAGGTTTCTACTGAAAATAAAGTGCCGGCATTTTTCTCATCACTGCCCACCATCCACCAACCACTGCTTTGTTAAAATGTTTCCACAAACTGGCATGAATACTAGGATGGCCAGTCTTCACTGAAGATTAAAAAAGAAAGTAAGAAAGTCAGTGAGTGTGGCGTCCTCCCTAGAGACAAAAGCGAGTCACAAGACAGGAAGAATGACGGGGAAGCATCCTTTGAGTTATGTGGCTCTGGAAATGAGGCTTAAGGGCTGCCAGGCTTCGCAAATTGCAGCCTTCACGAGGATGCCTGTTTTCCAAATGCCTCTTTCAACCAACACATTTTCAGCCTAACATTTGTCAAACCTCTTCTTTTGTTAAGAGTTAACTTGTCAGCTTTTAAAATGGCTTGCGGTTCCTATCCACCTTCCTTGATGGAAATGTGAAAAGTGTGAGTTACTCCCTTTCACAAAGAATCTTGTCAAGGATCTTGACTCTAATCTGACTTCTCCTCCTGGGGAGAAAAAAAAAAAAACCTACTTCTGGAAACTTAGCAAGTGGTGACTATTCTATCATAATTCTGCTTCACAGAACTAAATGAGGTCAAACAAGGAGAAAGCCACCACCAAATACGGCGTTAAGATGTGACTGTCTGGCTCAACAAGGGCCTGAAAAACACTGACGTACTTGTAGGGTTTGCTCCTTAACAACTCGACCGAGAGACTTCTTTTATGCAATGACATCAGCCGGTTTGTCCCCGTGGCTGAAAGTATGATAAGTAACAAGGAACAGCCCCCATCTGGGCTGCAAGGAGGTGGACATGATGAGCGCCCTAAGCCCACCCTGCAGACGCTACCTCAACACTTTTCGGGCCACACCTCCCCACATCCCTCCCGCTCCACAGCTCAAGTTCCTAGGTTCGTCACATCAAATCCTCTCAGAGCATTTTAATTCCTCCTGAACACTGATTGCACTGTTTTGTTTCAAATGTCCGCATCTCCTCCTGGAGTCCATTAGAGCCTGGAAATCAGATAATCCATCTTCTCCCCCTGTCGCTGCTCTAGACTCAGGTGGCCTCTGAGGATGTGCCTGGAACATGAAGGTCGGTGAAAGTCGACCACAGACATGAATGAAAATGAGACATGCCCGTAAGCTGTTTACTGATCTCACCTAGGGAACGGGTCAATTGGTTAGAAAAAAGGAAAACAAGGAAGGAGAGTCGTTGGCAATGTAAGTGCCAAAGCAAAATTAAAATATGCTTTCATGGTAGTCGTCTAAAGATTAATACCCAAAAAATGGGTCTTTTTGCTGCAAGGGGTATATGTGGGCTTATACAAAAAAAAAAAAAAAAAAAAAAAAAAAAAAGTACAAACAAGAGTATAAACTGACTCTTTTAGAACAGAATATCTAAGATGAAGGTGCTGAATGTGAAATTGGCTTTTTTGAAAAAAATATGTGTAATGAATAAACTGGCTGCTTCAAAGTCATCACATGCTCAGCTTTAAAAAAAAAAAATAGCCAAGTACTTGCTTAATTAGAATAACATTTTTTCAGGTAGTTGATAAGGATGCAAAAAGTCCTCTAATTAGGAAGTGGCTGCAGAAAAAAATGAAAGAATTAAGTTGGGTTCTACTTACATGAGAACATAGTAAGGTACAGATATTTATATAAAAGAGGATCTTACCTTTTATTTTTTAAGCTTATTTATTTTGAGAGAAAGTACGAGTCAGGGAAGGGCAGAGAGAGAGAGAATCCCAAACAGTATCCTCGCTGTCAGTACAGAGTCTGATCTGGGGCTCAAACCCACGAACTGTGAGATCATGACCTGAGCCCGAAACCAAGAGTTGGAAGCTTAATTGACTGAGCCACTCTGGTGCGCTTAAGGGGACCTTACATTTTAAAACTCAGTGAAACATAATGGTGGCATTTTTTTGGAAGTACTATTTTTAAAAAGACTAAGAGTCTGACTTATTACTAGTTAACAGTCCGCGTGTTCAGCTAGTGTGTTGAGTAAAGGAGGGAACACAGGTAACATGGGGGAATGGGTCAAGGACAGAAAGCTCAAGTACAGAGCGGCTAACACTTCTCTGCTTCCTAAGGAGGAGAGAAGGGGACAGCTCTGAAGCAATTCACTGAGGGTCCCTGCCCTAAAGGAGGTCATGTCAAGGGTATCCTCCCAGTGGAGGGTCCCACAGAAGACTCCTCTCAAAACAGCGAATGGAGTACTAATTGGTCCTCTGAGAAAGGGGTGATGACTGTCCTGTGCTTATTTAAGCTTCTGCATGTTCATGTCACTGTATAAAGGATAATGTCATTCTCCATAAGGAAACAAAAAGTAAGCTAGTGGGTAAATTGCTTACATTACTCTGATCCTCAAAACCAGGATGCTAATAAGAGAGATGGGGCCAGAGACATCAAACACGCTACTGATGAAAACGCTGTGTCACAGGGTCCCTTTCAAACAGCCCACTAATGAACTCAATCAAAGCAATGAGCCTCATTCACCCAAAATCCTAACCATGTTCAAGCAACTAGAAATAGTTTGTAACATAACAGCTCGTGTGTAATGGTGACTAGTTAAGGACTCTGAGATAATACAACATCCATCAATTCAAAATGTAATCTTTTAAAATGAAATTAAAATTAGAAGCGCCTTTACAGGCAATGTACTCTAACACTCTATAGATTATAAATTAATGGACGATAAAATAAAACAGGGTTGTCTAGAATGAAAAACAGAATATTTTCCCCAGTTCTGAGTCAATAAAAGCTCGTTTTTGTGTTCTTCTGTCTGTTAAGATGTATACAATGATTTTCTGAAGATACCCTACAAACCAAGATCTACGGAGACGCTCATTTATTAACAAAACAGACCTCTGCGTAAAACCGATGATAGCAATGGTTAACAATTTAAGAGGAGAAAATGAACAATATGCTGCTCATTTGCAATTATATTTTCACACATTTTCATAATGAGCTAATTTCCAAGGCTGAGCTATATTCATATTTAAAGAAACTATATATATATATCGTTGCACATAACGATGTGGCCCATGAAACAATAAAACACATTTTATACTTCTCTTAGTTAACTCTTAAGGCAAGTCTTGAAAGGCATATTGTAAATGTCACTGTGTTATCTTAAAAGAAATCTAAATCATGCTTTACGCGGCTTTCGTATGTGAGGATATGCTATCATTTCAGTAATTTTCCTTTTTTTTTTTTTTTTTTTACAAATAGTTTATTGTTAAGTTAGTTTCCATATAACACCCAGTACTCATCCTCAGATGTTCACCTATTTAATTTTAATGTCACTGTCCTTCCTGGCTCACCTTCTCTGTGGCTCTACCTGATAGAAACGGGGCTACAAGCCCTAGCTGCGAGACCAGGAACACAGCACAGGGGAGAAGGCTCCAGGGCCGCACAGCTGACCATCTACTGACTGCCCTGTGGGCTAATCCTGACCCGCTGCCCCAGCACTGACTCAGTGAGGCCTGTGTTGAGTGGGGGCCATTGTTCGAATCCCGAAAAAGCAAACTCCTAATTGAATGTGATCTTTAAAGATTCTCTCCCTCTTCTCTAGTAGCTGGGATGTTAAATTCTCAAAGGATGGGGCCGGACACGAAATCTGATTTAATCAGACTGTGGATCCCCCCCCCGCCCCCGGTCTCTTCTGTATTTGCTTAAAACTAGAACACCCTAGATTCCATCATTAAGGATTGGAAGCATGGTGATAAATGATCATTTTGATTTAGGGATGGGGGTGGAATGAGGAGGTAATAATATCAAAAGATGTGGGAACGACAGAGCAAATGGGGGTAGGAGCATTCCGGCTACCCTCTGACTCAATGAAGAAGAAACAGGTGTGGAGAGTGAGGCTCTAGGGCTGGCTCCCCATGGTCACAGTTGACCCAGGGCAAGGACTTAAAAGATTTTGATGCGGTGACTTATGTTGGCTGATTCCTCCTCCTCTTTTTCTGCCTTTTCTTTTTCTCTTAAAGAGATTATCATCTCGCTAGAGTAAGAACTTCTAAAGAATAGAAGGATGCTCTGCTAGTATCTTCTCCTGATGCTATAAATAAACTGCTTAACAATTTTGTTCATAACATTTGTTATTCTTTGCATTCAAAGGAGAAAAAAGTATGTGCTGCTCTTAATGTGTCTGGTGAATTTCGCTAGTGCCATGAATATTCAATGAATTTAATGCCTTAGAATTTTTCTAAACATCTTGGGTGTAAATTCCCCTCGAAAACGTCAATTAATTAAAAATAATCTATAAATAAGAGACAATTACTACCTGTGGTTATTAATAAAACATTTAAAAATACTATAAGCTAACTGCCACCGATATGACAATGTCATAAGATAGTTTTTAAAAATGGCATAATTACAAATACTATAAAACGACAGTCTACTATTTTAGGGAATCACAGTCTACTTACTATTTGTATGTCTCAGAACGGATATATTCAAACACGTGGGACACACCAAGCTGGAACTGATCAGCAATTGGGGTAACCCAGGGATTGTTCTCTGCCTTGAACACTTGCTTCTGACCCGTTAAATCCAAGTTGCCTGAAACGATGGAAGAAAAAGAGAAGAGGTGACGTTCATCTCATCTAACACAAATAAAGTCTCAGGGGTCCTGCCCAGTAACCACAGCACAACCCAAAGTATCTCTTGGATCATTTGATTTGTTTTTTTTAAAAATATGCTACTTCAAGTCCTTACTGGTATGCAAGAAATATTAGGGACAGTACCCTGGCCCAAGAAATTAACCACGGAAGGAAGGAAGGAAGGAAGGAAGGAAGGAAGGAAGGAAGGAAGGAAGGAAGGAAGGAAGGAAGGAAAGGGAGTGAGGGAAGAAGGTAGGTAGGAAGGACATTTGGAAGAAGTTCTTACAAATGCAGCATATGCTTTATTTTTCCAGGTATTGGTTACAGAGAAGGAAATGATCCATCCAAGACTGATTCTTTTGGAACCTCCAGAAATCTCATTTGACAATGTACATCACTGCTTGCCCAATCTGATCTCAACCCAATCCAATCAACACCAACATTCATCAAAGCAGACCATGAGTGAAGGAAGTTAAGAATGTTGCCCCAGGTAAAATTATTGTTGCATTACTCAGGTACCATCTAAGCACATCATAGAATCAGCACTAAGTGAATCTCAATAACATGGAAATACTAGAAACTCACATCTGTATAGTCCTTATCGGTTGATGAATTAGCTTTAAAACCCATTCCTTCATTTGATTATCCAGCAATCCCAAGGTCAATAATTGACATCACTTTATAGATGGAGAAATGGAAACATGGGCCAAATTAAGTAATATGTCCATGATCTGAAAATGTAAAAGTCAGAATTTGAACCCAAGACTTCTGACTCCAAAACTTATATTCTTTCTGTATTGTCTGGTGAAGCTTTCAGGTTACATATCCTAGATCAACCACGGACGAGTTAAGGAAAGTAGCCTAATAAAGCCACCAAGTGCCACCCATCTGAATATCATCGTTAATAGTCAGTTGACTTTTTTTTACCACCCTGTTTGGTATATTCAAAAATGGAAACGGCTACATGTGAAAGAGCTTCCCATCACACACTTGCCTACACAAGAGACAGGGACAGTGTAGTTTTGGAGCAGAGATGTATTCAGATTACTTGGCATCAGACTCACCAAAAGCCTTTCCCGACAGGCCCTACTGAGGAAGTCCATTTTTAGACTTCCAGCCTGCAGGACAAGACACCGAGCGTTTTTTCTTCCCAAGATACAACCAAAGTGCCATGCCTGTCCAGTTTTGAAACATTACTTGCCAATTATGTCATAACTGATAACTCAGGATAAGGAAAACACATTCTGGATGGACGTATACCACAAAGCACCTAATTTCCTAGCTGATCTGAGCGTAAGAAATGAACAAACATTTTTACTGGGAGGATGATGTAGTATTTCTTCTCAGAACAAAAGAATGGATGGTTTCAATTTGTCTTCTTTTTGTTATATGAACTTGTAACTGAATCAGAAAAATAAAGAAAAGACCAATATAAAAGTGATTACAACTTAATAAAATGCTCTTCAAGAAAACAGATATTACCAAATATGATGAGTAATTCATCATCTTTCCAAAGCTACTTAGAATCTTTTGGTGTGAAGTACAAAAATAAGCAGATAAATTTCTCTCCAAGATTATCAATATTGTCAGTTTCCTCATCTTAATGGTTAAACATCATTAGTCAGATATTAAATCATTTGGTAAATTATTGGGCTTTATTCTCTACACCATGAGTCAGAAAACTGCCTAGGGCAAATGAAAATCCACAGTTGTACAAATTCTCTGCTTAGCCAGGTATTTTACTTGGGTGTGACCTGTAGGTCCTGAGCTATTTGTTTTTATCTTCTCTTGGGGAAGGGTTTTAGCTTTCCAAGAATAATAATTGATATCTTGTTTAAATTCCTCTGTAATTATTATCTTCTTTTAGGATCTTATTTGCTAAACTCTATGTCCTCTCTTCCACATAATTCTCTTATTACATTACTTTTTCCCCCAATTTCTAAAAAAGAATGTCTGAAAAAAAGTCTTCCATTTAAAAACAATTCTAGGGGTGCTTGGGTGGCTCAGTCGGTTAAGCAGCTGACTGTTGATTTCGGCTCAGGTCATGATCTCACAGGTCGTGGGACTGAGCCCAGCATCAGGCTCCACGATGACTGTGCAGAACCTGCTTAAGATTCTCTCCCTCTCTCTCCCACTGTCCCTCCCCTACTCTCCCCTCTAAAAATAAAAATAAAAACAATTCTAAAAGAGAAAATAAAACCAATTCCATATTTTTTTTAAAACAAGTTAATGCTTATTTATGAGGGACAGAGATAGAGAGAGACAGACAGAGCATGAGCAGGGGAGGGGCAGAGAGAGAGGGAGACATAGAATCTGACGCAGGATCCAGGCTCTGAGCTGTCAGCACAGAGCCCGACGCGGGGCTTGAACTCACGAACTGTAAGATCATAAACTGAAGTCGAACACTTAACTGACTAAGCCACCCAGGCACCCCAACAATCCCGTATTTCTTAAGTGTCCTGTTTTAAACGTACAGTGAATACATTGCTCACTGTTCTTAGGAACCATGGTCACTGAAGAAAGGCCCCACAGCAGGGAGCAGTCACCATGAAGTAGCAAATTTGCTAATAAGCTGGGGGTGGAGGCACTAGAAGTGAACACATCTCTTATAACATTCACCCAATAAACAAGCTATCCTGCCTCTGAGGCCTGCCCGCTGATATCAGCATGAGATCAACTATGAAAAAGAAATAACAGAGACATCTGGAGAAATTTACGTGTTCCAAAGTGGCTAAGAAAAACAGGAAGCCACAAAGGGCATGAATTGCATTAGGAAGCAACCCAATTCCTAAGCAAGGGGATCTCCCTGTTAGTGGCTACTCTGACCTAAAGATCCTTCCTCCTTGTTCCCCCAAATCGCTCATCCTACTGAGAAATACAGTTTGAATTTCTAATGGGTATAATTTAATCTGGGACTCCCCATCATTCACATATTACCATGAATGAACTCAACTGGATTGCTTTCCTCTTAACACGTGCTTCAGACGGGGATCACAGGAATACCACTGTTTAGTTTGCGGAAAAAGACGAGTTGGATGAGGGGAGGGAACCAGATCCCTGGAGCACAGAGCACTTCTCACCGGCTGTGTCCTCAGGGCCCTGGGTTCGTGTGAGAAAACCATGGACTGGGAAGAGTCTCTAGGAAAGACCCCACAGGCAAACCTCCGCTCAGGGATGACATCCATGGGACAGTGAGAGAAAGAAAACAATCGTCTCCCCTGGGCTGCATCACAAGCTCCCTTCCAGCAAGGTCCAAGGGCTGCCCCGAGAACGTGGAAGTACAGGTATGCTATGAGCAAAGCAAATCTTAATGGATTATCTTTGAACGTGAGATGCAAGTACATAGTTCTAGGAGAAAGAAGAGCCTGCTTTCTACCACCTACCACTTACAGACCCACTAGGGAATGTACGTGGCCTCTTGTTAACTTATTAGCAGCCTCTTACAAGTCCGGCAGCCTTTTCAGTGGTAATCCTCTGAAAATCACGTACTCAAGTTCTATGCTCCCCGACTGCCACACATGGAAGACAGAGCTAGGGGAGTAATGCCAAGAAAGGTCAGCCGTGTTCTCTGGGCCCTTTGGTCTGAAGCCTCTAACCCCCTGGAGATCTGTCAATCCCTACCAATGTCTTTATTTAACTGCTGTTGATGGAGACAGAAGAGGCAGAGGGGACTGTTAATGACGTCTGCTAACTGTGCTGACTGGGGCACACAGGAGACCGGGATCCGATCAAGACACATACCCTTTGGGGAAAAGGAGAGTGAAAGTCGAAAGTAGGGCTACAACACAAAGGACCACGGGATATTCATGAGCGTTCTCGTCTCTACCACTTCGTACTCCTCTGCGCATTCTAGAGGGGGAGGGGCCTGGGGCACCCTCTCCTCCACCCCCATTGGCTTATTTTAATATCAAACAAAGCTACTCAATACGGTTCCCAGATCTTCATAGGGCTGCCAGGGTCGGCTGGGGAGCAGAACAGGGTGACTCAGGTTCCCTGGGGGAGGGGCGACCCAAAAACAATAGCTCAGGGGTCAAAGCTGTGCTTTCCTCGTAAACAAAGGAGCAGGAAAACCATTTCTAATGTTCACAGCAAACCCTAAAGCAGACAGCTATTGTAGGTGACAGAGACGGAGATCGCCCGGGCCAAACCCAGGCGCTGCCTCTGTAGAGGTAAAGCCCGGCTCAGCATAATAGGACGCGCTTATTTTGTTTTCCAACTTAACGCCATCGGCGGGGAACACAATACCTGCCTCTGCGCGGCTGTAATCTTCCCGGCCGGCTATTTGTCTCCCGCTTCCCCTACCTGACGGCATGCCGGCCCGGAATGCAGCAATTTCAGAAGGGGGTTAATATAATTAGAGTAAAGCTAGGCCATTATACCGTGTGAAAAGATGACACCCGCCTCAGATTGGCCTAGCAACAAGTTACCCTTGCCTCAGCAAAGCTCATCTGTCAGCTGTCGGAGGTAGGTTCCCTTTTAAGCAATAACATGCAGGAAGCATCTCGCCCCCGCTGTCAGTCAGGATGCCATCCCCCTCGCTGCCGCACGCTCCAGTGCGTCTAGTTAGGCGCCCTCGCCCAGCTCCTTTATTAGAAGCCTGCGCGGCGGGCTGGTGGTGTTCTAACAAGGATCAGGCAGCAGGATTAAGCACTGTGACAAAGAGGATCTAATAAGCTAGAAAGTGGTGCATCCATAGACAGGCTGGCTGGCTCCCAGACACAGATTTGCTCTGCTCACTGTTCACTGGGAAGGCCCAGGCCACGGGGGACGCCAGCCAGCTCCGTGATTAGCGGTGACCCCCTGACCGATGCTGCTATGAAGATCATATATCACTCAGAGGCTTAGTCTGCAATTGCAAATTGGATTTGCCATTTTATTACCTGCGAAAGGCCCACATATGCTTCTTTCCAAAGCCACTGGTACAGTAAGCTTTGCCGCGCGACAGTCATTTTGTAAACACTAAATCATGCAAAACAATCGTTCTGCTTGCTAGTTACAAACGGGACTGAATGCGATAAGGCAATTGTGGCCCCATTAATAAACATGGTCATTTTCACTTACGGAAATGGGTTATTTTCATAATCGCCCTGTTCAGAATTCTTCGTGTGTACTCGAAATCCTGAAACATGTGGCCGGTAAACATTATTTATCATGTATTAAGCAATCCAGAGGATCTGGGCAAATTTTTCACGCCATCAAAGTGGTACTGCCTTCTTTCATAATTCCAAAATTTCATGGAGTGCTTTTTTAAATTAATGCACTCTAAAAGCCAGGTGTTCACTCCCGGAAATCTAAGGCTATGGTCTAACAAGGTAAAAGTAGCAAACATGGCTGACTGGGCAGTCGATTCACCCAAACGCAGGTAATTGACTTGCTCTGGAAGGGGTCTAGATGGGACATTATGACAGCTGAAAGATCACCTCTGCTCCTCAGTGAATCCACACACTGAAGCTAACCACAAATGACTCCAACACAAGATACAAGCTATGTTTAGAGCTGCTCCATACATAAAGAGACATTCTACACATAAACCTCTATAATTTCTTGTTACTACATATTATGCCACTAATCAGAGAAGTACATGATGATAGGTAACTCAACATGGAAGGCTCCTACTTTTTCCCTTCTTTAGCAAAACACTCTACTGAGTGGAAAATGATCATATGGCTCATAAAATAATGCTTACATTGTAACAGTAAATGTTTGTGGTAATAAGGCACACTGGAAACAAGCAGAATGTTCACCAACAGGTGAGAAGCAGAAGAATGTGTGTTCCAGCTCTACGGTTACGGAGCAGATTTATTTCTGAGAGATAGAGAGAGAGAGAGAGACAGACAGACAGACAGACAGACACAGCATGAGCAGGGGAGGGTCAGAGACAGAGAGAGAGAGACACACACACACAAAATCTGAAACAGGCTCCAGACTCTGAGCTAGCTGTGAACACAGAGCATGATGTGGGGCTCAAACCCACAAACCATGAGATCATGACCCGAGCCGAAATCGGACACTTAACCCACTGAGCCACCCAGGTGCCCCGAAAAATAGCATTTTAACACAGTTTTCCCTCTGATGCTCTTCTTGGCCATTTGAGATCTGTGTTCCAGGGTCAGATGGAAAAAGGGGCCCTTGTAAATATAACGACCCAACAACGGAGCCGCGGCAGACCCAATATACACCACCACGGTGGTTTTTCCTACAAGCCACCTTCTAGGGCTGGCAAGTAAATAATTCATGTTTTAAACCTGCTGCTCACGTAGGATTTCCCAATCATTCTTTCAAATGTGGGCGGTGACCTCATTTTTACTTGCCAGATTTCCCTTTTATTATGTAATGCGACCATGGGTAGGCAGAAACCCAGCAGATCTGGCCAGAAGACCAGCCTCCTGATCCCAAGTAGCACACATCAACTTTTTGACAGAGACATCTGGGGTAAATCTTTGTGCTTTTCTCTGAGCTTTGGCTTCCTCGCCTGCTCTGTAGGGATAACAGTATCAACTGACAGACTACAGACAAGAGCCAAACACCATACAGAATGGTCCCATAAACTGGAAAGCACCACATAAACTATCCTCTTTATTATTATTTCAAGGGAAATCTGCAAAGGAGTGAAATGTACACTTGAAAACAATGTGCCTAAAATGGGTTCGCTGAATGAATTTATGACCTCCTGAAATAGGACGTACCCTAAGTCTGTTGTTATTTACGTGATGACACTCTTATGAGGAAGGGGCCCTGTTCATCATCTTCTCAAGGGTCTGCAATCGAAGCAGGGGAAAGATAAAATTTAGCGACACTGATTTCATTTCCCAGAAGACTGAAAGATTTCTCAACAGCAGCCATCTAAGGCACCCTCCTGGGGTCAGTTCCCAGAGTGCACTGGGGCTCACTGTCCTCCTCACCCTCATTCTCTTCATTCAAGTTCCTGAGTTCACGACATCCTTCTGACCTCCTGGGAAGCTGGAAATGCCAACACCAAGTGAGCTTCAGTAACCCTGGAGCCTCTAGAAGGCACTGATTAATGCGACATAAACTAAAATAAATATATGTTCAAAGAATAAGTTTCAGTATCTTATCTTTTTTAAGTTCATTTATTTTGAGACAGAGAGAGAGAGAAAGAGAGAGAGAGAGAGCAGGGAAGGGGCAGAGACAGAGAAAGAGAGAACCCCAATCAGACTCTGCACCACTAGTGCAGAGTTCAATGCAGGGCCTTAACTTCAACTAACCATGAGATTATGACCTAAGCCAAAACCGAGAGTCGGACACTTAACTGACTGAGCCACAAGGTGACCTTCAGTGTCAAAACTTTTACAGGATTGATAAATATATCACAAACCAGCCTTCACCACAGTTGTTTAAGATAAACATATACAGAATGGCCACCTTCCCGATAAAGCATTTTCCCAGTCAGTGTAGCATTCACTTCATCCTCCATTTCAGGTTCCTTCAATGATTCCCTCGTTAGCGAGATTCAGTATTTATAGGGGCGCCTGGGTGGCTTAGTCGGTTAAGCGTCCGACTTTCGCTTAGGTCACGATCTCGCGGTTCGTGGGTTCGAGCCCCGCGTCGGGCTCTGTGCTGACTGCCAGCTCAGAGCCTGGAGCCTGTTTCAGAGTCTGTGTCTCCCTCTCTCTCTGACCCTCCCCGGCTCACGCTGTCTTTCTCTCTCCTAGAAATAAATAAAAAACATTAAAAAAAAAAAGATTCAATATTTATAATAGCATTACCTAATTGATTTGTGATACTGCAGACAGGAACAATTTGCTGTTTTCTTCCTTGAAGGCCTTCTAGTCCCTAGTTAATCCCTAATGGTATGTGGGGCTCACCATTATATCCTCGTTGCCCGGTTATTTTTTTTCCTTTAGAAATCCTGCAACTCCCTTTCAATGAAACCTATGCAGTCTTGAAGAAGTCTTGAAGAAGGCGCAGGATGTCTAAGAGTAAACTTTATAAACTAACACCCTTAACATGTAAGAAAGAAAATCCAAGACAGCATCTACCATTCATGCTTGTAGACATGAATGTAGACATGAATGCTTCCACAAAAGTGGAAGCAAATGCCAAGACTAGAAGACATTGAGTTCTATCCTATTCATTTCCAGTTCATAAACATCTTCCTCTCAAATTGGGACATACTCAAAAAGATTGGAGTTCCCAGGGTTGGCCAAGGTTTGAGGATTAGACAGTTCCCTACATGGCTGGTCAGAGTACAAAGTGGCACCTCTTTACAGAAAGGTAATTTGGCAATATATATTAAGAGCTATAAAAATGTTCATACTGTTTGACCTAGTAATTCCATCCTAGTAATAAATTTATGCTAAGGAAATGATCACAGATATCCCCCATGATTTATGAATACAAATTCTCAATTCAGTGTTGCTTATGTTCCTCCTCAACATCTGTAAAACAACTCAAATGTTGGGCCTGATTAAATTATCAACACTCATATTATGTAGCCATATGATTAAAAATGTTTTCAAACAAAATTTAATGACATGTGGTAATGGTCATGACTTAATACTGAACTGAACACAACAGACTATAGAACTCATATAGTAGGATATGCTTTTTTATTTTTTTTCCAAGTTTACTTTTGAGAAAGGGAGAGAGAGAGACAGAGAGACACAGACAGAGACAGAGCATAAGCAAGGGAGGGTGTGAGAGAGAGGGCAACGCAGAATCCAAAGCAGGCTCCAGGCTCCTAGCTGTCAGCACAGAATCTTACACTGGGCTTGAACTCATGGACCACGAGAAAAGACCTGAGCCGAAATCAGACACTTAACTAAGTCACACAGGCGGCTCGGTTAGTTGGTTTTTTTTTTAAACCTAAGTATTTACACATATATGTAAGGAAAAGGGCTAGAAAAAAATACACGTTAAGTACCAACACACAAGAATAGAGAAAGGACGGGAGGGAAATACACTCAGAATCCTAACAGCGGTCATTTCTGAACAGTAGGATCCAGAAAGTTACCCCTTTCTGTGTTTCTCAGACTTTCTAAAGCAGTGTTTCTTAACCTTGGGTGTGTATCCAAATTCCTGGAGGCCTTATTAAAACCTACAGAGCTTGTGATTTAATGAGACTTGGGTAACACAGAAACAACAGGGGTTGGCGAGGATGTGGAGAAAAAGGAACGCTCGTGCACTGTTGGTGGGAATGCAAACTGGTGCAGCCACTGTGGAAACAGTATGGAGGTTCCTCCAAAAGTTAAAAACAGAGATACTCTGTGATCCAATAATCACACTACTGGGTATTTACCCAAAGAAGACTAAAACACTCATTTGAAAAGATATACGTACCCTTATGTTTACTGTAGCATTATTTACAATAGCTAAGATATGAAAGCAGTCCAGGTGTACAACAAGAGATGAATGGATAAAAAAGATCAGTGTGTACGTACACACACACACACACACACACACACACACACACACACGGAGTATTACTCAGCCATAAAAAAAGAATAAAATCTTCCCATCTGCAACAACATGGAAGATCTAGAGAGTATTATGCTAAGTGAAATAAGTCAGAGAAAGAGAAGTATCACAGGATTTCACTCTTATGCTCAGTTTAAGAAACGAAACAAATGTATGAAGAAAAACAAAGGCCAACCAAAAAGCTGGAACTTAACTCTAGAGAACAAACCGATGGCTATCAGAGGGAAGGTGGTGAGGGGGCAGGTGAAAGAGGTGAAGGGGATTAAGAGGACACGCAACATGATTAACACTGAATAATGTATAGAATTGTTAAAACCAATATACCGTATACCCGACACTAATAGGACGCTGTATGTTAATGATACTGGATTGAAATGGAAAAAAAAAAAGTTAAAACAATATAAAAAAAAGTAATAAAAGTTTTTTTTTTAAAAAAGACCTGAGTAAGGCCCAAGAGTTTCCACTTCTATCAAGTTTTTAGGGGGAGAGGGTGTTTCTCTTGCAGAGGCTACACTCAGAAAAAAGTCACTATTTATAACTGTAATCTTAGTAATAATTCTATAATGTGTAGGCATATCAAATATATATAATGTCACTTATTCCTCAAGAGAGTTAAAAATTTTGGCCAAAGGTGTTTTAAATTTTAAATATAGCAACAGCAAAAAAATATTAAATCCTGACTAAGAAAGAAATATCAACTTTTAGATATTACTAGTACTATTAAAGATGTTACCCCCCCAACCCCCCCACCCCAAAATCAATGAATTGTCATCATTGTAATCACCAGAGCTCTTATTTGTGGAGCATGTACATACCAGTTGTAGCTTCAGGAGCTTTGTATACACCCTGTTCTAAGCAGTTAGCTACAATCTCGCATGGAAAGTATTATCATCTCATTTAAGAAAAGCAACAACATTCAGGGAAGTTAAGTTCCATATCCAAGGTCACATGAGTAGTAAAAGACAGAACTGGGATTCAAAGGCCAATTTGTCGGGCTCTTGGTCTTTCCTGGACAGGACACACACCTCCTACTGCAGGAAGGTATTGATTGACAAAGTGCTGCAACAGTCAGTAACTTGACCAGGTTTAATGAGCACCAGGGAGACATCTGGGGAAATAAACCCCTTACCTCCCTCATGCGTCCAGAATTCTATCAGCAGAACCATTATCTTAAAGGTTGAAAGCCTAGTTGCCTCTAGATTGTTTTCTTTTTATATTAAAACACCCTGGTAGAGTAATGCATTAGGCTGATACACTTTGTTAACAGGACAGAGTACTTTAAAGACGTAGCATTAATATAGACATTCATGCACTTCCCTAATCGCCCTTTTTACCCAAAATCTGCAAGTATGCTTTGAGGTGGCTCATGTACAAATATACCAACTATAACATTACTTATATGGAAGCTGATCAAGATCGAGATGGAAGTTCAACTCAGAAGCCCATTCAGGGACACGTCCTGTGAGGATGGAGTTTTAAACATATGTAGATTTCTATCCTGTTTTCCGAACAATGTGAAAATTGGAAATGACTGCTTAGATAACTTTACAGGACATAAAAGGCCAAAGAAATATAAGCTGATTCAATTAGTATGAATATGGTCCCATAATCTTAATAATAATAATCGCGGGGAGCCTGGCCGGCTCAGCCGGCTGAGCATCCTACTTCGGCGCAGGTCACAATCTCCCTGTTTGTGAGTTCAAGCCCCGCATCAGGCTCACTACTGTCAGCGCAGAGCCCACTTTGCATCCTCTGTCCTCCTCTCTCTGCCCCTCCCCTGCACTCTCTCTCTAAAATAAGCGAACATTAAAAAAACATAGTAACAATCGCAATGACCGTCCCAAAAGGCAACAACTTGTTTTAACGGCTAACCTCAAAAACAGTTACTAAAAAACTATGGCCATTTTTCAGCCAACGGGACCAGTACTGAAGTTTAAGTGTCATTGTAATATATTACCAAGTACTTGCTCATATGAAGTATGAAACGAAATTAATTTTATTTTTTATTTATATATAAATACCCCTGAATCCAACTTTATTAAAGGTTAAGTAAGGGATCAACCTACTACACAGAACCTAAACTTAAGTTATATGTAAAAATGGCTTGTTTCGGCTTTGCTCCTCACTCTGGAGCTTATATTTTTATTACTTTGGTGCCATGTGCCATGCTCTCTGCAGAGGCTGTAGAAGGTAGGAGTGTGGATATTATGTCACATAAAATATGTACTAAGATAATTAAGAATTGTGAGTGACACAAATGCTAAATCTACATGAAAAACTGCAACAATTGTAACTTAATTTCCAGTGAATTCAAAATTATTCACACTAAAAGAAACCCCCAATTTTTTTTTAGGTAATGCACTAACAACCCATTTTAATAAGTTTTGATGAACATGCTTAGCTCATTTTCAAGTGTAACAATAATAGCTCAGAACCAAGATGTAATGGAAAGAAAACCACAACTATCTTAAAGTGGTATTTCCATGTGTGTAAATATACATATGCATGTACATACCCACAGACTCACACACCCTACTGAAGGACTTGAGAAATAAAAGCAAAGCAAATATGTACATTCGATAGCAGAAAAACCATATAGTTACGGGGAGTAGGGGATGGAGGAGTTCAAAAAATGGGTAAGTTTCTACTTTTGCAGATGCCTGTGTAGTGTTTTTTTCAGTATAAGTGACATACATGGCAAATAAACATCCAAACTAACATAAAAAAAGAGGACCTTACTGTCTGGTGCTAATCCAGAGTCAAGCACAGACCAAAGGTATAAGCTAATTAACATGTTAAAAAAAAATTTAACAACAGGGGTGCCTGGGTGGCTCTGTCAGTTGAGCGTCCGACTTCAGCTCAGGTCATGATCTCACAGTTCGTGGGTTTGAGCCCCGCATCAGGCTCTGTGCTGACAGCTCTGAGCCTGGAGTCTGTTTCTGATTCTGTGTGTCCCTCTCTCTTTGCCCCTCCTCTGCTAATGACCTGCCTTTGTCTCTCAAAAATAAAAAAATGTTAAAAATTTTTTTTTACATTTAACAATAAGCCTTAAGACACAGGAAAGCCAAATAACTAACAACTCAAGGTAAAAAAAAAAAAAAAAAAGTCTACTCCACTTCCCAAGGACCTACATAGACAACTGACCGTTCCTAACATACAAAAGAAGTGTTAACTACAAATAACCGAGGGAAAATGGAGATCTACCCCGATTTGGGATTTGGGTGAGGATGATCACATCATGAATTTGTTTCCAGTATTTTTGGAAAGCCAACTGTCTTGGGTTAAAAATATGAAATCCTGTCACAGTTAACAAACAACAAAAAAGGAAAGTACTATGATACTCTACTCAAGGGAAAAAACAATCAACAGCTACAAAATAGTTTTCAATGCTTGAAGGTATTTCAGAGACTCCATCTATATACCAAAGAACAGAGCCTGAGTTAGCCGAGTCCTGGCTTGGCTCCAGTGTGGCACTTTGAAATTATCTCTTCTGATCGCTACTTGGTTTACACAGCATGGTCTATGTGCAAATTCCATCTTGCTACTGTCAAATGTCAGACTACCCTGATAGTCTTTAACCATGATCATCATAAAAACCTATTAGAAAAAAAAAATTATTTTCAAGGACATGACTTGTTTAAAATACAAAATAACCACCTTAAGAAGCAAATAATTGATATGTGACATTTTATACACTATTTGTATTATTTCATTTAATCATCACCTTCTGGAGACCTAAAGAGATGTTCACAAGGGAAGAATTTTTGCTTGGTAGTAAATTTGACATCAACAAATGGTGTCCTGTGGCTTCATCAGGAGCCAGGTCCCTCTATTCAATAATGCAAATTTAAAATAGAAAAAAGTCAAGTCTAGGATAAACAAAGTAGGCTCCGCACAGTGGTCAGAATGGTGGCTTCAATTTTTAAACAACTATACTTTAAAAATGGTATTGTGGGGGTACCTAGATGGCTCAGTTATTAAGAGTGTCTGACTCTTGGTCTTGGCTGAGGTCATGATCTCATGATCATGAGCCCTGTGTCAGTCTCTGCACTGACAGCTCAGAGCCTGTTTGGGATTCTCTCTCTCATTCTCTCTCTCTCTCTCTCTGCCCCTTCCCACTCACTTACTCTCTCTCTCAAAATAAACTTTAAAAAAATTTTAAAAATCATTCATAGGATGTCCAGACTCCCTTTCCATCAACAACGTGTTATTTACTTGGGATGACCATGGCCAGACAGCATGGGGTTTCTTGCTTCTCCACTTACCCACATGCTTTTTTCCTGTGCCACCTGACAAAGCCTAATTTATTCCGCATCACCTCTCCTCTTCAGAGAAGCCTGCCTGGACTTCTCCACAGAAACCTGATCCCTATGATTTGTGTCTATCACAGAGCCTATTTGTTTTGTAGTACTTACTACACTGTATAATTTTTTAGCTGTGTTCTTCTTCTCCTGTGGTCTGTTTCTCTGCCTCCATGTAAGCTGCAGGGGCAGAGAAGCTCTTATGAACAGTCTTGCTCTGTGTGGTGCTGACTCCTCTCCTAGCAGCAGCTGCTGCGTCTACACTCCCATTACATAACCAAACTGGAATTACAACCCAAGTGTTTGCATTTCGGCGTCTTTCACGAAATACGGTGGGCATTTGGTCTTACACATTTTTCTTTTCCTGGCGTCTTAGGCATGATGTTGATGTACTTCTCCAATGGGATGACAGGTGCTCCGTGTAAGTGTGCCTTTACATGACTTGGGGTAGAGTTTTAAAGGCAACTATACACTGGTTGACCTACGCCTCATCATAGCCCCACCACAGACTGCGACGTGTCCCCTGCTGCCCCACTTGGCAGTAATGACTGACACTGGAGACGTCAGTGAGCTGGGCACAGAAAGACTGCCCAGGAGAGGGAGAAAAAAGACTAACAGCATCGCAGCAAGCTCTCAAAGGTGCATCAAATCGGCAGACTAGCCGTGTTTATTCTCAATGTGAGCAACTCCATTTCCCCCTAACAGAGAGGAAACAAAAGGTATGTATGGCTTAAGTGATAACACATAATCTGAAAATGAGGAAAAAGCTTCTTGGATTTATACACCACTGACTAGCCTAGATGCTTTGTGTGTAGCATCTCAAACGTGCCTCAAAAGTGAGGATAGGCCGCACAGTTAAGGAAAAGGAGGTCCAGAGAGGAGCCCGTCATCTCCCGAAGGCCGGAGAGCCAGCACTGCCTACACTGAGGTTCACACCGTCTGCTCCTTCCTACATGCCGCGGGCAGTTGTCAGAAAGAACCTCATTCTTGCCCATTTTTCCTTCCCCTCTCTTCCCTTTTCAAGACAAAATGACAGTGACAATATAAACACACTTCAAAGTGTGTGGGGGTCAGCACAAAAGGGCCAATTATGCCTAAAACAGCACCTAACCACTGTTGTGATGTAAAACACAGCTTATCAGATAAATTATGCTAGATAAAAATAATTACATATATATTTCATAAACATATCTGCAAATATAAATGCCAAATAAAAATCAAATAGAAAGCAGATATGCATAGAATCACTGAATACAGACAGTAGCTGAATTACAAAGATAATTTTTTTTTTAAATGTTTTATTTCTGAGAGACAGAGAGAGAGACAGCATGAACAGGGGAGAGTCAGAGAGAGGGAGACACAGAATCCGAAACAGACTCCAGGCTTTGAGCTAGCTGTCAGCACAGAGCCTGACACGGGGCTCAAATCCACCACCTGTGAAATCATGACCTGAGCCAACGTCAGATGCTTAACCGACTGAGCCACCCAGACGCCCCACAAAGATGGTCTTTATGTCACAATACAAAACAGTATGTATGATACCAACAAGTATGTTCAGGGAATGAAAACGTCCTGCAACTTTTACTGTTAACTCAGGTTCAGGAGAAAACCCTCCTTATTTCTTGCAAAACATTTTCTCATGTACTAGAGGTTTCTTATTAAGTCTACTACACTGAAAATAAATTACTCCAAGGATGGCAATTCTCTTTCACGCGTGTATACGTGTGCACACACAACTTTGGAGATCACACAGGTTTTCGGAAAGAATTTTATATGCCACCACACTCGTATGCCAGGGCTGCCATCCAAAATACCACAGACCAGGTGCCTTACACAACACAAGGTTATTTTCTCACGGTTTTGGAGGCTAGAAGTCTAAGATCAGGGTGGCGGCAGATTTGGTTTCTCCTGAGGCCTTGCTCCTTGGCTTGTGGACGGCCGTCTTCTCGCTGTGAACTCACATGGCCTTTGCTCTGTGGAAGTGCAAGCCTGGTGTCTCTGTGTCCAAATCTCCTCTTCTTGCAAAGACACCAGTCCAACTGGATTAGAGCCCTAAGGGCCTCACTTTACCTTAATTACCCCCTTAGAGACCCTATCTTCCAAGAGAGTTACATTCTAAGGTTCAGCTCCAGCATATGAATGTTAGTGCGGGTGGCGGTGGGGATGGGGGTGGAAACCAGTTCAGCCTGTAACTGTCTTCATTTTCTTAAGAGTCAAGTAACTGGAGTCGTAGAAAGTCTGACCTACTTATCTGTGTTTGATTAATCAAGGTGCTTATCCACTCACAAATGCTTGTTTACTAGAGTTTAGGTCACAAAGAGAAGAAACTTATTCTCAGGAGTTTGTGGTCTCATGGTTCAAATGAATACAAAACAGAGATAATCAGAACACACTAAGCCCCGGATCCAGAGTGGACATGGAGCCAGAGGTTAGGACCAACTCTGGGAGTGACTCCTAACCGGATCTTAGTGGAGTCTCCAGAAAAAGGGAGAATCACCAGGGGCACGAAGCAGAAATCAGTGACAGCAGGAAGGCGAGGAGCTTTGCCTGGAAAGGAAGGCAGGGGGCGCTAGATCGCCAGGAGCCTTATCACATGAGGCACCTTGGGCTTGATCAGCACGTGCACACAACGGACAGTTTACAGCTGGAAAGCCACAGCTCGCACCTCCACAGACTACACCGGCCAGCCGTTCATGCAACACAACAGTCTCTGCCACAAAGGCACTCTGCTATGGGGCATGAACCCTTAGCGGCTTCCTAAGCCATGTCCTACACCAACTTGTTACTGACAGTCCAATGATTTATAAAATGTTCTTTAAAATCAGGTGGGATCTCCGACCAGCTCTATAATGTCAACATGCTTATATACACGTGGGAGAAACACGGATGGAGAAGAGCCAGTGTGCCAATAACTGCAAGAGAAGAACGGCGCTTTGGGCAATCCTTATCAATTTCCATACGCAGTATCTCCATGCAAATCCCAGATACATTCAACTGAGACCCTGGACACATCACGTATGCTCTTTGTATCTCAGCTGCATCCTCTGCAAGATGAGGAACATACGTGTTTACCTCCCAGGGTTACTAAGGGATTAAAATAGTTAATAAATGTAAAGCTCTCAGAATGGTATCTAACACACAGCAGTACAACATAAATATACTCTATTACTACCACAGCGATTGCTACTGCTCTACTGTTAAAGAAAAAAGAGGGCGAGGACTTCTGATCTAGAAAAGTGATCTGAAAAAGCCTAAGAACAGATACTCCAGCTTTTACACGGCAAACACGTGAAGCCTGGTTGTCACCAACTTTGACACAATTCAGGAAGAGAAGAGCACGATTTCAGACATGCTGTGACAGACCCCTGGGATACCAACGTGGAAACAGTCATGGGGCACAGGGTACAGAGCCTGCATTCTCAAGTGAGAGGAAGAGCTAGGTTGAGATTATGAAGGTAGAACTCCTAAGTAATACAATACACAGTAAGTTAAGCGTCTTTAAGAAACAGGCCCATCTAGCATTTGCGGAAGGGCCAAACAGACAGCATTCCAGAAAACACAGGTTGGAAAAAAATCAAGCTTTCTGAAGAGTGGACTACTTGTATATAATCCAAACTACTATATGCTTTTATAAAATATTATGGAATTTAACATATTAATTGATGGGGCGCCTGGGTGGCTCAGTCTGTTAAGCATCCGACTTTGGCCTAGGTCATGATCTCCTTGGTCCCGAGTTCAAGCCCCACATCAGGCTCTGTGCTGACAGCTCAGAGCCTGGAGCCTGCTTCGGATTCTGTGTCTCCCTCTCTCTCTGACCCTCCCCCGCTCACACTCTTTCTCTAAAAAATAAACATTTACACACACACACACACACACACACACACACACACTAACTGACCTAATTTGAGCTATGGAGTACAAATCTGACTTCATTATTCTGACTGGCATTTTTAGCTATCAATACCATTTGGTGGATCAGAAAGAAAAGGAGACTATCGGACATAAAGGTTAAAGTTCTCTTTAATTATGTAATATTCCATATTTCCTCATCCTTTAGGTAAAAGCGCTTCCTCTGAAATGTTACTGCCACTTTAAATCTTTAAACTGTGTATATTCTTCAAAGAAGTAGTACTCCTTTGTAAAAGTCATGCTCCACCTTCGGGGCGCCGCCACGTTGGTACCCGATTACATGCCGCAGAACACAAGGCACCTCACTATGGTTCAGTGAAGCACAGGAGCAAGAGCTCCGGTGGCAGTTTTCAGACGCTATTTGATGATGAATTAATATTAAGCTCCTACTCGAAGGCAGCGTACAATAATTCTCCATTCCCTGATACTCAAAACCTGTAAAGGAACATAAAGCTGGCCTCATATAATAATCTACCCCCCCCCCCCCCCCCGGTGAAAGCACTCTTCAGAGGGAGCGGCCTCAACAAAAGCAGGGCAGAAGAGAGTCAGGTGGGGAAGAGGCTGGACACAGAAGGGTGGAGACCCAATGCCAGGTGAGTGAAGGAAGAAGGCCAAGATGGCACCAAAAAGGCACTGTTTTCCCATATTGGTAAATCTACATGATGGGACTTAGATTTTAAACATACTTATTTGGGGGCACCTGGGTGGCTCAGTCGGTTAAGCTCAGGCCACAATTTCACAGTTTGGGAGTCTGAGCCCCACGTCGGGCTCTATGCTGTTAAGCGCAGAGCCTGCTTTGGATCCTCTGTCTCCCTCTCCCTCTCTCTGCCCCTCCCCTGCTTGTTCTCTCTCTCTCTCAAAAGTAAACATTAAAAAAATATTACAAATAAATAAATGTTCTTTTTCAAATCTAAGGTAACTCAGAGAGACATCCAGTCTACCAGGATGGAGTAAAAGCAGTTTTCTGTATTCCCCTTCCTTAAAATACATCAGGGGAAAAAGAGAATGATCTCTTAAGTGTAACAAGGAAAAGGTCACCACCTCCCATCACAAGTCACAATAAATAGAAGCTGAATTCTGGGAAATTTCAACTAAAAAGAGGAGAGACAGTGGTAGCTGAGGTACAGCTCCTCAGAATTCAAACATGGGAAGAGATTTGTGCAACACCACTAAAAGCCCCATCAAAGGACCCTTCTGGTTCATGTGCTGGTAAGTAAGCAAGAGGTCCTGTTAGGGGAGTGGATGTTCCCAGAGAAACCCCATTCCACAGCAAACCACACAAGAGGAGCGGCTGGGCCAGCTGCAAACATGGACCGTCACTCTCTGAGCGGGGACGGGGCAGGAATGAGGGACTCTGAGAGCCTCCAATCCCATGGCAGGACCCAAACGGGGAAGGTCTAAAAAGTGGAAGCAGGGGCGCCTGGGTGGCTCAGTCGGTTAAGCGTCCGACTTTCGCTTAGGTCATGATCTCGCGGTTCGTGGGTTCGGGCCCCGCGTCGGGCTCTGTGCAGACTGCCAGCTCAGAGCCTGGAGCCTGTTTCAGTCTGTGACTCCCTCTCTCTTTGACCCTCCCCTGCTCACGCTGTCTCTCTCTCTCTCTCTCCTAGAAATAAATAAAACATTAAAAAAAAATTATAAAAAAAAAAAAAGTGGAAGCAATTTTGCGTTAAGCAAATACATAGCTCAAATGAGAAATGGGACAGACAGCTAATTCCCATCGGTGGGCCAGGAGAATGAATGAAATACAGCCATATGCAACCATATACATGAACCTCTAAACACAGAATACATGCTTAATGGTGCCCGTCATATAAAATTCAAACACAGCAAAACTCAATAATAGTACCAGAAGTTAAGGCAGTGTTACCTTGCGGCAGAAAGGAAGGCCTTGCATGTGACCAAAAGGCCTGAGAGGGACTTCTGAGACACTGTTGGTTTTCTATTTCTTGACCTGTGTAGTTGTTGCTTGAGTATCTTCAGGGTTGAGAATTCACTAAGCTATACGTGTAGGCCATATAGACTTCTATCTATGTGTTATGCTTTAATAAATATAGTGGAGAAAGACGAAGAGATACAGTAATTAATCCTACATCTATCCTAAAAGACAAAGCAAGTCCCTCGGTAAGTGAAAAATCAGACTGGCCTCATGGCTGCCTAGCAACATTCAATGTCAAAAGACAATGTCTACAAAGTTCTAGGAAAAGAAAAGGTTATTCAAGATTTTTATACCCATACAAATTACCTATCAAATAAAACAGGGCAGATATTTTCAAGTATGCAAGAATTTAGAAGATAGAACAGCCTCTCTGAAAACAAGTACCTAACAATTAAATAGCCAATTAAGCAACAAAACAAAAAGCCATCAACTCACTTTAAAAAATAGTTGAAAAATACAGTTAAATGTATTTGCATATATATATGTATATATACACACACACACATATATATATAAAACTTTGGTATATATCTTTATCTATAGATTGACACCTAGTATAAGATACCTCAAAGTTATCAATAATTTTTACTTATACTTTGCATGATCTTTCAGTAATCAGTACTTTGATATTCTTGGTCAAGTAGTACTATTTTAGTAATTTCCTTCCTTTCTTAAATTCAAACAAGACTTAACGTTTGAAACAATATTGTTTTTTACTTATAAATGTAGTTGCCTTTCTACCTCTTGACACACCCTTCTCTCCACATCAGAGACTTATCTTGAATGACAGTCACTAAAACAACTAAGTTGCTGAGATTTTTAAAAAGATATTTTACTTATTTTGACAGAGAGAGCGAGCGAGCACATGTGCATGAGCAGGGGAGAGGCAGAGAGATAGGGAGTGAGAGAATCCCAAGCAGGTTCCACATTGTCAGTGTAGAGTCTCATGTGGGGCTCCATCTCAGAAAATGTGCGATCATGACCTGAGTCAAAATCAAGAGCTGGACACTTAACCAACTGAGCCACCCAGATGCCTCTAAGTTGCTGATATTTTGAGTGCATTTTTTGACCTTTCTGAATGTTTTAGTTACTTAAAATAATGAACACAAATTACAATAACAATATGGTACATTTTTTTCCCAAATTGAAAAATTTGGTACAAAAACTGGCATCCCTTCATTTTGTTCACCACCATCCCCATACCTACCATTAAAAAAAAAAAAGCCCCAAAAGCCCAAAATTTAATGTACCTAAAAACAAAGACCTCAGTATCTATAACCCATACCTATTGAACTAAGTGAACCCTGAGGTTCAAGGAAGATCCAGTGCCTTAATGACAAAATAGGATCCCACACAAAGGAAGGAACTGTATAGGATCGACTGTTTTATAAACCAAATGACATCGGGGGCACCTGGGTAGCTCAGTCAGTTGAGGGTCCGACTCGTGATTTCAGCTCAGGTCACGATCTCAGTTTGCGAGGCTGTGAGTTAGAGCCTCACATCTCTCCGTGCTGACAGCGCACAGCCTGCTTAGATTTCTCTCTCCCTCTTTGTCTGCCTCTTCCCCACGCACACACACAAGCTATCTCACCAAAATAAACAAACTTAAAAAAAAAAAAAAGATGACATACTTTGATGATTCTGATGGCTAAACCTGCTTTCTTGTTGTCAAAACCAACGCTGTGAACTCCAGAACATTTTCCCTAATAACTTACCTGGAGTTAATGAACCAAAAGTTTCAAGCAACTAATTACTGCACCCAGTTGGCGGTGCCTGTGGAGATGCCCACCAGAGAAGGAGCAGGTTTTCACCCTCACCCCTATAGGCACAGCAGCCACTGACTTTAGAGGCCACTCACCTGGGAGGCAAGAGTGAAGATGTTCCGCCTGGCTGCATCCTTTGTAATAATTACATGGAGTAGTAACTAAAATGCAGACAAATGGATATGAATCCTCCCAAAGCACCCGACTCAATTCTCACATTAAACAAAACCAAACCCTACCTTTTCCAAGATAAATATGTGTTTCTGATAAATTCACAATCACCGTGAAGGCCAATAAAGTTCAGGGGTGCCTGGGTAGCTCAGTTGGTTGAGTGTCTGACTTGGGCTTGGGTCACGATCTTATGGTTCATGAGGTCGAGCCCCGCACTGGGCTGTCTGCTGTCAGCACAGAGCTCACTTCGGATCCTGTCGGTCCTTTCCTCACTCTCACTCTCAAAAATAAATAAATACTTAAAAAAATAATAAAGTTCAGACATAAGCTAGCAAGAATTTTGGAATTCCTTTTCCTGGAACACAGCAGACTGTGTGCTCAACTGTGGATTACATTTAAGTATTACTGATCACGCAGGGTCATAATAGAGCTGGAATTTCAAAGTTCGCATCTCTCAAAAGACACATTATGTCTAACTCAGGCCATCATTTTTTTTTTTTTTTGCACAAGTTTCAGGAGACTCTTTAGGAGAGCATTTTACATTTTTCACTCAAGATCCATGCTGTGAACCAGGCCCTGAAATTTCCAGTGGTGAAATGAGTAAACATGAACAGTAAAGTGATAAAATAAGCAAAATTTAAAAACAGTATCGAAGACACCTCTAGCCAAGCGGCGTCGTGCTAATGACTTCTACTTTTAGATGACAAGTCGTGCTATTTAAACAACCAAATTTCACTGCAGACATCCTTCAGGGGCAGGTACCAAGGCAACCACACTGATGCACGGCTGGGGGGGGGGGGCGTGGAGGGCTGTGGGGAAGCGGGGGTGTCGGAGCGCCTCGATATACTGATAACGATCCAAAATACCGCCACACACTTGAAAAATTATCTGAGGAAAAACTAAAAAACTGGACCTCATTCAACATCCATCTGGCATTCCCTGAAAAAGAAAAAGCTTAGGACTCCCTGTCTTCAAAAACTTTGATATTTCAAAACTGCAAGTAAGGAAGATTCAAGGTTTCTGAATGAGATTATTTTAACGAGATTCTGCGGTTGACACTTCAGTGGTATTTCTGGACCTGTGTCTCTGGCTGATTACTCAGGTACGGAATACGAAGCTAGTAGCCTCTAACTTACTCCTCTCAGAGCAGCTAAAAGCATGACACTGCCACTGTCAAAATACGTCATAAAAGACTCCTGTTTCAAAACGGTTTTGTATTAAAAACTATTAGTCATAATACCAATATGTAGAATGAGGGAAGAAATACAAGCTTCATTCGTCACCAGTATGAATAATGACAATCAAGTCATACACAGGCCTACATGCTTCGTCAAACTCAGACAAATCCCAGGGGAATTCGGATCCTCAAGTCAAGAGACACACTGCAGACCAGCCAGCGTATGTGATTCTGGAGGACGGGAGGGGGGCCTGCCAAGAAGCGGGGGGAAAAGAAATCATTTCCACAAATGTGGCTGCGTCCTGAAGCTCGTGTGTACATTACCACGTGGGATATGGAACGGTCCCCCAAAGAGCTTCATGGCCCAATCCCCAGAGCCTGTGAATGCCAGCTCGTGTGGAAAAAGGACCCTGCTGATGTGATTAAGTGAAGGATCATAAAACGGAAAGATTACGTGGGTGGGGCTGATGTCACCGCAGTGGCCCTGCTATGAGGGACGGGGGATCAATTGGTGGGCTGACCATGGGCCCAACAACAGCAACCAGAAAAGCTAACTTAAGGCAAGGAGCTTGGTTCTCCCACTGAGTCTTTTGAAGGAACCAACTCTGCTGATACCTTGAATTGAGGTCCGTGCAACTGACTCCAGATGTGACCTCCAGAACCTCAGAGGTTAAACTGTTATTATTACAAGCCACTAAGTTTGTGGCAATCTGCTACGACCCCAACAGGAAACTCATACACTGTGAAAAAATATTCTGCGTGCTTAACTACATTAGGGCGTTCCAGTATTCACAGTATCACCTTTTCCCAAATGCCTCAGGATACTATTTACAAAGTGTCTATGAAAGTTGTCTCCTGTTACACAAAGTGAGAGCAATGTAATCCATTTCTATCCTGACAAGGAAAATCTGCATGTTAAATGAAATGTTTGCATTCTTACAGAAGCTATAAAACAATGTTAGCAATAGTATAAAAACAATTCTGTACTTCCTATCAGACCCAAAAAATGGTCATTCCTCTGATAAAACTATTAACCCTCCATGCCGTTTCCATTCGATTGGTTGTCTTCTGTGTGTGTTAGGAAGTTTCAATTAAAGAGAAAGAAAGATGAGGGGCGCCTGGCTGGCTCAGTCAGTAGAGCATGCAACTCCTGATCTTGGGGGTGTGAGTTTTAGCCTCACACTGGTAGTAGAGAGGACTTAAAAAAATAAAACCTTAAAAAGAAAGAAAAATTCCTAGATAATCCCAAGCTCCTGGCTACTCTGACAGGGGAAGGGAGTAGTAAGGGAAAGGAGGGCTGGAAAACCTGTGGAAAAATAACTGTAAGTCATTAGTGGCCCACTACCTGCCTTTGTACTCACCGTGACCATGAAGGAATAAAAAGAAGACATATGAGATCGTTAAAACAAAGATACTGACCCTTAGACGCTGTCGTATTAGGAATTCAAGTTAATTAGGGGTTTATTTAATTTTAAAAATGGAATTGATATCCTTGCTTCTGCCAAAGATGGCTTCACATAAACAGCTGCAGTAACGCCCTCCCTATAACCAGCCCCTTACTTCCTTTTGCACATTGACCCTGGGCTTACTCACGTGTCTTGCTTTGAAAAAGCTGGAAAGTGCTTGGCTGTCAGCCTGCCACCCCCAAACTCATGAGTGAAACCACTGTAAATCAGTAACCATCAGCCAAGTCCCTGCGACCCCGGATCCATGAGAGATCCACGTAAAAGCCAGCTGTTGGTGCAGTCTGCACCCAGAAGTGTGGGCAAATACAATGGCTCTGTTTCTAATCCACTAGGTTTGGGGACAGTTTGTTGTACAGTAAAAGCTAACTAGATATAGTTAATAAAATTAATACGAATACATTGTAGAAAATTTGAAAAATTAAAAAACAAAGTAGGTCAACATACAAAGATAGGAGTCAAAAACTTTTTGATTAATTCATTTTAGTGTAGCTATCTAAACAGTCTATAATTAGAATCACATTTGTAAATTCAACCCTCAGAGTGTATTGATGTTAGCATTTACCATGTCATTTTATATTCCATAATCTACCGTTCTTTTATCGCCAGACTTTACCATGGCTTTAAATTTTTCATTATAAATACTGCTGTAAAAAGATTTATTTATATAAATTATATATATAGATCTCCCCAGAAAGAAACATACTACAACAAAAGGTGGGGAGCTTCTAATTTTTTTAATGTTTATTTATTTTTGAGAGAGAGAGAAAGAGACAGAGAGAGAGAGGGAAACACAGAATCAGAAGCAGGTTCCAGGCTCTCAGCTGTCAGCACAGAGCCCAACATGGGGCTCGAAACCACAGACTGTGAGATCATGACGTGAGTCGTAGTCAGATACTTAATCGACTGAGACACCCAGGTGCCCCATGGTGGTGAGCTTCTACAGTGCCTGATACATAGTTAAAATACAGTCTGAGATGATCACACTAATTTACCACCAAACAGCAATGTAGAAAAATGTTCATCTCACCAAACACTCACCATCACTTTGTATTACTGTATTTTAAAGTCTTTATTAACTGATACACTAAAAAATGGCAATATGATTTAACTTGCATTTGATTGCCAATAAGGGTGACTAGCTTTTCATATGGCTAGCCACCCATCGTGAAACATGTGTTCTTGTTAGTTTTTCCTAGTGAGATACAGAAAGTATGTGCCATTTATCTCCCAACACCTTTACCAGTAATCAGAATAAGCTGATTATTATGAGGTCAGGGCAGAGATTTTTAACCCCAGGTCCAAAGTGCCTCGTCGAGAAGGGATCTGTCTCACTTGTCATGCATTTCCGTGCCCAGGGCCACACATACGTGATCATGGGGGGCTTAGTTATGTGCTCTGTATCTGGCCTTAGAATTATAACCGGCCCTTCTGTTCCTGATGTCAAGATGGATTAAGTGGCCTCACCTCCTTGAGGCAGACCAGACTGGCCCCCTGGAATGGATTGGGGGGAGGGGTTGCAGAGGGGAGAGACATATGCAGACACCCAGGCTCCTGAGACTCTGAGATACGATAAGACAAAGAGAGAAACCAGCTGGCCCCAGCTGGACTGCACTTAGGCAAACTTCATGACTGACCAGAGATCACACATGGGTAGTGTACATACTGCTCTGGCGGAAAGAGCTACTTGGAGGCCTCACCAGAGGGGAGGACGCTCTGCCCAGGACCCTCAGTCAGGACTTCAACCAGGCTGTTGACTGAGGGCCATCCCTAGTCAGAAGCTTGGATGCTGTGAGTACCTGACTTAATGTATTAACCCTTCTTTGTTCTCTCCTATACGCCCCCCCTCTTTATGTTTAGGGTTAATTCTGTGCATTACATTCCCTTTCCCTTATAATAAAGTTTTCCTCCACAAAACAGAAAGTGTGGATATCATGAATTACCATTATTCAGAACAAATGTTCATGTATGGACATTTTTTTCCTAGAGAGAATCCACAGCCTTCATGAGCTTCCTTAAGTAGTACATGGATCTCACAAACTCTGAGAACCAATTGGCCTAAATGGGAAAGAATAGAAAGCATTAACAGCTTTCAACGTTGGGATGCTTGAAGTTGTCCAACCAGGTACAGAATACATAACTGAATAAAAGGTGGGAGTTGTGGTTAGTGATGGAAGAAGATACATGAGGAGATACGAATGATGGCAAAATCATAGATTAAATGTGCATTTAAGTCCAGAAATTTAATATATATCATGCTTTCTTTTTTTTTGAAGGTCAGCTGAGCTCTCCTCTTTACCTGCTACAGGCTGATTTACCATTTATTATTGAAGCCCCAACTACCAGTGTGAGGATATTTGGAAGTGAGGTCTTTGGCAAGTAATTAGTCATATGGGTAGATCACTCATGAAGGGGATTAGTATCCTTATAAGAAGAGACACAAGAGAATCTCTCTCTCTGCCATGTGAAGACATGACAAGAAGGTGTCTTTCTGCAAACCTCACTGGAAACCAAACTGGTCAGCACCTTGATTTTGGACTTCCCAGCCTCCATAAATGTGGGAAATTTCTGTTAGTTTAAGCCTCTCGGGCTGTGACATTTTTGTTCTAGAGCCCAAGCTCAAGTCTTTGCAGACCACCTGACGCCATGACGGTCTTTGTCTGGGGTGCAATCCTGTCACAGTTACACTGGGCTTCCCAATTTAACAGCTCCTTAACTGTTCTTCAGGTTCATTTGGCCATCGGCTCCATTAAAAGAGAAGTCTGTGTCTTTCACATGGCCTAGGAAGATATTAGAGGATACACACTTGATAAACATTTAACTGATTCCTAGTCACTGCCACAGAACATATGTAATGGTTGAAAGCATACAGTCTGACAGATACAGATTCTACCTGAGGGAATGTGTCAAGTCAGCTCCTCTATAGCCTTCAGTTTCCGCACCCGTAATTGGCAAAACATTCTCACCTTGTGGGAATGCTTTATTTAGGAATAAATATCTGATTTAGAAGAGGGAAGTGCTCATAAATGGTAGCTATTAGTATCATCATCATCATTAGTAGCATACTTTCAAGGTCACACATTTATAAAAACTGCTCAATTTAAGAGAGCAAAATGGCAACTTATAAAAAATCCTATGAACACAGAAAACTCCCTGTTGTTCAAAGTGGTGTTCATACAGTCCATGCAGTCCCAAGGTTATGATCTGAAAGAGCAAACTCTGCTAGTTTGGAGTAAGAAAAAGTTGTGAAAAATGGAGGTTCAAACCATTGTTAGGAAGGATTCCAACACAGACCAGGAGAGTTTTGTTAACGAGGTAGATGAACAGCTAAGGTAGCAAAAAAATTATTTAAAGAAAAAAGTATACTGAGTGTGCAAAAGTTGTGGCATGTCAATTAAAAGCATGCATGAAAAGAACAGGCTTGATCTTCTGGTCACTGTCCTAGGAACACAGTAAGCTGAAAAATCTTCTCCACACTGTTATTAAGTTGGGCAACTCACTTTTCTACATTCTATTTCAGCAAATTATAGCTAGTCAAGTCTTTCAGATAGCAATTGCTTTTACTTCGGTCAACCGAAATGACCCAACAATGAACCTTTAACATCAACCATTGATCTTGCTAATTGTATCTGCCACTATATTTGTTTCTTTTGTTTCCAGTCAGTCCTCTTTCCAACACTATTCCAACTATTAAATGGTCAGAACACACAAAGTGACAGATTTAGTGCTCCACTGGCAATTTATATAACTGACTGCAACGCTGTTGTTGTAGTGAATCATGATTTATTTGTCTCACACTGCAGCACATAACCTTTTTAAATGCAAGGGGAAAAAGCCAACACCTCCTTAAAGTTTATATATGACCATCCACCACTATATCCTATGAACTAGACTTGAAAGAGAACTGGCCAAATGAGTGATGGATTTTCTTTTCTCTTTCTGTAGCTATTACTTTATGCAGAAGCCATTCATGGATCTTGGGTTCAGTCCATTTCTTTACTTGCATGTAACTCACAGGAAGATCTGAGATACACATAAATGATGCCCATAGCAGTTAACTAACAGAACTTAGAATTAAAGCGTTCAAACAAGGAATACTTGGGGTGGGAGTTTTAGATTTAGGGGGTCCATGCATGGATTTGGGGGCATATTAAAATTCCCCAAGTTATACCTAAAATTTCCTATATGAAAATGTACGTCTTGGGGAGAGTAGCTCTATAGGTTTCACTGGTTTCTCAAAGGGTCCGTGATTCTTGAGAAGATTAAAAACGATGGCTTAAGAAAACTCGACCTATTGTTACAAAATAAAAGGGACTGAGTACATAAATAAGCTTGTGAACAATGAAATATCCAAGGACATCAAGTTTTACACCAAGGTTGTGACTAAAGAGAGGAGAAAAATGATTGGTGCTATGGGCTGAAGTGTTTCTTCCCCCCTAAAATTCATGAAGTCCTAACTCCAAGTCCTTCAGGATAAGACTTTATGTGAAGATAGGGTTCTTCACATATGTGATCTGGTTAAAATGAGGTTGTCAGGACGGGCCCTAATCCATTAGGGCCACTGTCCTTATAGGAAGAGGAAATCCGAACATGCAGTTATACATGTATGCACAGAGGAAGAACCATGAGGGCACAGAGAAGGTGGCCATTCACAAGCCAAGGAGAGAAGTCTGGAACAAATCCTTTGCATACAGCCCTCAGAAGGAACCAATTCTACCGATATCATGATCTGGAACCTCTAGACTCCACAGCCATGAGAAAGTTCTGTTGTTGAAGCTACCCACTCTGCGGTACTTTTAATGGCAGCCTTCACAAATTAAATAGTTGGTCTTGGCTAGAATAGTGAATTAAGATATAATTCAAAAAGCAGTTAAGACCAGGGCACTATGCTGACTCAATTGGTAGAGCATGTGACTCTTGATCTTAGGGTCATGAGTCTGAGCTCCATGTTGGGCATAGAAATTAATTAAAAAAAAAAAAAAAGGCAGTTAAGACCAAGAGATTATTGGGGTGTTAAAAACATGATAATACCAAGAGTGAAAGTGTAAATGGTCTTAATTGACATTTTCAAGTAATATAGAAAATGACAACCATAATACTCCCACGCCTACTACAGTATGCAGCCAGTGCGTACAAGGTTAAGCAGATAAAACTGGGTAAAAATCACACCTTGAGAACCGTGTAAACAGGCAAGAAAGAGGCAGAAAAGTATTTACATTTCATCTGCTCACACTGAAAGTTATCAAAATTAATACACACTTCTTCTTTTAGCCATGATAACATGACCAAAAAAATGTATACTATAATTGCTTCTAGATATTGGGCAAGAAGCAGCACCAGACTCATCCTCTCTGAGAGAAGGGAAGTGAGCGTGTAGAACCCCTTGATCACCCTAATTTTCCCCAGGAAGCATTTCCAGATAGTCATGCAGGAAGTGAGAGATCAAGCAATACAGGGGCACTGCTGAGCTGAAAGGAGAGAGATCAGAGTTTGAGGCTACAGAGTGAAGAAGCATGAGCAGGGGAGGCCAGGATAAACAAAGCAGCTTTGAAGAAAAACAGCTTCAGAAAACTGCACAGGGGTTTATTATTCTTCAGCTGAATAATAACTGCAATGTCCAGGGCAAGGCTCCTCAAGGCTAAGAAAGAAAGATGAAACAAAACAAAGTAACAAGGGAGAAATACAGAGGAGGTAAAGCCAAATCATCACTGGAGTCAGCACAGGGCTAGGAAACATCCATTTCCAGATCAGCCAGGGAGGAGAAACCTCACCCAACGGCCTGGTCATTCGACCGAGATACCGGATGCCTGAGGAAAGGATTCATCTAGCCCCACTAGTAACGCTGAGTCGGGTCTAATCTCAGGCCTTGGGAAAAAAATAAAGCAGGTCACAAAGAAATTAACTGCTCCTTAAATGAAACTCAACAGCCACAAAAGAAGACAATAATATCTATCTATACGTCAAAAACATACTATTCATATCTACTATGACAGTGTAAGAAAAAAGTACTAGACATGCAAAGAAATAGAAAAAGGTGATCTATATACAAGAGAAAAATCAGTCAATAGAAACAGATTCAGAAATTACATCAGCAGACAAAAAATGTTAAAAGAAAGTATTTAAGATGTATCCAAGAATTTAAATAGAAAATGTGAACATTAATAAGGAAATACACAATAACTATTAATAGAGAAGTGGAATTATAAGAAGAACTATATGGATATACCTGAACCGAAAGATATAAGATTTGAAATGAAAATTCCTCAGTTGAATACATGCTTATCAGGAGATTAGACATTGCAAAAAGATCAGTTAACTTGAAGACACAGCAAAAGAAACTACTGAAACTGAATCGAAACAGAGGCACAGGGGCTGAAAAACAATAGAAGTTTTGTGCAGCTGACGTGTGGAAAACATCAAGTGATCTAACCTGAGTGTTATCTGACTTCCAGAAAAGGAAGAAGAAATAGGAGGTAAGCAGCCACATAGGTAATAAGTAGATAAATATATAGATAATAACTAAAGTTTATCTAATTTGGTGAATATTACAAACCCATGTATCAAAGAAGTTCTACACAACCCTCAAGAGGCAGCAAAGGAAACCACAGAAAGGCACACAATTGAACTGCTGAAAATCAATGATGAAGAGAAAATTTTAAAGGCAAAGAAAACGAAGACTCATTACACATTGTAGAGAACGATGGTAAAAATGACACCAAAACAATGCAAATTAGAAGACAATGAAATACTACCTTTAGAGAGTTGGAAGGAAAAAATAAAACTGTCAACCTAAAATTTTCTATCTAGAAAAAATTTCTTCAAAATGAAGGCACAATAAAAATAATTCAGATGAAGAAAAACTGAGAGAATTTGTGGCCAAAACAATACGTACAACAAGAAATGTAAAAGACATTCTTCAGGATCAAAGTAAGTTACACTGAATGGAAACTCATATCTGTACCAAGGGCTAAAAAGCACTAGAAATGTTAAGTGTGCCCTTAAATATTAAAAGCTTCTTTTCTCTTTTGTGACCTTTTTCAAAAGACAGGTGACTTAAAAGAAATTATAGCACTGCTACTTGAGGTTTGAACATATCAACTAATTTGACCAGATATTTATAGAATGCTTTAGGATACGTAACTTTTTCATGTGCATATGGAAAATTCATCAACACAGACAATATGCTGGGCCATAAAACAAGGCTATGAACTTTTAAAAGAGGAGAACCATACAGATTATGATTTGTGACCATAATTAAGGTTTAAATTAATAACAAAATGACTGCAAAATCTTTGAAGACAAATCATGTCTAGATAACCCACATGACGAGGAAGAAATTACAAGGGAATTGGAAAATACATTTATTTATTTTTATTTTTAAGATAAAGAGTGTTAAGTGGGGGGGGGGGGGGCAGAAGGAAAGTGAGAGAGAGAGAGAGAGAGAGAGAGAGGAGCCTGACATGAGGCTTGATCCCATGACCCTGGGATCCTTACCTGAACCAAAATCAAGAGTCAGACACTCAACCAACTGAGCCACCCAGGTGCCCTGAAAATATTTTTAAATGAATGATAGTTAAAACACAAAATGTGTGGAATGTAATTCAGACAGTGATTAAAGAAAAATACATTCCTATATTTCTATGAACACTTATATTAGAAAAAGAGAAAGACTGAAAAACAAAGGTCTAAGCTTTTCCCTAAAGAAATTTAAAAAATCAGGGCTAATTGTTCTCAAAGTGAGCAGAAGAAAAGGAAATCAATGAAATACAAAACAAAGATTAAGAATTCAATTAAACACCAGTTTTTTGAACAAGAAATAAAATTGATAAAGCCTAGCCGGACCAATCAAAAGCAAAGAGAAGAAACCTAAATTACTAGTATCATAAATAAAAATGGGGTATCATTATAGATGCTACAGACTAACTTAGAACAAACAAAAAATCACCAATGCTAAAAGAAAAGAGAATCCGGAGGAGCCTTGTATCTATGAAAATACTAAATTCATAACTCTAAACTTTTCTGCAACGAAAACTCAAGACCCACAGGGCTTCACTAATGAATTCTCTCAAACATCTAAAAATATCCATTTTACCAACTTTATGAGACCAGGATATTCCTGACTCTGTGCAAAAATACTGTTTAAAAAAGTACAGACCAGTATCCCTCATGAATTTAATGAAGTGGAAAATCTTTCAAGAAAATATTAGCAAACCAAATCCAGAAGAACACGGAAATACAAAAAACAAAAACCACATTATCATCTCAATAGATGTAGAAAAGGCATTTAACAAAATCCAACAAAATTTAACAAAATCCCTTTTATGATAAAATCATCCTACAAACAAGGAACAGAGGGCACTTCCTACATCTGACAAAGGTCATCTACAAAGAACTCACAGAAAATGTACTTACTGAGGAAAGACTAGAAGCTTTCTGTCTAAGATCAGGAATAAGATAAAGATGTCTGCTCTTGTCATTCATATTCAACACTGATCTGAGGTTGTGGCCAAAGTAATCAGGTAAGAAAATGAAATAAAAGGCATCTAGATTAGAAGGGAAGAAGTATAACTCTCTCTCACTGCAGATTACATGACCTTGTATACAAAAAATTCTAAGGAATCCACTAAAAACTAATTAAAACTAACAAACAAGTTCAACAACATTACAGGACACGAGATAAAACAAAATTTAATTTACAATAGCATCAAAAAGAATAAAAGGTTGAGGAACACATTTAACAAAGGAAGTGTAAAACATATATTCTGAGGGGCTCCTGGGTGGCTTAGTCGGTTAAGCGTCCGATTTTCGCTTAGGTCATGATCTCGCGGTTCGTGGGTTTGAGCCCCGCGTCGGGCTCTGTGCTGACCGCCAGCTCAGAGCCTGGAGCCTGTTTCAGGGTCTGTATCTCCCTCTCTCTCTGACCCTCCCCTGTTCACGCAATTTCTCTCTCTCTCTCCTAGAAATAAATAAAAGTATTTAAAAAAAAAACAAACATATATTCTGAAACTGACAAACTATTGTTGAAAGAAATTTAAAAAAAGATCTAAAGAAAAGTTATTTTAGGGGCGCCTGGGTGGCTTAGTCGGTTAAGCGTCTGACTTTCGCTTAGGTCATGATCTTGTGGTTTGTGGGTTCAAGCCCCGCGTCGGGCTCTGTGCTGACTGCCAGCTCAGAGCCTGGAGCCTGTTTCAGAGTCTGTCACTCCCTCTCTCTCTGACCCTCCCCTGCTCACGCTGTCTCTCTCTCTCTCCTAGAAATAAATAAAAAAAAAAAAAAGAAAAAAAAAGAAAAGTTATTTTATGTTCACAGATCTCAAATTTAATATAAGACAGCAATACTCCCCAAAATAATCTACAGATTTAATGTAATCCTGATCAGAACACGAGTTGGCTTCTTTGTAGAAATTGATAAACTGTTTGATCCTAAAATTTATCTGGAAAGTCAAGGGACTCAACATAGCCAAAACAATGTTGTAAAAGAATAACAAAGCTGGAGGTTACAGGTCCCAACTTGAGAACTTAACTGAAAAGCAGCAGTATTAACAATAGTGTAGAACTTACATTGGATAGAACTATATACATCAATGAGACAAACCTAAGTCCAGAAATGAAATCGTGTATCTGTGGTCAAGTCAGTATTAACAAGGATGCCAAGACCACTCAATGAGCAAAATACAGTCTTTTCAACAAATGGTCCTGTAACAACTGGACAGCCACATGCAAAACAATGAAATTGAACCTTTATCACACCACATACAAAAATTAATTCAAAACAGATCCAAATTCTAAACCTAACTGCCGAACTATAAAAATCCTGGGGGAGGGGGAAATTGTAAAATGACAGCAATAGGGTATGGAGTTTCTTTTTAAGCTAATAATAATGTTCTAAAACCATGCTGACAGTTGTACAATTCTGAGCATACTAAAAACGCTGAACTGTACACTTCAAATGTGTGAATTATATGGTATGTAAATTATATCTCGATAAAGGTTTTACCCAAAAAGAAAAAAAAGTATAAAACAGTAATACCAAGTGGGCTTTACTATAAAAATACATGACTGATTTAACATGTGAACAATCAATGTCCTCTGCCACACTGGCAAGTAAAGGAGACGTACTAGTTATACACTACTAGAGAACACAGTATTCCACAACTTGGAACTTAATACAGTTAATGTTTATTATCTTAACACTTTTTCCGGGTAGGAATCTGAGAGTGACTTATCCAAGTAGTTCCAGATCTGGGACTTTTAGGAATTAGTCAAGCTGCCAATCTGGGGCTCGTCTAAGCTTGACTGGGGCTGGATGATCCACTTCCAAGTTCACTCAGTAAGGTTGTTCGCAATAGGACAACTGGCTTTCCCTAAAAGTGATCCAAGAGAGTGAGAGAAAGGACAAGACAGCATACCCAAGACGGAAGCTGCTATGTCTTTTATAATTTCATGTCACAAGTGACATGTTGTTATTTTTGCTATATTGTATTAGTCACAGAGACCAATGGGAGCAGGCTATACAAGGGTATGAATACCAGGATACACGGATCATTAGATGGATGGCTACGAGCGGAGGATGGCTACCAGTGGAGAAAAATCATATGACCACCTCAATAGAGGGGGGAAAAAAAAAAAGAAAAAAGCTTTCAGCTATATTTAATACCTATTCATAAAAACTTGAAGAACCTAGGAATAAAAGAAAACTTTCTCAACCTGACTTAAAAAAACCATTTTTCAAAAGACATAACTAGTATCCATTTAACAATGAACAATAATACTTTCCCCCTGGGGCGCCTGGGTGGCTTAGTCGGTTATGCGTCCGACTTTCGCTTAGGTCAAGATCTCGCGGTTGTGGGTTCGAGCCCCGCGTCGGGCTCTGTGCTGACTGCCAGCTCGGAGCCTGGAGCCTATTTCAGAGTCTGTGTCTCCCTCTCTCTCTGACCCTCCCCTGCTCACGCTGTCTCTCTTTCTATCTCTCTCCTACAAATAAATAAAACATTAAAAAAAAAAAAATACTTTCCCCTAAGAAAGTTAAAGCTAGGATATTCCTTCTCACTGCTTCTATTCCACACCGTAGTGGAGGGCCTAGCCAGTGTAATAAGACAAGAAAGCAATAAAGAATAGTAACCGGAAAAAAAGAAATACAGTGGTCTTTTTTTAGAAGACAAGATGATTACGTATATAGAAAATCTCAGGCAATATGCTATGCTACCCCCTGCCAACAACAAAAGAGCCAAACAAACAAACAAACAAAAACCCGACCAGAACTAGACTTATAGAAAAACTAAGAAAAATCACAGGAACCAAGGTCAATTTACCAAAAGCTATTGTATTTTGAAGTACTAGCAATAATTGAAAACAAAATTTAAAGAGTTCCACTCACAATAGCATCAAAAACCTAAAATAGTTAAGCATAAATTTAACAAGATATATGCAAGTAAAAACTAGAACATTGCCAAGAGAAATTTTAAAAACCTAAACAAATGGAGAAATAGATCATGTTCACAGATTGGAAGACTCTATATTGTCAAGATGCAAATTCTCTCCAAATTGATCTGTCAGTTCAGTCAAATTCCAATCAAAATTCCAGCAGGCTGATTCTAAAATATATATGCATGTAAAAGGACACAGACTAGCCAAAACAATTTTGAAAAAAAAGTTACACTCCGTGATGTTAAGACTTCTTATGAAGCTACAGTCATAAGGATAACATGGTAGAAAGGCAGAACAAGGAAACCTAATATACAATCCAGAAATATATCCACATTTATATAGTAAATTGGCTTTTGACTAAGACCAAAGCAATTCTTTATAAAAAAGATTCTTTTTTTTTTTAATGTTTTTTATTTATTTCTGAGAGAGAGAGAGAGAGAGAGAGAGAGACAGCATGAGCAGTGGAGGGTTAGAGAGAAGTAGACACAGAATCTGAAGCAGGCCCTAGGCTCTGAGCTGGCTGTCAGCACAAGGCCCGACATGGGGCTCGAACCCATGAACCGTGAGATCATGACCTGAGCCGAAGTCGGACACTTAACTGACTGAGCCACCCAGGCGCCCCAAAGAGATTCTTTTCTACTAATGGTGCTAGAGCAATTACTTCTATGGAAAAATATATATATACTACACACAGAGCTTAATTTGAGCTGACTGTCGATCCAAGTCTCCATTAGAGTAGGGATTTTTCTGACCTCCCCCTCAACAGCCAAGGATCTCTCCCAAGGGTCTCAGAACACAAGTTGGTGTTGAATAAATATTTGGTGGGTAGAAGACTATGCATGAATGGAAAAAAAAGAAAAAAAAAAAAAAAACCAAACCCAGCATGCCATAGTAAAAAATAAGAAGGGGCTGGTGAGATAGTAAATGGTCAGGAAAGGGATCACGGAGAAAAAAAAAAAATCTCATGTGAGTTGACACCTGAAGGTACCACCTGTGCAAGTATTCAGGAGATGAAAACTCCAAGCAGAGAGCAAAGATCATGAAAACCTACGAAGCAGACACTGAGGGTAGCCCATGAACTGGGGTGGGGGGCTCCAGGGCACCATAAAAACATGGAGGCAAGATAATCCTGAGTCTTATGGCTCAACAGAGTACCTTCAAGAATTCTAATTCCAGAAGTGATAGAGCCCACTGTGTGATTTCAGAAAAGCACCTTGAGCACTATGTGAAGACTGGATCGGACGGAGCGAAGTAGGAAGCAGCAAAACCAGTTAGAAGCCTCTTGCAGCAACCCAGGTGAGAGAGGGCTGAAGCGCACTATCTTCTCTTCAAGGAATCAAGTTCAAGTGTAACACCAGAGCTCACATCCCAGCAGATCTGGGTATTTGTTGTAATTTCTGCTTGTCGTTTTCAACTATTTCTTGTTTCCTTCAAAGGATTCCTTTCTAAGGGAAGGGATCATGTCTATTTCACTTACTGCTGTGCGTCAAACCCAGAAGGTCAGAGGAATACACCGTATAAAGAGCCGCAGGTCAGAATCTGACCTAGTAAGATAGATAGGGGCTGTCCAAGGAGAAGAGCCTTTCTGCTTAGTGCAAGCACATATAAAAGGCAACAGAGTACTGAGGTCTATTAAAATCATTAAATGTATGTTGACAATGAATATGGGCATGTAGTCTTGGGGTCTATCACTAAATCTCTGGTGTTGCCAGCATAAAGGACATCATCTTCCACTTCACCCTATCCCAGCCCTGACCTCCGAAAGACACTCACACATGCAGTACCGTTCAGGTCTAAGAATAATACTGCTTTTTTTTTTTTTTTTAATGCAGGAATAATGTACTATACAGGAGATGCTTTGAGGGAGATGCTACATAAACCTAAGACACTGTATACGTACTCAGGTGATAGGAACTGTATTTACAGATATGACATGGGAATTAAAAAAAAAATGAAATCTAGAATCTCAGTACCACCAGTATTTCTCCCAGGGCAAGAATTCATTTAGTATCCTATTAAATCAAAGAATGGTCCACTGCAAACAGCAGCATGCCTTACCAGCTGGTGTTAACACAGATTGATGCACATGTTCAATCACACTGAACCTGACATTGGGTTTCCTGAAATTTATAATACGTAATGGAAACGTTTTATGTGTTGCAACTTCCCACCCCCTTTAAGGCAGTAACTCACCAGGCAGAAATATAATTCACTTAGCATTTTTAAAATCCACACTCAGAGCATTTTCTGGGGTTAAAAATTCACTGAAATAGAATATATAAAAACGCAACTTGTTAAAAAATATCATGTAGGAGACTGACAGGAATCATTTTTGATTATCAACTATGACCATGGGAATCAAAGAATGGGAAATATTTCCTGTGATGTGTGTCAAAAGAATATTAACACAGAAATAAACTGTAAAAGGATGTAATATAATTCAAACCAAAAGTCAGAGTTTGGTAAAGATTTTCTATCCCTCGCGTTTTATTTTTCAAAGAATAAAATTAAGGCCTATGTTTGGAATCACTGTAATCTGTCATCTCATGATAAATGATTTTTCTTAACTGGTTCAGTACTGATACATTTATGGATACACTATTTAGAGGAATACTTCAGTTTTTGAGGACGAGGGTTCTTTTAGCTTCTTTAAAAATTTTTTTTTTTCTGAGTACAGTTGGCACACATTTCATCAAGTTTCAGGTATACAACACAGCAATTTAACATCTCTAAACGTTACACTCTGCTCGCCGCAAGTGTAGCTGTCGGTCCATATGACATTGTCAAAACATCACTGACTATATTCCCTGTGCTGTGCCCTTTATCCCCGTGACTTTTTCGCCTGATAACTGGGATCCTATATCTCCCACCCACGCTTCACCTATTTTCCCCATCCTCCCACCCCCTTCGCTCTGGCAACTACTGGTTTCTTCTGTGTATTTAAAGGTCTGATTCTACTTATTTGTTTGTTTTGTTTTGTTTTAAATTTTATTTTAATGTTTATTTCTGAGAGAGACAGAACAAGAGCAGGGGAGGGGCAGAGAGAGAGGGAAACACAGAATCTGAAGTAGCCTCCAGGTTCTGAGTTGTCAGCACAAGCACAGAGCCCGACGTGGAGCTTGAACTCACGAACTGTGAGATCATAACCTGGGCTAAAGTCAGACACGTAACTGACTGAGCCACCCAGGTGCCCCAATTTGTTTTGTTTTTTAGATTTCATGCAGGACTGAAATCATATGATGTGTGTCTTTCAAGGACTTATTTCACTTAGCATGATACCCTCTAGGTCCGTCAGATGGTATGATGTCATCTGCTTATATGGCTGTATAATATCCCACTGTACATGTATACCACATCTTCTTTCAACAAATGCTTATTTTTGAAGTCGACAAACCTGAGCTAAAAATATGACTGTGTCAGTAACGAGCTGTATCAGTAGTGGAGCTCTGGGCATGTCACAAGCTCCCTATGCACTTTGGTTTTGACACCTTTAAAAAGTGGCCAAAGAACTTTCCTTGTCTATAGTACAGAACTGAGATTAAAGTCTAGGGAACCATTTTGTAAATTATGACATTTTGTGTAAAACTGAGGTTTTTATGTAATTCTATCGAGCCTAAAAGTAACTTCAAGAAAAAATGTTTATGATCAACTGCCAAATTCAATTTTATACAAGCGGCACAGTTTATAATTCTATAAAGTAAGTACTTGCCGCTCACTATGCTATGAAACTAACATATCATGACACTTGGCAACCATTTCACAGACTACCAATTACGTCTTGGGAGGTGTGTGTCTCTGTTAGCATCTGATCCATCATTTTCCCCTATAAAATGTTGCATTTTCACCTTCCACTGTGTCCTAGGCGGATGTAAAGCAAAAGCACCAAATGGCCCTACCCTTGGTTAACAGGGGGCAGTTGTCACAGACTGTGGACACGAGTGTGAAATTGGTGAAATTACACGTTTGTTACTACAGGGGGCGCCTGGGTGACTCTGTTGGTTGGGCATCTGACTCTTGATTTTGGCTCAGGTCCTCATCTCCCGGTTTGTGGGTTCGAGCCCCACATCGGACTCTGGGCTAGCGGCATGGAGCCTGCTTGGGATTCTGTCTCCCTGCCTCTCTGCCCCTCCCCTCTTGCGCGCACGCGCGCGCTCTCTCTCTCTCTCTCAAAAATAAATAAAAATAAACCTAAAAAAAAAGTTTATTACAATTGTGACCATGGAAATGAAAGGACACCAATGCCAGGGCCGACCCACACCAAGTGTTTGCCACGAGGAGCCGCTCCACGGGGCTTACACTAGCCTCTCCCCGCGGCACCCCTGCACGTCTTTCCCCACACCTGCTGTGCTTCTCCTCCCTTCCACACCGGAAGCTAATGCACAGCCTGCCTCCACCCACAGGGTAAACCAGCCCATCACTGCGTGCCCATGGGGACTCCGGCTTTCTGACCTTCTCCGTCAGTCTTCCTGTCTGGTGCTCCAAGGCAAGTGCTTCTCCCTGGCAAAAGGGTGGGACTCAGGCAACCACTATGGTTAGACTGTGGAAGAGGAGCCCAGGCTTCAGAAAACCAGTCTCCAAAGTCAATTCTATAGCCTGAAACCCACCATCTGTACCCGCAAATGCACATACACACACACGTATGCACCTGTGTGCGTTTACCTCATGTTTCCTGAGCAGCTGTCCCTCACTCCTGGCAAGTGGCTAAATTCTCTGTATGGATTATTCTCCGATCCTCAGACAGCACTCTGAGGCGGGACCACTCAGTCCCATTCTACACGAGGCACAGAAAGTAAAGTAACTTGTCCAAAGTCACAAAGCACTGAACCCGAGCCTTGTGAGGAAGAAAGCAGCGCCTACCTTCTACTGTACATATTACAACTTGTGTTGTTGGTTTTTGAAACCTGTGGGTTAAGATCATTGGGATGCAACTGACAGAGTGAAAATAACACCAAAGACAATAAAACAAGACACAATCTGGGACTCGAGTGACCAAAAAGAAAACTGCGTTTCCTTCTTGCCTGCCTCAGTATTTTTCTTTAGCTTCTCAACACCCATAAAGAAAAGGATTAAGAGGCATTATACAAAAGAGTTTAGACTGGTCCATCCCCTCTTTCCTAATTCTGTTCATTCTACAGAATTATAATTGGAGAAACTTCTCAATTCCTGACATCGCTTACTCTTTGAATGGACATAGTATTTGTTTCCACTCTTCACAAATATGCAAGGAGGAATACATATGCTTCTCCTATTTCTGTAATAAAAAATGCTCCTGATTCCTGGCATACAAAGCAGGGCGCGGCGCCAGCCAGTCCCAGGTGTCCGTGTCACAGCACACAGCCCTCCCACGGGCTGCTCAGACGGGTGCAGACACGGTTCCCACATCTCACACACTTTGCTTTGCTGCATGCCCAGCTGACCAAGGCGATTTCCTTCTCCGACAGCAATTCCCTGGGTGACAGATGCAGGAGAAGAGGTCCCAGGACTGTCCAGAAGCCAAGACACCCGAAATGCCTTGAGCAAGAGCAAGCAACCAAACCCTGGACAACCGAGCGGAGACCACGCGAAAACACACAAGTCAGATCTTCAGCTAGTAAGACGACCGCGGTCTGGCGTGCGACAGGAAATGCCAAAGTGCGGAAGAGACCGGCTCGGGCCCCTGGGCTCCCTTCTCCACTCCGCCCGCTCCTGCTCCCACTCCTTCAAGTCGGGTGAAACGTCATCCGCTCACATCGAAAAGACTGGCTGAAGTACGGGTCCTGAAGAGACCTTGGGATTCATACAGGCTCAGGACAAGATTGCAGCTGTGTCTATCTCACGCCTTCACTGGCAGAATTAACTCACGTCGGGAAGAACATGTTTCCTCCGAAGTACAGCATGCCCGTTGCACCGGCACGAGGGAGCCACCAGGGAGTTAACCCAGGGAGGCCGCAGTCCCTGGCCCGACCACACACACCTGCCCTGGGACCAGCCAGACACACAAAGGTCCCCAGTCCTTCCGGCTCTAGTGTCTAGGAACCAGGATGCTCCCAGGCTCTACCTCCTACAGTCCCTCCCACGGAGTCGCGTCCACTCGGGGGCACTACAGTTATATTCATAATGCCACACATTATCTATTAGCACAGACCTCACCTCCCACTTCAGATCGCACTACCCAGCTGCCCTCCCGATCAGACATCCAAAAAGGCATCTCGAGCTTAAGATACCCACAACTCGGCTAATGACTACCTCCTTTCCTCCCCACGTCTCCTCCCCAATCCTTCCCGTTATCTTTCCCATCCTTTTAGCTCCTTGGGTCGGAAACCTCACAGTCAACTGCCACTCTCCCCTTATCCAGCTCATCACCGAGTCCTGTTCATTCTGCCTTTGAAACAGACTCAGAATGTGACCGTTATGACCATCTGGATGGAGAAAGGCTGCATTCCTTCTGGAGACTTCAGAAGAAAACCCACTGCCCTGCTTTCCTCAGCTTCCAGAAGCTACCTGGATTCCCTGGCTCAAGCTCCCTTCCACGACACACCACTCCAACCTCCTCGGTCATCACATCTTCGACTGCGGACTGCTGTCTCTGACCCTACTGTTTCCTCTTCTAAAGCTCGTGTGATTGCACTGGGCTCACCTTGGAAATCCAGGATCATCTCTCCACCTCAAGATTCTAAATCACATTGGCAAAGTCCGTTTACCATGCAAGGTGACAGATGCCCAGGGACTGGGGCATCTTTGGGGCCATTATTCAGGCTGCCACACCACCTCACTCAGAGCAAAAGCCAAAATCCTTACAGTGCCCATCAATTCTCATGGGATCTTGTCCCCACTTCCTAACTGAGCTCCCCACACCCCACCCTCCCCTCGGGAGCGCTAGGGGCTGATGCACTTGAAGTGTACTGTATCTGCCCCTGTTATTCCTCAACACACAACCCACATCAGGATGTCTGCACTTCCTGTTCCCACTGCCAGGAAGTCCCCTCCCTTGTTTAGGTCTCTGCTTAAATCATACCAACTTCTGGGTAAGCCCTTCTCTGCTGACTCTGGTCAGCAGAGTGATATTGCTCCCACTCCCATCTAGACATTCCCTTCCGTGCTTATTTTTTTCACAAAGCATTTACTATCTGATTTGCTATCCATCCCTCCACTCATCTGCCCTCTCCCACTGCAGGATGGTGGGGTGTCCCTTGTCCTGTCTCCAAGAAATAAGCATGAAACAGGGGCCCAATAAACAGCTGATGAGTAAGTGAATTTGACTTTATTGGAAAGTGGGTTCCTTGGAGACACGACCTGGCTTTAAGTAGGAATCTAATAAATGTCTGAATGGGTGAATGACAGACCTAATTTTTCTCTAATTTGCTATAGGTATATGGACCAACATGAAATCAAGGGTACCCTTTTCTAGGAATCAGACACAGCAGGTAAAGTAACTTACTCAGGGATTCCCAACAAAAGGAAAGTAATAGAATGACACAGAAAAAATTCCAACCAAACTCCTCACTTGACTTGGCTGTGCCCGGAACATTCTTCGACCTGACAAGTCAGAACTCACCTGGATTCCACTGCTTGGTTCCAAGACTCTTACCAATAGCTTCAAGTCGTTAAACTCCAAATTTATGTTTATCTTCTTTAAAATTTATTTATTTTGAGACAAACAGTGTGAGTGGGAGAGAAGTAAAGACAGGAGAGCGAGAGAACCCTACGCAGGCTTCATACCATAGTACAGAGCCCAACATCGGGCCTGAGCTCCTGAAACCATGAGATCATGACCTGAGCTGAATCCTAGAGTTGGACACTTAACCAAATGAGCCACCCAGGCGCCCCACCTCCAAATTTATGTTTAAAGGAAATTTCACAGAAATCTCAAAAGCAGCTGCCTCGCTTATTCCGATACGTACAATATGAACGTACAGGGCAGAGAGCATGACCACACTTTACCGAGCACCCAGTGGATGCTGCAGGGACAGATACAATACATTTCAAGCACATCAGTCCCCAGCGCCGCTCATCAGCAGGCCAGAGTGACTCCAGGCAATCATCTTAGCTACTAAGGACAAGCCAAACCAAAGACATTTCCGCTGCGACTGAATGTCTACGGGGACAGGAGGAGGGCAGGAGGGCGGGGAGGACCCCGGGGACAATGCGGCTTGGAAGGTCCTATCCGAAGAGCACTGTTTCACAGACGCCATGTCTCTGCGCTCTGCAGTGTATTATGGACCTGCTGTGTACACCCCCGCCAGGCTGGCCGTCCCACGGCCACAGGATGGCAGCTCTTCTCCTGCCACTCGGGGAAGCCAGCCAGTGCTGCGCTTTGCCCCTACTTGGAGATCGCTTTCTGGGAATCACTTTACGGGCGTGAATGGAAACGAACACCACAGTAGTTAGGAATGTGGACCTGGAGGAGAGGCTGACACGGTTCAAATCAAGCCTCCGTGACTCGTTAGCTGTGCCCCTAGGGACATCGCTAAGCTTCAGTCTCCTTACCTCTAAAAAGTCAGCTTATAAGTCTTATGACAATTCCAGGAGCCAGGGTAGGAAAAGCACTTGTCACAGCACCCTAAGGTGTACCGGATATTGTAACAGCTATTATTATGTTACTATGTATTATATTATTCTTGACCAAAAAAACCCCACTATTCAAAAATAAAGAATACATCTGTCTTCATCTTTAGTTTCGATCTGTAACAAAACTCCCAGGGGGTTATCATTTATTTCCAGTTAAGTATCTGCCTGTCATTAGGGAAAGCTGCCACGGTGCAGATGTTGGGATTAAGTTTTATGTACATATGAATTGTTACTGGAGAGCTTAACAGCAATGTTACATAAATAGGACTAAATTTTAAACAAGATATTTAAACAGGATAAGCAATGTGTGTTAAGATTTCAAAATACGTAAGGACACAGGTATCCACTTGGGTTTATTTTTCTAACAAAGTAGTATCTGACAGAAATCATTGATCGATGCCCTCGCTGGCTTCTCTGCTTGAAAAATGAAATAAAATAACAAAGCACATTAAAACACACACATACACACACACACACACACACACACACACACACACACACTATTACTCCTAATCACGCTAACTGAGAACGCACTCCAGAAGCTGGGGGTGGGGTGGGGAGGGACAGGCTTTTCCGGGAGCACGAGAATGCGCCTCCTGCAGGGGGATTTTGATACAGCAGGCCAGGGAGGGAGCAGTACGCGCACTGTGCAAAAGCCCCCAGGTATCACTAACGCCTCCACCTCTAGTTAACAGTCACTGTACAAACCCTTTCTTTTGACAAGGTGTCTTTTCACCTTAAAAATGTGCGCAACAATCCGTTCTTGGTCCCGCAGCCTGTTCCTAAGGGGACACGTGACAACATGTAACTCCCTGAGGGCCACTTGCTGAGCTACTTCTCAGCCCCTGAAAACAGCACAGATTCCTCCAGAGCTTTTACAAGGACAAAGTTGCCGGAGGAGACGGGGCAGCGGGCCTGAAACTTAACTTCCCTCCGTTGCATGAAATCATGGGAATGCTCTTCCTTCAGAGCCGCGCCGCCCACAGAACCCCTGGCTGGCGGAAATGCTCTGTACCTGTGCCTTCCCGCGGGGCAGCCACAAGCCGTACACGGGCACCGAGCACTGGAAACGTGGCTTGTGGCTTCCATACGGGGAGCACGGCTCTGGGCAGGTCCAAGCGTGCCTCTTGCGTGGCCTTCCCGGCACCCTGCAGTGTGAGTCCTCACTTCAGTAACTCACTCAGGACCCATTCCTTGAGCAGCACGCTTAAGCCCAGCACAGGGCAGGCACGGGGAATCCAGGAGGTGGCGAATATAAAACCCCACCCTGCTCTCACGGAGCTTACATTCTTTCAAAACGTCAGATTCACTTGAGGTTCTAGCTCCAAGAACTCTGGGTTAAGTGTGTGTGTGTGTGTGTGTTTTTAATTACAGGATTCTGGAGCAGAAAAGCAAATATTGTTTGAGCAAAAATGCAGTTGAATGGGTTGAAGAAGTGAGAGAACATGGAGGGTCTGCAAAAGAAAAGGGAAGTAAACTCACAGAACCTTTCCAGAAGGGCAGAATAACGTCAGCAATAGCGTAGCAGGTTTGGACATGGTTTCCGAGGGACATCATAAGCCCACCCTGGGCCGGGGTAACGAGCAGGCAGAGGACTAGGACTCACCTGTCACAGGAGCTGGACTAGGGAATTCTCAGCCAGAAGCTATTTAACAGTTCTCACTGGAAACGGGGTCCGGCGAGGACCAAATGCATGATGGCAAAAGGTATTTTCATGCAGCTCTAACAAGTGCTTTATGGGGCAAAAGTTTCCAAGGGACTAAAATTAAAAACTAAGAGATTAAAAAAAAAAAAGTGGTGGCTTGGTTAAAAAACTGCTAGGGTGCCTGGGGGGCTCAGTCAGTTAGGCATCCAACCCGGGCTCAGGTCATGATCTCACAGCTCGTGAGTGTGAGCTCCACATTGGGCTCTGTGCTGACGTCAAGCTCAGAGCCAGGAGCCTGCTTCGGATTCTGTGTCTCCCCCTCTCTCTGCCCCACTGGTCTGTGCTGTCTCTCAAAAATGAATAAATGTTAAAAAAAAAATTTTTTTTTAATTGTTAAAAACATCAGCCAGCAAAGGAGAAGCATAGAGAAGACCGTTATGCCTATTGTTGGGCTGTTTTCCCCGACCCCGCGCAGGGGCCGAGCTGGGTTATTTTCATCAGCAGTTTCTCAGACCGTGAGTGCAGTGGCTGCTGAACAGAGGGGCACGACCGGACAGACCTGCAACAGCTCAACCCTGGTCAAGGACAAATGCTTCTAGAAACTATCAGAAGGAGCACCTCGGAGGAGGGGCCTGCCAGGAGGAGGGAGGGTTGCTCAGAACTGCCACAATGGGATCACTGTTACTAATTCAACGCCGAACTGAGATCATTCCTCAGCAACCTTACCTAGTTCTGGGGGCAGAACGGTCAGGCGGTTCCCCTGAATGTGGAGTTCCTTAAGCTGAGTAAGCTCCCCGATTTCTTTAGGCAGCGAGATCAGGTCGTTATCCCTAAGGCTGAGCTAAATACAAGAAAACAAGGGGTCGTCAAAAACGGTTTTCATGTAGAGAGGCGCTCAACAGAAACTCCTGTGCTGCCCCATGCCCCCCATGCCCTCTCTTCTTTGAAGGCTCCATCCTTTCCATTTATGTACAAGGGCCTGCAGACGAATGCCACACGGAATCGGGAGTGGTGGCTGATTCCTGCAAAACAAACCTCACCCCTGCTCAAACTGACTTGATTCTACTCCTACAAGGGCTGCAGAAGTGAACTGATTTTCCAAGAATTTAGATAAATTACTTACTATCTGCAACTTTGTGAGCTTCCCGATATCTGGCGGCAGGATTTCAAAATCGTTGTCACTTAGATAGAGTGCACGCAGGGTGGCTGCGAATTAAACAGCGATATATAAACAGGGCGGCATGGAACCCAACCGTTTGAGGTCTGATCAATACGAGGGAGTCAGCTTTGATTAATAACCCCGGCTCGGTGAAAAGCCTGTGACACACCTAGCGCTCCCAATAAGAAGCAGCAGGTCAAACTTAGATTTACTGGCTTATTGTGGGGCCGGTGTGTTCAGGAAAACATCTATATCCAAGAGGACTGACACAATTAACAACCGTGGGCGTCGGCAGTTTTGGGCACAGGGTTTCAAGACGCTTTCAACAATGAGAGAGAGATTTTTCTTCTCTATTTCCCATTCACATTTATGCTCTGCATCTGAAGTGAAACAAAGAAAACCACCGGGAAAGGTATCAACTCAACGCTTCAGGCCAAAGGGCTCTGTCGTGTAAATGCAACAACATTAAAAATAAGTAGCTAAAAGGCTTTCCGGTGAGGAAGACCTTAATAACAGTTCATTGTTTCCATAATCGTGCTAATTATTATTAATTGTTTCTCTAGCCTTCAGGACAAAAATAAATGAGGACAAAGGAGCTAATATAACGACATGGAGTTTACAAATAGAGAAACCCTAACTCAGGCAGAATATCAAAGGTCAGAAATCTGTTCACGCTATTATACAACCCCGAACAACCAAAGGAGAAAATTCTAAGGCATTTTTTTTATCCCTGACCGAAAAGGAGAAGTATAATCAGAGGTCTGTTTTGTTTGCTTACAGGTATTCAATTACATTCGAATGTTTTAAAATTCGACAGAACTCTGTGTTAATATACACAACAAAATCTCCTTCCTGGCCCAAGAAAATATTTTAGAATTGGCTTCATCATGTGCTTGGGAAAATCTGGGGGAGAGAATATGCATAAGGTTATAAATGAAGTTCTGGAGACTAGCTCAGAAAATTCAGAATCTCTGGATGCCATACGTGTCACTATTTGGAGAAGCAGAACACTCATTTAAGGAAGGCAAATCTTTCCTAAATATTTTGTGGGTTCTCAGAAAAACCAGTTTTTCCTCATTTTTACGAGTATCTGCAGCAAGAAATTTGCTTGCCTAGAATACAGTCGAAAAGTAAAGTGTATTTATCTATGACGAGGTCTTGATGTTTGACTGTATTCTAGAGACAAAATAGAGCACATCATGGAGGGTTTTTTTTAAGAGGCTTAAGAACTTCCGTTAGCAGCTGATTAATGGGTATTTTTATATAAAACTGGTTGAAATATCTTTGGAGAAATAGCTTACAAAGAGTTAACTGCAACATGGGAGGGCACATTTATTATTATATATATACACATATATATGTATATATACATATTTTTTCTACATGCTTTTTAAGAAGAAAGTCAAGTTCTTTAGCTAAATGAGAGACTCAATCTCATTTAGGTACATCATCTCTATCCGGAAGTTAATATGACATTACTAGGTCCACTTGAGCGCAATGGTGTCAGCTAACTATATATCAAACATACAGACTGCTGAGCTATGAAGGATTATTCAAAAGAAATGTGTGAAGAAAAAAATATATACATCCAATAATTTCTCTTGGAGTTTGGACCCTGGCAAATAAATTTCACTTGCAGAACGCCAAGTACCATTTTAAGGAGATTTATAGAATTAAAAGTTTCTTACTAAGGTAGAAGAAGTTTCCAGGAAGAGAATTTTCATTCAAGTTGTTGTAAGTCAAATCAAGGACCTCAAGAGCTGGGAGAGAGCCAAATCCTCGAGGCAGCGTGTTCAGTCTGTTCATGCTGTGGGGGGGGGGGGACAAAAACAATCCCAAGAGATCACACACAAAACACTGATGTCCAGATAATACTCACCTCAAATCTGTGTCACGAGTCTGAGCTCCGTGTGTAAGAGACTGAAAACTCAGAAGAGGCCATAATTCTGCAACCCCTTTACCTTCTTTTAACCAACACAGTATTGTAGTCAGAGAATCTCTTATGCTTATTAGACATCTGAAAATGTCTCCTCATTTTCTGCAATGAAGCTCAGTCCGTGTGTTACAAAGAAACTTCAATCATCACAAAGTATGTGTCCATCCAGAGAAAAAACTGCCTCATGAATAGCAATAATTCCTCAAAAAATACAGATTAAGCTTTGTAGTTGTTAGACATTTGCTTTATTTCATTTATTATAATGGGAGGAAAAAATTCACTTTCTTGTTGTGCAACTACTAACATTCAAAATGATCTCCAATTACAATAGTGCTTGCCCAGGGCCTGAGGGAGGGGGCCGTGGGGGGTTGTTTAACGGGTATAGAGTTTCAGTTTTGCCTGATGAGAAACTTCTGGAGATTGGTGCACAACAGTGTGAATATAGCTAATGCTACAGAATCATAGACTTAATAATGGTTAAGATGGTGAATTTTATGTGTATTTCATCGTAATTGAAAATGTAAAAATATATACATATATATGCATTTTCACTGAAATCTCAAGTAAATATGTTCTCTATTACTACCTTTTACTATTTTCTTTAAGACCCCTATATTTCTTAATGTGGTTCCCTCCCTTTGAGCATACTTATAAGAGGATTTTTTAAAAATTTTAATGTTTATTTATTTTTGAGACACGGAGACAGAGCACAGGCAGGGGAGGGCAGAGAGAGAAGGAGACAGACAATCTGAACCAGGCTCCAGGCTCTGAGCTGTCAACACAGAGCTCAATGCAGGGCTCAAACCCATGAACCTCAAGATGACCTGAGCTGAAGCTGGACACTTAACCCAATGAGCCACCCAGGTGCCCTTCCATATTATTTTAATCTAAAATAAGCTGACAGATATTGAAAGGTAGGAGGGACTGTGACATTAAAATACTTGGAGGCCTCGATCTGTCCCCAGCTGCCAACCGCCCACCACCCTGGCCTCACAAGAAAGAGCTGACAGCACAAGAGGAAATCGAGGTAAAATCGATTTCTACCCTCTGGGTGGGAAGGTCACTGGTTAACTTTTACACTGAATAAAATTAACCTCCATGACCAACTGCAGCAATGACAACAACGGATTGTTTCTACCAGTTCGCTGTGTGTGAAGCACGTTTACATCAAGCTTTGCCTGGGTCGCCAAAACCACCGCGTAATATAGGCAGGATGGTGCTCACTATCATCTCTTTAACGCTGACAGGAATGAAAAAATGACAAGGACTTCTGCCTCGCCTGGGGAGGGTGACAGGTATCTGGGAACACCTCCCCCCGCCCATGCCTAGATTACAATGCAAAGATCTGAGGAAGCTGAAAGAAAAAGCATGGGTAGCGGACAAAGCACAGAAGTATACAGGTGCCTCTCTACTGCTCTAAGCTCCCTCTTTGTGAAAATCACTGAAGTTCTTTCCACACGCAGAGGGAGACTGCGGAGAGCCGGGCGCAGGAAAGCGCAGATCGGGGCACCTCCTGGAGGGGGCGCTGCCAGCCTGAGTCTGAGCCTACTGAGCCAGAGGTTCTTCTCACCCCCAGGGTGGCCGCAGGCAGCGAGGGCAGGGAGGTCGCCAAGCCCGCGGGCAGAACGGAGCCTCCCCTCTCCCCCCCCAAGGCTCGGGAGGGCCCGGAGGCGCCGCTGGCCACACGCACCCAGCCGCGGGGACTCAGGGCCTCCTCTCTCTGCCAAGCACACGCGGGGTCCCCGACCCTCTCCACGCGCACATGTGGGGCCGCGGCTCTGGGGGGTGAGGTGGGGGCCCTGCGGGTGTCAGGGAGGTTCCGGCAGGGGCAGAACAGAGCCCGTGAGGGTCCGAGTCCGGCTGCAGCGCCGCTAGCTGGGTGACCTCGGGGAGGTAAGTCAGCCACTCTGAGTGAGCCCCAGTTTCTTCGGCTGGAAAACCAGGAGGGCAGAACTTTCCTGGCAGCATCGCCGGGAGGCTGAAGGCTGAGACTTGTAAAGCACCCCACAACACCTGGAGCCCCCAAATGGTTCTCAAGAAATGAGGGATGTCACTCTAAGTGGTTTTCAGGAGGCCTGACAGAAAGTCCGATTCGGCTTCCACCAGGTAAGCTCCCCCTGGGAGACGTCTGCCGGGGGGCAGCCTCAACTATCGGGTGCAGTTTTCCTGTCTCGGTCCCCCCAGCTTACCCTCAGATCACCTCCGGTGTTTACAGACACAGCTCCTAAGGCGCTCATTTGTGCCATCACGGCAGAAAGCCTTCTGTCTGCCAGTGAACTTTGTTTCCAGCGGGTTCTAGAAACGGGAAAGTGCCGCATACGATGTAGAAATTTATAGAACCAGAGTTGACAGCTGGTCAGCATCTTTTTTTCCTTCTTTCTCAAAAGCTAGGAAGGTCCTTACTTCCTAGCTTCCCTTCTGGATGCTTCCTAAATGCTTCCCTTCCTAAATGCTTCCCTTCTGGAACGTTTTGATCGCCAGAGATCCTCATGGGCTCCTCCTGCTTCAATAACACCTTCTTAGTTAGCTAAAGTTAGTAATTTTTCTCACGTCCACAGGGACCCACTCACGCACAGAGCCATTCAATGCTGCACTTTAGTGAAAACTTCTAAGTTTCACAAGACGAGCTCTAGCACCTCAGTGGGTCAGAAATCACCCCAGAAGAGTCAGCCCATGGTGCTACTGTGGGGAGATTATCCCAGAAATAATTATCAGCAAGTAGCCAAAGTGGCTTTAGACTCTGTGGAAGTTGACTCTATAAAATGAACCATGTTTAAACAATTAAAAACATAACAAAATTTTACTTATTGAGACAGTCTAAGAATCCCTTCAGGCCTTGCCATCGTCACAACAAACAGCAAATACTATACGTAACTTTAAAATCAACTTCTGGTTGAGTACGCTGTTCAGAACATGCATATATGTGGCCTACATGCTCTGCTACAGCGTGTCCTCTGTGTGTTTATACATAATTTTAATTCCAGTAAACACAGTGTTTTATATACATAAGTTTCAGGTGTACAATATAGTTACTCAACACTTACACACATCCGCCAGTGCTCATCACAAGTATACTCCTTAATGCCCTTCACCTATTTCACGGCCCCCCCCCCCCCCCCCCGCCGGGTAACCTTCAGTTTGTTCTCGAGTTAAGACTGTTTTTGGCTGGTCTCCGTTTTTCTTTGTTAGTTTTGTTTCTAAATTCTACATGTGAGTGAAATCATGTGTTGTCTTTCTGACTTACTTCACTTAGCATCAGACCTTCTAGATCCATGCATGTTGTTGCAAATGGCAAGACTTCATTCTTTTTTGTGGTTGAGTAATATTCGTGTGTGTGTGTGTGTGTGTGTGTGTGTGTACCCCACTTCTTCATTCATTCATCTACTGCAGGACAGCTTCTATATTTTGGCTATTGCAAACAATGCTGCTATTAACATAGGGGTGCATGTATCTTTTCAAATTAGTGTTTTCATATTCTTTGGGTAGTAGTAGTGGGTACTAACACACAGTAGTGTGATTATGGGATCATATGGTAGTTCTGTTTTTATTTTTTGAGGAATCTCCGTACTGTCTTCCACAGTGGCTGCACCAGTTTGCACTCCCACCAACAGGGCATGAGGGTTCCTTTTTCTCCACATCCTCGCCAGCACTTGGTGTTTCTTGTGTTTTTTATTTTAGCCCTTCTGCCAGGGGGTGAGGGGATGTCACAGTGTGGTTCTGATTTACATTTTCTCTGGTGATGAGTGATGCTGAGCATTTTTTAGGTGTCTGTTGGCCACTGAACGTCTTTGGTGAAACGTCTGCTCATGTCTCCCGCCCATTTTTTAACTGGATTACTTGGGTCTTCTGGCGTTGAGGTTTTTGTTGTCTTCTGCGTTTCCATTTTTTACTCACGCTGCTTACTCTAAAGAGTCCTCTCTCTAGGACTTGCCTGAAACAGGGCTCTGCAGGTATAATTCTTTATGCCATCTGAGAACAGAAATATCCTTTATGAAACTCATGTTAATTCCTCTCCCAGAGAACTAAGAATTTTTGCTCAAATCTTGACAATTTCATCTATATAGCTATGTAATTAAATACAGAAAGCTTTACGCAAACAATAAAACACCGAGAGCCAAAAATGCAGACAGCTCGAAAGACAACGAAGAGGGAACTAAGCTGCATTTGATTAGAAAAAGAAAACTTTTGACCTCTGTCCTAAGGTACCTCCAACCTAACTGAACGAAACCTGAGGTCACAATGTTCTTCCCTCGATGTTCAGCCCACGAAGGCCCCAAGCATCACCCATACCATCAGTCACCATCCTGTGAGTTTTAGCTCCTAAGTATGTCTCATATAAAACCCCTCCTGGCTGCACTGTCACTGCCCTAGGTCACCTGGAACACTAATCTAGCATGTGTATGGGTATCCTGACCTCTACCTACCCCAACCTCCCTTCCACATGACCTTTCCTACAAAAATCCCATCTCTTCTCATATCTCCTCGTTTGCTGTTAAAGCTCCTCACGGTCAGCAGGATAACATCAAAGCACCTTTATTTGGCACACGGGGCCATTAGCATTTGCCTCCCTGCCATTACAGACATTTATTTGTCGGTTTCCCCAACTGTAATGAACGCTCCATAAAGGATGGAAGGCTACTACCTAGAGTAGTGCCTGGCACAGAGCTGGGAGCTCAGGAAATACTCGGAACTAAATAGCAGACATTCCTGCTTCTTTGGCCTCAAACGCTCCCTTGTCACTCCTTGCCTCACACTTTACACTCAGCAACACTGAACGACTTGCCATTCCTGGAATATGCAGTGCTCTCAGCTTTTGGTCATTCTATTCTTTAGTATGGGTTGCGTTCCCCTCTGCTTCTTAGTTTGAGATATTTGTTTCCATGCACCAAGTTTTGGCTCAAACACTGCCCCCTCTGGGAACCTTCAGACAACCTCACCTGCTGACTAAGCCACGTGGTGGTCTCTCCCACTGCCTTCAGACAACCTCCAGCAAGTCAGGGACCGACTGTGTACCGTCACCCCTCACTTACAGCGGGCTCCACCCCCACACTTCGGGCCAAGAACTGTGATTTTCACCACTGAACCCCAACCCTAGCAAGGTTCCTGACACAGATGAGACACTTACCCGGCCTCGAAGTAAGTAAGAAATAAAGCAGTGATGACGAGGAGGATGGTGGAGGTGACAGCTAACACTGTGCACTGCTTACTGAGCACCAGGGTCTGCGCCTGGCACCTTGTATGTCAATGACTCATTAAACAAATTAATCAACAAATTAACAGTAAGAACCTACTTAGCTTTGTACGTCTAGTATATACACCTAGTTTTAACTTCTTGCTTACATGCAAATTAAACATCAGGACTTAATGATTCTCAAAACAAAGATATAGATGAGGGATCCTTTCTTTTCTGTTTTACCAGACCGGCATACAATCTCCGTATTTGCAGGGGTTAAAGCCACCTGATTTAAGTGATATTCCCCTCCTCTTTTAAACTCTACTTCCCCTCAGACATTAGGAGAAAGAATGCTCATGGATCTTTCCAAGATTATATCCTAACCAGACTGAACATCAAATGAGTGTCTAACCAAACTCTCCCTGGAAAGAATAAGCTCAACTAAAAATAATTCCATGAATAAGGTTTTTTTGTTTTGTTTTTTTTCATGATTGCTTCTATTAAATTGATAAATACCTGGCCAGCTTCCATTACCACTCCATGTAAATCACTAAGTTAACTAAAGCATTTAATGGCTATAATTAATGAATACACAACTTCATGCAGCAGATGAAGCACATGTGGGCAGCTTCATCTCACAGCTGTGACAATGAGGCCGGGATTGAGAAGCCCATGTTCTGGTGGCATCCATGGTGCCTCAGGGACAAGCTGGACCCCAGATAACGGGGTCCTTTGCCTGGCTCGGTCACGAAGCTCTGGGCCAATCAGGAATGAGTCACCGAAGCTCTCGGAAAGGGCCTGACTTCCACTCCATGAAATGAAAATTACTGCCCGCCCACCGTCCCTCATACACATTGCGAGGGTCAAATACTGGCCTCAAATGAGGACACTGAAGTCTGTAAAGCATTAGATGTATTACTATTATTCACTGCTACCTGGTTCTGCCAGCTCAGCTGAATCGAACCTCCTCTCTTCACCTTCGTATAAAGAAAGACAGGATTATAACCTCTTGACTGCGTAAAAGAATTTTAAGAATCAATGAAGCAGCATTTGGAAATGTATCTTCGCTCCCTGCCCCACTTCTGTAGAAGGAAGACGTTTCGTAAACAATTTCTACTTAATACAGAGAGAAAAATCAACCACATTACAATCGGTCTGAACAGTTAATGTTATGCAATTAAGTCCCTTTCTGGTCTATGTAACGGAAATAAAATTTTGTTGGAAACCAAATATAATAAAAAAAAAAACAAACAAAAAAACACTTCCTCACTGCACCAACAATTAGTTTTTCAATTACTTCTCAAAGAGATATGCACTAATGCAGGTCATTGAATACACGTACTAAAACTTTTGCTGAAGTCCTACCTAGCACACAGCAAGCAATCAGAAGTCAGAAACAGACACGCTCCCTCCTATGCACACAGCCCGCATGCACCCTCCTTCGATTCCCCATCTTCCGTTCCTCCATGGATACTCACCCCAGGTTCAGGTGTTTGAGTTTCTGAAGGCTGCTGATCTGTGTGGGCAGCTCCTCAATCTGGTTATTAAAGAAGTTCAGCACTTCCAGATTCTTTAGTTCTGCTATGTTTGGCGGCACAGCTACGGAAACAAAGATGCTGCGTGTGAATACAGAAACCTCGCTCCGCGCAAGGAACGCCAGCAACACATTGTGTTCGTCTTGCCCAGGAAAGAGAGATAAAACTGAAATATGACCATCTGATTCACATATACATCTTACTTTTTGTAGGTTTTTCTTAGGTTCGCAACTAACATCAAGGAGAAATGAAAACGCTTCTTTAAAGGGCAGAGAGAATTTCAGGCTGCCATTAACAGCCCACAGGTGAATATTCCAAAGCATAAATTCTTTTATAATCGCCATACTATGTCTCATAAGTACGAATGTTCTCTTCCTTTGGGTTTCCTTGCACCTCTATCTAAAGAAAGACTGCAAACTCCAGATCTCTTCCTGGTTAATGATACATTCATCAAGCTGTTCTAATAACCTGATATCTGAAGAGCTGTTTTCTTTTTTTAAAGTTTATTTTCATTTATTTTGAGAGAGATAAAACATGAACAGGGTAGGAGCAGAGAGAGAGGGGAGAGAGAGAATCCTAAGCAGGCTCCCCACTGTCAGCACAGAGCCCGACACAGGGCTCGAACTCATGAACCCTGAGATCATGACCTGAGGCGAGATCAACAGTCAGACATTTAACCAACTGAGCCACCCAGGTGACTGATTAAGATCTGTTCTCTTTATACTGCACTAAATCACAATATAAGTTCAACCTTAAATGATGAAATATTCAACCCACCTCTTTTATGATTTTGGCTTCTGGCCTTTACACCTTGATTGGTACACACACACACACACACACACACACACACACTTTATATCAGATTAGCAACAGACCAATGCACTATTACTACACAGAAATATGAAAAACCAACTCAGTAGCATGATAAGAATACCAGCATGCAGATCTAAGGGTTAAATAAACCAGTGATGACCTAAAAGAGTCTTCCTTCCCTAGAGCATATATTTGCAAATATCAGCTTAAAGACCAAAGGCATCTTTACCTCAAAAGTACTAACTCTCCATTGGTAGCAGAAGACTTGTAACAGATTGTACCTTATCCCCATCACTGATCAAGTCTTCCTACCAACATTTGATACTGGCCATCGGCTTGTCCATGGTTCATATCAGCTCTGAGGCCAAGACTACCCAGGTTACTGAAATCAAGGACATGGGCCTTGGGCCACAGCACCAAAGTGTCATGTCTTAACGTCCATGCCTTTACATCCCATCCTGACACCACCCTCCAGGGTGCGCTAGAAAGATTGGGAAAAACCAGGAGCACCTTTGCTTAGAACCACTACAGAGGTATCATCCGACTCCAAACAGACATCTGAAAGAGCGAAGGAGGGAGCCGCTGCAAGAGCTCTGGTGCGTGACTCCCAGCGGAGCACCAGTAAAGGAGGACAGGCACACTTCGTTACAGTTCTGAGTCCTCAATTTCAGCTTCATAAAACGTCTAAGGTATCGATGATCTGACTTCCGTTAGAAGGAAGAAGGCTTGGGGAAGGGAAGGGAAATGCTTTCACTGGAGGAACGGACTGTGAAGAATATGAATCAGTCTGGATTCAGGCACTTGGGAGGTGGCAGCGGTCCAGATGGAAAATGCACAAGGCGTGGACTAGTGACTCAAGTAGATGGTTTGGGGAGGAGATGAAAGGGCGGGTTTTCACGGGAAAATTGAGGCAGCTGGAAATTAGCCTTCAGAAAGTACACTCTTGCGTATCAACATGAATGCATATAAGCCCTACCTTTACAGTTGGGCCTTAAAGGCACATTTAGTCGGTGATACACTTTCCAGCGAATGAACGGTATTCGCTTTGCGTAAATGATCACAGAGAAGTTCATTCAGCTGCACCCACTAAGGTGCTGATTGCTGTCAGCTTACTCTTCTGTCCCCAGAATGTGTGGTGTGTAAGGCACAGCTCTACCAAGGACTATTCCCCCGCTAGTCATCCCTGCTCAGAGACCTCAGCCTTTTGCCCCCGTGCATCTTCCAGCTACCACTAAGCTTCTTTCACGGCATTCATCTGATTAGTCTGAAGAGCAATAAAGAAAGTTAGTGCAACTAGGAGAAAATGATGATCTCAATTTAGCCACAAACCAAGAATAATGCAGCCAGAATTACTGCTGCTTTCCCCAAGTTACTCTGCCAATGCAATTAAATGCTCGTCTGAAGGTATCGCCTTTTTTGACAGGATGAGAGATTATTTCACTCTCCTTGCTAAATCAGTCCAATTTAAAACCACAAATTATGCTAAATGTGATTTCGGGGTTTGTTTTGTGGACACAAACAATAACCCTACATTCAATTTACTATACTTCTCCCAGCCTTTTGTATGCATTTGAATTTCATTGTTGAGACTCCATTCAAGCAAGAAAAGGAAAAATATTACACAGCTAATATTCTCTCTCAATTAGAGTCCCCACTCCCCACCTGGCCATAGTAAAAAATCACAAGGAATTAACATTCAGACCTGCTGGCTGGAATAACGTCCACTCTTTCGGCCAGTATTTAGAGAGTGCTTATGATTTGTATAGAGCCACAATTCTGACACCCAGCATTTCACTATTTCTGGGATAAAGTAAGAAAGGTGAACTATTTAAAGAAAGTAAGTTACAAAAGGAGTCTCAGAGTTGATAAAGGGAAACAGCCCTTGGGCTTGGAAAACTAATTCTAATGAAACCATTAAAACCATAAAAAAGTAACCTGTTACCAATATGAGGTGTCCAATAACTAAATTCTACACATACATGACATGAACAAATGCAGCCTTTAGGGAAAAAATGGTAGCAATAAGTCACTGGTCAGAATATTCCAGTGAAATTTTTCCAGATCTCTGCACGACACATTGGCATAAAGTATTTCAAAATATAAGTGAATGGTCAGCATCAATAGATTTCCTTTTAAGGCTTATTAATTTTGAGAGAGACAGAGAGAGAGAGAGAAGGAATCCCAAGGAGGTTCTAGCTGTCAGTGTGGAGCCCCATGTGGGGCTGGAACTCACAAAATGTGAGATCATGACCTGGGCCCAAAACAAGAGTCAGATGCTTAACTGACTGAGCCACCCAGATGCCCCAGTGTATTCCTATTGTGCCTTTGAAATATGCCTTTTCACTGATCTGTCCTGCTTGTGACTGTGACCTCAGCAGAGCACAAAGTCTGGAGACATGGAGGCTCAGCACACAAGGGAAAGAGAGGGGCTGTATGCTGTGTGGACACAGGCATCCTGGCTGGACTGGGACCCTTGGTAGGTTCTCTTCCACCTAGCTTAAGCATTCTGCCATTTTCCAAAGAGCTGCATTAAGAAAATGAACAATATGGATTTAAATAATGCAACAAATAAGGTCCTCAATTAGGAAGCTCAGTCATGTAGAACTTTGCTTATGACAGAGAACGGAGCATCATTTTCTGTCAAAAACGGCTATTTGATTTTGAGACTCCAGTTGCCACGTTTGAGAGAGAGGTCCCTGATCACTCTCAGGTATTCCCTGGCTCCTAAATGCCACATTCTGCTTTCATCACAGGATCAGAGGACCGCTGGGAACACTCTCAGGCCAGAGTTTCTGCCGTATCCTGGCAAAGGTGACAAAGATGTGGTCCTGCCACCCCAAGAGCTATAACCCAGGGACCAGTCGCAAGTTCTCTCCGGGCAGTTATAACAATCCACACTAACGAGCCCAGCAGGACCCTCTTTTCCTTCAAGGCCTCCTAAATCTAGAACCTGAACGTTATTCCACATGAGAGGCATGTGCCAGCCAGACTCAGTAATGGGCCCCTGCAGTTTGGAACAGCCCTAAGAGGCAGCCCAAGTCCCTAGGTGGGCTCCCCAGTCAGGGCCAGCAGGGGTCCCGCCTAATCTCCGACATTAACACCCCCTAAAAGGCGCCCTCTGGCAGGAATCCTCACAAGGCACTCGCTGGACACACTGGACGGGCCAGAGCACTCCAACTCTGAGAAACACTGACCTACTAGCTAGCAATCGTCAGCTGCCTCCTGCAACAGAAACCCCAGAACAAACTATTGTTACAGCAATCGGACCTTCACCTGAGGAGCATTTTGTTTGGGGATGTAAAATTAACAACTCCAGAACCAGTAACTTGTTTTTAAAAGCCTGTTAGTGGGGCGCCTGGGTGGCTCAGTCGGTTAAGTGTCTGACTTCGGCTCAGGTCATGATCTCACAGTTCATGGGTTCGAGCCCCACATCAGGCTCTGTGCTGACAGTTAGCTCAGAGCCTGGAGCCTGTTTTGGATTCTGTGTCTCCCTCTCTCTCTGACCCTCCCCTGTTCATTCTGTCTCCTTCTCTCAGAAATAAAGAAAACATTAAAAAATAAATAAAAGCCTGTTAGTTTACCCACACAATAATCAATAGCAGGGTACGCTCTGGAGCTGGGCTGTCCAAGGGGCGGTCACTGCGGAAAACAGTATGGAGGCTCCTCAAAAAATTAAACGTAAAACTACCACAGGACCCAGCAATCCCACTTCTGGGTATTCATCCCAAGGAAGTGAAATCACGGTCTCGAAAAATTATCTGCACCCATGTTCCTGCATTAGTCGCAAGAGCCTAAACACAGGCACAATGTTAAGTGTCCACCAGTGCTTGGACGGACAAGGAAATGAGGTGTGCATGTACACAAGGGAACACCACTCATCCACAAAGGGGAAGCCCTGCCATTTGTAACAACATGGATGGACCTGGAAGGCAGCATGCTAAGTGAAATAAGTCAGAGAAAGACAAAAACAGTATGATCTCACTTATATGTGAAAGCTTACCCCCCCCCCCACACACACACGAACCCACAGAGAAAGAGAGCAGAGTTATGGTTACCAGGGATGGAAGACAGGGGAGGGGGAGGGAAATGGATGAAAGTATTAAGACAGAAGTAACGAAAAAGGAAAAATATTTCAATCTGGATTAATTGAAATTGAATAAAATAATACAGTTCCCTGGTCACACACAAGCCACATTAACAATGGCTAGTGGCTGCTGTTTGGATAGCGCAGATGGGAAACATTCCCTTCACTGTAGAAAGTTCTAGATACTGCTGCTCTAGGGTAGGGGTCTCAAACTTCCGAGAACAATGGAATTACTGGAAGGCTTGTGACAGCACAGGCTGGTTGGGGGAGGAATGACACAGACTCCAGAGTTCCTGATTCCGTAGGTTTGGCACAAGGTCCTTGATTCTACATTTTCAACATGTTTTCAGGGGAACTTGATGCTGCTGATCCAGGGACCATACTTTGTTCCGAAAACTTAATTTACTGGGGACATCAAAATCATTAATCCAATACGTATGTTCCTTCCTCCACAATATGTTGCTGAGTAAGATCACCCAAATTAAGACTTCTCGGTCACCTCAGCAAGTTACTGAGACTGAGTTGATGAAAAGTGGGGGGGAAAATGTATGAAAGGCCCTCTAGATGGCTGATCTCCCCAGCCTCGGGGCTACAAGCCTACCGTTTCCACTCAACTCTGCTTCCCCATGAAGCCAGCATCCATCTCATTTGTTCAGATGAAAAGACAACACCAGAGGTCATATGGTGCCCGCCACAGCCAGGCGAGGAACACAAAGACCCAGGCCGGAGAGGTGGGACTTCCTGCTTACCATTCAAAAGAACGTGAAGGAAGGCAACCCCACTAGCTTACACGCGTACGTGTAGTTAGCCTGAGCACGTACAGGCAGCTAACCAGCACTTCCTCAACACAGAAGCACCAAATGCACCTACTCACATCTCTAACATGAAGAGTAGAGGTAATTTTCAGATTCCAAGTATTTTGGGCTGGAACCGCCTTCCATGGGACCAGATGAAGTGGCACCAGAAGTAACTAAGCAAGATCTGTTAACATGACCTCATGGGCCTCCAATCAATAGCATCCACCTTCTCAGAAGACCCCTGCCTCAAACTGTGCCCTTAAAAATCCTCACTTGTGGGGCGCCTGGGTGGCTCAGTCTGTTAAGCATCCGACTTCGGCTCAGGTCATGATCTCACGCAGTTCGTGGGTTTGAGCCCTGCACTGACTCCTGTGCTGACAGCTCAGAGCTTGGAGCCTGCTTTGGATTTTGGGCTTCCTTCTCTCTCTGCCCCTCCTCACACTCTCACTCTCTCTCTCTCAAAAATAAATAAACATTAAAAAATTTTTTTTAATTAAAAAAAAAAATCCTCACTTGTGGGGCACCTGGGTGGCTCAGCCAGTTGTGTCTGACTCTTGATTTCGGCTCCGGTCATGATCTCAGGGTTCATGGGATCAAGCCCCACATAGGGCTCTGTGCTGACAGCATGGAACCTGTTTGAGATTTTCTCTCTCCTCCTCTCTCTCTGACCTTCCCCCCACCTCAAAATAAATGAACTTAAAAAAAATCCTCACTTGTAAGCTACTGGGGAGTTCAGGATTTTGGGACATTAGCCCCCACTCTCTTGGGTGGCACCAGACCATCAGATAGCTGATTGTCTTACACTGCCAAAGCTTGATGTCCATTTTTATTGGTTTGTTGTGCATCGGGTGGATGAACTCTCGTCTGCTTCAGTGATACCCACGATACCATGTCCTACTCCAGTGTCGAGGAGTAAGGACAACGTTCCAAGAGAAAAAGTTCTAAATTTCCTAGTTCATCGAACTAAGTAGCTGACCATGACTTCATCATGGGCCTATGGAGAATGCCCCTTGCTATGCTTCTGGCCAGCAAAACACGGAGAATGAAATGGAGAATGCTGGGTGGTAATGATAGCACAGACACACCAGCTGGGGTGCAGCCGGTCCGGGGGCTTCTTAAACAAAAGCATCTTGTGGCCCGAGGCAAAGAAACACAACTGTGAAGAGTGACAGGCTCTGGGAGCAGCAGGCACCCTGCAAAACATAAGGACGGGCGCTCGCCTGCACGCAGCCCACGGGAGGGCCGGCGGGTCAGGCACTGGTCTTTAGAGCCATATGGTTGGCACCGACAGCCGGGTCCTCCTTGGCTACAAAAGGGCAGCACTAGACCATGCACCACCCACGGTGGCTGGGGAGCCGGAAGCTGCTCAGAACACATGTAGGTTTTCATCAGCAGCATGGGCATGAAATCCGGAGTCGTGAACCCTCCCCACCACCTCCACCAAATTTCTGAGGAGTTAGAATTACGTTGTGCCTAACTATTTCTGCAGAACCAGCAGGCTGTTTTTCTGGGTGGGTGGGTGTGTGTGTGTGTGTGTGTGTGTGTGTGTTAATCTGGAAATTCCTACAAAGGAAAGGCACTCAGCTATGGCATGAAGGCCAAGGGCATTCGGCCGGCATGTCTCCTTGTAAAACCGAATTCAGGGTTCAGCCGCTGCCTCCACATGGGAAACCAGAGAGGGACTGCAACCCACCCCGTGTGTCCCAAGAGGGAGACTCAGAACAGGTGGTTAACAGGAAGCACTGCCCATGGCCAAGGCTAAGACCGCACACGGCCCAGTGGTGGGCATGCTCCTGGCCCTGCAATGTGTGAAATGCTACCAACTCATGCCCATCTCCAGAGTACCCCTGACCCACAGGCCACACAGAGCCCAAAGACATCACCATATGGGACAATAAAGCAAAAGAAATCAGACAGCACTGGCATGTTTATATTAAAAAGAGGAGACTTGATTGCCATAACAAATGAACACGTTCAGTTAGATTCTGACACGCTTCCGCTGCTTTGAGATTTCTTTAACAGAGAAGGATAACGGAGGGTAGCAGGTAGTTAAAGGAGGCCACTTATTAGATCCCTAAGATACATGCTACAAGAAAGCTATTAGAAAAATTACAAAAACCACAAGAATACATCCAAAGGACTGAGACTGTTCATTATCTATACAGTGAAGGAAGAAAGATCACATAAAAAGTGGTGAAAACAAACATCTCTTTGCCCCAATTTGATGAATTCAGCCCTGTGCAACTACCATCCCCCTGCACCCTGAATGAGGTAAGACGGGGGAAAAGCAAAAGAACTGAAGCCATGTGAACGATGAACTTGGGGCAGTGCTGGTCTGAATAGAAGGACAGGCCCTTTAATCCTCAGTTACAGGAGCCACAGACATTAGTCCATTCCTACCACAGAGGGGATGTCTAGACTCGTTATATAGATGCCAATTCTTTTAGCAAATTAGGAACCAGTCTTGAATGCCATTTTAATGATTACCTGTAAAGATGAATCTCTTTAGTCTCGCATACAAATAATTACGTTCTTCAGAATTTTATATGCAAAAAAAGATCATTTGTATTTATAGTGATTAATGACTTTTGTTTTCTAGCCAAAAACACAAGGAGGGTAATGAACTAATTATATTTTAGCCCAAGAATGTGAAGTTCAAAAGTCTACTAATGATAACCTGCTTTACAGACTTTATGGGATTTTCCCTCAAAGCAACTATTAAAACGGTGAATTACAGTAGTTATAGGTTATTTAAAAACATAAAGTTTATGAAACAGTAAAGCAGATTCTCATTTAAAAGGAACTACATGTTCCTCAAGGTAAAAATAAAATACCAAAATATCTAAATGTCCACCCAATAAAGGCCAACATCTCCCAAACATTATTAGCTTTATAAATGACAACAGTAATGCTACTTTCAGTTAATCAACAGTATTTACTAAGCACCCACACCTAGAAGTACATTTTTATTGTATCCTATCATGGGCCTCCTGAAGATTCTGCAGCTTAAGTAATTTTACTAACTAAAAATATCCTGACTTAATTCACTACAAAACAAAAACAAAACAAAAAAAAAAACAAAACAAAACAAAGCAAAACACTCCTCTTTCAGCAACATTGAGAATAATCAATTCCACCAAAATCAGGGGAAAAAATTACAAGCAAGCATTAAGGCAGATTTTACAGTTTAAAGGCAAACATGCAAAAATCTACGTCCCTGGGCTATAAAAACTGTGTACGCAAGGCCAAACAAATCTCCTAAAAAGCTGACAAGCATGGATTTCTGCTCCTCTGAGGATGCAAACTTTACTTGATTTCTGAATCTTTTAACTGCCCAGGGAGAACCAAGGAATGGTGCACACAATCTTGAGGAGGGCTTCTGAAGCCTGAATTCTTTTAGGAACACACCTTTGGGGTACACCCAAGGCCGAGGTCCTACACTGCCAGCAAGGTGGGAAGTTAGCAAACAGCTTTAAGCAGCGAGCTGGGTCAGAGAAGCAGCCCTCAGGGGAAAGGCAGTGGCACTGATGGTCTGGGAGGGAATGACATGGAGAGAAGGGCGAGCAGAGGGCAGAGGTTTCTCTAGAAAAAGATGCCTGAGAAGTTCTGAGACACAGTGAGAAGGAAGACAATGTGAAATCAAAACCAAAGTTCAATCAATGCAGAAAGCAAGCTCAGTGTCGTAAAAAGAGCTATTCCAGGCTCTTAAATATCCATTATACTGATACACATGCTCAAACCTCGATTATTTTTTAATGTTATATTTGAGAGAGAGAGAGACAGAACACGAGTGGAGGGAGGGAGGGGCAGAGAGAGAGACGGAGACCCAGAATCTGAAGCATGCTCCAAGCTCTGAGCTGTCAGCAGAGAGCCCAACCTGGGGCTCAAACTCACGAACCATGAGATCATGAGCTGAGCAGAAGTCAGACGCCTAACCGACTGAGCCACCCTGACGCCCCTCAATCCTTGAATATTAGCATGAAGAGAGATACAAATCAGATTCACACACAAACACAACATGCATTGCCAACAGTTTATGTCTTCTTTTATAGTTATGAACGACTTCAGCAAGAGACCACACAGGGTTACTTCTCTTTTCTCATATTTCAATGCTGAGGAAGGGAATAATTACATGAGAAAGAAAGGGCGTGGGGGGTAAATGCCCCTGGCTAGAAAAATCCACACAATCCACACCAGTAGTTTCAGGAAGCCCCCCCTTAAAAACAACAGCTTTTAACTTTTGGAATTCTCCCTACTTTCCTATCTGAATATGCCCAAGCTTCCTCCTACATTTCCGTGGGTGGGCTACTTAAACTGCACACCTACATCAGAGGCAGGGGCAGAGGGCAATGGGGAGCACAGAAGCGTGGAAGCCATGGCGAGCCCTCCAGCCTCCAGCTCTAGCTACCTGACCACTTCAGGCCTGTGACTTCTATCAGACACAGAACAGAACACCAATAAATACGAGTTCTTTGCCTCCCTTCTTTCTCACGCTCAAGTCATGACATACGTAAGATTGGCCCTTCAGAGTCTAATAAACATGCAAGGGCCTCATATTTTATTTTCCACACAGTGCAGGCGCAGGTGGTGGGACAGGCGGGCTTTGTGGGACAAGAAGAGAATGTATCTCAACTTTCCAAAGGAGAGCAAGATTTGAAGAGGGACGGGCGTTGCAGATAAGAGGTGATCTGGAAAGCGTATATACAGGCAGGAAAATACGGCTAAAGCAACAGCCAAAAATTAGACAAGTGGGTTCATACTAAAAATATTTGAAAAGGATGTGGGTGAGTTTGTTAACTGGTGGCCAATGACATCAGAGTTTTGTTCTGGTAGGGAAGAAAAATTGAAACGGGAAAGACATTCATTCTCAAGGTTTTAAGGAAATTGAAATATGTATATAATGTGAAAATTAACAAAGAGAAATCTCACTGAAATGGATTTGGGGAGGTGGGCAGGGAGCGCACACATGTCCTACGACCTGTGGTCAACTGCAGACCCAAGAGGAAGAGGTGGACCTGGAACCTTGCACACGGACACCCCTTTGCTATCCCTGCAGGAGGGAGAAAGGCGTACCCCCTGCACCTGGCAACAGACCAGCCAATGAGAGAGAGTCACAACTCAGCCAATGAGAAACCACTATACTTCCAGTTCCCCGTTTACACCAATGAGCTTTATGTTTATAACAGCATCCCCAACTTCTCCCTCCCTCCCTTGTTCTCCCAACTTGCCTTTGGTTCTGCCACAGCCTGCTTGCCGCAAATTGCAATTCTCTGCTATTCCTGAATAAGCCCACTTTTGCTGGTAAAATAACAGGTAAATTTAAGGTTAACAACATACATGCGTTCCGCTCAAGATTACAAATTCTTATTTATCAAAACGTAAATTCCAGCAGCTAAGGTAGGTGGAGCTCTTGAACATTTTTTAAGAGGTATCAAAAGTGAGTTTCACACTGTATTAAAAGTCATCCTTTTAGGGGCACCCGAGTGGCTCAGTTGCTTAAGCGTCCGACTTCGGCTCAGGTCATGATCTCACAGTTCTGTGGGTTCTAGTCCCACATCAGGCTCTGTGCTGACTCAGAGCCGGGAGCCTGCTTCAAATTCTGTGTCTCCCTCTCTCTCTGCCTCTCCCCTACTCGCAATCTGTCTCTACGAAAAATGAATAAAAGTTTTTTAAAAATTATTAAAAAAAAGAATATCATCTTTTTAAAGTTTTCCAGCAAACATGTCTAAGAAATAGCACACAAGTGTATCTTCAGTGCAGGGCAAATATACAATTATCTTTCTCCTACTCTAGGGTTTCTAAATCTGAGTTACATGCACCCCTGAAGAATTTACGGACGGTTTTTATAGGACCCACAAAACCCATGTGCATTTTTCTAGGGGCCATTGACACAGTTTCACCTTATTTTTTTTTTTTAATGTTCTTTTTTTATTTATTTCTAGGAGAGAGAGAGACAGCGTGAGCAGGGGAGGGTCAGAGAGAGAGGGAGTCACAGACTGAAACAGGCTCCAGGCTCTGAGCTGGCAGTCAGCACAGAGCCCGACGCGGGGCTCGAACCCATGAACCGCGAGATCATGACCTGAGCGGAAGTCGGACGCTTAACCAACTAAGCCACCCAGGCGCCCCCAGTTTCACCTTATTAAAAACAGTTGGTGAGTTATGAAATGTTAAGAACTTCTCTAAAAGAATGTATATACCCAGGAAACGTACCTCTTAGAACATTCTCTCCGATCCTTCTCCACAGTACACACACGTACGTGTGCGTGCGCGCGCACACACACACATACTATTTAGGAGAAAGAGTCAACAGATAATTGAGATATACATTTTTGCTATTACATCAATTGTGTTTGAGAGTCGTATTGTAAATAGTCAACAGAAACACTTTTCAAGATCAGCTTGACAAGCTAGTTACGATTTGCAAAAGGACAAGTCCAAACTGCCCCCACGTTTATTTTCTCTACAGCCTGCCACCACTCTGAAATTCTCATGACTGAAGTCATCCCACTTAAATATATACCGTGGGAGAATTAATACACTACACTTCAGCTGGGTTCCTCGCAGCCCTGAGCAGGACTCCAGGAAAAGAGATCCTAGTACAGCGCGTATCGGTTGGTAGTACTGGGCCAGTGGGTCACAGTCTGTGAGCTAAGGACACTTTGGGCATTAGCTTCTCCGACTTCACCCAGAGGCCTCGGACGCTGCTTGTTCTGGGCTACGGAGCCCACACATTCTTCCACGTGATGACCCCACAGCGTCACTTACTAACCAGAACCAAATATAACAACCAACTCCCAAGTGCGGGGCATTTTTTTTATGGCAGACTAACAGTGGTATGATTGGATAGATACTGTCTAATTAACAGCTGCCAGACCCGAAAATACGATGTATGTAGTTTTTCAAATCCAATCTTTCAAACGATGGCATAGTAACAAACTGATAAATGTGCACTAATTAAAAAAATAAGCTATTGATCAAAGCCTCTGTATTATAAATACATTTATACTCTGTTAAAATGCAAACAGCAAGCTGTTTTGACATTGTCACAAGATAAATTCATGACACACAGGCGATTTATTTTGCATATTCCCTCTCAGTTTAATTTCATACAAGCCGTGCCCGAGAACTTTTGCATACGGCATGACAAATAATCTACAGAAGAAGAACTAACTAGAGACTTCAGAACACAAAGGTGTTGCACGCTGGTGAAGGTCATTCTTATGAGTTGGGACAGTTAATTTTTCTCATTCATCTCAACAATCTATGAGCTCTGTAGAAAACGGTTTAATTTATTAGGCTTTAAAAAAACCTGCTTCATCCTCTTCAGTATAATTGGATCTGCATATTCTGAGAATTATGCCATTATTTTCATGTGGAAAATGCCACTTAATTCATTTATAGTAACATTTACAGTTAGATATCCTATCAATATACATATCTACATAAAATTTTAAAACATATTAACCTCTATGTATGTAGGACGTTATCTTTTAAAATTATTGAAATAGCTAAAAAAAACCCTACCATTTCTTGTTCATTGTCATTTCGAATTCATACATAAGCTGTAACTAATAGGAAATAGTCTGTTTAAAAAAATAAAACACGTTTCACCATAAAACTTGGGTTACTGCTTGACTAGCCATTTCCGATTCATTAGGGCATTAAACTACAGGCAAAACTCCTAAAGCCTCAAGAAAAGGTTTTATCTGAGTTCAAAGTATAAAACTGAACAGTTACATCCAGAGACCTGCACTTATGAAAAGGTTTACATAGAGATGGCTGTTCAACGTTTACACACAGCAAAATGATACCCTCTGTATTTCTTGCACAAAATGATGAGTGCTTAAGCCTCAAAATGCATGAGTTATAAAATGAAAAACACTACTGTCATATTCAAGGTGCTAGCAGTATCTGTATCTGGGTTTTGCTATAAAAATAAAATTGTTTTTAAAATTAAGAAAAGCTTCACGTTAGAAAATTATGCCCAGAAATTGTTTTATCACTGACTCAGAGTGTAATTCATTTCCTAATGCACTGTATCCTTCCCGACACAGTGGCGTTTAGCAGAAGAATCTGTTCAAGTATACATTAAACGCACATTTCCCTGAGTTTCACGTTTTTTTTTTTTTTTAATTCAAATCAAAGAAAGTCGTTTTAATCAAAACTTCTATTATGGAAAAAAACATTTAAAGAACAGTGATCTCTTTTAATGTCTCTGATTTGGCAGGTTTAAGAAAAATAATACATGTTTATAGTCATCTGTTCAAATGTTCGGAGAGTATCAAGATTAAGGATTTATTATGTAGCTTTACATTTGAAAAAAAAGACATGGTTATTAAAATCTGGTTACACACAGACATATTTTAAACTTTCTTCCCCAGAAATAAAATCTCACACGTACCACATAAAAAATACTACAGAAGGCAAAAAGAGTCTTCCAACGTAGAGAAGAAAAGTTTTAACTTGAGACAGCAGCTATAATAAACACTAAAAAATGGTACGTTGAGACTGGATGATACTCATAGGAGCAAAACGAAAAACTAACATATATCCTTACAAGGGATCTACTTTAACTCTGGCACAAGCCACACCACATAAACGGCAACAGCCAACGAGCCCTTCTGGACACAGAAGAATAGCTTGCAAAACATTTCACCTGATCACACAAATTTGATTTTTAATCTTTAGGCAAAAGACCTGGGGAAAAAATTACATATCTCAACAGTGACCTCTGGTGGACAATTCTTAAAATGATGGTCTCAAAATGAAATTCTTAAGACTGAAAACAAATAGGGGGAAAAAAAGCATTTACAAAGCTACTACTCCCAAACCACCATAAAAACCAGGTATGAGATTATGCAGCCAACTGAGACGATTCTTCTTACACTGACTTAAAAGCAGAGTAATCACAAAGATGAGGACTGGGGCAGAGAATCAAAGAGCCTTTGAAATCACTGCCATGTCCGTTCTTCCAAAACACGGCGAACTGGCAAGCCCTTGGGTATGTCATCTGTCTGCTCTGACTTGGCACAACTCATACCTGCCAATCCATTAACCAACTAGTATTCACTGAGGGCCTAGCTGATGCTCACCATGCTTTTGGTACTTTCCTAAGTGTAGGATACAAAACAGCATCAGACAGGGCTCCTACCCTCAGGAAATTATAATGCAATTAATTGTGTAAAGAAATTAGTAAGTGCTGTGGGACCTTAAACACAGAAAACTGACTTTAGGTGGAAGAGTAACAGGCTCAGAAGCTGTCACATCTGTAAGAGCAAAATGAGGCTCTCTGGAGAGGTGAGAGCCAAGCCCAGGAGGGCCGCTGGGTGAAGGTGCACCAATGGTTTCTCCTGACACCAGCTTTCCCCATGTGTGGCCTCTTAGATGTACCCGAGGGCCGCTGTCCCAGCAGCTCGTTCCTCAACCATGGAGGGCTCCCCTAGGACTAGGAACACAATATGGACATCAATTTCCAAGACATAAGGTAATGTGAGTTTTTTTTTTATTTATTTATTTTGAGAGAGAGAGCGCGAGCGAGAGAGAGAACGAGCAGGGGAGGAGCAGAGAGAGACACAGAGAGAGACTCCTAAGCAGGCTCCATGCTGCCAGCGCAGAGCCTGATGCAAGGCTCATTCTCACAAACCGTGAGATCATGACCTGAGCGGAAATCAAGAGTCAGATGCTTAACCGACTGAGCCCCCCAGATGTCCCAGATATAATGCTTCTCTAGAGCACTCATGGTCCAGAAGGTATGACATGAACCCCTGAGTAAGAAACAGAGTGTGTGTGGGGACCACACCTACTCAAGTCCCCATACGGCTTAGTCCTGGCACTGTCCAGACTGCTTCACCTCAGGCCAGCGGTTTCCACTCAGGACCTCCCTGTCCACCATCACTGCTTCATAGAGGCATTACTGGGAAGCCACTATGCTCTCGGCGACAGGTGTTAAAGAAAAATAAGAAATAAGAAATGGATGGTCCCCACTTTCGAGAAGACTTCCAATCTACCTGGAGAGAGGAAATAAATACCTGGCAGAGAAGGACGGAGAAGGGCCTGTGAACAACAGTAGTTTGGGGAAGAAAGAGTTCTCATTGCCCAGGGCAGACAGGGGAACCTGGAGCAGAGGATGAGGAGGCAAGGCCGAGCAGAGTGGAAGAGAGGAGGCGCAGGTGCCGAGGCAGGGGCGGCCTGGAGAGAGACGACCCAACTGTCTGCAGCACCGGAGGAAGACACGCTTGCCGTGGGAGGTGGGGCCAGATCACGGCAGGTTCTGAAAACCAGGTGATCCACACCTTCCCCCAGACGTGTGGGCTATCACAGCGCAAATGCTGTTCCAGAAGGGTCAGCCTGGTGCGGGAACCCCATCTTCACTCGGAAACCAGTCTCACGGGGCCACAAAGACCCTGTGCTGGGCTTCCGGTGAGCTCCTGCCCCATCAGAGCACAAGGGAAGAGGAGAAGAGTCACTCATGGCTCTGCCTTCCGTGTGACTGCGCCAGGGAGACGCTCGCATCTACTAGGAAAGTTGTTCCGGGCAGGGCGAGCCCCACTCTACCAAAACCACACAGCCCCGATCCCTCGCTTAAATTTAAATAGCGCTGCTGTAACCATGATGAGCCTCTAATAGTGGCTGGCTTGACAATCTGTAAATGTTTTTTATGAACTCAAACAGAGAACACTACAGAATCCTGGGGGGGACGAAAGGGTCATCTGACCACTCCCGGCTTCCCGCAGCCTCACTCGGACCACACCAATGGGATCCGTCAAAATCAAAACCACCAGCAGGGAAAGGAAGTCCACTTGGTGCCACACGGTCCCGGATGGCTCTGCAGACACTGACTCCAGCGTGCGGAATCACATGATGTCCCCAGATCGAGGTTCCGGTTTGTGCAAGCCAGTCACTCCTTCTGTAAGTGCACAGGTGGAAATGCCACACAACAGTGTAGCTGGGAGACTCAGAGAAAACCACAACTACTTTTGCAAAGTAAAAGCGGGGCTGAGGGGTTTATCTTTTGCATCCCACTGGCTTTAATGCAGCAATGTCAGCCAGGTCCTATTAAAAACCACAGAAAGTGAAAGACACTGATTACAATACAAAGTGACAGGAGGGTGTGCTCACACTTAGACTTAATGCATATTTATATTTCCATCAAATGGACATATTTACTATAAATACTTGAAAAACCATAGCGAGTCATTCATTTAAATGCCAGAAAAACAGTAAAAGATGCTAATTTGACCTTAGTGGAACAGATCGAGTGTCACTGACACTACACACAACGGCTTGAAACAATTTACCAAGACGACTAATTAGAGTTTACTGGATTAGGTCAAGAGTGTCTCATATGGAGAAAAGGAAAAAACAAAACACAAAAAAACAGGGAAGGAAGAGATCTGAAGTTTGAATCCATTCACAGTCAGTTTTTTTAAAAGATACAATTTAACTCCGTTTTTACGCCTCTCTAAATTCATCTTGTCTTATATGCCTGGAGAAAGAAACAGATCCACCGATCCAAGGTTTCTGTCTTTGTGGACGTGTAAAAAGAAATGAACTACAACTTAAAAAAATCTGAAAACACCTGAAAGGTTTCTTTCTTTTTCTTTGTTTAAGAACAGATCAATTAACGACATAATAGGAACAAAGCGTTTAAATGTAAACTCTTTAGTCGCTCTACTGATGCACATCCAAGCACGGGAACCTTGGCAATTAACAATCTTTATGAAATGAGCAACAGCTTCAAGAACTTGTCGCAAAATCTTGGGGAATTTGGGGATTACACAGTCCATCCTTCAGGACAAACTGTAATACCCTCTCAACTAGGATTAGGGTCTCCATGGACAGCAAGACCACTGGCTTTGAAACCCATGAAACTAGCCGCATAACAGCCGTTACAAAAATGACCACATGTGGGGGTGCCTGGGGGGGGGTCAGTCAATTAAGCACCCGACTCTTGATTTCGGCTCAGGTCACGATCTCACGGTCTTTAGGATTGAGCCCCACTCCATACTGACAGTGTGGAGCCTGCTTTGGATTCTCTCTCTCCCTCTCCCCTACTGATGCTCACTCTCTCTCTCTCTCTCTCTCAAAAATAAACAAAGTTTAAAAAAAAGATCACATGTGACTTGAAGCGCTCCCTTTCAGCTTCAGTGACCACCAATATGCAAACGTGACAATCGTGTCATTCTGCCTTGGCCTTACAAGTGTGCAATTTTTGCTGAAAATGAACTAATCTGCCTGTTTCCTGCACATGAGAGGCCTTAACTGCCCTCCTAATTCTCAATAACCAACAGCTCTCTGACACTGTCTCGAGCAGTATATAACGCGTACGCGCGCGCAGGCACACACAAATTCATGATACCAATCCTTCAACGTGACACCCAGCGCCATTTCCTGGGACTCTGAAAGCCCCCTAACAAATTCTCACCACATTATTAGAAAATCATTCAGGTCTGCAGGAAATACGTTAAGCACAAGGAAGTGACAGTCAATTAGGAAGGGAAAAGGAGAGTGAGTCCCTGTCATTAAAATCTTTAAAGTCACAGCTCTAAGAATCAAATGGCCCATTACCACTCACACGAGGTATTTTCATAAAAACAGCTATCAATTCTCCTCTAGGTTAACCATGCCCTGACGCCACCCATGCTCCCGGAGAATTCCTCTTGGGAACCAGACTCGAGATGTGAAAAATACAGATGCAAGCTGATATAGCTTCTACGGTTTTGTGGGTTTCCCCCCTACTGATCAGAGAAGAAAAGTATCCCAATAGTTAATTATTCCCCTTTTGAGGAAGAAGTACAGAGAAAACCAGTAACTCTTACTCTATTATTTTGTAGTACTTTTTTTTTCCCCATGAAATACTAACGAAATCTCCCGGCTGCTCAGGTAGCTGAAGCACTTACCACCCCCGAATGGGACCATTTCCAGAGAAGAAGTGTCATTTTCTGTCTTCAGTTTACACACGTTAGGAAAGAATCCTCAAAAAAGTACAAAATACAGGACAATACGCTCATGTATCATAGCGTCACCAAAAGTGATTTCAGGTTTCCCCAAATATCATCTGTCATGAGGGTCTTCAAAGGAAACAAAAGAACTCACAGTATCACAGTATGACCTCGAAGTCAGAGAGTAGAGAGTATCTAACAGATGACGAAGTTAACTCACTTGTTAGCTTGTTGTGGCTGAGGACCAGTTGGGTGATGTGGGATAAGGAGACTGTAAGAGAAAAAAACAAAATTGCAGTCAGTGAATGTACCTGAATTATCCCCACACTCCTACAAGGTAAAGCATTAAATTATTTTCACAGGTGGAAATGCTACCACTCACAAAAATGGAAGCAAGGTTTCATGTAATACTGTTAAATCTTAAGTCAAATTAAGAAAAGTTAGACAGTTATCACGGCAATTAGCACAGCAAGTTAGACCTAATGAGATTAATGTCACAGAATCAAACATTACAAGCGCCATTTAGCTTTGCTCTGCGACCTGGTCTGCTGGCCTGGCCTGAGGGGTCCATCTCCATCACATGTGCCATCAAAAGAAGGGTCCCCAGAGGGGCCCCCAGAGGCCACAAGGCCTCACCTATACTCAAACAAACATCAGGAGCGCCTAGGGGGCTCATTCGGTTAAGTGTCCGACTCCTGATTTCAGCTCAGGTCATGATCTCACGGTTCGGGAGATTGGGCCCCTCATCAGGCTCTGTACTGACAGCACGGAGCCTGCTTGGGACTCTCTCTCTCTCTGCTCCTACCCTACTCATGCTCTCTTCTCTTTCTCTCTCGAAATAAATAAACTAACTTAAAAAGTATTTTCAAAAAATCGTATGAAGACAAAAGATCATGTGGCACATTACTTCATCTACGTCCACTAGCAACCCAGAAATTCTTCTACGCACTATCAAGTGGCTAATATATTTAAAAGAGAAAAAATTCATCTAAAATTGTTGATGTTTCCAATCCCTTGCACATTGCTCATCAGTTTCAAACAGTATTGAGAAGGTTTAAACTAAACAAGAACAAGAGTTGCTTAAAAGAAGGTTGGTTGTTTTTTCCAACTATAAAGAAAATACACACAGATCCATCAAAAGAAAAAAAAGTCTGAGAAGAAAAGTGACCTGCCTTCCATTTTGGGTTCTGAAGCCCCCCAGGATGGCCAGCGTATGTTTTAAAGACATATTACATATATTAAGCAAACAGATTTACACATCTTTCCAATACTCTTGCTCTAAGAACATTATTATATTAATGCAGAGTTTCCTAAGACAAAAATTTTTCTCAAGAAAAGTCTTAATGTTGGGCCCCAGCATGCTAGCAAAATGACTAGTTCACTTCTGACCATAATTTTTGAGTTTTTTTTAACCCTCACAAAGTTATAGGACATTCAAAATGCAGTACAGAGACTTGTTTTCCTGCCCTGAACCATCAGAGATAACACTGCTGGCCCGAGCCCCACACACTCCGAGTATTCGCACGGCAACATCCTCCTACGGACCGGGGCACAGCCACTCAAGCCAAGGACTTTCTGTCACCCGTCAGAACCGCCCAATCATCGGTCCTCGGCCATCTCACCAAATGTCCCGACCACCTCTTCCAGAGAAAGCAATCCGGCTCAGAATCCCACTGCACGCAGCTACCGGCCCATTAGCTTTTCTCTTTCCTGTCACCTGCATTTCTCTTTCCTGGACTTTCAGAGCTTGGCAACTGTGAAGCCCGCAGGCCCAGTTATTCTGTGTTCTGTCCTCCGGTTGTTCTCAGCTAGATTTAGGTCAGGCGTCTTCAGCAGGAACATCGGAGGGATGCTGTGCTCTTCTGACCGCACCCGTCAGGTGGCACATGCTCCCTCCTGTCACTGATGGTCTTCCCTCGATCCCTTCTGTCTGCCAGGTTCTCCACTGAAAATGTATTCTCGTCCCCTTTGTAATTAATGAACGTGTGAGGAGAAGGGAGTTGAGGATGGGAGGGTACTTCCTGTAAATATACTTCCTGTAACTATCTGGTTGCACATGTTTAATGATCCCCAACCCGGACAATCCTTACCTTCACGGTACGTCTGGCAATGTCTGGAACGTTTTTGATTCCAACAACCGTGGCCACCAAGAGCCTAAATGTTCCTATGTGGCTCTCACTGCATCTGTATGAAGGCAGCACTGGTCTAGAGCAGAGGCGTCTCGAGGCTTGGGGCCAGGGACGCTCCTAAGCATCATACAATGCACAAGGGAACGTCCAGGGTCACAGCCAGTGTGGGTGCTTCTGCAAGAACAGCTGGGCAGAGCAGGGTTTTAACTACTCAGGATCCTAGTGTTGCTGCTGAGAAACTGCAATCTACTTTATTTTCGTAGGGCTCTGTGCTTTCCTATATCAGTCAGTGGATTATCACCTATTGTGATCATTCACGCCCATGTCCACACTATCGATGTGGCCAGAGGGAGGCCTTGCGGGCTGGCTGCCGTCCCCCTGACAGTCCCCACTGCTCCCTGAGCACCGCCCTGCTGCCTGGCACAAGCTTCCAGGCTCATCGTGTCCTTTTCCTGCCACAGCCCTGAGATCCCCATTTCTCTAATGAGCTCTGGTTCCTTTCTGTGGGAAATGGTATTTATAAGACACAATCTGAGCACCAGATGTGCTCACTGCTATTTGGGGCTCAGTATTCTCAGCTCCTCTCAGTGGACAGAGCTAGAGAACACACGAACACACACACACACACACACACACACACACACACACACACACAATACACTGATTTCACAATACTACTGAAAACCCGGAGTTCACAACAATCCATGCAATTCCAATACAACAGCATTCGGTTCGCTCCAGTTTTTTCCCTTTCCATACTCGTAATTCCCTTCTCTAAGCATGAGCACTCTGGCTCCCATTATCTCTAACCTACTTACCACGTAATCAATAAGCCTATATATAACTGCATGAAATGCAGTTCTCTTACAGCTGGGCCAGGATGGCTCTGTGCTCATTTGTAGGGGCACCCGGAAGTCTGGTTCTGGTTCTCGGTCAAGATCAGGATGAAAAGGCTAGCTAGGGATGTGCAACGTTCAGCTTCAACTTGAAACCCCCAGGGCCAGCTTGTTAGCACTGCTGAGGGAGGTGCAGGTGGACGGCTTATGCCTGGCTACGAGGTACATGGCCAGCTGGATGAAAGAGACATTGCTGGACATTTCCACCCAGGTTCTCCTTAAACACCGATTCCTCACACGCATCTTGATGGTTCATAAATCTGGCGGGCAATGTCCTGAGCAACTCAGATACGACTCTGGGGAGCAAACCCAGTTAAGCCTCTGAGGCCCCCGATGGCCGCCAACGCTTTCTTACGGGTGGTAAACCACTGTCCTGTGCCTTTACTAACTTCTCAGCTGAGCAGCCTCTGTGGAACTGGTGTCGTTTCAACTGTCCAGCTCAAGAACCAATGCAGTAACCAATCTCCCCTACGCCCCTCCCTCCTGCCGGACACCTCTGCCCCCTGCTCACTTGCCCCTGCACACAGACACTGTCGTTATCCTGCTTGGGGTGGAACCTCACAGGCCAGGTTCCTCCACCCGCACAGATGCTCACCCCACCCCACTCAGGCTCCCACATCCCATTTTAGGCCACCAGGCCCACCGACCCCAACCACCTCTCCTTTCCTGTCCCGCTTACTGGCTTCTGGAATGAACCACTGGGAAGGGGGAAGAAAAAGGAAATGGGGAAGGCGAAGAGCATTTTCATGGTTTTCCAAAAGAGTCACAATGGTGGCTTCCCACAGGACGTTTAGGTTTTAAACAGTGCAGAACACCCCGCACGTTTTACGAGTTGAGATTCCTTGTCCACCAGTGAAGCATTCCTGGATCTCTGAGGTATATAGTCTGATATGGCGGAAAGAAAGACTCTCCAACAGCTATGCTCATACCAAACCAGATGGAAAAAACTGACACATGCACAAGATTACGGTCCCCTTCACGTGACAGCAGGCCACAAATAACAAAGAGTACACATGACGGGAGTTTGTCTCTCGCTCACACAGAGGCAATCCTGTGTGTGTTGTACAAGAAAATGTGAGGGACCTTGCTCAACTGTCCCCAACACTCGGCTCCCACCTCACGGTTCGAGATGGCTGCCTGAGCTAAGTCCTCCAGTCAGCATCCCTTTCAGGAAGACAGAAGAAAGAAGGCGTCCTCCTTCTGGATACTTCTCAGAAGCTGCACATGGTACTTCCACTTGCAAGCAGTTAATTACAATTTTGTAATAAGGTGAGGCCTCGCTGCAAGGGAGGCAGGGAAACGTAGCCTATGTTCCGGGTGACCGTGTGGTAGCTAACAATTAAGGGTTTTCTTACCAGCAGGCAACAAGCAGCCTCACACACTAGCAGACCATCTCATCTGAGCGTCACAGAAATCAATCCTGACTACAAAAGAAAATGAACAATCTCCCATCTCTTTCTGCCTTAATTTTTCCTAAAATATCATTACTAATTAAGAAAAAACTTTTTTGGCTCTTTCTCCCAGACACCATTCACAACGAGAGCCTTAATTCGGGAAAGCGGATTCTTTTCAATCATTTCCTCGCGTCCCTTCAACAAGCATGTGGCAGGAGACAAAGTGACAAAGTTTAAAAGTTCTCTTTTCTGGTTTCGTAAAGAGAGAAATGCAGTTGTGGCTTCATCTGATAACACCGCAAGGACGCAGTTTTCTTCCTCACTACTGTCACAGAGCCACACGTTAAAGTAGGTGAGGGGGGTTGAAATTAGAGCAGGAAAGAGGAAGTTAATAAAAGGTCTTTGAGAAAATATTTAGGGCAACAAAGGACTCCAGGCTGGGTCTGCGGGGAGGGCAGTTAAGTCGGACAGAATGAGAATCACAGAGTCAATCACAAAGCCCGGAACAGGCAAAGACAGGGCTGCGACAAACAAATGTATTTATCCAGCCCGCCACTCCCCTCCACCTGGCGATGGTGGGTTCATTGTGAGTCTTGTGTAGAAACTGTGCCGTTAAAAAAGAAGGGAGAAAGGGTCTACCAAAATAGAATGGATTCTTTAAAAGCACAAAGGCCGCCACGGTCATACACGGTGGGAAAATGGAAGCGGGCCGTACCCAATGACCTGCCTTTCGAACCTCAATCACACACTGTATCTTCCACCCACCGTGTGGCCCTGTGAGCCCCAAACCTCCAAGAACGAGCAGCACCCGAACAGGGCAAACAAACTGTTATCAAAATCCTCAAGCAGTAAGAGACTATGCCTTGCCTAGGCATCTTCTAAGTAGACTAGATTTCAAAAATCAACCAAATGACTAAAGCATGTGTGGACAGACATAGTTAAAGGCTGTAGTGCCTTGGCTATCACTCTGCCTCTAGCCTTTAGAAGTGGCACTTGGATGAATACTGGTTTTCAGGCCAGAATGAACAGTGGAAAACAAAATTGTTGTGAAGGAGGTGTTCATGGGGGAAGGAGGGACAGGGTGAGGTTGCTGGCACTGTACGCATGACTTAAGACTATTTATTCTCCAGCCAAGAACAGAATCAGCAGGAAAATGCTCAAAAAGAAACCGGCCGGTTCAATACTTTCCCAAGAAAGATAATCAAGGGCGCATTCGGGCACTCACCACACTCAGAATGCTAACAGGCTCTACCCGGGAAATTCTCTGAGAAGTTCTATCTGCTAGGCATCCTCGGGAGTCTGGGGAAGTCTGGGATTATGGGACTGTCCCTCTCAAAACTGTCCTGGTTTAGATAAGTAACTACATAGTTCCTCACTCTAGGGAACACAGAACCTGCACCAAAAAGCTAAAACGAAAGCTGTGAAAGGAACACGGGCACTAGAGTAGCAGGTCAGAAGGGATAACGGTAGCTGAGGAGGAGAGGTTACTTATTATGGGGCGACACGTCCAAAAATGCTTTAGGGCAGAGGGTACATCTGCAGGACCTGGAAACAGAAGGTTATGGAAGCCACGCCTGGCTTCCCTGAGCAGACAGACGGAAAAGCGCAGGACTGGATGCGGCAGCCAGTATTTTAACAGAATCAGTCCAGAGAACTCCAAGAACTAAATATTGCTAGAAAAAGAATCATAATTTCTAGGTAACACATGGACGCAGATATTATTTATCATCAGTCTGGGGGCACCTGGGTGGCTCCGTCAGTTGAGCGTTGGACTTCGGTTCAGGTCATGATCTTGCAGTTTGTGGGTTCAAGCACCATGTTGGGCTCTGTGCTGACAGCTCAGAGCCTGGAGCCTGCTACGGATTCTGGGTCTTCCTCTCTCTCTGCCCCTCCCAAACTTGTGCTTGTGCTCGCTTGCTCTCTCTCTTTTTCTCTCTCAAAAATAAACAAACATTAAAAAACATATAAAAAATCAATAAAATCAGTTTGGCTTTTTCTTTCTCTTCAGCATAAAGTAGGCAGCATAAGAAAAAATCTCTTGATGAGATCCACAGCACCATAAGATGACATTACAGACTTGTTTTCAAAATAACCTAACATATACAGTGATGGGGCACACTGGAAATTGTCTCTACCATCTTCTATTTGGCAGATGAGAAAGCAAATGGTTCCTCTGGTAGCATTTCAGAGAAGGTACAAAGTTGTAGCTTTGCAGAATGACATTTCCATCCAGAGGCAAAAAACAAAGCGAGTGTGAACCACAGGGAAGTAGATCTGAAAACATGCAATGGGAAATGGGACCTGAAGGTTCTGCTATCCTGCCATAGGTCAGAATCGGCCATCTCTGGGTTCCAAACGAAAGGTTCTGTAACTGGTGACAGAAGTTGGACTGGAGCTCCCAATTTACCTTACAAACTTTGACCCAAAGGGAAGAAGCCAGAGAGACACTGCTGTCACCAGAGAGCAGTGACCGACAGTTATTGTGGTGGTAAGGACCGCCAGGTTAGAAGAACCACCATACTTCCGGATACTCAAAGAGGGCCACCTTGTCTGGCAACTCCAGGGGCATGATTCAAATTCTGTGCAGTGACAGATTAGATCACAAATAGTGCCCTCCGTTAATTCAATTCCCAAAAAGAAGGCCAAAAAGAAGAATTGGTTTCATCTTGAAATATAGGATGGTTCAAATGGTTTTTCTGCTTTGGCTCCCCAGTAGGCTAGAAACAGTCACGGCCCTAAATAACCCCGATTCAGAGACTCCACAGGGATGTGGAAGCCGGCCAGATGTCAGCATCCGAAAGCAAAGCTGACCAATTTGGGTCTTGCGTCTCCATGATGCATGATTAAAATGCCTGCCTATGTCACACGGCTGAAATTATTTCACCCCTGGTAGTGAGATACGGATTCAGATCTTCTTAAAAATGCAGCTTTTGCCGATATATCAGAGTGAAGGCAGAGAATAAAATGCTCAATACTAAGATATAATACAAAGATCATATTCATCAACACACCCAGAATCACAAAAACATTTTTCTTTTGAATACTGCTAATAATTTAAAGCTTTGAGAAAAAAATCCACCAGGATATGAAAGCTTTCCTTTACTTCACAACTAAGTATCGCAAGTGAGATGAAAACTCTCTGGTAGCAAGGTTTTGAAGTTACTTGACTAAACTGCACTATTTGCAGGTAAAGAGTCTAACAACTGTAATTAACTGCTTCTTCATTCAACAGAAAGCAAATGAATGTATGTGACCAATGTGGGGAGACTGTGATACCTCCTCTGATACATAAATAAGAGTGAAGAATTCAAAGGTATTGTGAGCCCCGTAAGCTGGTCACTGACTGGGGGCTTTGTGCCCAGAGGGACATCAAGTCAAAAGATACCAGACCTGAGTCACTGTGTTATTTAAAAAGTGGAGCCCACATCATTCTTGTTCAATTGCATCACCTCCCAGTCTCTCCCTGAGGAAAAAATACAAAACAAACAAAAAAATGTATTCCTGAAGATGTCTGGGAGAATCAAAGGGAAAATTCAGCAAGCCATTTAGGGTGTGCCGCCATTAATTGCTCTTGAGGGGTCAAGAGGGCGAAACGCTAAGGAAACGGTAACTTTTGCAGGACTGAACTTCAACAGCGAGACAGGGATGGAACGTGAGCGAGAGACACTCACTGCCCTCAACAAGATTACTCTGTAATAACAAGGGGCTGCAATAAAACACTAGGCCACACTGTGGAATGTAAGTGCCATAAAGGAGCTAAGCTGATCTGAAAGTCGCATGAAAAGGGAAAGGCTTGAAAATCTTTTCAGGGTTAGTAAAATCTTCAAGGTGCAGACTCAGCTTCGTTCTGTATCCACCTATCCACCTACCTTCTTCTGTGTTGTCACAACCTATACTAATTTTTGTAGCATAAACTATGTTATTTGTGTAACAAAAAACATGTGTTTTTAGAAATGAGTTATAGAATCCTAGAAATCAAAATGCTAAAGCCCCCCTTTTTCCAGATAAGGAAACTCTGGCCCGGAGTGGAGAAGTGGCTTTTCTGAGGTCCCAGTGACCACCACAATTAGAACTAAGACTACAAGTGAAGTTTCCAGATTCCAGCCTGGGCTGCTGCCTTCCACGACAATAGAAATTGCAAGCCATAAACCTGAATGGAAAACTCTTCTATCTTGAATAAAATATGACAGTTACATAAAGTGACTCAAAGCAAAGGACGCCCAAACTCAAGCAGTGTGAGGTCCAAACTGTAATGCCAGGAGATTCTGAGAAAAATCACTGGAATTTTATAGGGTGCAAATTTCTCATCTTGAAAATGAAAGGCTGAATTTAATGACTTGACTCAGTGAAAGAAGAGTAGAGATAAGAATGAATTAGTATTTATGTAATGCTTACTACACTGATGTGCTATCCTGTGCACTTTATAGCCTCAAAACTGTTAAAACAAAGTAAGGGAGTAACCACAATAGCTAAAGTTTGCCAAATGCTTGAGACGTGGCTGGTACTATCCTAGGAACGTCAGCACCTCATCATTCCTCACAGTGACCCTACATGCTGGTGCTGGTATCAATCACCTCTCTCTCAATTTTAGATCAGAAAAATGAAGCAGAAGGAGGTTAGGTAGGCTTGCCATGGTTTCAGACCTCATCAGCGGAGACAACCCTTCAAAAGTTGTTTCCCAGTAAAAGCTGATTAGTTTTCACTCTGGTTTTTATTGGCCAAATAAAGCAAAACAAACAAAAAACAAGAAGCTTAATTCCTAAGTTCATTTCTTTACCAAAATCAAGAATGGCTAAAATCAACACAAGAAACAACAGGTGTTGATGAGGCTGCGGAGAAATGGGCACCCTCTTACGCTGATGGTGGGAATGCAAACTGGTGCAGCCACTCTGGAGAACGGTACGGAGGTCCCTCAAAAAATTAACAATAGGGGCGCCTGGGTGGCTCAGTCAGTTAGCATCCAACTTCGGCTCAGCACAATCTCATGGTTCATGGGTTCAAGCCACACATCGAGCTCTGTGCTGACAGCATGGAGCCTGGAGCCTACTTTGGATTCTGTGTCTGTTTCTCTCTCTGTCCCTTCCCTTCTCTCTCTCTCTCAAAAGTAAACATTAAAAAAAAAAAAAGTTAACAGCAGAACGACCACATAGTCCTGCAATTGCACTCTTAGGTATTTACCCAAAGAAAACAAAAATACTAATTCAAAGGGATACATGCACCCCAAGACTTAGAGCAGTTATTATCTACAAAAGCCATATTATGGAAAGAGTCCAAGTGTCCATCAACTGATGAATGGATAAGGATGTGGCACACATGCACAACGGAGTATTATTCAGCCATAACAAAGAATGACGTCTTACCATTTACAGTCTGACCGGACTAGAGAGTATGCTGGTAAGCGAAGTAACTCAGAGAAGACAAACACCATGTGATTTAACTCACGCGGAATTTAAGAAAGGAAACAAATGAGGCAAACCAAGAAACAGACTCTTCATTAAGAGGACAGAGTGCTGGTTACCAGAGGGGAGGTGGGTGGGAGACGAGGGAAACAGAGATGGGGAGTAGGGAGTGCGCTTGTGATGAGCACCGGGTGTTGCTCAGAACTCCCGAAGCACTCTACTGGACACCTGAAACGAATACAACATTGTACAGTTAATAACTGGAGTGTAAATAGAAACTTAAATGAAGACACCGACACTCTCGAATGTGTGTGCTTTCCATTTCAGACAACATGGTGCTTTCTCAACTACGGGTGTCCCTGCAGATGAACGGGCAGGTAGGGCACAGGTATCTATTTTCCTTTCCAGGGTGGGATGGGAGACGCTATTTCCTCAATTCTCGGGTTCTTAGCTTCCACGGCCATCTTTGTCCACACTTCTTACTCCACCCCCAAGGCCCCATGTCTCCTGGTCAAGGCAAGTCCCCTTCGGGAGCAGGACAAACTGGAATTCCACACCTGCTGCCTACACAAGAGCCACGTGGTTCTCAGAGCCTGTGGAGCCAGTCCCTCCAGCCACCCAGTACCTGAGGACCCTGTGCCACCTGCTCTCACTCACACAAGACACCATCTGGTCTCGTGCCGGTTCACAGTATTTTCACTGCTGGCTTTCAGCCTCTCTACCCACAGCATTTCAGACATGGACCTCGGAGTGCTGCTTTCTCTAGGCCTGGACACGTCTGCTGTGACCCGAGTCAGTGTCCGGGGTGGGCCCTAGCTCACACCTGGGCGCGTCTGCTGTGACCCGCTACAGCATCTCCCTCGATCTCCCCCTGGCTCATCATCTCTCCCCACACTCCTGCTCAGAATGCACCTCTTCTACCTGTCTCTGCTCTCTCCACACACATGGATCTGGCCAGCGGATGTGTTTTGGGGGTCACCCACACCTTCCCCTGCACCCATAACCCTAAAGACCATTCACCCCTCACCCCCAAACCACCTGCTCTACTGGAGTTCACAAAATAAGATATTCCCAGGGGCGCCTGGGTGGCTTAGTCGGTTAAACGCCAACTTTCGCTTAGGTCAAGATCTCACGGTTCATGGGTTCGAGCCCCGCGTCGGGCTCTGTGCTGACTGCCAGCTCAGAGCCTGGAGCCTATTTCAGAGTCTGTGTCTCCCTCTCTCTCTGACCCTCCCCAGCTCATGCTGTCTCTCTCTCTCTCTCTCCTAGAAATAGATAAAAATATTAAAAAAAAAAAAAAAAAAGATCTTCCCAACAGCCTGTGCCTCTGCTTAACACACACAATTTCCTAATTACTGATCATAATGGCCATCTACGCTGCACTGGATACTACACAGATGCTATCTTTCATTCAAGGAACAGCGTACGTTTCCCACTTTGCCAACGACAAAACTGAGTGCACAGGGACTCCAAGGGCTCTTTCTCAGGACACGTTATTGATAAACAGCAACACTGGGATAATTAACAAAGACCACACCTCCAAAGTCCACGTGTTGAGCCAGGGTATGATCTTCTCTCCTTAGATCAATCTTTAGGGTGTAGAATTATACCCACATAGGAAGCACTGCAACAACAAATTTCTTTGCATAGAAGGTCTAAGACTCTAAGTGAAAAAGAAGGACAGTAAACGGATGTGATGGGATCTCTTCACAGTCCCCTTGCTCACTGAAGCCCCCTCTCACTCACCTGCGCAGTAACGACTCTGAAGCAGGGTGCTGGGCTCCTGGCTAAGAAGCCACTGTCCAGCCTGCCCTCCAGAGGCAAGGAACAGATCATTCCTGAGAGCCCCCAGGAGGGAATGTGGCCTTGCCAACACCTTGACTTTGGACCTCTGGCCTCTAGAACTATGAAAAAACCAATTCGTGATGTCCCAAGCCATCCAGTTTGTGATAATTCATTACAGTAGCCATGGGAAATTAATACACGTGAACTGCAAGGAAAACAGCCTTTTCAGCATCTGGGAAGGACTAAGCCTTTATGTAGAAAACAGGATTACCAGCAGACTTGCGGAAAGCAATACTTTTCGGAATAAAACAGAATAACACATTTACAATACTCCAGGAAAAAAACTGTGAGTCCCTCTATCTAGTAAAATGCACGTTCAGGTAAAGCTGCAGAGGCTTTCACCCATCAGCAACATGTAAGAACTCTGGTATTACAACCTCATGCCCCTACTGAGGAATCTAACAGGGACAAGTTTCAGACAGATACTGACCTAAGGACAGGTGATGAGTTGGGAACCCACAGGTCCAATTCTGCAGGCTCTTCCCAAGGGAACCTGAATGGAAGTGACATGCATCACTTCCATATACCTTCAGGGCAATGGCTCTGCTCTCCTCCCAAGCTAAGACCTCCACGTGCTGGCCACCCAGCTCTGAATAAGCAGATGAGGAGGATACCCTAGGTGGTACAGAGAAAAGGCTGGAAAAGAATAGAGATTCCTGGATGCCACAAGAAACAGAGATGCCCACTGTCTGAGAAGCACACATCTTGGACTGTGCCGTGAAAAGGACACACTTTTTTCACTCTTTAAGCCATGGTCCCCCGTGCATGCAGCTTAGCCACTGACTCCAAATAATCACCATTTCCCTCCAACAGTGAAAACTTCAGAAAGTCTCACAAGAGCTCCATCTGTGTTACAGAACAAGTCATGAGGGTGGACAAACCGTTGAGTTTCCAAAGCTCAGGCTCCCAGAGCACAGGCTGGAAGACACAGGTGCCCATTCGCAGTGGGACAGGAAGCCTAGTGACCAAAGCCTGGAGCCTGCCAGATTTAAAAACACTGTATGCATTTTTGGGAGATTCTGGAAGCTTGGGCAGCACATTTTAGGAATCTTGATCCCCACATAAGAACAGAGAACAGACAGCAATCAAAAATCCAAGGGGAGGAGCGCCTGGGCAGCTCAGGTGGTTAAACGTCCAACTCTTGCTTGGGCTCAGGTCATGATCTCATGGTTCATGACATTAAGCCCGGAGTCCAGCTGTGTGCTGACAGCACAGAGCCTGACTGGGATTCGCCATCTCCCTCTGCCCCTCTAGCGCACCTGCACGCTCTCTCTCTCTCAAAAAAATTAAAAAAATTATTTAAAAAAAAAATCTAAGTCATAATTTATAAGAAAACTAGAGGATAAAGTAACCCCCATAACTGCCACATACAAACAGGTCAGAATAAACACCCCTAAGACCAACATGACATCAGAATCTGTGTGGTGAAAGCAGAGACAGACAACAGGGAACCTAACAAGCCTGGGAACATAGATCCCTAAAGAACTAACCAAGTTCACTAGAAAGTGCTGTGCACCAATCTGAGGGGAGCAGCCAAAATTGAGGAGGGTCCGTCCACTGCAACAGAGGAGGGTCTGTAAGACCTGACTAGACAGGGCAAGCCCAGCCCCACTGACCTGGAACCTGATCACTTAGCACTCCTTTCTAGGACAGGGCCTACAATCCAAACTGACCAAGGCAGGGGGAAAAAAAAAAGTAAACAAGAATACTATTGTGATTTATCTTAAGTACTTATTTAGTCTTCAGCCTCTTTCTGGAACAGGTCTTAAAATCCTAGTAATTTCTTAAGCTATAAAAGCTACAAAGACATTTTGTTATGTTAACGAGGTGACTTTTGGAAAGCACTGAATGCCAGGTCTGGTTGCCAGTGGATCCAAACATGTGATTAGAGTCTTGCCATTGACCTCCAGGGGCAGGAGGGAGCTGGGGGTTGAATCAACCACCAACGCTCAATGATTTAATCAACTGTGCCTATATAACGACCTCCATAAAAATCCCAAAGGTGGGGTTCAGAGAGCTTTCAAGTGGGTGAACACCTGTAAGGGTGTTTGTGGGGAGTGACGCTCCTACAGAGAACAAGGAAGTTCTGCGCCCCCTTTCATCATCACTTGCCCTCTACATCTCTTCCATATGGCTCTTCCTGAGTTATATTGTTTTATAATAAACCAGTGATCTAATAAGTAAAACCTTCCTCTCAGTTCTTTGAGTTGCTCCAGTAAACTGAAATAAAAGAGGGCTTCTCTGTAACCTCTGACCAGTTGGTCACCAGCACAGGTGACAATCTGGACATGCGACCAGCCTCTGAACTGGTAAGGGGCAGGAGGCAGTCTCACAGGACTGAGCCCTTTACCTGTGGGATCTAATACCATCTCAGGTGGATAATGTCAGAGTTGAGTTGAACTGCAGGACACCCAGCCCGTGGCAGGAAGAATTACTTGATGGTGTGGGAAAGCCGCCCCACCCCCACATTGAAACTGGTGCACTATCATAGCTGGGGATCCAAAGTGAAATTGGCATCACTGAGAATCAAGATCAAGGACACAGGAGGTTCAGATACAAGTGCAGAGGGAACTGGGCCAGGTCATCACTGAAAGCAAGCCACTATATTTTTAACACTATGTGATAACAATAGAAGAGATAGCTCTGAAATGTCTGGAATGTTAGATAATCTATCCAGAACCACATCTCCCACTGAAAGGTTAAAAAAAAATCTCATAAAAAAGAGCAGCATCACAGTACCAAGAGCAAATCCAATGAAGTTGGTAGGAGAACGAAAGAAAATAAGACGTAGCACACCATCATCCTGGTCAGTAACGAAAGCCCACCAACCAGAAAGTCATGCTCAACCAACAGAACTCTTACCCACTCTTTCAAAACAAGGCAAAACACATTGGAAAATTTACATGAGACAAGCAATGACATAAACCAGAATTGGGAAAACTCAGGAATGGAAGATCAGAATTCAAGAAAGAAGTGAAAATAAAAGAAAACAATTATTCCATAAATAAAGAGGGGGGAGGAGGACCAAGACGGCAGAGCAGGAGGATTCTGGGCCCGTCAACTCGGACGGACACAACAAGTGACAACTTGTGTGCAACCACAACTCTCTCCGAGAATGACGTGACGATTACTTACCAGAACAGCCATCCGAGAGCGACAGATATAAGGGAGAAACCACAATGGGAAGGGAGGGACTGGCAGGGACTCGGTCTGGTTGGGACCCACACCCCTGACACTGCAACCCACAGGCAGGAGGGAAATCACATCAACAGAGGTCCTTCCTGAGGAGCAAGAAGTTAAAGACCCACATCAGGCACCCCTTCCCTGGGGATCTGCACTGGGAAGACAAATCCCCATAATGTCTTGCTTTGCAAGTCAGGAGGACTTAACTCTGGGAGAGCTATCGGGCTGTAGGAAACCAAGACTTATTTCTTAAGGAAACACACACGAACTCACCAGCTCCAAGAGCCAGCACAGGAGCAGCAGTGTGAAAAGTAGCTGAGCCAGATGTGAAGACTTATGCCTAATTTTAGGGGGCATGCTAGAGCAACGGGGATCTATAGGAATTTTCTCCAGGAACCTAAGTACTGGTGGGTACCAATTTTCTTACCCTCCTTCTGCCTACCTGGCTCAGCACTGGTGGGCGCCATTTCTGATAATCCATCTACCCTGCCAGTACACGTTGCTCTGCCTCGACATTCCCCAACAGACCCGCCCCACCTGCAGGTACCCCTTCAAAATGGTTCCCAACCCGCTACACCCAGCAAGTGGCCTCTGCCTGAACCACTGCCCTGCCCAAAGTGGCTGCCACTCAGGGTGGTGATCCCAACCATGCCGCCTCACAATGAGCCACACTGGGAGCAAACCCCTAAACTGCATGCCCCTGGCAGTCATGGCCCAGACATAACAGGAGGATACACAAAACCCACACAGGGGACAGCCTAGGAAAGCCGGGTCTGGTAACCGAGGGGACTGCAATTCTGTGCCCAAGATGTCATCTTCTACGTAAAGCCACTTCTTCAAGACAGGGAGCCATAGGTGATTCACCTACTACAGAGAACCAATCAAAGTCAGCACAACAAAAATAAACATAAAATTAAAAAAAAAAAAAAAAACTCCTGGGGCGCCTGAGTGGCTCAGTCAGTTGAGCGTCTGACTTTGGCTCAGGTCATCATCTCACAGTTTGTGGGTTCAAGCCCTGCATCGGGCTCTGTGCTGACAGCTAGCTCAGAGCCTGGAGCCTACTTTGGACACTGTGTCTCCCTCTCTCTCTGACCCTCCCCTGCTCACGTTGTCTCTCTCTCTTAAAAATAAATAAAACATTTAAAAAAAGTCCCCTAAATCTTAAGATATAAAGTACAAATAATGAGCTACTACTTAGTAAAATGTGTGGAATCCACCAAAAGCAGTGCTTACTAGGAAGTTTATAGCATTGATGCGTATATCAGAAAAGAATGAACGTCTCAAACAAGTAATCTAAGCTTCCATTTTAGGAAACCAGAAAAAGGAGAACAAAATTAAACCCAAAGCAAATAGAAGAAAAGAGACAATAAACAGTAGAGCAGGAATCAAGAAACTGAAAACAGGAAACCAGTGGAGAAAAATCTCTGGGACCAAAAGTTGGTTTTTTAAAAGATCAATAAAATTGATAAACTTTCAGGCAAATTGGCCAGGAAGGAAAACAGAGGCACAAATTACTAATATCAGAAATAAAAGGAAGGTCATCACTACTGATCCCATTCATGTTAAAAAGGATATTAAAGGGTCACGAAGAACTCTTTATCTACAGACGCAATGCAATGCCAGTGAAAATCACAGTAAGTTTATTATGTGCATGTCAATAAATTAAATGTTATGTATAGATGTCAATAAACTGAACTTTATATCAAAGAGCCAAAGGCCCAGAATAACCAATAAAATACTGGAGAAGAAAAACAAACTCAGAAAATTGGTATTAACCAACTTCAAAATTTACAATAAGGCCACTGTAATAAAGCCAGTGTGGTACTAATAAAAGAACAAAAAGATCAATGGTCAGAACAGAGTCCAGAAACAGACCTGGACAAATACAGTCATCTGATCTTTGACAAAGGAAAAGGCAATTCAGTAGAAAAAAGGTAATCTGCCAACAAGGGGTGCTCAAACAACTAGACATTCATATTCAAAGAAAACACAAAAAGAATCCAGACACAGAACTTACACCTTTCACAAAAATGAGCTCAAGATGCATCACAGACCTAAATGTAAAAAGCAAAACCTTAAGCCTCCTAGAACACAGGAAAAAAACAAATCAAGGTGGCCCTACATTTGGAAATGACTTTTCATTCAGAACACCAAACACTGTATCCAAAAGCAAAAAGGCAGTGAGACTTCATTAAAATTTAAAACTTCTCCTTTGGGAAAGATAATGATAAGAAAATGAAAAGAAAAGCGGCAGACTGTGACAAAATTTATGCAAACTAAGTATGTGGTATAGGATGGCTATCTAATACACAGGAATTTAAAACTCCACAATAAGAAAACGACCCACCAAAAAAGTGGGCCAAAAAATTTAACACACCTCATCAGAGAAGATATACAAATGGCAAATGAGCATGTGAAAATATTGTCTACATCATATGCCATGAAGGAACTAGAAAACAATCAAACACCACTACACACCTATTACAATGGTTAAAATCCACAATGTTGACATCACCTAATGGCAAAAACAGAGCTTTAATACATCACCTGTGGGAACAAAAAATGGTGCAGCCACTTCGAAAGGCATTTTGTTGCTTTCTTATTAAACTAAATATACTCTTAATATATGATCTAGCAATTGTGTTCCTTGGTATTTACCCAAAGGAGTTAATAAACTATAATCACCCAAAAATCTGTACATGAATGTTTACAGAAGCTTTATTCATAATTGCCCCATGGAAGCAACCTAGATGCCCTTCAGTAGGTGAACGGATAAGTAAACTGTGGTACATCCAGACAATGAAGCATTATTCAGTAATAAAAAGATACATAAAAAAATAATAGAAAATAAATAATAAAAAAGCAAAAAGCAGATCAGACCTATAAACACAGAATACACTGATGGTTGCCAGAGGGAAGGGAAGAGGGATATATAGGCTTCCAGTTACTGAATAAGACATGAGAGGGAATAGGGGTGCCTGGGTGGCTCAGTGGGTTGGGCAGCCGACTCGGCTCAGGTCATGATTTCACAGTTCGTGGGTTTGAGCCCCATGTCGGGCTCTGTGCTAACAGCTCAGAGCCTGGAGCTTGTTTCAGATTCTGTGTCTCCCTCTCTCTCTGACCCTCCCCTTCTCATGCTGTCTGTCTGTCTGTCTCTCTCTCGGAAATAAATTTTAAAAAACATTAAAAAAAAAAAAAAAGACATGGGAGGGAATAAAAGGTACACCGCCAGGAATAATATAGCCAGTGAGACTGTGACACTGCTGTATGGTGATAGATGATAAGAGATGATAAGTACCCTTGTGGTGAGCATCGCATAAGGTATACAGATGTTGAATAGCTATGTTGTACCCCTGAAACTAATGTAACATCGTGTGTCAACTATACTCAAAAATGTCTAAAAAAAAATAAAAAAGATAGGAGCTATCAAGGCAAGAAAAGACACGGGAGAATCTTAAGCCAAGATGCTACATGAAAGGCGGCTTTCTGTAAAGGTTACATACTATGTAATTTCAACTATATGACATTGTGGAAAAAACAAAACTACAGAGACATAAAATTTCAGTGCTTGCCTGGGGTTTTCAGGGAGGTAATGAGAGAGAGAGGGAAAAATAAGTAGAGCACAGGGGATATTTAGGGCAGTGAAACTATTGTGTGTGACACTATGCATTTGTTAACACCCACAGTGTTACAACACAGGGTCAACAGTAAACTATGGACTACAGTTAACTTATGGACACTGGTCCAGCAATTTTAATAAGTTACCACACTTAATGCCAGGTGTTAATGATGGGGAAGATGGTAGAGGTTTTAATAATAGAGGAAACTGCCTTAAAAAATAAAGTTCAGTTGTTTTTTTTAAAGTGGGGGGAAGGGGAGAGAATACACGGGAGAGAATACGGGGAAAGCATACACACAAAACAACTGTTTTCAGCACTATCAGTGGTGACCTTAGTATTGACCATCATGTGTAACATACCAAATAAGTGAGATATTCCAATTCTACCACTGTTTGTGGCCCTGAGAATCAGAATGCTCAGAGTAGAGGAAACAGGTGTGGAGCACAGAAGTAGTAATTAGAGAGGCGCCTGGGTGGCTCAGTCGGTTGAGTGTCTGACTTCGGCTCAGGTCATAATCTCACAGTTCATGGGTTCGAGCCCCGCGTCGGGCTCTGTGCTGGCAGCTCAGAGCCTGGAGTCTGTTTCAGATTCTGTGTCTCCCTCTCTGACCCTCCCCAGCTCACGCTGTCGCTGTCTCTCTCTCTCTCTCAGAAATAGATAAAACATTAAAAAAAACTTAAAAGAAAAAAAAAGAATTAGAGTCCTGTATTTGAACTGGAACTCATTAGATACTTCATCCTTAAAAACATACTTTTCTTAGCCCTGTCCATTAAAAAAGCCTAAAAGCCACCAATACGCAGCAGTTAGAAGCACCCCTGGAGCCCAGATTGGGCGTAAAATATTTCCCACCAAGACATCTCAAGAAAACCAGGGATTCTTAGAGGCCTGGCCAATTCTAGGTCTGGAGCAGGAATTCACAGACACATTGTGAACGGCTTGGTAGCGTACAGGGTAAGGAAGCACGGCTTGGTAGCGTACAGGGTAAGGAAGCTGTCAGAGACAGTCTCGAATGGAAAGGCCATCCGGATGGGAGAGCCAACCCGAAGAGGCTCCCACGGGGGGAAAATGAACAACAGGTGTCTGAACAGGGACAAGAGCTGCACAGCTACGGTCCGCGAGCAGGCCAACCCATTGTTTTTAAAAAGCAAGAACTCTGGCACAAAAACAGACACAAAGACCAATGGAATAGAATTGAGAACTCAGAATTGAACCCAAAAGTATACAGCCAACTAGTCTTTGACAAAGCAGGAAAGAGTATCCAATGGAAAAAAGACAGCCTCTTTAACAGATGGTGCTGGGAGACAGGAAACCATCAAAACCCGAGAGGAGAAAGCAGGAAACAACCTCCTTGACCTCCACCACAGCAACTTCTTACTTGACACATCCCCAAAGGCAAGGGAATCAAGAGCAGAAATAAACTATTGGAACCTCATCAAGATTAAAAGCTTCTGCACGGCAAAGAAAACAACCCATAAAACTAATAGGCAACCAAAGGAATGGGGAAAGATAATTGCCAATGACATATCAGATAAAGAGTCAATATCTAAAATCTATAAGGAACTCACCTAACTCCATACCTGAAAAACAAACAATCCAGTGAAGAAATGGGCAGAAGACATGAACAGACACTTCTCCAAAGAGGACATCCAGATGGCCAACAGACACATGAAACGATGCTCAGCATCCCTCCTCATCAGGGAAACACAAATCAAAACCACACTGAGATACCACCTCACGCCAGTCAGAGTGGCTAAAATGAGCAAATCAGAGGACACTAGATGCTGGCGAGGATGTGGAGACACGGGCACCCTCCTACACTGTTGGTGGGAATGTAAACGGGTGCAGCCCCTCTGCAAAACAGTGTGGAGGTTCCTCAAAAAGTTAACAACAGAACTCCCCTATGATCCAGCAACAGCACTGCTAGGAATTTACCCAAGGGATACAGGAGTGCTGATACATAGGAGCACATGTACCCCAATGTTCACAGCAGCACTCTCAACAATAGCCAAAACATGGAAAGAGCCTAAGTGTCCATCAACTGATGAATGGATCAAGAAGATGTGGCTTATCTATACGATGGAATACTACATGGCAATGAGAAAGAATGAAATCTGGCCATGTGTAGCAACATGGATGGACCTTGAGGGGATTATGCTGAGTGAAATAAGTCAGGCAGAGAAGGACAAATACCATATGTTTGCATGTATAGGAGGATTAGGAGGAACTTAATGGAGGACTGTGGGGGAGAAGAAGGGGGGAAATAGTGGGGGAGAGGGAGAGAGGCAAACCATGAGAGACTCTTGAATGCTGAGAACAAACTGAGGACTGTTGGGTATGGGGGGGAGGGGAGGGTGATGGGCATGGAGGAGGGCACTTGTGGGGATGAGCACTGGGTGTTATATGGAAACCAACTTGACAATAAACTGTAATAAAATAAAATTAAATTAATAGAAATAAAAATGTGTCATGCTGTACTGTTACCTATGCACTTCCCCAAATGGTTGCTTTGGTAGTTTTTTTCAAGTGACTATTTTTTTTAAGTATGTGTAAGTGAGGAAGAAGGTGGTTCCTGCTTCCTCGGCCGAATCAGCATGCGCATGGGCAGGTCAGGTTCCCAAATGCATTCCTGCATCAATAGAGCATTGTTAGCCCACAGACGGCACGTACCATGGCTGTGACCACAGAGTGACCAGATTGCTAGCGGTCACTCAGTGTACACTTGCTCAATTAGCTGTTCTGTCCTTGTACGTGCACGCGCCTGTCAAAGACACTGAGATGGCGTAAGCTAAGAACATAGCTTCTAAAGTCTGACGGCCTGGGTTAAAATTCTGGCTTTCTTTCATATTAGCTGTGTGAGTGGAAGCAAGTTGACTTAAGTTCTCTATATCTGTTTCCTTAGCTATAAACTGGATGATGAGGATGAAGGCAACAATCACAATGAAACAGTGGGTTTAAAAGAACCATAAGGAGAGCTTAGTACAATACCTCGTGCATGGTAGGCAATGTGTGTTTGTGCATTTGTGTGTGCGTGTGTGTATTACTATAGTATGTATAAAGAGCATAGTATTTTAATTACATTATCAATCATTTTTAATCCTTCTAATAAATCAGAAGATAAAAATATGTAATAGGTTAAACAGGTACCTTCCTCGTGACCTAAAGGCTTAACTATTTCAGCTCTGAAAAACCAATTTATATCTGAACATTTGCAAAACCATTTGTATACTGAGGCTGCACAGCACATTAGCAGTCTCTGGTTCGAGAGGCCAAGACCCCTTCCCAATTATCTGGTGTCATGTGTGCCTTTCAGCCTTTCATTTGACTTAGTGTGGCCTTAAAATTGGAAACGATTCTGAGTCCAGAGAAAAGATTAACACCTATGCAGAGATGCTTGATGAAGTACTGGTAGATTATAACTAAAGTTACCATTTCAGGTAATTCAGGCTTATTGCAAGCAGCAATATTTCTCCAAAGGTCTCTCCAGCACCATACTTCACAGTGTGTTTTAAACTAATGTTCTGTTTGAAGACACAAGAAATGAATCAACACACAACAGAAAAAGATTTCACATTTAATCACTAAATTCAATTAAGATTTTTAAGTTTTGCAGAAAACCATAAAGAAAGGGGGAGGGTCACACTGACCAGATCCAAGAGTAAGTTGCTTCTAGTGATTTCTTCAACCATTAACATTCTGCGACAGCCTGATACGACTGAGTTTCGAAGCCGACAGGAGGACCGAATGACACATGTTATTTGCCTAGTGCAGTGTTTTTAAAGAATTCTGAAACTGACGGCCTTGAGGGCAGGTCTGTGGCCCCAGTCAGCCCTGGACATCATCAGTCCTTAACATCTGAGCCAGGCCCTCATGGTACTTCAGGGGTGCAAAACGACATGACACAGTGCTCTAGAAGAGAAATGTCCGACACGCTTCAGTGTGCACTCTGATCCCACCACTGGGACTTCACGGACCCTAGATAACCTTCTGCCTTGTCACCTTTAAGATGCCGACAATTACCATCTGCACCAGAGGGTGATACTATAGAAGTGTAAGAAGCGCTCACCCCCACATAAGCACTCACGTGTAGATCATTCAGAACCTCTGATGTAGACCTTATGAGCTCAATTGTGGCCCCTCAAAATTCGTAGGGTGAAGCCCTAGCCCCTGGGTCTCGGAGCGGGGCTGTATTTGGAGACAAGACCTTTAACGAGGTGATGAAGTCAAAATGTGGCCGTCAGGGTGAGCCGTCATCCAAGCTGAGTGATGTCCTCCTGCGAAAAGGAGAGTGGACACGCAGAGAAACATGACACAGGTGTGCACACAGAGGAGAGACCGTGTGAGGACGCAGTGAGTGAACGGCCATCTATAAGCCATGGAGAGAGGCCTCAGGAGAAACCGACCGTTCGGACACTTTGAGCCTGGACCTGCAGCTTCCACCACTGTGAGGCGTAATCGCCTGTTGTGTAACCCCCCAGTCTGCGGGGTTTTGTACGGAAGCCCCAGCAGGCTGGTAAAGTAGGGAATGCCTTACTCTCGTTTGTGTTCCTGGTTGAACCGACATCTCCAATCCCAGCGGGGGCCCAGCAGATTCCATTTCTCCCTCATGTTTCAATGGGAGAAACGCACTGACTGGTCAGCACCTCTCCTTCTGGCAGCCCCTGGGCCTCCCACAGGCCTCAGGCCTGCAAGGTAACTATGAAACATGACAAGGTGAGGTTGTTTTGACTGTGAAGCTCATGGAAGTACCACAAAAGAGGCTATCTCTAACCAAGTGAATGACGGAGCAGGAGAAGGTATAGAATGTTCTGAGGGAAACACGGAGGCTCAACAGTGACGGGTTCCGGCCAGACACTTGATCTACATGGGGCAGGAAGTCCCCTGAGGAAGCCCTAAGGAAAACGCAGAGGCTCAACAGTGACCCCTGCGGGCCAGGCACTTGATCTACATGCACCGTTCCTCAGCCACATCATTATGTTCGAATTGCTTTAAAGAATAAAAACAAACCAGTGTGCGCAAACGTGCTATTTGAAGAAGCAAAGATGATGTAAAGAAATCATCTCTAGTTTTTGCTTGGTAATGGTGGATCTCCTATACCTAGATAAAATTTCTCTGAACCATGTTCATGTAAATTTATGGAAAGAGGAGGCAGAATGTGGCTCTCAATTATTACCCATATCAATTTTAGCACTCATTAGCACAATTAAGAGCTGCTATAACGGCAAAGCGGGGGGGTTAACAGTTTCTGATGCTAAAAATCTAACTACTTCAGATTCATTATACAGCTTACAGTTTTCTCAACATAACAAATATTAATTTATCAACAGACAATTTAAAGATTCAGTAGGTAGAAAACTCCCAAAGAGACTTGGCTTGACTAGCACCCATCCTGAAAAAATGCTACTAAATTCAATGCACAGCTATTGGAGGATATATGGTATTTTACTTAGTTGAAAAACACCAACATGTTTTAATGCCTGTAGCTCTCAAGAGACACAAGCACATCACAACCAACATCCGGTGAAATGTCCTGCCCCCCAACTCCTTCCCACATCGAACATGGCTCTGAATTTGTCATGTGAGGCCAGTGTTGTTCTTCCTGACCCTGTCACACCAGACATGCCCTTCTAACTTCCTGGGAATTCTCAATCGGGTGAGGAATGAGGCACTGGGTGCCCAGACGTCATGCAACAGAGAGATAAGCAGGTGAAGGTCACTGGAGAAGCACCATTACCGAGGATTCTAAAAGCTAACGAGACACGCTTTTTATTTGTTTTACACAATCATAGATAAAACAGATTTTGAAATATTAGTTAACAGTGAAGATCAAGACTAATCCGTGCCATGTTACGGAACAAAAGTGTGTGCCCCCAAAATTCATATATTGACCCTTAATCCCTATTTGTGATGGTATCAGGAGGTGGGGCCTTTGGGAGGTGACTAAGTGAAAAGGTTGGAACTCACAGCAATTGGATTCACGTCCTTAAAAAGACACCTGAGAGAAGCCCATACTCCATTCACCATGTGAAGACACAGTGGTCTATGAACCTGGAAGTGAACCCTCACTGAATACCAAGCCACCGGTGCCCTAATCTTGGACTCCTAGCCTCCAGAATTATAAGAAATAAATTTCTGTTGCTTACAAGCCTCCCAATCTAAGGTACTGTTACTGTAGCCAAACAGACTCAGATATGATGTGCCAGATGCCAAACTAGGCACATTACAGATAATGACTCACAGCAAGTCTCTGCGGTAGCTACTTTACTTTCAGTATTCCCATTTTATAGATGAGAAACCCGAGGCCCAGAGAGGTTAAGTGACTTGCCCGAGGTTACACAGCTAGTAACAAAAAAGCTGCTTCCAAAAAAAAAGAGGCCAAGGCTGACAGAAGCTATGTCAATTGACTAAAAAAGAGTAAAAGCTGATTATTAAATGTTCAGTCACACCAAAGGCGTCATATTTTTTTCTTTCCTTATTTCCTATCTGGATGAGCCATTTTCCATGTTTACCCTGTCCTAAAATCAAAACTAGAACACTGATCAGCTTATAGCGTGTTCCTGATGGTTGTAACCAGGCTTCCCTCTGCGAGTCGGGGAGGGGTCCCCTCCCCTGCGCTACACTTTCTACCCAAGCTTGGCAGGACTCGGTGGAAAGCAATCCTTCTTGGGTGAACTTCCTCCAAGCTCTGTGCCAGTTACAGAGTTAAGAGAGGTGTGCACACCAGGCCCAGAGGAGACACTTAAACCAGGCTGGATGGGACGGCCGGTTAAAAACAGCACCGGGGGGTGGGGTTGGGGGGAGCTTCTCAGAGGAGGTGACACAAGAATGGAGCCCTGGGTAAGTCATCCCTTCTTTCTATAAGCACTGACAGGGGTAGAGACGCTGGCTGGGAAAGAAGGGGAAAGGGCTTCCCAAGCCAACATACTCCAACTTTAAAAACACAATGGTGGGCATATCCATGCAACTTAGAAAAATAAAAAAGGACAGGTCTTCCTGAGGATTATACCTAACATGACATGTCTTCCAGTTCCTTTATCTTTCCTCAAAGACAGCCTCTACTGATAAGAAATTCCTAACAGAGTGACCACGTCCAGGTTTAACAGGGCTTTTGAAACAGCCCTTCCAGAAAACCCATGATTACATTTGTTGATTATTTCGCATGGTCCTTTAGAAAGACCACTGCCCCAAAGGCGAGTTATTTTTCTTTATAATTTACCTGAATGACATTTTAGTCCAACCTGAAAAAAAAACTGATAAAGGTTTACCACCCAGAGGGCAATACACTTGACGAAGAGATTTAAAAAAAAAAAAAAAAGTCACAAAAGACTTCAACACAAGAAATGAAAAAAGGCCCCCAGCTGCTAATGGGATTCTCTGCTCCTGCAGAAGCTGATTACAGGGCCCTTCAAAAGCAGCTTTCTCATCCAGGTGAGGACAGCGGCACGCAGCACAGGTCTGCAGCGAAACCTCTTCAATAAAGAGAACAAAACTGCTCCCATTACTCTTGGAAGCATTAAGGAGAATGTGTGTGCAGATTTCACGCCACGTAGGGAAAAAAAAAAAATAAGAAAGAAAATAAAATGAGGGAGTCATTTCAAAGAAATAGCTATCCAAATCTTGAAGAATCCTAGGCCCAGCGTCAGATGCTTCGGGATCTAGGAAGCCACCAGGTAAAAGCTCAACATCTAACACAAGTGCCTGACCCAGTCTAATTAGCCATGTTCTCCTTGGTCCAGAAGATTGCCTATGTCGGAACTGGTGACATCTGGGGCTTATCGGCTCTATCTGGACAGTTCTACTCAAGTCAACATTCACTATGTGCTCACGCGGTACCAGGCGCAGTGCCAAGCACGACATGCATCAGTGCCCTGAGTGCTACTCCAGTCCTACGAAGTGGGTACTGACATTTCCATTTGACAATGAGGACTCAGAAAGGTTAAGTAGGTTCTCTGAAGTTACACAGTGTTCAGGAGAAGATGGAGTATCTGGATCCAACTTCGGCCGCTCCAGGACCCCCCTGGTAGGCACTGTATTCTCCCCACCTCTCAGGCTGGGGTCCAGCCCCGCCCAGAATCGGCCAGGACAGAAAACAGTAGCATCTGTCTGCTGTCCGTCTCTGGCCCATGAAGACTTTCCCATCAGAAAGCTTTTGGTACTTGGGGGCGCCTGGGTGGTTCAGTTGGTTAAGCGTCCGACTTCAGCTCAGGTCATGATCTCACGGTTTGTGGGTTCGAGCCCCACATCAGGCTCTGTGCTAACAGCTAGCTCAGAGCCTGGAGCCTGTTTCGGATTCTGTATCTCCCTCTCTCTCTCTGACCCTCCCCTGCTCAGACTTTCTCTCTCTCTCAGAAATAAATTTAAAAAACATTAAAAAATTAAATTAAAAAAAAAAAGCTTTTGGTAACTGAGCTCCTGAGAACATTTTTCAAAGGCAATTTACTGTCTCAGAGAAGTAACGTGCTACATTTATAAGACCCAATTCTCCCAAGCAGAAAGAGAGACCGTTCACACACTTCAAATTAAGTGCAAAACTTCCATTCTTTTCAAACCTTTTTTATCTTTTGAGAAACTAAACAAAGTAAAGGATGATGAAGGGAAAGCTTGAGACACAATGGCCATTCTCTGCCCATGCGAATGAATCCTTCCCAGTGTTGAACATTCATACTAAGAAAACCTCCAGACCGCAGTTAAAATTTCACAAGAAATAAGGGAATTCTTACGCTACAGTTTATGTAACCACGTCAAATACTTTAATATCTAAAATGTTAAAATATATACAGTAAGCATTATGTGTACTACCAATAAATGAGCCCCAGTCAAGAAATGGACTCCTGGAGGCATCCTGGAACTGTCTAGACTCCACGAGTCCAAAAGCCAGACAGTTACGGCAGAAAGCGGCCACCCTGTGGGGCTCCACACACCCCAGAAGCTGGAAGAGGTGGAAAATTTCTAAACTTACTTGCCCATACTCCCCAAGAAGCGTCTTTGCTCTTCCTTAAGCTACTTCTCTGGGAGAAAGGAAGAAAGATCTTGCTCTTTACCACCTGATATTACACCGGAAACAGCTTTCTCAGGAAGCAAGTGGCTATCTTTTCTTCTTCAGTAAAAGCCAAGGCTTCAAATAGATAATGCAAGTGAACCGAAATAGCTATGCCACTCTCCCTCCTTACAAATAGTACATCAAGAATCCACTTCAAAGCAGAGGGCTATCAAGCTCCTCCTCGGCCATGAGGAGGAGCAGAAAGCCACGGGGCCAGAAGTACAGCCGAGCCAGGCCTCCCCCTTGCACTCCCCATCCTCGATGACAGCAGAGCCCCCGGTGGTCACCACAACCAAGCAGAGCCAGGAAGGGGTAGCACAAGCACACACGCATCCAGATCTGCAACTGCCAATTCAGTCCCAGGGACACTGGCTCTGCTGCTGCCCCCAAGATGCCATCAACGTTGAGAGAGGCCGACACATCTCAAAAGGCTGAGATGCTACTTAGCACGAAAGCTGAAGGGTAGGCATGTTCCAAAGGGTTACCAAATACAACCTGCCTAGGACTTCTCATCCCCGTTCCTTCTGCAGAGATGGCTCAAGAGCCCACCCCCAATGTGTCCTGGGCACAAGCCACGCATTCACAGTAAAGGTGACTCTGATCTCTCCGTGCCTATCTCTCTCCTAACAAAGAGTCCATCATCTTTTAGGGCCTCCGGGACATCCCTCCTTCTCCAAAGTCGTGTCCTGATCTGGAGCTCATCAACTCTCGGGCCTAACCCATCAGGCTTTCCACCATCAATCCAACATTTCTGAGCAGTGTCCCGTGTCCACTGTGTCCCCGGCACTCTAGAGCGGACAAATATGCGGACCGCACAACAACGTCGTCCTCAGTCTCCAGTGTGGACGAGAGAAATCTACAAGAAGAACGCATCCCAGTCCCGTGTCACAAGAGTCATGAAGCCAGGCGTGGCCAACGTCACAGAGAAAGGACTGCGTTCGCTTGATACCGACAGAAAGGGCTTCACAGAGGCTGTGACAAATGAGCTGACTCTTGACAGGGAAGTAAAAAGGCGTGGGGGGAAAAGGAGAGGAAGACAACAATACTTCTAAAGCACAGAGACCTGAAAGAGTGTGCCCTGGTGCAGGACGGGCAGTCCGTTCAGTATGGCCAGGGACAACGAACGCATGGAAAGGACAGGCACTAAGGTAGGTTTTGGTTGGATTCAGAAAGGCTCCGCGTGTCATGCCAAAGAACCTGGAACATTACTGTTGGTAATGAACACCCAGGAGAAGTGCTGAAAGGAGAAGGTCCAACCTGAAGCCACGTTCCGCCTGAAGAAGGGTTTTATTTCACCTATAAATTATTTTTTCAGGGGCGCCTAAGTCGGTTAAGCGTGTGACTTCAGCTCAGGTCATGATCTCACAGTTCGTGGGTTCGAGCCCTGCATCGGGCTCTGTGCTCACAGCTCGGAGCCTGCAGCCTGCTTCCGATTGTGTCTCCCTCTATCTGTACCTCCCCTACTCATGCGCGCTCTCTCTCAAAAATAAACAATAAACATTAAAAAACTTATTTTTCAAATTTTGGAACTGGTTGTCAACTTCTAAAAATAAGGAAATTTCATACAAAAATCTGGATTCATGGCTTTCTTAAAAAACAACTCTGGCAACGCTAAATCCGTATCCCCAGGTGGAGACAACTGGATGCGAGTAGCAGGTGTCGCAGCCACCCCCCTTCAGATGAGATTCTTATCACGAAGTCCATGGCCACCCTCACCTGGCCCCAATAGACAGGTGAGTTTGCAATCTCTGGTTTAGAGAGTTATACAGCAAGATAAATTGGAGAAAAAGAACACTTGAAAGCAATACAGTGGCTAACCCACAGGCTCAGCAAAACTGGGGGTAAGAGGGAAAAGGAGACATCACAGTAGCACAAGAAGGCACTAACAATAAGCCTCAACTAAGCAGAATAAAGAGCCAAAAAAGGGTAGAGTCAAGAACTGTTTAACATACTCCAGGCATTATGTGTGGAGTATGCCTCCACGCTTAAGTTTTGTGTGGCAATTGTTCAAGGATCAGGGACTATATTAGGAGAAAGAAAGCATGATTCAAAAATTATTCCTTTCTTTTTTTAATGTTTATTTTTTTGAAAGAGAGAGAGGCCGCCTGTAAGTAGGGGAAGGGCAGAGGGAGAGAGAAATCCCAAGCAGCAAACTCAAGAACCCTAAGAGTCAAGTCTGATGCTTAAACTGACTGAGCCACGTAGGCGTCCCCAAAAGGATTTTCACTTAAAAATAAAGTGGGTATTAAGGACACTGTGAGAGAAATACACCCAAATGCAAACCATTACCATAGGCAACAATGAGGCGCAGCTACACACGTCCGTGTGATTCTTACCCTGGACTCTCAGGTTCATCTTGCAATCCGGAAAGAACACATTCTGATTGCAAACTTTCTGGGCTAAGCTCTCGGCAAGCGAGGTTTACAAGCAGGGCGCGGGATGTAGATCTTTACAACCTCTCATACCACGGCCGGCGGCTACTTGGAAAATTTATAAACCCTACAAGCTGTTCCAAAGGGAAGGCCTTGACCGAGAACTTACACAAGCCGTTGACATCCAGCATGTTGGAGATGCCGCGGTCACTCATGTCCACTTCCGGCTGGTTCTTCTCCCGGCTCTCCTCCACCAACTTTTTCAGAGACTTGGACATGTTCTGTAGCAATGACAACAAGAAGCACGTGGGCGGCGGCCAAGGGGGTGCAGGGAGAGAAAGGGAAGACGTCCGGGGCTGGCAGCGCCCGGTTTTCCCCCAGGCTTGGAAGGTGGGCGTCGGCGGGCAGGGTCCGGGAGCGGGGAGGGGGAGGGGACGGGGCGGGGCAGGAGCGTGGGAAGCGTCCGGCGCTACTCCGGTGGCGCGGAGAGAAGCGAACCCAAGTGCAAAGCCACACACACTCACCGCGGAGGGCAGCACCTGTCAGGCTGGGCGAGGGAACCACAGGTTTCCGCAGGGCGCACTTGAGTGGGAAGAGATGCACTGGTTCGTAGCAAAACGCCGACCGGAACGAGGAACACGCCCTGTCCCGGAGCTCGGCGCAGGCGCACACCCCGCCGCTCTCAGCTCCACGCCCCGCCCGCGCCTGACCCTTCCCAAATTAGGAGAACAGTTTACTAGACGTGGCTCCAGGGTGAGGCTCCGCCCACAAAGGAATGAGTACCCCGCGGCTGGCCAATCATGTCCGTCATTTGACCTCGAGACTCCGCCCCACCCCGAGGTTCGCTCCTCCCCCGGAATGCCTCAGGGTTTGCAATCCGCGCGGACCGGACTTGGAGCCTGCGCAGTAGAGTTGGCGCAGGCTCAGTTCGCGTGACGAAGCGCGGAGTGCTGTGGGCGGAAGTAGGGAAGTTTGGCGAGGGATTGTGGAGTGAGGGGGCTGTAGCTGAGCTTGGGAGCTGGGGAGGCGAGAAGTTGCCTCTCTGTGTACCTCTTCTGTAATTGGGGCTCCGTTTTTCAGACGTCGCTGTCCTGAGTCCCTCCCCCACAGCGGTGCCTCCCGCTGTGGTGCCAGGAGCTCTTCAAATGCAAGAACTGCGTAGGGACCTCTGAGTCACGGACCTCTGTGTCACATTAAGGGGAATACACACAGATAAATGACTTCTCTTTTCTTATCCCACATTGAAAATCATAACATATTTCAGTTTTCTTTCTATTGAATGATGAGTTTTCTAATGCAATCTTCATTGTTGGGGTTTTTTTACTAGAGATTCTAACTGCCTTTCTTTTTCTAACTGTAAGCTTCTTTACAGTATCTCTAAGAACATGCAGCTTTTCACGCCTCTCCCTTGCTTTAAATCCAATGAATTCTTCGTGAAGACTTTAGGAACCTACTAACTTTCTGTTCTAACTTAGACTAACTATTTCTGCTCTTCCAGCTGAGAAGTGATCTGTGGTTTCTTTCACTGGGTTCCTGAATTTAAAACAGACGTTTCTTGTATATATCTTACTTGAGTACCTCCCAAATAAACTCCAAGACCATGTATAGGAGGCACGAATTTTGAGTAGCTGTATGTTTTAAAGTAATTTTTAATGTTTTATTTATTTCTAGGAGAGAGAGAGAGAGACAGCGTGAGCAGGGGAGGGTCAGAGAGAGAGGGAGTCACAGACTGAAACAGGCTCCAGGCTCCGAGCTGGCAGTCAGCACAGAGCCCAACGCGGGGCTCGAACCCACGAACCGCGAGATCATGACCTAAGCGAAAGTCGGACGCTTAACCGACTAAGCCACCCAGGCGCCCCATTGAGTAGCTGTATGTTTTAAAATGTTCTTATTTTGCCCACCCCTTTATAATTTGCCTAGCATGGAATTCTAGGTTCGATATTAGTTTCTCTTAGATCTCAAAAGCATAGTTCCACTGACCTAATTCTTCCAATGTTGATGCCCAGAAATGTGTCAGTCTCCTTCTCCAGTCTTTGAGGGGGAACTATTGTTTTCCATTGGGAAGCATTTGTGATCTTTTAATTGTTTATCATGTTCTGAAATGCCACCATAATATCTCTAAGTGGAGGTCTTTAAATTTAATCTGTTTAGCACTAATTTGGTCCTCTTCAGCTGAAGATTCATTTCTCTCTTTCTCTCTGGAAATATTTTTCTATTATTTCTTTGAAATGTCTTTCCTGCCATTTTCTCTGATTTCGCACACTCAGGAAATCTGTCAGATGGCAGCATCCTGGGACAATTTCCTATGGTTATCTTTTTTTCACCTCATGTATTTCATTAATTTATCTTTTTTGCTTAATGTTTTTGGGAGATATCTCAATGTACCTTCCAAACCTTCTATTAAACTTTTTAAAAGTGATCTTGGCTATTAACCAAAAATACTTCCTAAGACCTCCTCCTTTATTAAATCGCACCAGATTTTTGTTTCACAAGTGCGCTTTTCTGAAATATCTCTGGGGATAACACTCTCTTAAAATTTTTTCCTTAATATTTGTTTATTTTTGAGAGAGAGAGAGAGAGAGAGAGAGAGAGAGAGAGAGAACAAGGGAGGGGCAGAGAGAGGGAGAAACAGAACTCAAAGCAGGCTCCAGGCTCTGAGCTTCTGAGCTCAGTACAGAGCCAGATGCAGGGCTTGAACTTACAAACTGCAAGATCATGCATGACCTGAGCTGAAGTCAGAGGCTTAACAGAATGAGCCACCTAAGTACCCCTCTGAGGATAACAATTTTTAGATTTCTCTTCTGTTGACTGAATTGTTTTCTTGTGCCCTTTTTCTGTTACATTATCTAGTCATTTCCCATTCATACTGCTGCAATTCTTCATGTCTGGTGATTTTTTTTTTTTTTTAATATTCAATCATCAAGATCTGAGTTAATTTTTCTAGATAGCCAGGGTGTGGTCTTTTCCTCTTTTATTTGTGATGTATATTTGTTTCCCTCCTAAGTCAGCATTAGTTTTCCCTGGGCTATTGGTTAAATTTCTTCAGAGGTGTGTTCCAGTTTTATGCCTGCGTGTAGTCACAGGGCTGCCTGTGCGCAGGCAGGGAGATGGTGAATTGTGCTCTCCAGCTAATATAGTACTTGCACTCGGAGTCACCTCCTCACTGCACCTGCCAACCCCACATCCACATAATGCCTGGGTAGCTGATTCCCAATTCTGCTGTATATCTGTCTTGAAATTACGTGGGGGTGCAGTTTCTTTTTTTTCTGAGTCACTTGTCACCATGCTTTTATTCACTTCCTCTTTTCCAGAAATTTATTTTCATTTCTTTATTATTCTCCTCTTGTTCCCTTCACCTTTGCAAGTACAACTCTTTTTTTTGAGAGAGAGAGAGAGTGAGCGAGCACACATACGCATGCGTGAGCCAGTGGGGACAGGGCAGAGGGAAAGGGAGAGAGAGAATCCCAAGTAGGCACCTTGCTGTCAATGTGTGGCCTGATGCACACATTGCATATTATTAATAATATACATATATTAATGCTCTGATGTCACCATCTTGAATGTTTAATAGTTTTTGAACAAGGGGCCCTGAATATCCCTTTTGGACTGGGCCCTGCAAATTATGTAGACAGTCTTGCATGCAAAAGTTAATATTTATCAGAGCTTAAATCGCTTCCACAGCTTACATACAGTCTATGCTGCAATACTTCTTTTCCATTGGGAGAAATGTTCTATCCCCGCTCCCATTCACAGAGTGCGCCAATCAAAGGTAGGTATGGAAGATGCCTGGTCCACACAAGGCATACTGGATTATGACAACTAGCAAATTCCATAAATTACTGCATATATCGTGAATTTTTAAAATGCCTTTTTATTCTCTAGACTTATATAAATTTTTGTATAATTACCAAATTAAAATTTGAAGAGCAAATTTTTCATGGAATATCCAATAGTTTTCGTATCATTTTTCTTCTAATAACTTCCTCTTTAAGTGGGTAGCCACGGAGTGATTTGCAATCTCAATACGTAAAAAGTTTTTTCCCCATTAACATTATTTTTGATGCTTTTGTATCATCTCTATTTTTTACTAAGCTAACAGCAATTATAAATTTAAAAATTTTTTCTAGGTCCTATAACAGTGTTCTTTAATAACTTTGATAGGTCTATGAAAACAGTTTATAATATTTAATAATATTTCATATTTAATAAGTTCACACCTAATCCTTCAGGCTGAATGGGAGGCACACTCTTGGGTGGTTGTCAAGGTTAGAATCATAGCTCTGCCACTCAAGTTCTATATAAGTTTTCAGCTGTACAATGGGGACGATCATTCTTAGTGTTCTACTTCAATGAGTGATATATGAGAACGACACCTGGCATAAGGCAAATGCTACACAGATATTAGTTCTAATTATTCTTTGTATTTTTAAAGTTCATTTATTTATTTTGAGAGGGAGAGGGAGTGAGAGCACCTGGGAGCAGGGGAGGGGCAGGGAGAGAGAGAGAGAATCCCAAGCAGGCTTCGTGCTCCCAGTGTGGGATTCAATCCCATTAACCATGAGGTCATGACCTTAGCCAAAATCAAGAGTCAGATGCTCAACTGACTAAGCCACCTAGTTCTAATTTTTCTTAATACAATTCATATTGTTAGTACTCCCTTGGTAAGCAAGTGGCATATTTTTAACAAATTCCTTCCATTTAATAGAGTTGAAATGTAATAGAAAGTTACGGCAAATTATGATATCTCCTAGCCCCAAAACGTCACTGGGCCCAACCATCCCCTAGGGATTCACAAGAATGCCTGGAGGGACAGAAATATTCCACTGGGTCTAGAGAGAGCCAGTGGTGGCCCCTGGTGAGCTACCTCAAGGGTGACTCTGGCCAGTAATGGCTAGACTTAGCCTTGAAGACTAAAAGGCATGAGGTTTACTCTTTCTGCTAAGGTCCAGTTTAGGGAGACAGAGAATCAAAGGGGAGAGAGATCAGGTAGTGGGTGGAAGCCTGGTTCTCCCCAGTCCTGGGTTCCCAGAATATGAGCACGTAGGGATAGGTATTACCAGGAGAACTGAAATCAGAGTGGCCACCAAGTAGCTCTGGAACAGGGTCCTAACGCCACCTTCAAGCATTGGCCCTTTGTTTGCTGGATCCTGGGGAGGCTGGAGGGGCGAGACGGTATTGGAGTTTGACTCTTGTCCCCACCCTGCTCATCTCAAGCTCCCAGTCTCACCTGGAATGGGATGGGGTCAGAAGGTAACCATGAGACTTTCTCAGTTCCATCTATGATCAGTTGTGAACAGTAGTAATTTCCCTTTCTTTACATTTGTACTTGCTTGTATTTCTTCAGACCCACGTGGAATACCATGTTCCAATAACTTCCAAGTAAGACCTTCCCTCACATACCCCTCAAACTCATTCATTTTATGTTATAGCTTTTTGGATTCCACGTATGGCCTGAAAGCAGCATTCGGGTATATCTCAGTATTTAACAACCAGGATGCCTGCACCATTGTGAACTAGTTGATTGCGAGCTCTGTGCAGGGGTGATCACTAATAATGGAGCTTCCTGATCACGTAATTTGGGAGCAAGAAGGTTATCGTTTAACCACTAGATCTCACGAGTTGGCTTAATAAAATTTCGCCAGATAAGGAAATTAAGAATTTTGCCTCAGGACAGGCTCAGGAAACCAGACAATAGGGTTTTTGAAGTAGGAAGACATCAGCTGATGGAATTGGATGGCTGTCTTGTTCACCACGTTATCCTTGGTGTGCTTAGTAAATGTCACATAGTACATGTTCAGTAAACATGTGTAAATAAGTGAATTAAATTCAAACAGAACCAGAGGAAATTAGATGCATCTTATTAATGAAAGATGACATCATCTTATATATAAAAGCCCTAAAGATTCTACTAAGAAAACGAACTGTTAGAACTAATGAATGAATTCAGTAGAGTGGCAGGATGCAAAATCAACATGTAGAAATCAGTTGCTTGTCTATTCACTAACAACTATCTGAAAGAGAGAGTAAAAAAGCAATCCCAATTGCAACTGCATCAAAAATAATGCAAAAAAAAAAACATGAATAAATTTAACCAAGGAGGTGAAAGACCTATACACTGAAAACTGTAAGACAATGATAAAGAGATTAAAGAAGACACAAATAAATGTAAAGATATCTTATGTTCACAAGTTGGAAGAATTAATATTGTGAAAATATCCATACTACCCAAAGCGATCTACAAATACAAAGCAATCCCACTAAAAATTCCAAAGACGTTTTTCATAAAAACACGAAAACAATCCCCAAATTAATTTGAGACCAGAAAAGGTCCTACATAGCCAAAACAATTCTCATTAAAAACAAATAATAATAAAGACGGGGCACCTGGGTGGCTCAGTCAGTTAAGCATCTGACTTTGGCTCAGGTCATGATCTCACGATTTCCAATTTTGAGCCCTGTGTTAGGCTCTATGTTGATAGCTCAGAGTCTGGAGTTTGCTTCAGATTCTGTGCCTCCCTCTCTATCTGCACCACCCCACCCCCTGCTCGCTCACACACACACACTCTCTCTCTCTCTTGCTCGCTTGCTCAAAAATAAACACTTAAAAAAAGAACAAAATTGGAAGCATCACACTTCCTGAATTCAAGCTATATTGCAAAACCATAGTAATCAAAACAGGATGGTACTGGCATAAAAATAAGCACATAGATCAGTGGAAAAGAACAGAGAGGCCAGACATAAGCCCTCATGTATATGAGTGACTGATTTTTGGCAAAGGTGTCAAAAACACACCTTGGGGAAATTACAGTTTCTTCAAAAATAATAGTTCTGGGAAAACTGGATATCCACATGCAAAAGAGTAAAACTGGACCCCTCTCTTACATCACTCACAAAAATTAACTCAAAATGGATCAATGATTTAAATGTAAGACTTGAGGGGCGCCTGGGTGGCTCAGTCAGTTAAGCGTGTGACTTCAGCTCAGGTCATGATCTCACGGTTTGTGAGTTCAAACCCCACATGGGGCTCTCTGCTGTCAGCGCTGAGCCCACTATGGATCCTCTGTCTCCCCTTCTCTTGGCCTCTCCTCTGCTCATTCTCTCTCTCTCTCTCTCGCTTTCACTCTCTCTCTCAAAAATAAAATAAATATTTAAAAAATAAATGTAAGACATAAAACTGTAAAATTGTTAGAAGAAAACATATGGGAAAAGATCTTAACATCAGTCTTGGCAATGATTTCTTGGATAAGCCACCAAAAGCACAGGCAACAAAAACTAAAATAAACAACTGGCACAACATTAAACGAAAAAGCTTCTGCACAGCAAAGGAAACCATCAATAAATTGAAAAAGACAATCTCTAGAATGGGAGAAATCACTTTTTTTTTCCTATTTTAAGTTTTCCATGTTAAAATTACATAACAAGGGGGTGTGGGTGGCTCAGTCGGTTAAGTGTCCAACTTCAGTTCAGGTCATGATCTCATGGCTTGTTAGTTGGAGCCCTGTGTGGGCCTCTGTGCTGACAGCTCGGAGCCCGGAGTCTGCTTTGGATTCTGTGTCTCCTGGTCTCTCTCTGCTCCTCCCCTGCATATACTCTCTCGCTGTCTTGCTCTCTCACTATCCAGCTCTCTCTCTGTCAAATAAATAAGCATTAAAAAATTACATAATATTGACTATGGTTTCTCGAAATTGGTATACACACCTCTTGGACATTCCAATGTGCCTCCTGGGAAAGTGCATCTCTTTGAGGGTAATTAACTCTTGTGGATGCCACTACTCTCAGGATGCAACCTGAGATCAAATCCCTTAACCGTCTGACAGCTGTATATGTTCATCATTTCACATGTTATTGTCAAATTTCTTCATATCCTGTGCTTTTGTGATTCATTTTCAGGTAAAAGAGCAAAATGTTGTATCTCCCCCTATGACTCTATCTTGAGTATTTGTCCATTGCCTGGACTCATCAGGACCATATGGATTGGATGGTTCTGTTCAGGGCATTCACTGCGCTGGCCAATAGGAAGTCCTCTGTGAACCGGATGTATCGACCGAAACACAGAGGTCAAGAAAGTGGGAATTTGAATGGTGAGAATGTCTTATTCACGTGGCTCTGTACTCAGTGCAGAAACAATTTTTCTGTACCGGAGTATTTGAGGAAGATGAAGTAACGTGTTACACAGCTTCTTTCTTTTACTTTGCCCCATGTTGTTACGAAGACTTAACTTGGCATATTTAACGTGACTGCTCTTGTTTTGTCAAAGGCAGCAGAAAACTTTATAAAAGCGTTGTTAAGCTATTTATGACTTTCCACGTAGTGCTGTTAAACTAGGGATGGACAATGGTGACACATACGTTAAATGAGAGCTCAGAGAAGTAAAGGACGCTTCAACAAGGAGGGCTAACATTCAAATGCAGGCACCACGGCTCCAGAGTTCATATGCTGAAGGATTCGTGTACTTCAGCCACATGTAAAAATTCAGCTTGAAAACTTAGACCTGCTAATGAAGGACTAAATGTTAATGAGTCACAAATGAGTGCAGCCTCATCGTATACACGTCATCACTGTTTATTACCCCTCATTTGACATTCACAGCGAAAATCATATTCCTCTTTTATCATTAAGTTTTGACAGTTTATATCACATTTGCCACAATCATTTCCAACTCTAAGGAATTTTAGGAACTTTCCAGATCAAAGTGTTAGAAGTAAGGGTGACATGCATAGCCAAGTTATGTTCTATATTAAAAAAAAAAAAAAGGAATGTACGGATACTGATTCCACACATACATTGGGGGAAAGAAAGTTCAGATCAGTCCCAGCAGCACAGGCAGAACCCTGCGTCGGGCTGGCACACTTGTGTCCAATGTTGCGTCTGAGGGCCCCTGCGGTACGTTTCACAACACATTACGCAGTTAGCTTTCCCAAGTTAAACGGATCGCTGAGGGCCGCAGTGCATACTCCGCGTGAAATTTTATGAAGACCCGGTGTGAGGAGGCCATAAAGGGGGCTAAGTCCGTGTCCTAAAATTAAAAATTAATTAATTAGTTAAAAATAAATAAATAAATAAATGTATGTCACAAATTAAATGTTTTACCCATTTGAGCATTTATTCCCCCTGGAAATGTTTGCCTAGGAAGGAAGTTCTACATAAAGAAACTTTGTAGAATTTACAGCAAACCTGCATATTTTTCTAGAAGGAATCTTGCTAAGAATGAATATAGATACCTCACAAAAGAATATTGGTGGTGGGGGGCAAGGACTGAAGGGAAATGGGGGTTAACTGGCAGCAGATACAGGGTTTCTTTTGGGGGAAAGGAAATGTTCTAAAATTGATTGTGGTGAGAACTCGAAGCTATATAACTCAAAACCTACTAAAAACAATTGAATGTACAGTTGAAGTAGACGGATTCTATGGTACGTGAATTATACCTCAATAAAATTGTCATAAGAGTCAAATTTCCAATCCCACTTTGTACCGACATTTTAATTTTTCTGACGAAAACACATCCTTATTTTTACAATGCAAACAATCATATCAGCAAAGTGTATGACTTTCCCCTGTTCACATCTACAGTTCCTTTTAGGGTTTATTTTCACATCCTTTCTGTCTTCAACAAATGGCGCTGTGAAAAGTGGATATCCACGTACAATAATAGAATGAAACTACACCACACACACATAAAAATATCAACTCCAAATGAATTAAAGACCTGAAACCATGAAACCCCTAGAAGAACACATAAGCAGTAGGGTCCTTGACATCAGGTTTGGTGACGATTTTTTGGATTTGATACCAAAAGCAAAAGCGACATAAGCAAATATAAACAAGTCTGAGGAACTACATCGGACTAAAGAGCTTCTTCGCAGCAAAGGAAGCCATCGACAAAATAAAAAGACAATCTACTGAATGGGAGGAAATATTTGTAAATTCTGTATCTGATAAGTGGCTAACATCCAGGATACATAAAGAACTAAAACCAATTAATATATATAAAGAACTCACACAACTCAGTAGGAAAAACAAACAATCCGATTAAAAAAAGTGGGCATAGGACCTGACTGCTCATTGTTCCAAAGAAGACACACAGATGGCCAAAAAGTACATGAAAAGATGCTCAAAATCACTAATCGTCAGAAAATGCAAATCAAAACCACAATGAGATATCCCTTCATGTCTGTTAGAATGCCTTTTATAAAAAAGACAAGAAATAACAAGTGTTGGCCAGGACGTTGAGAAAAAGGAACCCAAGTGCAGTGTTGTTGGGAATGTAAATTGGTGCGGCCACTGTGGAAGGCAGTATGGAGTATGGAGAAAATTAAAAACAGGACTACCATATGACCCAGCAATTCTACTTCTGGGAATTTATCCAACTTGATAAGATATCTGCACCCTTATGTTCACTGCAGCATAATCTATGCTGGCCAAGATGTGGAAGCAATTTAAGTGTCCATCAATGGACACATGGATAACTATATGATATTTATTTATAATATTATACATTTATATTTTTATAATATAATGATAATGGAGTATTATCCAGCCACAAATTGAAGGGAATCCTGTTGTTTGTGACAACCTGGAAGGTCCTTGAGGTCATTATACTAAGTGAAATAAGTTAGAAAGAGAAAGGTGAATTCTACCTGAACTCCCTTGTTTGTGGAATCTAAAAAAAACAAAACAAAACAAAGTGAAATGAAAACAAAAAACCAAACTCTCAGATACAGAGGACAAACTGGTGGCTGCTGGAGGCGGGAGGTGGGAGATTGGTGACATAGACGAAGGCTGTCAAAAGGTACAAACTCCCAGCTTTAAGTAAGCGCTGGGGATGTCCTGTATATCACAGAGACCGTACATAGCGTAGATCTTAAAAATTCTCATCACAAAAAAAAAAACAAATTCACCTTGTTCCCCCGAAACTAGTAATGTTAAATATCAATTGCATCTCAATTTAGAAAAACCAGGTTTAGATTTCTAGCTGCTGTAGTTCCCTGTCCGATTAATTAGGAAGCCTAATAAGGCAAGAGCAGAACCATAAGAAACAGATATTCTCTCTACCGTGGCCACATTTCCCTTACTGGAAAGCTCTGTATTTACTTTCACATAAAATGAGAAGGTGGTGAGGACATATGCAAGCACTATTGAGTCCCTGTCAGAATCCTCTCTTGATGTTTAGGGAAGGCCTATTACGTCAGGACTTTACAAGAACAACTACTAGTCACTAGATCCATTTTCAATATCCCCGTTTATCTCTTCAAAGAATTCCTGCGATTTTCAACAAGAAGTAGATGAAACAGAGCTAGGTATCCAAATTGTCTGCAGTTTGTATTCACGGAGAAAGCAATACGGATATTCAGCCCTGGGCGGTGCATTGAAATCACGTATGGAGCTTTTAAAAAACACCTTGCAACAGCTCCTGTCCTAGAAATTCTGATTCAGTGGATGGGAGCGGGCACTGGAAGTCTGGACGCCTACATAGCTGCACAAAGCGATTCTGATGGAGTGGAGTCTGGAACTATTACTATTAATTTAACGCAGTGTCCACTAGGTGGCACTAGTGCTCCCCAAATAGAAAGGAAAATCCAGAAACTGCTGAAATTTGCAAAAGGTTTGTGCTCTATACTTTGCGTGTGCCTGCCTTTAAAAGGGTACGCTAAGTTATTATTTAAAAATCATAAATGGGAATTTTTTTTTCATAAATGGGACCTTTAGAACGTTTGTTTTACTCACTGCCCCACAATATGGTCCAGAGGATGGAGAATTAGCATCCGGTCCGTTGTAGAGTATGAGATAGTTCTGGACACAGTCTCCGGGATCATCAATGCTGACAAAGTAGAAGCTGACCGTGACGGGCCTGCCAGCAGGAGCGATGATGGCCCATTCACAGTGAGTGTTGTTTGGGTAAGTGCCCGGGTAGCCTGGGCTGGTGAAGGAGCCGCTGTCTCCGTAGAGAGTTCCGCCACAGCCTGCAAGGAGACCAACACAGGACCCTAGATTCTACAAAGTGGAAACCATTCCCTTGGAAGGCAATAAGACGGTTGCTATTTTCGCAAGGTGCTGAGACTCTCTGCAAGAATCGAGGAGGCAGAAAGCCTCCTGTGGGCTACATCCCTTCCGCTGCCTCACCACCACCTCATCCCACACCCCCACACCCCCCACCACATATTCTGTTCCCTGTATATCATGAGCTTAGGACCACGTCCTCCAGGACCTTTCCTTGAAAACAGTGGGTTGGGAAAACAAAGAACTTGATAAAGTAGTTGTAGGAGAGAGTAATTAAAGTTGTTGTGTACTTTTGATGGCGTAGGGCTCTCCATACGCAGCAAATTGATAACAACGGCAGTGAAGTAAAATTAAAAGTGAAATTTCAGGGCTGATCCAAAGACTGTATCCTTGTAGGTCTTGACAATCATTATTTAATTGCAAAATGACTTTCCCAGGCTTATAACTGACAGTCCCAAGATTGACATGCTCAAAAACAGAGCCCTGTATTAATATGAATTTGCAACTGCCGTCATTATTTATACCAGATACCCTGGGGGCCCCCAAATCCCGCTGAATGGAAAGAAACTTCATGGTGGGATTAAAAGGCGCTGGGCTGGGTGTCTGACCCCTGGAGGTCTGGTCTCGCCTTTGCCACAGTCTCGATGTGCATTCTGGGAAACTCATTAACCTCGTGTTTTATTTCCTCCTCTGCAAAATCAGGGCATGGGAGATCATCTGTAAGCATCTTTAGCTGCCAAGATTTAAGTTATTTCTTGTCTCTCAGTATATTTAAGTCATTTTTATCATTCCTACTTGGAAAGGTTTTAGATCTTTTGAAATACCTAAACAGGACCTCTCGTAAAGATAGTCCTACTCTCTTGAGTTAAATATATCGATGTGACTTAAATCTCCTTCAGTTATTTGATAAACAACCAACCAAACATGCAGGAAGGTACTTATCTGCCCTGAAAAAAATGCAATTAACCCCTGGGACTGCTGAAAAATGACAGGTGCTATCAAAGTCACAGATGCTTATTTATACCCAGGTATGTGTAATTACCCTTTTGGTACATATTTGTTTTATTTTTAATCCTCAGAGAACTACCTTGATGATCAAACCGAAAGTTAAAAATATGGCAGAATCAGACTTTATAAAGGAATTTAAAAATCTATATCATATCTATGCTTTTTATGTATGTATATGCATACTATATACACTTTTTCTATATTTCTTCATATTACAAGAAACATGTAATATCAGTGAGAGTAGAATTAAAAAGGATATCTATACTCTGTTAAACAAACCTCTGTATTTATTGGAAAATAATAAAGTGTACACATGGCTGAAAGGTAAGGTTATTTTTAATCGTCCTTTGTTACGAGACCCCCTTCCCCCTAGGTTTTTCTCCCTTATGTCAGTTTCCCTTATGAAATGCAAGTGTCTTACCAGAGGGTGATGAGGTCCAGACAATGTCATACCCAAGGCTAGAAGTTGTCCCATCGCTCTTAAACCGTAGGTAAAGCTCATTGTTTTGAGAGAAGATAGGATTTGGCAGCAGGGCTCCGCAGTACCTGCCCAGTAAGGGCCAACTGCTATCACTTCCATTTCTTACCTTGAAAAATAAGCCATTATTTTTTTTAATGTTTATTTCTTTTTGAGAGACAGAGAGACAGACCATGAGCAGGGGAGGGTCAGAGAGAGAGGGTGACACAGAATCCAAAGCAGGCTCCAGGCTCTGAGCTGGCAGCACAGAGCCAGACGCGGGGCTCAAACCCACAAACTGTGAGATCATGACCTGAGCCGAAGTCGGACACTTAACTGACTGAGCCACCCCGGCACCCCGAAAAATGAGCCATTAATAATTATACTGAAGCCTATTATTCTTTCTTCTCTGATTTTTCATTGCCATCCACTGAGACCCTAGACCATTTGAATGACAACCTCTTTTGGAAAAACTTTGTCTTTTTATGCACTTAAGAGTGAAGAGTTTTCTGAACATGCACCCAGAAGTCACATTCTCTTGCAGAAGAGAGAAACATCCAATTTGTGGATCAGAAACCATTTGCATTTGAAGTCAGAAATATCTGTGAAATTTCAAAAAGATTGGAGGGGGATTTGCCTGCTCTGTTTCCAGTTGCTTCTATTATACTTTATTCATTGTACTGTGTGTATGTTTTTGTTTTTTCCTTTGAAAATTGCTTGGCTATGTAGGGGCTATGAAAAAAAATCAGTGTAGAATGTATAATAAAGTTCAAAACCAGAGGAACTTTTGTGTGTGAAAATGACACAACTCAATAAATCTATAAAATTTGGCTGTTAGGTAATTTTAAAAACACATTCTGAAGCTGAATAGATTTTTTTTTAAATTCACTGCTTGGAGTAGAGGCATATGAAAAATGGAAATGAGTCAGCGTGTGGGTAATCACAGTGACTCCACCACCTTCTGTCCCCAGTGCTCCTCATGAGCTTTCACGGCTGCCCTATTCCAAGGAGGACTCTTGAGGAGTCAGGAAATGTGACCCAGGCAATGGAGAGCCAGAACCAGCTCAACATGTATGAGTGGTGATTTTATGGACATATGTATTCAAATTCTTGGAAGTTCCTCCATTTCCTTTATAATTTCATAGTTCAACCTTTGGTTCATTGCTGGCTGTCTGAAGTCATAGAGCTTCTTCAGAGGCACAATGGTTAGTCATGGTGTTGATCTAGAGCAACATTCCTTTTTAGGTCTCTGTAGTAGCCAGTGGGAGAAAATAGTGTCTTTTTGGTGCTTTTTGGATTACACTGCTAACTAGCTTGGCCATAGTTGGCATGGCCAGTGGCCTACCCACAGGCAGAGAGGGCTGCCATATTCAAGAAGGCTGGAGGGCCAGACCTGTATCCAGTCTATTCTTTCTTTTTTTTAATGTTTATTTATTTTTGAGCCAGTGCACCAGCGGGAGAGGGGCGGGGTGGGGGGGAATCCCCAATTCAGGACTTAAACTCAGGAACCATGAGATCATGACCTGAGCTGAAGTCAAACACCCAACCAACTGAACCATCTAGGCGTCCCTACCACTCTATTCTTGCCTTTGGGTCTCCTTCCTCTGGGCCTTGCTTGAGAAGGCCCTGCTTTGAGAGGCTGTGGGATCTCAATTCCCATTAGCATCCTATTCATTTATCTCTGTGTAGGACGAACGGGGCAATGAGAGGAACAGACATCCCTGAGCCTGTAGAGGACCCTGAAAAGAGGGGGTGAAGGCACTAAAAAAAATGCGGATTCCAAATGTGATCCAGAGCTTGGCTTTTGTGTGGTAGTAACATGGGCAGAATCCTCACCAGGAAATTTCCGCTCCCGCCATGGTTACCAAGAATGAGATGGTGAGGTTTGCTGGTATGGTTGCAATAAACCCTACTACAGTCTTCCCATCAAAAGCCAGACTTGGCTACACTTTACAGGCCATACTTGCGGTTTCCTGTCTTTGCTTCCCGGACAGGAAGTTTCAAACCAACTTCTATGGAACAGGAAGGGCAGCTACGAGACGTAGTTCCCACCCCCAGGGCTGGAGAGGTAGCCCGCACGTCCCAGCATCCAGAGGAAAATGGCAACGGTTAACTCCAGTCACTAACAGTCAGCTCAGGCTTCAGGTGGACCGAGGGCAGCTGCACTGTGACTCTGAACTGATGGGATTATTCTGTCCTTTTTCTGTATCCCCTCCTTTGGCTTCTAATTCATACTTCACAGAAGTGGGTGAGGCACAAAGATCTGAGTTTAATGTCCTGATTGACACAAACAATCCTGTATTTCCTACCTGCTATATCTATCTCTTCTTCATTTCCTCCCATGACAAGTATATTTGCCATGATAAAGGCCCAGGCTTCCTCCAAGTACTTGCTACACTATAAGAATATTCATTAGCAAGGGGCAGCTATGTGGCTCAGTTGGTTGAGTGCCTGATGCTTGATTTCCACTCAGTTCATGATCCCAGGATAGTGGGATCGAGCCCCGTGTTGGGCTCCACGCTGAGCGTGTAAACTGCTTAACATTCTCTCTCTCTCTTTCTGTCTCTCTCTCTCTCCCTCTGCCCCTCTCCCCTGCTCTTGCTCTGACTCTCCCCACCCCCCACTCAGAGAAAAAAAGAACAGATTAATTCTATAGGAGAGGGCTTCCCAGGATAATAAAACCCCTCAACAGACATAGAGGAGCAAATACACTGTTTGGAAACCTTACGGGAGACTCTTGTTTACATGAAACAAAGCCCATTTAGAGCAACTTCAGGTAAGGTTTAGATTCAAATTCAATTCACAGAGGAATCCAGCATTTTCATATAGGAGTCTCAGGCTTTACTGCAATTTGCTCCCTAAGAATGATTGCATTTCCAAAAGAGCTTGCAAAGAACACCCACGTGAGCTCTGGAGTTTTCACGGTAAAATATAGGCACTGTGCCCCACACGCCATCTGTGCTGGTTACGGGCTCAGTTAGAACATCTTCCTGTGGACGACAATGTAATAGCTCTTCTCACTTAGGGTAGGTGGTACAGGTCAGAAAGGACACAGAGGCCACTCTTGTGGTCCTGCTGAAGAATCACAAAGGTGCAAGCACCCAGGAACATAGTTCTGCTCCCTCCAGGTCCTTGGCGGTTCTCTCTAAATGTACATGTCACCTCTTCCTGGAAGCTTCTCTTCCCCAAAGTGCATTAGGTCTGCTGACCATGCTGATTCTGTTAGTCCTTTCCAAGCTGTACGGGGATTGACTCTTTCCTATCGGTCTTTCCCATAGACTTTGAGCCTCAGGGTCCCTGACTATGCCTTGTTCCCTATTGGATTTCTGGTGCCTGTAGCTAGAAGAAGCTTGGTAAGTATTTATGGAATGAAAGAATAATGAGTAAATCATGAACAAGGAAGGGATCCATAATTAGAAGTAGCAGAGAAAGAGGTGAAAAATCTTCAGTGACCCATCTTTTAAATAGTTCATTTAGATGCTATCCAAATGTATGTTACCTCCAAGAAATCGTGTGTGCATTCACTTGAGTCCTCGATGCCAAAGGAATGAAAAAAGAGGGAGATGGTGTGGTTCTGTGGGGCTTTGAGAATAACAATGCAATCCATGTTATTGTCATAATTATCTGGCCATCCAGGACTCTTGAGAGTGCCAAATGCCTTGTTATATTCTCTGTTGCAACCTTAGAGGAAAAAAATTCGCAATTAATGTAGGCACCCCAATTTTTGAATTTCTTTCAACCTGACAGAAAGAATTCAAGATTCTTAAAGTTGAACATACTTTAGGAAAAAAAACCTAACTTAACCTTCTCACTTACCTTTGGGATAACTGGGGTCACAGGAGGCGAAGTAATGGCATTCAGCACAAATGCAACGCGGTGTCTCGTTAACGTAAAACGCCCGCATGAGAAATATGAAGTATGAGCATTCTCCTTCGAGGATGGATTTTGTAGCATTCTATGTATTTTTCCAATCACATTTAAGTGGAGTTGGCTGACATTTAGATGTTTTTAGGCACAAAGACTCTGCAGCTATAACTGACTTTCGTATGATGATTTTTATTTATATCCTTTGATGAGTTACTCATTCTGATAGAATCGGTAAATGGTTCGTCCTTATTTTGGGTAAAACCACCAAAAGCATTTCTATTTGTTTCTTGTTTGTTTTTAGGTAGGTTCCCACCCAGTTTGGAGCCCAACTTGGCCCTTGAACTTAAGACCCTGAGATCAAGACCTGAGATGAGATCAAGGGTCAGACACTTAACTGACTGAGCCACCCAGGGGCTCCACTTTATGCTTGTTTCAATCAAAGGCAACTTTAGTATTAATCGAGCTTGAAACGAACATCAAACAATTTTCCCTGGAAATAAACTTCTCAGTTGTTATTGTAATCAAATAGCCCTTTCAAGACTTCTTGTGTGTGTGTGTGTGTGTGTGTGTGTGTGTGTGTTTTAACAAAATAATTTCCTAAGATACGATGATTTCTATTTGTGGCCGAGTGGATAATTGAAAAAAATAACTGGTATACATTTAAATTAACCAACTACGTCAACTTTGAAGAATATGCTGGCATTTATTTTCACTTTACCTCCTGAGAAACCAGCTTTCATCATCTGCTAAAGTGGGCCTGGCTTCCAGTTAAAATTTCTTACCTCGTTGTGGACGTGGTTTATGGTAACAGACCCAGGAGCCCATTCTAGCAGGAATGGGGATGGCGGCCATTTTCAGAGTAACAGATGAAGTTCAAGGGCTCACCTGCAATCTGATAGGTAAAACCCACTCGAGAGTTTCTGTCGAGAACTTCGGATTTGAAGACGACAATCGCCGTACTCGTAGAAGAAAAGAACGTCGGCACGGCCGAAGCATTTCTGCCACAGAACTGAATTCCTGGATTTCCATCACTCTGAAATGAAACGGAAGTCAAGTCATGATAGGCTGAGTTTCACAAGAGAATAGACCTTAGCGGAAACTGAAGTGCATATGACAGTGTGGCTTCGATATTCAGCCATGGGAACTAGGTGCCGTGTTTGAATCCCACTGCGACCAGGCTCACACTGGTTTTAGAATCCACAAATGTCCTACACTCCCCGAGGGGGGTGAGGGAGAGGCCAAGCTGCTGCTGAAACCAGGAGACAGATGCTAAGGACAAGACCCTTTCTCCCTCATGTGGCTTCATAGCCACAGGCCTGTGCTGTTGCTCTGCGCACCTGGAGGCTGACTGAGCCCAACAGAGTTCTCCTGGGGTTTTCCCATAGACCTGAACTCTCTAAGGCCAACCCAGGGGCACCCAGGTAGCTCAGTCTTTAAGCCTCCGACGTCTGCTGGGGTCATGATCTCATGGTTCCTGGGTTCAAGCCCCATGTTGGGCTCAGAGCCTGGAGCCTGCTTCAGATTCTATGTCTCCCTCTCTCTCTGCCTCTCCCCTGCTCTCTCTTTCCCTCCCTCAAAAAAAAAACAAAAAAAACAAACAAAAAAAACTAACCCAGCACTCTTCCCCTTGGCTCCCAGCTCACCACCCTTGAGCTCATCCAGGCAACACTGTGAATCCCGGAAGGCAGTCCCTGCCTGCAGTGAGGGCCCCATATCCCCTTTGTAAAATCCGGGCAGCCCTCCATGCCTCTCCAGATAGTAAGGTAACTCGGTCCAGTGCCTACCCATCCTTCCATAATAGCCACTGGCACCAGCACCAAAGTTAAAACTTTGCAGCCTCTCACTTTTGGGCTCCTACTTACAGGCCCGTTTCCCGCTCCCGCTCACATTGCTGATGTATGTTTCTCCCCCGCACTGTCTGCTGCTGCTGCTCCTTCCCTAACCTTGCCCGCTGCCTCCTCTGAACACTCACTGCAGTGATAGCTGCCCTCTATATACATCCAGAGCCTTTCCACTTTGTGGCTTTGAGTGAAGCTTGGGTCTCCAAGCCTCCACAAGGAGGCTGCAGGACGCCATTCTTTTCGCATCCTCCATAACGCTTTGAGTAGGACTAGTGGTGGGGGGTTGGGAGGGTGGGCAGGGTTCTCCAGGCTGCATTTAGACTCTACCAAAGCCAGCTCTCCTTTGAGGGTCTCTACATCTGGCCAAAGGTTCTTCCGACCCTTCTTACCATGGCCACTTCCCCTCTGGTGACTTTCCATCATTAAAGACTTATGGTGTCTCAGCTCTTGTCCGTCCTCTGCATCCCTCTTCCTTTCTCAACTCAAGGAGGTTTCAGTGTTTTTACAGATGATCCATGGAACACCCTAATCTGCTTTAGGGTTAACCAGCACCTTCATCTCTACTTTCCATGGTGGCCTCTGCCAGAGCCAGCTGGTCACCATCTGTAACGTCTCCGCCACACAATACTTGCGTGAATGTCCAACTATGTCTTCTCTCCCTACTCTCGGACACTGTGAGAGTTTTAGCTTCTCCTAGTTATCAGTCAGTTTCTTATCTTTCCTCCCAATCTACCCACGCTGAAACCTTTTCTTTCCTTTATTCATTCATTCAAAGGACGTCATGCATTCATGACAAATACTGGGTCTTATTTGAAGCCAGTCCAGCTGCTGTTATGATCCAGCATAACCAATGACTTGTGCATTCTAAGTAGCCTTTCTGCACCCAGGTAGTGGTCGGCTCCCATCGCCATTGTCTCAGCTTCAGGAAACAATGGGAAAATGAAAGAGCTTTAAGCAAAGGGTCTTGTTGCACTTGGCTTGACGACCCTCCAGGAAGGGAATGGGAATCTTGTTCTGAAAACCACTACCAACGGAGTGATGATAACCTTGCATGTTGACCACAGTGGGAGCCGAGGATGTGTCTGCTTTCTGAAAATTCAGCCAATACGGTATCTGCTCAGAAATCTGCTCTTCTCAGATCTCTCCAGTTGGAGTCAGCCAAACTGGATTTTTCTATCTCTGCCAGATCCATATGTAAACTAGGGGGCCCTGGATTTATAGTGAGGAGGACTCTGAAGACTCAAGAAGCAGTGGATTGGATTCTCTGAGATCACTAGCCATTTGGTGGGGGGGGGGGGGGTTTGAATATGACACTCTGGAATGAATCGGGTGGATTAGTTGGTCCTCAAACTGCTGAAAGGCAATCTAGCTATTCTAGGGGGTTTCCCCAGGTATCTGGTCATGCCTTTTCAATTTACAGATGCTCCCAGGGTAATCTCATTACTTGTATTATTTTAGCTACTGATCCATATAATGATGACACCCAAATCATCCTGAATATTAATCAGGCCTTCTGTTAATACTCACACGTATATGTCCAACTATCTTCCCAATGTCTTAGCCCATGGGCAATTCTCTCTCTCTCCCTCTCCCTCTCTCTCTCTGTAACTAAACTAGACTTTTCTCTTTTTCCCTCTCTTATATTACCATGAATACAGTCCCAATGGACTGGTGCCAAATGGCCTCATAACCTATTTCCCTGTGTTCTGCATGGACCCCTTCAGTTTGTCGTACGCACAGATCCCACAGGTGTTTCTCTGAGCACGGTCCTTGGAGCACTAGTAGCAGAATACTGAAGACGTTCATCCAAAATTTAGGTTCATGGGCACTATGTGGGGACATCAGTATCTGAGCGGGGGTGGGGGACCCTAGGGAGCACACTTTTACCTAGACACTCGGATGTTTCTTATGTACTTGGCAGTTTGAGAGCTCATCTACAAGACTAAGTGCAAGTTTCTTAACACCTAAATAGAGGGGTTTGTATATGGCTGAAAGACAGGTTAAGTGGAAGGTAAGTTTGGTAATGTATCTAATTATGCCCTCCTTACTTCAAGTGATTTGTAAATACTGGTGAAAAGGCCACTAGATGTCGCTGTCCTGCATCCTATAATTATTACCTCAGGTGAGTCCTGAAACTCTAAGTAGTTCTGGTCACAGTCCTGTGGGTGCAGTTCTAACGCCCACACAGTGATCTTGACCTGCTGATGCGGAGGGGCTTCGAGGACCCAAGTACACGTGGAAAATGGGATCTCTGGGTTTGATGAGTTGGGTGACGAAATACTCTGGGGGGTCCAAGTTGCATTATATGTTCCACCACAAGGCACTGGAAAAAAACCAACAATTTGTTAAGACACATTTTACTCATGTCTCCTCACACACATGGTATTTAAAATTCATTCTTCATTATCCTTCCAGCGCAAAGAACTTTATATCATTCTATAAAGAAGTTGGGATATTCTTGACTAAGAATTGTACCAAATGTGTATGACCAATTAAACACAGAATGATTACCTTGGTGTTTAGTAATTGATGTTGAGCTTACATAGGAATTAACACTGAGGTTAGTAATTAACACTGAGTTTGGTAATTAACATTGTGTTCAGATAGAAGCATGGCATTACTTTTAGTGTATAAATATACATGTATTTCATAATATATAAAAATGTCTGATTTTACTCACTGTCCACAATGGTATAGGTAGCATTAAATCCTTCTCTTTCTAATGTTAGGTCGCTGACAAATTGAACCGTCAGGAAGTTGCCAGAAGAGATAAAGGGAGCTGGTACTGTGGAACCACAAAACGTTCCAGCCAAGTTAGCATTTTCACTGTCCCCATCATACAACTGCAAAGAAAAATAGCTCATTAATTATCCATTACTCCCAAAGAAGTTGCATATTTTACACGAAAATGCATGTGGAGTCACAACAGGTCATGATTAAGAATCTTCCCCTTGATGTCAGAGCGAGTTCTAGCTTAAGAACAGTTGTTAATGAATCATTGCTATTATAATGATCTTCAGCCTAGAAATCGTTTCTCATTGCAAAAGTGATACCTGACTTAAAACTGTCATTGTCATTAGAGCCAGCAGATGCCTCGCTGTCTTGCCCTGTGTGGCCCTCACTTCCACTCTGGTGCAAGTCCCCAGAATCTCATGCTTGGGATCTCACTGTCAATTCCCTATGAGGGTCTCTGGATCCACTCTTTTCCCTCCCTAGCCTGTCCTCAGCATATGAGTCAGAGGATTCAGTTATGTATACATGTATTTATTTATATTTTTTAAATGTATTTATTCATTTAAGTCATCTCTACACCCAGTGTGGGGCTCCAGCTCACAACCCGGAGATCAAGAGTCACACGGATCAAGAGTCCAACTGAGCCAACCAGGCACCCCCAGAGGAAACAGTTAAAATGTTAAATCAGCCCAGGTCACTGCTAAAACCCCTCCTAGCTGCTTCCCAGCCACTCACTACAAAAACTAAACCCAATATGGTGGCCTTCAAGGCCTGAGAGAAACTGCTCTCCATGCCACCCCTGCTACCCTACTGTCCACACAACATTCTCTCTGTAGCACACTGCCGCTTCGTGGCTGTTGAGTTTGGTTCCCTCTGCTGGAACGTTCTTCTCCTATACACCCATATGGTTTGTTCTCCTTCCTTCCTTCATGTCTTTACTCGAGTATCACCACATCATGAAGGCCTTCCCTGACCACACTACTTAAAATGTCAACTCTCCCCAAATTTCCTTTCTCCCTTCCTGTTTCGTTCTTTCTTTAGAGCACGCACATTATCTTTACATACTACTGTATCACCTATGTTATTGTCTTCCGCTCTGAAGACAATGCGGGTTCATGAAAGCACAGGTTACTGCCATGTCCTGTTTTTACTTTTCTTTAATTTTGAGAGAGCGAGCACGCTCACTTGTGCTCACTCCCGCGTGAGCAAGTGGGGGAGGGGCAGAGAGAGAGGGAGACAGAGAGCTAGAACTCACTAACTGTAAGATCATGACCTGGGCCGAAGTTGGATACTTAACCTACTGAGCCACCCAGGTGCCCCTGTCCCTATCTTTTAGAAATGTCTGGCACATGAAAGGCACCCAGTAAATGTCTAATAAATGAGTAGTGCTTTGGTTCCTCTCTCCTACCACACACCCCTCCCAAACCCATTCTCCCCAAGTCTTCTTGATGTCACTAATCTGCTCAGGCCTAAGACTTTAGTCATCCTTGATTCCTCTCTCTCTCTCCCCATCTACTCCCATCCCTTCCACTCTACCTTCAAAATCTACGCCACAGGGCCCCACCCCATTATGACCATCATTGTCCTCCACCTTAGCCATTGTAACGTTTTCCTAAGATATCTGTTTCCACCGAGCAGCCACAGTACTGTCTGCAGAGCTAACGGCCTGAATGTTTGCAGACTTAAACCAGATTATACTCTGCTCAGCCCTAAATGCTCCAGCATATTTCCATTGCACCTGACATGAAACCAAAAGTCTTTACCTACCTGTTGCCTGTTCCTGGGCCTCTCCCACTGCCCTATTCCCATATCTGCTCCTGCCAGGAGGGTCTCAATAAGTCTCCCCACTTTATGCTCCTCCTGTGGGGAGAAGTTTCTCTCTCTTCCGCTCTGGAGTGGGGCACACCCCCCTGTCATATAGTCTCAGCTCAAATGTCACCTACTCAGAGTGCCCCAGCCCATCTAATAATGTTGCCTGGCCCCCAACATCTTTCTATTCGAAAGCATCTTATTTTTGCTTATTTACTTTTCCTGCTCTCTTTCCCAAGAAGAACATAAGCCTCGTAGGTGGGAAGACCGATCATACACTGCGGTGTCGCCAGCAGCCAGAACAACTCCCAGCCTTAAGGAACCTTCAGCAGACACCTGTCCAAATAGCAGATGCCTGAATTTCCTTCAAGTGTATTACCAGAAAACAGAGTTCTCCAGCTGAATAATCTTCACGGTATTTCCATAACAAGTATGTATGTGGAGACCTAAACACTGAATTTCTAACACAACTGTGATGTGTTATAGACTTCAGAATAGCCGTGACCACTGACATTATTCTAAAATGCTAGGAATATATAAAATAAAAATAATTTTACAATAAACAGAAAATAAATTTACCACTAGGTGGCACTGTTTCTCCCCTTTACATGTGAATTTAGTAAATTTAGAGCCAGAAGAGATGGATAATCCGATCCCTCTCATTTTAGAGAAGAGCAGGTTTGCCAAGTTTGAGGTAATGCACCTTTACTGGTAAACAAATTAAAATGTTATTATAACAACTGCCACCTTTATTATCACATTCTTACCAGCAAGCATTTTTATTCTATGTACCATGTACTGCTTTCCATACATTCAAGATACTAATTGACACTAAAGAGAGAGAGAGAGGGCCATACATGGAATATATATATATGTTTCTGTGTGTGCCAATTATATATAAAATAAAGAAAAGTGAGTCCTACAGTAAAGGATGTAAATGTAATAAGAGAACTCCGATGATGGGGTCAGGAAATACCTCAGACAGACACTGAAGTGGTATTTAAAAGTAGGTAGAGACCTCCCGGCCCCAAAGAAGAAGGGCACCCCATCTGGACAGAACATGGTGTGGAGGGCCACAGAAGAGGTGAGAGGCAACCCGTGTCTCAGCAAATAACTCAGGGCATGTGGGGCTGAACAGGCACACCGGGACACGACTGTGAAGTTTCATTCATCTCATGAGAAAGAGTTTGCAGCTTCTCCTGGAGGAGTTCTAGGATCTGATTTGGGCTCTGAGTAGATAACCAGTAAATGTGATGGACAGAAATTACACAGTGCCTGGCGCCGAGCTGCCGTCACCGCCACCGGGAAGATTTCTTGTAACTGAGCTGAAACGGACAGCCTGTGGCTTCTGGACAACTGACAGGGGCTTCCAGACTCCTGTGCAGCTGAAGCCAGTACTGTCTCCACCTGCTTCCCCATCCCCCAGTAATGCCAGATCTCCACGGAGGACTTCCACGGGGTAGACCCAGAGTGTGTTGGAGGAAGCGTACCGTGCAATGCTGAAGATGGGGAATCACATGGACTAGGTTGTAAATGGTGCCTTGAGGACCATGCCCTTAAGCCCTGCACAGTCACATGCTATAAATTGCATTCTGGTGGGGGGGGAGGGGCCCACACCAGCTGGCATAGCTCTTATAGACCTGGAGCTTGAATTAGGCTCTACTTTTTATACATGTAGATAAATGCTAAGAAGGATTTTGTGTTTTCTCAGCTGTTAAAACTCTGAGAGTGGAGCATAGTTGAATCTACTATAAGACGCTGAAGGAATTACTCCTGTGAGTTGACGGAAGACAGCCGGATCCTGTACTTTATCCGGCTGGTAATTTGAGCGGTAGGAGAAAGTGGGAAAGGAAACTTTTGGATTTTAATTTCTGTGAACTTTTAATGCAAAAGGGCAATAAGACAGGAAGGGCAAGAGAGGACTTTAAGTCTTTTCAAAGGTAATGTCTTCATAATGTTAGACATTGACTTAGGACTTTATCTTTTAATGTTTCCTCGGGAATTTGACTACAGGAGGGTTTGCATATTCTTATTTGGAGCATGCCTCCATTGCCACCTTACAGCATCTTCATGAATTGTTTGATGTTACTGAGAAACCGCCGTTAGAGTCTGCCGAACAACATGCCTCGGCATAATTTGGGAACGGAAGAGAACAGAGAAGGATTTTTCAGCTTTGGGATTGAACACTGATTCACTGCAAAACCTTAGGGGGAGAAATGTCATATTTGTCCCAGGGGTCTTGGGAAGAGCCACAGGAAGCAGTGATTAGAACCAGCTCTACAAATATAGGAATTTTAATATTATTATTATTATTATTAATTTTAACTCAATGATTTTTCCAGTGCTTAGAGCAGTCTCTGGAATATAGTAGGCACTCAAATAAACACTTGTTGAATGAATGAATAAAGAATAAATGGTAGGTACTACCTCAAAAGGATAGGAACCTGATGCCTTGATAGAGTACAGATCTCCTACTTGACTGACCACAGACTGAATGGTTATGCCCAGTGGGTTAAGGCAGAAATCCTCAGGGAGAAATGCTCCCAGAGAGCACTTTGCAAAAATGTCGTGTTTTGGGGGTCATCACAATAATTTGGGGCTATGACGGGCATTTGGTGTTTAGAAGCCACTTTGCAGAATCCCACGCTGCAATTCCCGGGACAGCTTCTCAAAGTGCAGATTGATTCTGTCCCACGTAACTTTCGAATGTCCTGCCAGAAAATTCTGTCATGAAACTGTTCACTATTGTGTGACCCTGGCGCCTAGCTCCATTCTCTACATAAACACAAAAACATTTTGCAGAATGCAATTCCCGCTGTCAGTGGGAGGAAGACTGCTTTATTTAGAGCTATTTTTTTAGTTTTTCCACTCTCTTGGAAATTCATATTGCTGATGGTGATATTAGTGGCACTTAAGTTGCAAATACAACCACCACCCTAAAATCAGTTTAAATTTATACTTTTTCATTTGCCGTGATGCCACATAGAAGAATCTGATGACTTCATCATGTGGCATAAGGTAGATCTATCAGCATTTACATATGTAAATCTGCCCTATTTTATATACTTTTCCATTGCATTTAGTACATCATATTATGTTTCTGAAGCTATGGATATGGATAGGCTATAGTATACAGATCCTCCATTGGCAATGGTCAAGGAAGCACTATAAAGTACTGGCTATTCCAATGGGCAGATTAGGTTGGGAAGATGCAGGGCAATGTTTGGAAGAAGCAATGTCCTTTCTGCTAGTTCCACCTTTCCCGGCAGAGGAACGTCAGTTAGGACGTTCTGCCATTTCTGAGCCCCTTCTGCCATTTCTCCCACTGCTCACCACAGGAGAGGTGACTTAGGTGCTGGCAGGAAGCTGGGCTCACACTCGGTAGCTACAAGTCCAAGCTTCCCTCTTTCTGTCTGATGGTCCCCGAATAGGAAGTGCTCTTCTGCGATATTCCTCCAAAACTCAGCTCAGCCATCTCACCGAGGAAGCCTTTCCCCAATCCCAAAATGACATCAATCATACCTTTTTCTCTACTTTGGTTCATGGTTCATATTTATTGTTTTTGTCATATTGCATGATAATTTATATGCTTGTGTGTCAGTCTCCTGCCTTTGCTGACAGCTCCAAGGGGAACCCTATCTTTAACCCTCCATAACCATGGTGTGGGCTGCCTGGCAAATTATCATGCCCCAGGACTCCTTATTGAATGGATGTGATGTTAATTTCAACAGCCACATTCAGTGAAACACACAATTGAGATGTACTGCAATTGCAATTATAATTACTGCAACGTAACTATCTTAATGACTTCCCAAGCCAACCCTTTAAAAAGCAATAGTGATAGGATCCCTGGGTGGCTCAGTCGGTTGGGCGTCCGACTTCGGTAATGATCTTGCAGTCCATGAGTTCAAGCCCCGCGTCAGGCTTTGTGTTGACAGCGCAGAGCTAGGAGCCTGCTTTGGATTCTATGTTTCCCTCTCTCTCTGCCCCTCCCTTGCTCACAAAAAATAAATAAAATTAACAAAAGTAAATAAATGAACATTAAAATTTTTTTAAATAAAAAAGCAATAGGGATATAATTATGAATAAATGATGGAATCACCACATTTTCACTTGTATATCTACCTACAGAAATGAATTAAATTAGATTTTCTAAAAATTGATTTGATCATAAGATCTAAGAAACATTCTACAAGGAAACAAATGCCCCATTTATCACAGAGAGTCGCTTTAGTAAAGGGACCTCCAGGGTCCACATTCCAATGAATGTTCTTTGATCTGCCAGTTTAGGAAAAGCTGGAAATTTGCCAGGACAGGGAAATTGCTTTCCCAAGAAGAAAACCAAGAAAAGACCTGAACAGAATCTCTTTTAAAAAAAGGAGAGGGAGGAGAGAACATTTAATTTAAGCTAGATAGTAACTCCTTGTTTTTGAGATTGCTATTTTTGTCCCAAATAACTTGAAGAAGTTGAGAAAATTGCTAGTTCCTATAATAACGGTCCCAAACCACACTCAGAAAATGAGGAGAAGATCAACCAACCCTCCTAGCCGGAGCACACCCAAAACATCATGCATGAATTTACATTTATAATAATTTATATGTAAATCAATTATTTTTAATATTTTAAGAAAAAGTGATCCCACAGCCAGCATGTCCATCTGGAATTACACAAGCTTGGGGTGGGGGGGATAAAGTTGTTCTTAAGTTGCATTTCAGACTCAGTGCTGAACACTCCAGGATACGTTATCTTTATCCTCAAAATAGCCTTGAAAAATAGGTATGATTATGTGATTTTCTTCACTTGTTTTTTTTAATGCTTTTTTTTTTTTTTTTTTTGGGGGGAAGGGAAGAGAGGCAGAGAGAGAGGAGAGAGAGCATCTCAAGCAGACTCCAGGCTCAGTGGGGGACCCACGTTGGGGCTTGATCCCACAGCTCTGGGATCATGACCTGAGCTGAAATCAAGAGTTGGGACACTTAACCAACTGAGCCACCCAGGAGCCCCTTCATTTGTTTTTAAATAGACGAAGTGATAAAGAATTGGGGATGTGAGGAAATCTTTCTGGTGGCAAAACTGAGTTAGAGTCCATACTACTCACCTCTAGAGTTTACTACCTTCCTGTAAAATCAGGGTAGCTCTCAAACAGTCTTGAATATCAGCTTTGCTGCTGCTCTGGCCATCTACTGTCATTTTAGAAAAGAATCCGGCCTGAACCGACATCCGTTCTTATCTCCAATCTTTCACCAACTCCCTCTGATCTGACTTCTGTGACAGTGCTTTAGTTACATGGCGGTCCATCAATCAGAGGAGTGTCTTTCTTCACCGTTACCTCTACGGCCCCTAATTTATAATTTAATGATATTGACTACCCATCCTTGGTGAAAGACTCTTCTCCCTTGACTTCAGTGATCCTCCACTCTTCCGGGCTTTTACATTTTTTTCCCATGACTTGTCTGTCTCTCGTCTTGGCTCTTTTGTCCTCTCTGACTGCCTTGCTGTGTACCTTTCGCAGAGTGGAGCGGAAGCCTGGCTTTCTTGCTCCCTGCTGCTTTCCTGGAAAGAAAACAGCGGTTCTTCTGACCGCAGAAGCACTCCTTTGCGTCTCCTCTCTGTTTGTGCTGCTCTCCTCTCTCTGGAGCCCTGTTCCATCCTCTGCTCACCTGTCTTCCCTGCTGGCACCCAAACTAAACCCCTACCTTACAGCAGGGTCTCCTCCTAAGAGTACTGACATTCTTCTGGTCTCCTGGGCTTGGAGCTTAGCACAGTGAAAATATGACAGTGTATAATTAAGTGCTCAACGTGCACTCCAACGATGACTCCTCCTTCCCCCTTTTTAAAGAAAAGGAATTCTTTAAAATTTAAGACAATGATTAAACTTGAAAGTTCCTCTTCCACCAGCTTGTTATTTCCATCTCTGTACCCTCCTTACCTAATGGTAACCTCACCCTGGGGTCCAAACTCCAGACTCTGCTCGCCACCCACCTGCAATGCTGATTCCGTATTAGTCTTCCCTAAATAGTGCTCTCATCGTTATCACTCACTGGAAAGCCTTCAGTCCTTCCTCATTTTGAACTGCATACAAATCTGAAGTCATTAGTTTAACTTTTCAAGATTCTTTGTGATCTGGGTATTTCTCCACTTAGGCGATCTTACTTCTTGCTACTTTTTTGCAATATTCCGCTCCAAAAAAAGGCAGTCCCCTCACCCCTTCAAGAACATGCACATGCCAACTTTTAAACTCGCCTTCTTTCTATGTGCACCTTGCCTGGAGTGGCTTCTCTCCTGAGAATACGCTTTTTGGGACTCTCTGAAGCCTTTCTTGTTCAACCCAGATCATCATGAACTTTCCTCCCTTTTAAACTTGCACAATGCTTTGAGCCTCTATCCAATGCATTGGCTGGCACATCAATATTGACTGTCCTGAACTGCTTATTGTAGATTTGCACGTGTCACTCACCACTTTTATAATCAGATTTAAGTTCCTCTTGGGCACAAATCTTGCCACACGTGTTGTCTTCCCCCAAAAAATGTTGTAGTATACACCAGCGGATACTACTTAGAAGGTTTAATCTGAAGTCATACAGCCTGATAGGTACAACAATTTAATATTAAGGAATCAGCAAAAATTGAACAGAAAAGTTTCTTGACTTCCTTCTAATGGGATTTCAGAACCAAGTTAGTTTTCACATCTACAGGTAATATGGAAAGTAAAGATACAAACTTTCTTGTAGGATCTGGCAAAGGTAGAGTATTCTTTCCATACAATCCATCTTTCCACAGATCACCTCTTTGCAAAGCACAAATGAACAAGGAATCTTAAAGCTAATGTTATAAGCCACATGAAATTCCTGGCTCATCCATATTAAAGATTAACTTGATATGAAGATGGAGTCTGTAATAATAAATGTCATATCACTGAAGAAAACATCATTTGACACATTAGTAGTACTCCACATTTTTATGACGTCCTGAATGGTATAAACTGTCATATAGCATATTGAAGGCTGGGTTAGAAGACTCTGTTAAGAAATACAAGAGTCCTGGGGCACCTGGGTGGCTCGGTCGGTTAAGTGTCCGTCTTTGGCTCAGGTCATGATCTCACGGTTCATGGGTTTGAGGCCCACGTTGGGCTCTGTGCTGACAGCCAGCTCAGAGCCTGGAGCCTGCTTCAGATTCTGTGTCTCCCTCTCTCTCTGACCCTCCCCTGCTCATGCTGTCTCTCTCTCTCAGAAATAAATAAAACATTAAAAATTTTTTAAATAAATAAATAAATAAAATAAAAAAAGAAATACAGTAGCCTTACCTTTACATAATCATATATGCATCTTTGTCCATATGTTTGGGCCTCCAGAGCAAATGTTTTGAAGGTGAGTTTAATCACTTTGTTTACAGGTGCGACTATGAACCACACACAGTTTAGATTCTTGTCATATCTTCCATTGGAGTCAGAATCAGGAGAGGCAAAGGTGTCACTTGAACCTGTCAGATAACCACCACACCCTTGCCGAGGCCCTGTGTTAAAAACAAAGACATGTCACTACGCAGACCGAAGAGAAGAGATCTTAAATTTTACATGGAGGGTTTTTAAAAATCGTATCATTTCCAGTTTGGTCATACATGCACGGACATTATCAGGTGGTGCCTGGAGCTCTAGTGGGCTTATGCAGATAATATTCTCAGCTGTATTAGCTGTTTCATTACATATTTTCTTTCTGCTCCTATTACTGACATTAGTGCCCCTTCTGGTCACCTGGAAAAGTGGGGAATCGTGTTTAGTTTTATCTGCAGTTTTACAGCTGTGGATGGGGTTTATTGAAGCTTCTTTTATCCTTGAAAAAATCCAATTTTATAGAAAATAAAGTATTTTGCATAACAAAACTTCTGGAAAGAGTGACCATATTTTACTTTTATGTTCTGCTTTTATGAACACTATCAGATGGAAAGCTGGATTTATGAAGAATTTACCCAGCACTCCAAGAAAATTGGCTCCCAAGAAATCTTTTATTTAAATAATTTGTTAGAAAGGGGCTGTGGGGCATTTAACACGACACACATATAACACTAAGGTCCAGTTTATATTAAAACACACTATATATTTGATTTTTATTCCAAAAAGAAAGGGAAGCTGAAAAGGGAGTTAATTGGGGAAAAAATGGTCTACTTTGAAATTCATAACAAAAATACAAAAAGATAGATAAAGAATACTCTCAAGATGACAGAATGTTCTACTACCAAAAAAATAATAGAACAAAATTATCAGAACATGGGAGTTAGTTTTGTCCATTTCACAGTCCAAGGCAATTACTTCAGAAGTGATGTGAGAAGAAAGTAAAAGGAAGACAAAATTACTGACGATTTTGAAACAGTGAGCATGAGCTAAATTCAAAATGACTCTTGTAGGAATTGGGGTTAAGTAAGTGATCAAAGTAATGTTCATAAAGTTTACATTCTGCACAAATATAGATCATTATTAGTTCCAAAGTTAAAGCTCGCTGACCCTGATCTTTCATTTATCGGTCTCACTGTATTTATCTGTTAACAGGCAAAGGATTGCTTTCGACATTAGGGGGCGCTAATATTTTGGACATGGGGCTCTACAGGACGTGGAAACAACGGAAGCCCTTCTAAAATGCAGAGGATATCAGTTGTGCAGAGTGTTTCTCAGTATAGGTATATTATTTAGTAGGTCAGGCTGCCCTGTCCGGAGCTTCTCAGTCAGGTAAAATGATAGATTATTTGCAGTCAGATGTTTCCTAGGGTTGAAATGCATCCAAGGGCCCAGTCCCTGATAAACCCATAGATGGTATCTAGGACAAAATTATTCTGAAAACAGCAATGCCCACTGCTGAACTACATACTACTAATGAATCTGCTCACATGAAACAGGCCTGCACACTAAAGAAAGAACTGGAATTTTCACAGCTTTTGTATCCAATGAGGACTGACTGTTACTTAAAGAAACCACTTAACCTAGGCACTGGGGTGGCGCAGTCGGTGAAGTATCCGACTTGGCTCAGGTCATGATCTCACAGTTCATGAGTTCGAGCCCCGCATTGGGTTCTGTGCTGACAGCTTGAGCCTGGAGCCTGCTTCAGGTTCCGTGTCTCCCTCTTTCTCTGCCCCTCCTCTGCTTTCGCTCGGTCTCTCTGTCTCTCTCAAAAATAAAGTAACATTAAAAAAAGAAAAAGAAAACCACATGACCTGACTGATATGCAGAGCAGGGAAGAACAATGACTTAGGGTATTGATGAACTGACAAATGTATTATTTATTAAATACTGTTTTAATAGTCACAGAAACATATTTAATATTGAGGCAGGAAAAGATAAATGGTAGTCCAACAGCAGTGACAAGACAGATAAATGATGATAATACAATGTAGAAAATAATAGGTGTCATAGAAGAGACAGGTAAGTCTTGTGAGTTTCGCAGGAAGGGAGAGACCACTTCAGGCTATGAGGATGTAGAATGTCCAGGAAGAGGTGACATTTGATTTCGGTCTTGAAGGATAAACAGGACAAGACCGTGTAGAAATGGGATTGGAACTGGCACTTCTAGGCTGAAGGAACCTCATAACCAAGTGGAAGTGGACAAGGATTTAGATGATGGGCATAGGAAAGCATAATTGTGTTATAAAAATGATCCATCCATGAAGAAGAATACAGGATTGGGACGCGGGACTGGCTGTTCTGAAGAGGGCCTCAACTGTCAAGACCATAGAACGTGACCTTGAGACTTTATTCCGTGGATAATGGGAATCCACTTGACAGGTTTTTGATGAGCAGAGCGGTAGGGTCAGAATGCGCTCTCTAATCAAGTCTGATCTAAAAATGTATCTGGCAGTAGCATGACATGCCAGGGAGCGGGACTGGGGGCATATGACCAAGACAGTGGACGTGGCAATGGTGTGGGCGGGGGAGCGGCAAGGGCCCTAAGAGTTGGAGGTTTATATGTCAGCAGCCGGGATTGCTGGGCTTTACTCTATTCGTGCACCAGCTTTAAAAATCAAATGTTATTTTTTAAAAGCTCAAATTATCTTATTACCACTTGTTTACTAATTGTTGCTAACAAATTAACAAGGGCAAAATGATGACTGTAGTCGGGCACAGTAGTGCTAGCGCTACTATGACTTATGTCATAAGATGTTCCCTCCTTCCAGGGAACCCACAAGCAAGAACACAAAAATCCTTGGTGCGTGCTGTCACAGACTGACTGATACACTGGATGTTCCTTAACTCTTTAGCCTCTCTCTTTGCAGTTCATTAGAATGAACAGAGTATACTTTTCTATGCTCTGATGTGAGGCCTGGCCAAGTGACTTAAAGAACATTAATGGTCTTGGGGCGCCTGGGTGGCTTAGTCGGTTAAGCGTCCGACTTTCGCTTGGGTCATGATCTCGCGGTTCGTGGGTTCGAGCCCCGCATCGGGCTCTGTGCTGACTGCCGGCTCAGAGCCTGGAGCCTGTTTCAGTCTGTGACTCCCTCTCTCTCTGACCCTCCCCTGCTCACACTGTCTCTCTCTCTCTCTCCTAGAAATAAATAAAACATTAAAAAAAAAAGAATATTAATCGTCTTGAAGAAGAAAGAGGTCTGAAGTGGGCTTTGTGGTTTGGGGCTCCGCTCCTGTGCTCTGTCCAGGAGCTGCTGGGGAAAGAGAAAGTGGACTCACATAGCGCAGACCTGAACGCAGCCTGAACTATAAAGCCAAGTGACGTCCTTCTGCAGCTGAGAACAGGCAGACACCCAGTCTGCTGAGCCGCGAGTGATAACAATAGATGCCACAGGGATAAGCACTGAATTCGGATGATTTGTTATGCAGCAGTCCCGTGGCAAAGGCCGACCAAAACACAAATAGCTTGTCTGAGTTACTAAACTGTAATAGAGCGCATTGCTTCATTCACAGAATATACACACAGAATTTTAAAAAAGGAGAATTAACATAATCTTCAGACCGTCCTGGCCAAAATATTCAAATAACTGAAGCAGGTTTAACATTATGTGAATGAATTATGTAATTCATACCATTTTTGAATAATATTATATACTCAAATATAGTATATTTTAGTAGTCTATTAATATATGTGAATATAACTAAGTATAATATTATATGAGTAAACACCTTTCGGTGTGTGTCTGGTGCAGGAAATGGTTATAATTGCTCTAACTCCTCTATTTTAATCCATAAACATAGTATAACTGCTCTGTGCTTCTGCTCCTCCCACATCAATGGAATCATAAATGTTTGTATTTGGGGAAATAGAGAGATAAATATTAACTAAGAGGGATCCTTTACCAAAAAGTGCTTGGCCACACTACCAGCTCTGTGTTTCTATACTTCAACAATAACAGGATGTAACACAAAGAACTCTGTGACTATGAAATAGTTTCGTACACAAGAAATTAATAGTTGTTTACTATATTCATCTTTTTAAATCTCCCCCCTGCCCTTCTTAACTAGTATCAACCCTTAACCTTGACATGTTGTTTAGCACCATAAATCCATCACCTTCCGTGTTGCTACACACATTCTACCATCCAGCAGACGCCCATCCATCAGCGCCCACTTCATCAGTCATGTCCTGTCAGAAATGCTCTCAAATGACATTCCCTATGCCTGAGAACAAATGGCACTCTAACCGTCTTCCCCAAATGGGAAACCCTTCCTACAGAAGAGCTACTTCTTTAGAGAAAGAAAATGTTTGGCTAAAGAAATGGTGGAAATATAAGCCGGCAGTAAGCAGCGAGATGTGGGTTGAGCTCTACTTAATTAAAAATCAGTAACCGAATCCGAAATTGCTTCCCTCCAATAAATGAAACTTCAGAATGAAGCTCAAGCCAGGATAAATCTGACAAAGCAAAATAGTTTTATTATCTAAGACAAAACATCTTGAAGCCTTTAGTGGGGACAGATACATTTCTAAATAGCTATCATGAGGCTTGACATTTTTGTGGCTGACATTATATTGTGGCTGACGTGTTCTGAAAGTCTCCTGGATAGGATCTCCGTCTGCCTCTAGACAGCTACCCTTGGATACATGGGGAAGAGGAAGCCATACTTACAGATAGAGACTGGCCTGACTTCACGCATTTTCCTGCTCCCCAGTGAGCCAGCTGGGGCTTTAGCTGGTAGTTAAAGGAAGCAGACAGAAGCACAGGAAACAGAATACAAACCCATTGAAGCTAGTGCTTTAGGGAAATGGGGGTGCACCAGGTTAGCTTCCCTTCAACCACACAGGACACAGGGCTAGAGCTCCATTATCCTTTCTTTGAATAAATCTCACTGTGATTTTCAAAGCTGCATTATTCAATTGCCCAAAAGCAGTGAATTCTTTTTTAAAAATTCTACAAGGTTCCAGATAAACATGTTTTGTCTTTTTCCATTAAAGCAGATTGGATTTATGTTTCTACCTCCTAACCTCAAACAGGCATGGCCTTTTAGGTATTTTATTTATGTTATACTAGAAAAACAATTTCTTGGTTTTTTTAACATGAATTGTGTGTTTTTGTTTTCATGTTTGTGTTTGGTAACATGACTCAATTGGACTCATTTAAAAATCCTAATTTGAGACCCAGCCTAATTTAACTTAGAATGTGTACTTAGTCTGGTTATATTTGGGAAGCATAAAACTAAAATACTAAAAGAACGGTAATTCCAGCAGCTAATCAGTAGCTACTGTCACTGGAAAAAGAGCAATACAATGTACAACAAACTTAGGAGAATTTTATCACTGTCTTGCTACTAATTTTGCATTATTTAAGTATTACTGAACACACTTTATGTATGCATCATCAGACCCAGCGCATTTCATGGGAATTATTCTCACTAACTTTGAAATTTTAAAAATGATTTGCTAAATCAAATATTTTTATCATATTATCATGTCAACTGATGCAGGAAAGGCTTTAATAAGATTTGACTTGCTTTCATGATAACAACTCTCAGGAACTAGGACTTGAAAGGAATTGTCTCAACTTGATACAGAGTATCTACAAAAATCTGCAACTAACTGATACTCAATGGTGAAGAGCTACATGTTTTCCTCTTAAGATCAGAACAAGGCAAGGATATTTTTTTTTACCACTCATATTCAGCATCACTTTGGAATTCTTGACATTTAATAGGCAAGAAAAAATATATAGACTGCAGAGGAAGAAATAAATTGCCACTACTTCCAGATGTAGAAAATTCCAAGGAATCTACGGAAAAATGCATAAAGCTAGTGAGTTCAGCAAGAGCTGAGAATATAAGAACAATACACAAAAGCCAGTCACATTTCTATATATGAATAATAAACATATGGAACCCGAAATTAAAAATACAATTGCTCCAAAGAACATGAAATTCTTAGGTATACACTTAATGGGACATACATAGGAATCGTGTGGTGAAAATGACAAATGATGTAAGAAATCAGAGGAGACCTGACTAAATGGAGACACATACCTGTTCATGTATTGGAAGACACAACATAGTAAAAATGTCAATCATTCCTAAATTAATGCATAGGTTTATTGTAATTCTTATCAACCCCCAACAAGATCTTTCTGTTTCTATTAAAAAATGCTCACTTTAGGGGCACCTGGCTGGCTCAGTCGGTTGAGCGTCCAACTTTGGCTCAGGTCATGATCTCACAGTTTGTGGGTTCGAGCCCCGCGTCAGGCTCTGTGCTGACAGCTGGCTCAGAGCCTGAAGTCTGTTTCGGACTCTGTATATCTTCCTCTCTCTCTGACCCTCCCCTGCTCATGCTGTCTCTCTCTCATAAATAAATAAAACATAAAATTTTTTTTTTAAATGCTCACTTTAAAATTTAAATGGAAAGGTATAGGTCCTTGAATATTTAAAATGATCTCGACAAAGAATAAACTTGTTCTCCACCTTATACCCTAAAGCATTACCAAAGGATGTGCAGGGCAGTCTGTAGCCTCTGAAATGGCATGCACCTACAACTTTATATGTGCTTTTCCCTCTTTATAGAATGTTTTCCCAATGAATGCCTTTTCATCCTTTCAAGCTAATACTATTTAAAGCTGAAAATTTTGACACGCTAAATGAGTGCCAGGGAATTTTTTAGTCTAATCTTCACCACAACTTTATTAGGTAGTTGCTATTAGTGTGTCCATTTCACAGATGAGATAATCAAGTCGTAGAGAGGAAATGTGTCCAAGGCCAAACTTGTTGGGATATATAAGAACTGAGTATGTACCTGGGAAGTCTTACTCCAGAGCTTACATTCCTTTTCTCTCTCTCTCTCTTTTTTTTTTTTTTTTTTAACATTTTTTCATTTTTGAGAGACAGAGAGAAACAGAGCACAAGTGAGGCCAGGGCAGAGAGACAGGGAGACACAGAATCTGAAGCAGGCTCCAGGCTCAGAGCTGTCAGCACAGAGCCTGACACGGGGCTTGAACCCATGAATGGTGAGATCATAACCTGAGCCGAAGTCAGACACTTAACTGACTGAGCCACCCAGGTGCCCATAGAGCTTACACTCTTAACAATCACACTACAATTCAGGGTTCACACTCTCTGTGATGCTTCCTCTAACAATCCTGTGAACTATTTACTCAACACCAAAGAAACACAGGTCCTTCTTTTCTGCCTCCACTGTCCTTTGCACATTCTTCCCTCAAAAAGCATTTATTATCCCAAATTTACAATTACTAACTCCTCTTCTACTTTTTAAAAATGTTTATTATTTTTGAGAGAGACAGAGAGAAAGGGGGAAGGAGAGATTGAGTCGGGGAGGGTCAGAGAAAGAGGGAGACACAGACACTGAAGCAGGCTCCAGGCTCTGAGCTGTCAGCACAGAGCCAGACATGGGGCCCAAACTCATGGACCATGAGATTGTGACCTGAGCTGAAGCTGACACTTCACTGATTGAGCCACCAGGTACCCCCTAACTCCTCTACTCTTTTTTAAAAAGTTTATTTGTTTGTTTGTTTGTTTGTTTGTTTATAGAAAGAGAGAGAGAGGTCCTGTATGCATGAGCAGGGGAGGGGTAGAAAGAGAGGGAGAGAATATCAAGCAGACTCTATATTGTCTGCACAGAGCCTGACACAGGGCTCGATCTCACACACTGTGAAACCTAAGGCAAAATCAAGAGTTGGATACTGAGCCATGCAGGCACCTCCTAACTTGATGAAACTCTCAAGAACAGACACCTTGTTCTGTTCATCTTTGTAATTCCAAGAGTTCACTGCCTGTGCAGCATGTAGCTGGTGAAAATTGTTGAATAAACAATGAAGGAATGAATAGAAAATATAAAGAGTTATTAGATGAATCTTCATATCTAGCCTAAGTTTACAAGGGGAATTCTTGGAATTAAACCTATTTCTTGATTTATAAAGTTGTTGTTATATTATAAACATACATTAGATGTATACAAAACAATGTTTTTGTCCTAGGTATTAACCTGTTTTTAAAGCTAACTTAGTTGATTTTTATGGCATATTTGATTGCCAAGAAACAACTAGTAGGATAACAATAAAAATATTACTAAAATATTTAAAACACTGCCTGAAAGGTGGAAAAATGCTTCTTTAGCTAAAAATTAGCAATGACAAATCATGTTAGGTCTATTACTTAAGAAAATTTAATCTCTGCGTATTAGGTTTCAGCAAGCAGAGCAAATTGAATCATTTGTAAAGCACAAGATACATGAATGTGCAATGACACTGTATAAAAGACGTATGACTTACACCGAAAGCATGGCTACTAGCAAAAAGGCAAGAAAGAATAAAGTGTTGGCGAGGATATAGAGAAAAGGGAAGCTTCTTGCACTGTTGGTGGGAATGTAAACTGGTGCAGCCACTGTGAAAAACAGTATGGAGCTTCCTCCAAAAATTAAAAACTGAGCTGCCCTACAATCCACTTCTAGGTATTTATCTGAAGAAAATGAAAACACTGATTTGAAAAGATGTAGGCACTTCAATGTACATTGCAACATTATTTACAACGGCCACGGTATGGAATCAAAGGAAGTATCCATAGATGGATGAATGGATAAAGATGGGTTACACATGCGCACATGCGCCCACACACACTGGAATATAACTCAGCCATAAAAAAATGAAATCTTGCCATTTGCAATAACACAGATGGACCAAGAAGGTATTATGCTTAGTAAAATAAGTCCAGACAGAGAAGCAGAAATACCATATGACTTCACTTATATGTTGAATCTGAAAATCAAAATAAACGTGGGACGCCTGGATGGCTCAGTCAATTAAGCATCTGACTTCGGCTCAGGTCATGAGCTCGTGGTCCATGAGTTCAAGCCCTATGTCTGGCTCTGTGCCTGGAGCCTGCTTCAAATTCTGTGTCTCTCTCTGTTCCTCCCCAGCTTGTGCTCTGTCTTTTTCTGTCTCTCAAAAATGAATAAATGTTTAAAAAAATTTAAAAATCAAAATAAACAAACAAATGAAACAAAATAAACAGTCTCATAGACACAGAGAGCAAATGAATGGTTGTGGGAGTGAGGGGATTGGATGAAATAGGTGAAAGGGAATAAGAGGTACAATTTTCAGTTACAAAAATAAAGTAAGACAATGGGATGTAAAGCACAGCAGAGGGAATATAGTCAATAATATTGTAACAACTTTGTATGGCGGCAGATGGTAACTAGACTTATTGTGGTGACCATTTTGTAATGTTTATAAACAATGAAACACTATGTTGTACACCTGAAACTAATGCCATATTGTATGTCATTAATCTTCAGTAAGGTAATAGCAGAAGTATGACTTTATTTACTTAACATTGACAATTTTAAAATCAAAACTTAGAAAAAATCTTTAAGTGTTCTGTTTAGAGAAAACAGGCTTAATAGCAATGTGCTAGTTAGCAGTCATAAAATAGATTGTAATATAAAAGAGGTGGAATTCATAACACCAGACAAAATTTCCCATAGCTTTAAAATAATCATTTCAACAATGATGCGGAACCGTTTGGTTGCTCCTGTTGATGTATTAGCTTGCACACTGTGCTATGAATATTTCAACGTTTATTACTCTGGTGGAGGCAAAGTGGAGGCAAGGACTATTTTGCCACTTCTGCTAAGTTACCTGGCCAAGTTATATAACGTCTTTGTGACTTAATTCCCAGTTCAGTAACTAATCTTTATAAGAGTACTAAACAGGGCTAAAACATAAAAATACCTGTGCAAATCACTTCATTTTGTCAGAATCCTGTAGTAAGAATTTTACTAAATTGGAGGCCATAATTTTGGGCTAGAAGGTTTTATTTGTTACACAGAGATTTATTACCCTTACATTCCGGTGCAATTATATTTCACATGACTGTGTTAATTCTTTATCAATATGCCATGGAAAGCCAATAAAACAGACGTGACATTTATCTGTCAACATCAGAAAGACAATGTTACTTCATTGCATATATTATGTGATATTATAGAATTATATTAATATATTATAATATGTATTGTGACCTACAATATGCATATATTATATGTATATTACATATGCATATATATTATATATTCATACATAATATTTGTGTGAATAGAAACATTATTTATAATACGAACAGTATAAAAATATAGTATAAATTTATTATATAATTATATATTTATACATAGGTTATAAATATAGCATAGTATAACATAGCTATACCTGTTTTATAAAATACTTATATTATAAATATGATATAATAGTGACTACTATAGTTAAACACACTATTTATGTAGTATAGCATATGAGCAAATGTACTATTTGGAGCTAGGTACAAACTGGAATGCTGTTACTAGAAAACAGGCAGCATCAAGAAGATGGAAGTGGAGAAAAGTAGCTCAGTCTACCCCAAAAAGGAATTAAAGAAATGGCCCGCCTTTCAGAAAACTCTCCCCAGAATCCCTCCTTGTCCCTGGCCATGTTTATTGAGTGCCAGGGAGGTGATGTGGGCTGATCAGGAAAATGGTGAATCTGGGAGGGAATGATACCTGGTTGGAAGCTTGGCTTTGCCTCTTACAACACTCTGACCACAGACAAATTACTCAATCTCTCAACTTCCTGTTTCTTCCTTTGTAAAATGGGATCATCAGCCCATCCCTGTCTCTGGGGCAGTTGTGTAGATTAGATGAGGCTCTCCAGGGACAGCCCCTGTGCTGCATCTGGCGCATAATGGATGCTCGGGGACAGGGGTCATTATCATCCTGCCTTGGGAAATTGTGATGTGTTCGCTTGGGAGTGAGTGAAACATACCTCTATCGCACAGCATTAATAGATCTGTTCATAGACCAGGACAAGAAAATACAATCCCGTGGTCCTAATGATGTTTTGTTTCTAAACAACTGATTTACAACCAAAGAATTTTTTTAAGTGTTTACTGCTGACCAGAGACAGTTTGCTTTTATGCTCCTGCAAACATCACATTAAAGTCAAGCTGATCTGAGTCAGGATAATAATTCTTATAGGGAATCTGTGGTTACAAATAATTTAAGTCAAAACACCCGGTTTTGAGAACATCTGAGACAAGGCTGGATTCCATTTTGAGGAGGGCTGGTGTGGTTTAGGTTGTGGAGAATAAGTGCGTTCCGGCTCTTGTTCCCCTGAATGCTTCCAGTGTTTTCTTACGGTTTACCACTGACTCAATTTTGTCCCTCAGCTTGGTCTCCACAGCACCAAAGGGTTTTATTTCCCCAGTGACAGCCCTACCCTTCAAGGCCAGGCACAGCAATCTGGTCATTGGGGGGGGGAGGGGAATGTAGATTCTGATGTGTGAATATATTTCAATAAAAATCTTTCCTTTCGTTTTACTGATCTGGAGTTTTACTCCTGTCTCCTTGCTTTCATAAGGTTTTGGTGAACCAACCATTGTTGTCTTCTTTACGGAAGCCCCACGTTCTCAGCTCCACAAATAAACCCTCCTCAGTAAAACCCACCAAGAAGAAACTGCAGGTAACCTTGGCTTTGACATCATCTCTCAAGGGAAGTCCAATCACCAGTGACAGTGAGAAGGCTTACGAAGGGCGGAAATAAGCTTAGTCGAATTTTCTACAAATGGGTGTACAATTTCAGCTCATCTCATTCTCAGACTTCATCAGAGGAAGTAAATGACATTAAAAGAACAGACAAACACCATTGCTTTCGAGTAATACCCTCATTATTGCTAACCTGAGAGTTACTTGAGCAGTGATTTATAAAATTATTCAGGTTTAACTCAATTCCTTTATTGCATTTGTACTTTTAAAAGTAATATGGTTTGGCAGCTCTTACCAGGCTGTTAGGAAGCACTTGGAAACATACACATATCAATATTTAGAGTTCCTGGATATTCTTAAATCTATTCTTTTACTGTTTAGCTACAGATTTTTAGAATGCCTCTCAAAGTCCAAACACAACACCAAAACTGAAACTGAGAAATAACTAGAAACCTGAGTCTGATTTTGACATGTTGTTATATTTTTCTCCATCTGTTTTGACCATATTTTCCATCTTGGGGGCTGCAGATTCTCATTGCCTCTGTCTGTCTCCCTTTCCTTCTTCTCCTGTCCCCTTTTACAAACAAAGTCAAGTTCAACTCTCTTGGCTTCCTCCCACAGCTCCTGGTGCCTTCCTTTAGCATGTTAGAGAGATGTTTTCTTGGGCAAATATCCAGATACCAGACACACATGACCCAAAGGTTAAGTATGATCTAGCAGTTCTAATTCTCTGAGTATGAAAGTGATCCAAGTTACGATCCTGAGTCACAGCTGAACTGTATGAACCATGATCAGGAAGGAGGCACATCTAAACATAACACAGTGTATACTGTATCATTTATATTGCCTATAAGGTAATTGTTAAGTAGGTGCAATGTATCCACTTATTCTTCAATTCATTCACATGGCCAATATTGATGGAGTATTGGTTATGTGCTGGACCTCTGCCAGGTATTCAAATTGAATTAAAATTTAGCTTTTGATTTCAGACTTGGTTATAAAACAAACACTAGGGTTTGCTAGTTAGATTTTGGTGCAAAGTGAGTAAGAACAAACAAAAAAATCATGGCACCATGGAGAGGTCCTGTTGATGATCATGACCCCGGCTATACACGCACCTCTTCCCCACCTTGGAGACAGGGTGGAGTGGGTCACACAACCTTCCAGGAATCCAAGACCTCAACCTTACTTTCTGATGGCATAACAGCCTCTCTCTTTGACATCTAAGGAACTTTGTACAGGAATTAGCTATTTTATCCCCTTTGCATGCTTAAAAGAAAGAAAGTGATAATGTTTCAAACTTATCTTTTCTCAGTGGATAAAAATGGAGCTCAAAAGTGTTACAGGACTTTTCTAAAGCATCTTACCAGACAATGATGTCATGGAGCATTTACGTCATGGCCACCTGCTTTCTTGTCTACGGCTCTTCCCATCTGGGTACATTCCCATCTTTGTGGAGCACGATTCATTTTGTCCTTGTGAAACACGTATACTTGGTATACTTTGTTTGCCTGTGTCTCACAGCGAGGTCTGTGAGTCTGACGGTGTTGCCACCTGACTAGTTCTGCATATGGGGAACACCCCAGCTAGTGGCAGGAAGTGGCCCTCATCCTCAGCACGAGGACTGTGGGGGCCAGGGGGCCAGGAGCTTGAGTCGCACGTCCAGTGTTTACAGTCTTATGTGAAGAGAATCTCTTGTCCCTGATACTGTCATCTTCCCTGGGGTGATGACCTTGTCCTTCTAGGACACATCATCCAGAAGGGTCACTTTTTTCTCCTTGGCTACTTGCTGATCGAAATGCCTACCAAGCTCACACCTAATGAGGCCAGGGTCAGGTTTTAACCCTGACCTTTTGCTAACGTGTTAGAGAAGACATTGCTTTAAAACACACATGAAAATACCATGGCACCGCATGAGAAAATGCACTCTAAATCCCTGATCTAATCCAGTATCTAGAAGCCTGGTGTCTAATGTGAGGAGCATGTTGTGCCTAAGACTGAGCAGCACTCTGGCATCAGGCCAGGACAGTAAAAGGCAACAGGGGCCTTGATGGTTTAAAACACACTTGCAAGCCTGAAATGATTCACAAGACATACATGTGAGCATAGTTATGGCCGAAGCAGCCCCTGGTGGTTAACTCAACTGGCAGAAGTTAACAGACTAAAGGGTCCTTAAAAATGTCATTTCTGCACTATATATAGCATTCCCATTTTAGTCAAATCCGCAGGACTGATGGCTTTTTAGGCTTGATAAGATCATGGATACCACTGACAATCAGAGGAAAGCAACATGTGCTCTTGAGAAAAATACGCAGATAATTTCAGAGTCTCATAGATCCCTAAAGCCCAGGACAATCCCTTTGCTGGTTATCTTCTTTCAGGATGAATTATTCATGGAATGCTGGCGTGCAGGGGGAGAGAGAGGAAGGCAGATTAATGTTACAGTGAGATGTGAGCCCCCATGAAGAACCTGCTTTTCTTTCCTTTTGCCTTATACCCCATGCATTATGGGCCTGGAATACAGAAGGAAACTCCGTTTCCCTACGTAGTTAGTAAGTAACAACAAACTATGGGATATTTGCCCCAAATTTGTTCTGACCCATCAGCGCTACAAACATAGGAGTTCACCTTATGATCACATAGTTAAATGAATGGGGCTCTTTACTGACCTCTGAAAAGTTGAAGCAGATGTAAGATATTGTCAAGTGTATAATGTGAATAGTGAATTTGCAAAACTCCAGTGTGGTAGTCAAGATAACCAAACTGGGATGTCACAGGCTAAAACGGTCTCCTCTCCACACCTTTTATTTACTCTGTGAAAATACTGTTTTCCGGGCTGACCTGCACATGCCTTGTCAAAAATTCAGCTGACTGTTGAAAATTCACTGTCAGGGCCACAGAGGCTCTTTCACCTCTTTATGGAAAAGTAGGGTGGCTTTCAAGGGTGAGACAGATGTGAAAGGTGCAGCTTCCTGGCCAAATCTAAGTTTTGCTGTTTGTTTTTTTTTTTTTAAATCCAGGTCTGTAACTAACAGGTTCTGTAAGTCCTAGAAGTAAATCTACTCTTATTGCTCTTCCCCCACTTCCTTACCACAAACAAACAAAAAACAAAATTGAAGTTATGCAAGGCGATCAGCAAACTCACATGTGTGGTCTCAATAGCATTGCGAGACCAAAGCAATACAAAATGGTAACACCTAGGTTTTCGGTAAAAATTTACTATTAAAAATGACTAAAATTACTTCTTCGATATTTCCAAGTGGCCAACAGCAATTACACAGATGAGAAAGAGGTAGAAGCCATCATCGTGAAATGCAGTGGGCACACAACTCTGGCAACGAATGACATCCCACTTCGTGTTCCCTGCACTTGAACCCTTCCTGTAACTGTGACCAGAGGAAAGCAGTCATTGACTGAAAGAGCCAAATGCTCATAGGTGAACAGTGCCTCTGACAACGTAAGATTTTTCCTTCTGTGCTGCTGCACTCCCATAAAATCACAATAAGTCCACAGATGCCTTCTCTGTAGCTCAGAAAAACAACACAGCAATTAACGAGACCAGGGGAAACGGACTAATACAGGAAGGTTCACAGATGACACCAGTGTGGAGCACTTTAAGACCATTTCAGTGGTCATGTGAAGATACATTCGGAAAACAGCTTGAAAGCAGGTAGCAAGAGCAAATGTAAATATATGTCAATTGATTCTAACATCTGTGCTAAAGGCAAGAATGTATGAATTCTTTTGTGTAAAAAAAAAATATCTCCAAAGGCAAATGAATTTTTCTTTCAAAATAGCCTCTGTGTTTTGCACGCCACTTCACTTAGGCAAGTCTCTACTCCCTGTCTGCCCGTGAGACTTGCTTTCAAGTTATTGTTGATCGAGCTAAGTGGGATAGGTGGCAAAGTGGTTTTTCTGATACAATTTGTCATGATGTCTATGTTTTGTTAGGAAGCCTTCACAGCACAAACGGCTAATTGCTTCCCTCAAGAAATGCACAGATAAGTAGCACATCAAATGTAAAGAGAGCTTAAGGTAAGCTTTGCTCTGTATCAGAGGGATGAAAGTTATCCACAGCATGGGGAAAAGAGAAAGAAAGAGTTTGAACAGTGACTCAGAAATCTTATTGCAGAAAGCTTCTCAGGTCTGTCTGAGCCTTCACAGAGAATGTGATTCATTTGGTGAGCTGTTCATTTTCAGAACATGAATCACATCTGTATCCAAATGCAGGAATCAAAGATCTTTCTAGAATCAAGCACTTTCCTTAATCTGTGTCACTGATGCTATGAATATAGATAAATAGGGAATGAGTTAACTCACTTAGATTTTAAATGATTCAAAGCTATGAATTAATTTTATACAATTATTTCTCACACGCAATGGGAATAAACGGTCTTCAATTTAGCCTTACATCTAGCTTTTCCTTTCACCTCTAGTAGACTTCCAGATCATTCTCTCCAGCCCAAATTGCTTCTCGAGCATCAGCTTCCTCCTATCTTTTTGCATTTAAGTATCTCTGAGGCTTCTAACCACAAATGCTCCAAACTAACTATACTATTTGTTCCCTAAATCTTAGCCTCTTACAGTGCCACGATCCAGAAACCATCCTCAAATGCTCTGCTCTTGTAATGTGTCACCAACTCCCACACTGTACTTCCCATGCTTTCTACGTTCTCATTTACTCTGAATTCTTACATTTCCTTCTTTCTCCATTCCCACTGTGTCAGTTTGAGCAATTGACCTTTCCCATCCAGAATTCTGTAAAGAGCTTCTTCTTCTCAGGTCATAGGTTCCCCCAGCCTCCAGCACCCTCCACTTCTACCTCCCTGCTACCACTATCATCTTTCCAGAAAGAAATCAAGTCTGGTCACGCAGTTTTTACTTAAGATCCTCCCAAGGCTCTTCAGCATTTTAAACATAAAGGCAAAGGAGGTCATGAGACCTTTCTATTTTTGTGATGGGGCCCTTGCCCGCTTTAGGCTAAAATTCCACCATTTCTGTCAGTGATAAAATGAGGCTCAGGTCTAAGTAGAGATGGCTGCGTAGGTAGAGTTTACCTTTGTATACAAGAGATATATATTGGTTGAGTGATTTTTTTTTTAATGTTTATTCATTTTTGAGAGACAGAGACAAAGTGCAAGTAAGGGAGGGGCAGAGGGAGAGGGAGACTGAATCAAACACAGGCTCCGGGCTCTGAGCTGTCAGTGCAGAGTCCGACGCGGGGTTTGAACTCACGAACCACAAGATCATGACCTGAGTTGAAGTCAAATGCTTAACCGACTGAGCCACCGAGGCGCTCCATTGAGAGATTGGTTTTTAATCAAAATATAGCAGAGGTAATTTTTAAAACCAAAAGTTTTATGTGACATATTCCTCGAAATTTAAATGAAAAGCAACTTCAGTCAGGTGGGAAAAAAATAAAGCCAAAAAGTAACAGTCATGAAAAATAGATTCATATATCCAAAATTCTTACCCAGTGTCTGCCGGAAAGATACCTTCCAACCTCTTGCTGTTTGAAACGAATCTGTCTTGAATACCAGAAGCACACTGTTATTGCTGCTCTTAATATTTGGTGGAAGCACGGACCCACAGAATTTGCCAAGAAGGGGATCACTGATGTTAGAACCATCATAAATTGCCAGATAGTCTTGGGAGCAGAAGGTGGAGGGAACCACATCAAAATCATTAAACCTGTGAAATGAACCTCATTAATAGTGATGTTCTCCGTTTGGATTTCCATGACATTAGACCTTTAGTTCTTGTAAAAGAACAAAAAGAACCGAAAAAGCAAAAAAAACCAAAAAACAAAAAGATAAACAAGACAAAGGCTAGAAGCAGAACATCCATGCTTTACTTGAAAGAAAATACTAGAAACAATATGCTGTGTTACTAATTTGATTGCTATAAGCAAAAACTGCCATTTAAGATCACTGTGGTTGTTAACAGGAACTTCACCACACCGCCCCCCCCTGCTCTCCGCCTCCCTGATATTTGGGAGAATTGTCCATCTGTGCACACTCTGAGGTTCAACATGGCCCCCAGACTTGCTCTGGCCACAGAACTAGAAGCAGGAGTGATATGTATTACTTTCTGGAAGACGTTTTTAAAAAAGTTACTACTCCGTTTGCCATAGTGACTTCCCATTGCAGTGACGGACCGTGGATTCAAATGTAGAAATCAAGCTTCCGTGAGCCTGGGCTGCTGAGTGACTGGGCCACATTGGATGTACTCTTACAGGAAAGGGTGAGAAATAAGCTCATAAAACTACTGTGCTTTGGGCTTGCTTGTTACCACTTACAACTATCCTGACAGATACATCCTTAACTTTACTTTTATGGCCTGGGATAGTATTAGGATCTAAGGCCTCCACTGTCATTTCTTTTTATTTTTTTTTAATTTTTTAAAATGTTTTATTTATTTCTGAGAGAGAGGGAAAGAGACAGAGTGAGCAGGGGAGGGTCAGAAAGAGAGGGACACACAGAATCTGAAACAGGCTCCAGGCTCTGAGTTGGTTGTCAGCACAGAGGCCGATGCAGGGCTCGAACCCACCAACCGTGAGATCATGACTTGAGCTGAAGTCAGAGGCTTAACCGACTGAGCCACTCAGGCGCCCCACACTCTGTCATTTCAACTAACTATTCCCAGAGTTCCCAAACAAGCAAGGCTTTCTACATGGTTTATCTTTAGGATTTTAGGGTGTATTTACTATAATGTGTTTTTTTTTAAACTGTTTAAATTATTTGATATCCTTTCCTCCTTTTTTGGGAGGTTCTTCTGCTTTCTCCGTTTTTTTTTTTTCTTTTTGCTAGAAGCTACAATAAATAACATATCCTACAGAATAATTTGAAAATATCTAATTTGAAAATTCCTTTTAAGAGCCTTACGGAAAAAAAAAAGATCGGTAAATTCTCTTCAAGAGCTTTTCATTAGTTCAGTTTTTTCAAGGTGATGATTAAGAATAAGATGAAAAATTCTTTATTTTCTTTAACCACAAGTAATATTTAATGTCTTGATGATGATGGTGGTGCGGGCAGAGCAACAGCCAGGTAATTTCTAAAAATACTACGTGTATTTTTCTCCTCCGTGGATGACACATTTATTTTCCACAACATGCATTCACAAAGAAAGATAAAGATGTGAGTTTCCAAGAAGACTCAAAGCTTTTATGTTGTATCATTTTTCCCAGAGCACAGAAAATATCTGGAAAGGCCTATGGATAGAAAAGCTTATGTCGCCAGCATAGCTTGGGAACACTGGTTGAGGAATTCCTGTCTTACTAATGTCTACAACCTCTGTAATGCCTGAGGTCGTATCTGTTTCATAGAATCTAGCTTCTTAGAAAGAGTGTAATAAATAATTTTCCAAACATGCTGACATTGACTTTGACTATGAGGAGCCCAGGGCCCAGGTAGGGAAAAAAATGTATATTATCAATATATATAGTATATATGTCACCTATAATGCTTTACATGTAGGAGCAAATGCTGTAGCATCATGGGAAATGACAAGAGTGACTCCTTACACTTCCGTTCTAGGCAGGCGCTCCCTTCATGGGTCTCCTACTCTGGACCATCTGACAGTTTGGGTTTATTCTTTCGTTCCTAGGACTTAAAGGGTTTGTTCACCCCTTGGGCACAGCTTCCTTACAAATAATCCCAGGGTGTGGATCTGCAGCTTTCTTCAAGGTTCAGGCTAGAGACCACTTACTGCCTGGTACAGGAACCCAGTCAGGCTGGATGAGGCTTGCTTTATAGCTAAAGACCCATCTGTTATATGAGGTCCCTGGAGGCAAATTGCAGAAAGGATATCATATTAAGGGATGAGAGTGATCACAAACATTTCCTGGGGGGCAGGGGGGAGTAGGTAGGGAAGAACCTAGACCATCAGCCTTCTAGAAAAAAATTCTAGATTGCTGTGAGCTACACCAGCTTTCACAGTTTTCTGCCATAAGCTGTATGTCACTGAAATACAAGACTTAGAAATACGTCATCTCAGATGAATGTGATTGTGAACTTTATCACTGACATCTGGAGGTCGTATTCCCTTAATCGGTCCCATGGGGAGGAAGGAGGATTAGGGGAGAGTTTCACTGATGCTGTAAGTGATATTGTATAGCACCAGTTTAGAGGTGTTCTGATACATGGGTAAAAATCCATTTCTTAAGTGGTCAGGAAATATTTGCCCTTCAAGAGAAAGCATAGGGAAATATTAAGGACATGGCTTTGGGACAAAGTATGATGTGAATTCAGATTTTGAGTGTTCATTTAATAGCATGTCACACTGAGAAAATTATTTGACCCTTCTAAGCCTCAGCTTTCTCATCAGTAGACTGAGTTTAATAATAAATACCTCATATGACTGTTTTAAGAATGAAAGAAGAGAATTATGGAAAGTGTCAATTAAAGTCCTTTGGTGTATAGTAAGTGTCCAACTAATGGATAGTACCTTCTCTTGGTGTTCCTAAGACAGGTTTATAATTTTACAACCCATTATATGAGGCTCCTTTGAAATTGCTGGGAAATTATAACACTCATTTTCTGTGGTGAAGTGCCTGCTTTTCCCCCTAATCACTACTGGCTTGCGTCGGGGGAAGGACACCCATTTCCTTGATTTATACTACCAGACAAAAACTTCACTCTCTCTTCCTTGAGGTTCCCTTATATACCTCCAATAAGAATCAGCATTCTTTATTGTAAAGGACTGTCTTTTCTGTAAATAGAGCTAAGCATATTTTAAAGAAGGTACAGCTGTCTTACATACTTGAGCTGAATCACTCTGTCCTCTCTAACGATGATGGTGTACAAACAGTGCATATCGTTGGGGTAGTCTGAATATGGGTAGGCAGGACTCCTGATGACCCCAGTGGAGAAGTTGAACAGACCCCCACAGGCTGCAACAGAAAAGAGCGAACAATTATTACTCATGGCATGAAAGAATACTTTTGAGATACCCGTTCTGATGTACCTTTTCTCCTAAGAGAGATAATAATCATTTGTCTTTAAGAACTCAACCCCCCTTCATTGTGGTTTACAAATAATACTGGTTTTTCCCCTGAGCTCAGAGGAAGAGACAGGAAGGGAGTAGAATCAGGGAAGAATATTATAAGGCACATCTTGGAACAGAATGAGTCAGACCAGAGACTCAAATTAATGACCAGAGTGAAAATAATGAGAAGGAATATTTCATGTGGTTGGGGTATAACTATGCTTTCCTATGTTTTTTATTGTTTTTAAATTTTTCTAATGTTTATTTATTGTTGTTGAAGAGAGAGACAGAGCACAAGCAGGAGAAGGGCAGGGACAGAGGGAAACACAGAATTTGAAGCAGGCTCCAGGCTCTGAGCTGTCAGCACAGAACCTGATGTGGGACTCCAACCCATGAGCTGTGAGATCATGACCTGAGCAGAAGTCGGCCGTTTAACTGACTTAGCCACCCAGGTACCCCATCCCTATGTTTAACTGACAGATTGAGAGGGATGTCAGAGATAACTGGAAGCTTAGATAAGGTGTGCAAACATGTTGTGAGCATCTGAACGCCAGAAGGATTGCAATTTGGAAATCTTTAATATAGGTTAAATATCTTAGATATAGAGTCTCCTCTGCCAAAGATAGACTATCATACGGTCAAGTGTTAGAAATGGTTTTCGGAACTTTCAGCTTTAGTGCCTTTCATGTGCTCAAATGCATAGCTTTTGGGTCCTTTGTATTTCCATTTAGTTGTGAGACTGGGAAGGACTGTATTTGCCCAAATTTGAAGTAATGGTCTTTAATTTAACAAGCACAAAGAGGCTAGTTTTACTCCCTACCCTGACTCCAGCAATCAACAGCCCAGAGCCCTCGGTTATTTCTATTAGTCAAAAAACAACAGCCATAAAAAGAGAAGAAATCCCCATTATTAAAAATATAAAATTATTATTTTTGCTCGGCCTTACATATAAGGAGGATCAGCTTATACCACACAATGATGGAAAGTGCCCCACTCATTACAGCGAGAAAGGCTTATGTTTATTTTACTCTATGATTCCAAAATTTTAATGCTAGTATCTTTTGATGATATTTTTATGGTTTATATACCATCAATAGACATATTCCATTTACATCTCTTATAAATGATAAATGAATTGCAGCTGCCATTTAAGGTTATTAAGGTTATTGGTTGGTTGGTTGGTTAGTTTATATTCCCTCAGGTAAGCCCACCTTTCAAGGAAGGCTATACTCTCTATGCTCATAAGTACTCACATGTTCAGACCTCTGGAGAAAATTGTAGTGAATTAAATGTCAGATTTGTGTAGTTATTATTTTATTTCAGCTTGTACACAATTATTTGGTCTCTGGAAGTTTATCAATGTCCCCAAACCCCCAAATTTGTCCCTTTTCAGAATTCGACATCTTAATTTCAATGCTCTGTAAATGACACTCTCGTCATAGATACGGGAAAGCTTACCTACAGTATTTTGGGGAAAAGGAGAGATTAAAGAATAGAAGAACGTAAAGTAGCATGTAAGTCTCCAAACCACCAGCGATTCCACAAGAATAAAACAACCTGATGCTCCTCTTCATTCAACAACACGACCGGGGGAAAGAATTGCTCACTGTACCCACATCCATTCTCTTTGTGCCCACGGACCTATGGAACCACACACAGTCACACTTCATATATGGGGTGAGGACTCAGGTCACAGCTAATGTGAACGAACTGTAGAAGCCTTTTTCATGAGCCAGTTTCCAGTCTTCTCTGTGGATGGGAGCAGTGATTTATTTGAAAGAAAATGATTTAACTTTAGCAATGACTTGGGTCACATAAAGACAAAACAAAGCAAAGCTTTTGCCCGATTTGTGTGTCCATGTTACTGAAACTGGGATGGCGTGGTAAAAATGGCCGGGGACCGAACCAAGTTCATTGCACGAGAGGAAAGGACTACTGAAAATAGGGAAAAATAATCTTATGATTTTCAAATACATGATTAAATCGTCTATAGCAAATGAAAAGATCTGGGTAGCTACCAAGGCCTTTGCTCAATCCACGACTTGCCTTTTCACTTTGCCTTTGAAATAAAGAAGTTGCAAAGTGTAACATGGTTGAATACATTAATCCTTTCTTTTCCTTTAGATCTTATGCTTTTTGCATATTTTAAAAAAGTCCTTTCCCACCAGAAGATCATAAAGATACTCTTTTTTCCCCTAAATTAAAAGAAAATGTTTTATTTATTACTGAGAGAGAGAGAGAGAGACAGTGTGAGCAGGGGAGGGTCAAAGAGAGAGGGAGATACAGAATCTGAAGCAGGCTCTAGGCTCTAAGCTGCCAGCACAGAGACCTACGTGGGGCGCGAACCCACAAACTGTGAGATCATGACCTGAGTCGAAGTCGGACTCTTAACCAACTGAGCCACCCAGATGTCCCTATTTTTTTTTCTAAAATTATAAAATACTGCTTTACTCAAGACAGCAGGAACATTTATTCTAACTTAAATTACCAATCTTCCATTTGATTTTCAAAAAGCAGTTCTACCAAAAGTTCATGAAAAAGGTCCCCTTCCCCATTTTTTGTTTTTTGGTGGGTTTTTTTGGTTTTGTTTTGTTTTGTTTTTTGGGCAGTTTTTGTTTGTTTTTTGAAGAAAATGCCTGAGTATTTTTGGAGCAGGCATCTAACGGATCATTTTTCCCCTTAACGTGTCTGAGTCTTCAAGCTGGTGACATATGAATCACAATTAAAACCCCTTATGGGAATGACTCAAGAAAAGAAGAAAATTCCAGATGATATCATTATGGCTACTCACGGGTTGTCTTATAATCCAGCTTGAATCCCAAGGAGGTGGTGTATGCATTTGAGTAGAAGTTGAGCAGCACCGGGCCTAGGATGGTGACAGGAGGCAGGATCTCATCACCACACACGGTGGCAAAAGGCGTGGAAGAGAAGCTGGATCCTCTGACAATGTGAAGGCCGTCACTGTCACAGCTACCCGTGACGGCCGAGCGAGCTGCAAAGAGCACAGGACAACCAGCATTATCATCAGAAGCAACAGGGTGATCAGGGCTATCAATGTTCAGACAAAAATGTAATGAAGATTCATGCAATTTACATAGAAAGTAAAAGAAGAATCAAGAGCTATTTTGGTAAGTCGCTATTTAATTTGGTGTCCTGATGAAACCGTGTCTACCCTACTTATAAAGCAAGCACAGGTATGAGAAAATAGGTAAACTTCACAACAGATAAATGCCACTCTCAGATAATCCAGAACTTTCTTCCTTTATAAAATGCTTCCTTTAATTCAGTGACTATAGACTGAGGACAATTTTGCCTGCCGGGCACATTGGACAGTATGTGAAGACATCCTTTTGATGTAACGCTGGGGTGCGCTAGCGGCATGGAGTGGGGAGACCCCAGGGATTCTGTACACATGCTCTAGTGCTCAGGGGAACCCTACACCTTCCCTTCCTTCCACCACGACAAAAGTCACCTGGCCCAAAATGTCACCTGCACTGCTTTTGCAAAACCCTGCTTTAAAAATAATTCTTTTTAATGTTTATTTCTTGACAGAGACATCGAGTATGGGTGGGGGAGAGGCAGAGAGAGAGGGAGACACAGAATCCAAAGCAGGCTCCAAGCTATCAGCACAGAGCTCAACGTGGAGCTTGAACTCACAAGCTGTGTGATCATGACCTGAGTTGAATTCAGACGCTTAGCTGAGTGAACCACCCAGGCGCCCTGCAAAGCCCTGCTTTAACTTAGTGCTTATGTACAGATAAGGGACTCCTACCATGGAGAGATAATGAGAAATTCCTTAATATTCACTGAACAACATCTTTAAATATTCACAGAAACAACATTAGTTAAGAGTTTAGTGACTGTTAAATATATACCATTGTTTTTCTTCTAATTATATATGCACAGAAATATATACTCCGAGCCATTCCAAAGAGAAATACAAAGCACGATAAACAAAAAATGTATAAGACTTTTATTACTGCACCTTATGCAGTTATTTCTACAGGTTAATTATACCGTGAAAACATTAATTGGGATCATACTGAGCATGATCTTTTGTAACTTAATTCTTATTACCATAAAATAACATAGCCATGTATTTTATGTGATTAAATATTCTTTTAAAACATTGAATTTAATGCATACATAAAGTTCTAACATATAGATGCACCATATTGAGTTCAATTAATCCTCTCTTGCTTGTTAATTCTATCTTTTCCACCTTATTTTGATTACAAATACTGTTGAAACAAACATTCTTGGACACAGATATTTGCTGAAGTTTCTCATTATTTCATTAGGTATGTTTTTAGAAGTTGGGTTACTGGTACAAAGGTAAGATTCTTTTTAGCTTTATCAAGTGGCCCTTTGGAAAGGTGTTTTCAACTCACAGTACCACTGCCCTTGAGGTATTGGACACTGTTTCCATTTCTCTTTTGCATCCCCCTGGAGATAAACCTTGCCCCATTAATAATCACTCCCCATGTACCCCTCCCTCTTTATGGCGCTTCCAACCTTAGGCAGCCATGAACCTACTTTCAATCTCTATGGGTTTGTCTACTCTGGACATTTCACATAAACAGAATTGTGTAAGATGCAGTCTTTTGTGACTGGCTGCTTTTGCTTAACATGATGTTTTTTAGTTTCATCCATGTTGCCCCATGTGTTGCTATTTCATTCTTTCTAAGGCTGAATAGTATTCCATTGTATGGACAGACCTCAGTTTGTTTATCTATTCAGCAATTAGTGGACATTTGGTTTGTTTCTACCTTTCAGCTATTATGAATCATGCCACAGTGAACATTCACGTACAAGTTTTTGCGTGGACATATGCCTTCAGTTCTCTTGGGTATATAAGCAGGACTAGAATTGATGACTCATACGATAACTCTCTGTTTAATATTTTTAGAAACTATTTTCCAAAGAAGCTGCACCATTTTACCACCCCACCAGCACCATATGAGGGTTCCAATTTCTCACACCCTCACCAACACTTGTTATTGTCTATCTTTATGTAGCTATCCTAGTGGGTACAAAGTGATACCTTTTATGGTGTTGATTTGCATTTCCCGGTGATTAATGATGCTAAGCATCTTTTCATGTGCTTATTGGCTATTTGCATATTCTCTTTGAAGAAATGTCTATTCAAACCCTTTGCCATTTTAAAATCAGGTCATACATCTATTATTGTTGACTTGTAAGATTTCTTTCATATGCTGGACACGGGCATGTTCACCAATTTCTATTTCTCTTGGATAAATACCTAAGAGTAGAATTGCTGGGTCAGAAATTAAGAGTTCTATGGACTACCATAATCATAATCATTGTTATTATTTTTTACAGAACCCCACTATCCTGAGCACTGTTAACTGATTACTTCAAGATAGGATGTCAGACCTGATCTAGGCCAATCAGATGTGTTCAAACTGTAATAGAGGAAGAGGGAGTCAATAGTAGAAGCCAGAGATGTTCAACTTGGAAAACATCAGCAGGTGTCTCAGCAGGTGTGAAGGAAGGCCAGCTGCAGTAAGGGAAGATGAAGCAGTCACGCAGAAAGCAACAACAAGGACAGGGGGCGGTGGGGGTGGGGGGTGGGGAGCAGGAAGGAACGAGAGCTTTCTGAAGGATTCTTGTTCCTGCTTCTACTTGTTCTGGAAGCCCATAACTCCCATCTTATTTTTAAATCTCCCATTGATGAGAGAAGATAACCCAGGATTCTTCCTATAAACTCTGTATCAGAGCTAACCGGAAGATAATCTACCACTTCTAACTGAAAGAATCTTGATAAATACATTTTGTTTTACATATCTGTATATTAATTTCCCCTCTCCTTTTCACATGTATTATCATAGAGAAAATTGATTTAGGACATTTGGCTCCTTAGCTACGTTTCTGTCCAACTTAAATCTTAAGTATCAATTCACTATATTTATTAAATTTACCTCAAAGAGTTTCTTCCCTTTGGAAATCCTGGGATAGAAATGTTTCTTTTTTTTAAATATTTTTATTTATTTCTAGGAGACAGAGAGAGAGAGAGAGAGAGAGAGAGAGACAGCGTGAGCAGGGGAGGGTCAGAGAGAGAGGGAGATACAGACTCTGAAATAGGCTCCAGGCTCCGAGCTGGCAGTCAGCACAGAGCCCGACGCGGGGCTCGAACTCACGAACCGCGAGATCATGACCTAAGCAAAAGTCGGACCCTTAACCGACTAAGCCACATTCATTCTTAATTCTATCTTTGGTAAATAATTTGATGTACATTTATTAATGAAATCTCTGAGGTGTAAAGCTGTCCTCCACAATTTGTTTTGATGGTTATTTTCCATCCTTCTAAAAAACCTTTGAGATAGTATTGTTTGAAATGGGTATGGCTCTCTGCAATGTTTTGAAACATAATTTTTATCATACTTTCCTGGCTTTATTACAGAGCAATGTTCAATTTTGAATGCCATTATGATTCTAAGAACTTGGAGAGAACTGAAACCAAGGATGAGTAATTCAGCCAACAGTATAAACTTGTGAAATTTAGGTTCAGAGTACAATTTTTCTTGGAAGGTAATTTTTCTTGAGAGTGCCTAGATAGAGAGGCAGAGATATTAAAGAGGGCTACACACAGGGGAAAATCATTTGGGTTGGACTGTTTTAACACTGTAGGTAAGATAAAGTCTTTTCAGCAAAGCAGTGAAGGTCTCTAGGAAAAGGTACATGAATTAGGGGGCAGCAATGCCTACTCAACGTTGCTCCTAGTAGCTTGGAGACTGGATTGCCCAATGGGGACAATGACTGAGTGGCATCAAGAAGCACGTGTCAGTGTAGAACTAAGCTCTACAGGACATTCAGGCCAAAGTCTTATGACCCAGGCAAGCAGGGAATCCCACACAACTGAACTGTCTCTGCTGGTACTTGGCCAATTTGAATAAACCATCAATGGAAACCATTTCTAAAGAAGCATTGCCCAACGTTTTCTAAAATAATAAATTGTGAAATGTGCCTACCTTCTGATTTCTTTAGAAACAGTTAAGAAAGCAAAGAGAAGAAATGGTAAGTAGTTGAACAATGCCATTAAAAAATTAGATGATCTGGCAGGGGGTAATGTGAACTAAGACAACTGACAAAATCTAATCATTGGGCTTCTTGGGGGGAGAAAGAGCAAAAGGAAAAGTCTAAAACTAAATTGTCTTTTCTTTTCCCTTTTAGCTTATATGAGGTATAACCTGTAAACCAGGAGTTTTAAGTAAATTTTAAAAATTCTGCCAAATATTACAAAGGACTTACCATCTGGCCGCTCTGTGAATCTAGCCCTAATCTTCTTAGGGCCTTTCGAGGCCACCTTTAGAGGATAGTGAGCAAAAGCATTTGCCTTTCTGTTTCTCTCCATTTTCCATAGTAAGGTGCTACTCTGCTATTCAGTTTTTATCAACTGATCTGAGAAAAACTGAAATTAAAATGTGCCTGGGGTGCCTGGCTGACTCAGTTGGTTGAACACCTGACTCTTGGTTTCAGCTCAGGTCATGAACTTGTGTTTGGTGAGTTCGAGCCCCTGTTGAGCACAGGGCCTGCCTAAGATTCTCTCTCTCTCTCTCTCTCTCTCTCTCTCTTTCTCTCTCTTTCTCTGCCCCTCCACTGCTCTCCGTCTCTCAAAATAAATAAACTTAAAAAAAAGAAAAAAGATTTTACCCATATTTAGGATTTTTTTTAGTTAAGAATTTCTAAACTTTTCATTCTTACCAAGGTGTATCAATGTCATTATTGAAATTGAATGATTAAAAAAATCAAGAAATAGGGGCACCAGGGTGGCTTAGCCGGTTAAGCGTCCAACTTTCACTTAGGTCATGATCTTGCGGTTCTTGGGTTCGAACCCCACGTCGGGCTCTGTACTGACTGCCAGCTCAGAGCCTGGAGCCTGTTTCAGTCTGTGACTCCCTCTCTCTCTGACCCTCCCCTGCTCACACTGTCTCTCTCTGTCTCTCCTAGAAATAAATAAAACATTAAAAAAAATTTTTTTTTTAAAAATCAAGAAATAGAAGGGCTTCATGTGCCACAGGGTACCTCATCTATAGTATCTTTTCTATAAAGTAAAAAATAAATAAAAATACAAATAAATGGTTTGTCATCTTCCTAACAACATCAAGGCATCTCCTTGGGCACATGAATAATGAAAACACAAAAATATACTTTTTGACCATTCAATATTTGGCAAAATTAAATAAGTATTTATTTAATAACATCTGATTTCAAAATAAGTACAAACATTGACAGTTTCTCTCTTATACTTTATCATCAGCTTTTGTATGTTTCTGGTGTTTCATTTTTGACCAAAAGAAACATATTTAATTTCTCAGTTTTCTTCTCTCTTACAACTTTATTTTGAGAGAGAGCGCGAGTGAGCGAGAGTATGAGGAGGGAACAGGGGAAGAGATAGAGGGGAGAAAGAGAGAGAACCCTAAGCTGGCTCCACACTTAGCATGGGGGCCCAACACAGGGCTCGTTCCCATAACCCAGGGATCATGAGCTGAGCCAAAGTCAAGAGTCAGATGCTCAATCAACTGAGCCACCCAGATGCCCCTTTAAAATTGTTTAAATTTATTTTTAATTTTTTTTTTTTAAATGTTTATTTATTTTTGAGAGAGAGAGAGAGAGTACAATCAGGGGAGGAGCAAAGAGACAGAGAGAGGGAAACACAGAATCTAAAGCAGGCTCCAGGCTCCAACATGTCAGCACAGAGCCTGACTCGGAGTTCACACCCACGAACTGTGAGATCATGACCTGAGTCAAAGTCGGACACTAAAGCAACTGACCCATCCAGGCACCCCTGGTTTTCATTTTTTATATTTATAACTTTTAACACCACTGTTAAGAATATCAAGAGCCATTTCAATCTTGAGGTGACATTCAGGAAAAAAAACCAAAAATGTTGCCTTGTAAATGCTCAAACAGAAATTTTTTCCAAGACTTTTCATTGATTTCACTGCAATTTTTATATTTCATTGGGGAGTATATAGAATATATAATATATTATAGAAGATTATATGGACTAGAATACAGAAGATTATATCGAATGACTAGTATTGGAATGATAATAATGAGAAAGAGAAACTTAGGGCAACATAAAATATCACGACATACTTTTGGAGCAACTCACCATAGGGAAGTATAGGTCACTAAATGTGTGCAATGTCCTGAGGGGGAAAGCACCCGTGGGTTGTGGAGTTATCAGGATGCCAGCCTGAACAGTAATCCCTTTCCTAACCAACTGTCAGTGCTCGGGAGATACAGCATATGAACAAGTGATGTCCCTTTATATTTTGTGGTCTGGGATACCCCATTGTTTTCTTGCCAGATCTACCTTTTGTGCTAATTGGCCACCAAAAGAGTAGATCTAGAACCCTCATCTCTGCCAAGGTCAGCACTGGACCTACTGGCATGCTGGGCTCAGAAATCCCTAGATGTGTGGACAGAGTCTTTCAGAAACAGTCCCTTGGTCTAGAGCAGCTAGAAAGGCCAAGTCTCCTGCAAAAATAAAAAACCCTGTAGCTTTTTTGGGGGGGGGGAACAACTTTCAGTTTTATCATACATATGAACATGAATTTCTCAGGCTCACATTGGAAGGGGTAGAAGGTCATTTTTCCTGTAGCTATTGAATATCTAGCTTGTTCATGATATTCAGTGAATGTCAGCATTGTTATGGTTAGTGATGAGAATCTAATTACAAGATAAATTTGATTAATGTTGCCCTTTTTGGGACTCATCATAATTCAATTAATCTATAGACTGAAATTACTCATTTAAACATGCTGAGTACCTGTAACACTGGAAATGTCACAAGACATTATCATAAACCAATCATCTTATTAAGAAATCAACTGTTCAGTGGGGTGAGGGTTAGCAAATAACTTAACCTGGAAAAACCGAGTATGTGTCCTGGGCAACTTGTGTTAAGTTGTATCTGGAGAGCCGGGCTGGTAAGCAGCAAAAATAACAAAACAGTGGCCACTCGGATACATTATAATTTCACAAAATAGGCTTCTACAAGCATTATCTGTGTTTAATAACTACTATTTTATATTAAAAAAAATTAAATGAGTTTGAGAAAGATTAATTTGCATAAAGTCAAGTGACTAGTATGTGGCTGGCATGGCACTGAGACACATCGTAAAATGCTGTGCTTTCTCTCCCCATTCCCGAGCCAGGGGACCCCAGGGAGGCTTATCCCTTAATCCCACGTGATCAACTAAACTCAGGAGCTACTGTCTGGGGTCAGTATGGATTCCTTTGTAACAAAACATATGCCATTGGCATTGGCAGTGTGTTTTCTGGCTATGTGGTATGGGATATCTACCAGCATCTCTTTTTAATTCTAAATGATATTGGCATATGACATTTTTATGATGATGTAATTTAATGAGAACAAATACACAAACCAAGCCACATGCTTTTCTCCTATTATTAAAATAACTTTTCCCCAATTATAAAAATACTAGAAGAGGTATAAAGAAAATACATATCTCCTATAAATCTATGCACAGTGGTAAGCTTTTAAAGTACTACTTAATAGCCTTACACATATGGTATTTTGTTTCTGCTCTTATAATACTTTAAATATTTTTTTTCAGGAGTAGAATTTAGTGATTTATCACTTATATATAACATCCAGTGGTCATCACAGCAAGTGCCCTCCATAATGCCCATAGCCCATTTAGCCCATTCCCCCACCTAACTACCTTCCAGCAACCCTCAGTTTGTTCTCTGTATTTCTAAGAGTCTCTTATGGTTTGCCTCCCTCTCTGTTTTTAACTTATTTTTCCTTCCCTTTCCCTACGTTTGACTGTTTTGCTTCTTATGTTATTTTTAAATACAAAATTGAATCATTTTAGATAAACTGATTTACCTTCCCTAATACTTTATATGTTGTGAACACATTTTTATATTACAGAGATGTTGTGCTAGCAAATGCTGAAAAGATATATTTTACTTCATATTCCATTTTTACAGTGACATATATCAATTCATACTTGGCATTTTCTAGCAAACACATGTGCCAAAATTTACAACTTGTAGAGATGTGGGGAAAGGAGGGCAGAGAAAAAAGATAAAGTGAGAGAAGCTTTGTATAATTTATCAATGTAGGAGTAATGACATGTCATTATCTTTATGAAACATAAATTTCCTGAATGCTGAATACTATACAATGTTTTGCTTACTATAACTTTTCATGGTCATGGAAGATGCACCCAAACAGGAAAAACTTTTGGTTATGCAGAGGTAGCTTGACAAATTTACAGACTTCTCATAATTTAGAAATGGAAAGTTAATTTGTAAAAAATCAACTTTAAAATATTTTTTAAAAACCCTGTCATTAACATGTACTACCTTTCAGACCTTTTTTTCTTTAAGCAATTTACCTGATGCTATGTTACATTCTTAAAGCACTTATGTTACTTTTTCATTTCTGGATAGAATATATAGAATGGTACATATGTTCTTAGAATATTGGATGAAATTTTTTTTTAATGTTTTATTTATTTCTAGGAGAGAGAGAGACAGCATGAGCAGGGGAGGGTCAGAGAGAGAGGGAGTCACAGACTGAAACAGGCTCCAGGCTCTGAGCTGGCAGTCAGCACAGAGCCCGACGCGGGGCTCGAACCCACAAACCGCGAGATCATGACCTAAGTGAAAGTCGGATGCTTAACCGACTAAGCCACCCAGGCGCCCCATATTGGATGAAATTTTAATCCAGTTTACATCAAAAATACTCTAACATTTTATTTTTTAATGTTTATTTATTTATTTTGAGAGAGAGAGAATGCACCCATGAGCAGGGAAGGGGCAGAGAGAGGGAGAGAGAGAATCTCAAGTAGGCTCCTCACTGTCAGTGAAGAGCTCAACGCGGGGCTTGACCCTACCTACGGCGAGATCTTAACCTGAGCCAAAATCAAGAGTAGACTGCTCAACTGACCGAGCCACCCAAGCATCCCCAAAATACTCTAACATTTTAAATATTTTCTTCAAATGTTGATTTTACACTACTTCTGCCTCTATGTATCACTCATTCATTTATTAAGAATATAACTGTAATTAACATAAGAATAAACTTACCTTCCAAGTGGAAAGACACAAAAGTCAGGAGGACCAGGGACAGAGGATCAGCCTCTATGATGTAGGTGCAATTCATGTTGTTGTCATATGGCTTTGGGTAGTTTGGAGAAAGGATATAACCTGAAGGGTTCGTGAAATTACCTCCACATCCTATGTGGGAAGAAAAAGACTTTATCAGAATATTTGTTCTCACATGTAGGATCTTATCAGCAAGGGAAAACCTCAAGTTCCCTTGAGACATATTTCCTGATACACTCCAAATAATTAAGGGGATGGTGCTCTGATTTTAAAATACATATGCATGCAAAATGAGAACATTCTATGTGTTTTAGAAAATGCTTCAGAGTTTGGGGCTAAGTAGTAGACATTTTACCAAAAATCCACTGCAGATCACTTAATTTGAAGATAGTATGGAAGGGATAACTGAGCAAAGATTGAATATTATTCATGTAGATAAAGAGATAAAACAGATGCAGTGATTTGTATGCTTACATGGTTTTGGTTTTTTTGTTTTTTAAGGAGGCTCCATGCCCAACATAGGGTTTGAACTGATGATCCTGAGATCAAAAGGCACATGTACTACTGACTTGAGCTAGACAGGTACTCTCACTTATTGTTTTTATTTTTTAATGTTTATTTATTTTTGAGAGACAAAGTGTGAACAGGGAAGGCGCAGAGAGAAAAGGAGACAGAAAAATCTGAAGCAGGCTCCAGGCTCTGAGCTATCAGCACAGAGGCTGACACAGGGCTCGAACTCATGAATCGCAAGATCATGACCAGAGCCAAAGTCGGCTGCTTAACAGACTGAGCCACACAGGTGCCCCATTATTGGTTTTAACATATCTTATAATAATATTAGAAAACTATGTTATTTTCATTAATATTGTAATCTGGCCATAAAACTAATACCTGCTTTTAAAAATGGTGAATTTACTAATGCCAATTCTTACCAAATTCTCACATAAATGATTCCCTGGTGTCAGAAATAGAGAACCATCCTCTTACTGATGTGGAGAACAAAGGCAAAAGAAATGTAGAAAAATAATCCAACGGCAGGGCAGGGTGAACTTCCTCCAGGAACTCATCTGTATCAATGTTAATACTTTGCTAGGGGCAAAAGACAACCTGAGCTTGATATTAACCCTGACCTTCTGTAAGTCTCCTTTTACATATAAAAATCTCTCTCGAGGGGTGCCTGGGTGGCCCAGTTGGTTAAGCTTAAGTGTCCAACTCTTTGTTTTGGCTAAGGTCATTATCTCAAATGATTCATCAGTTCAAGCCCCACATTAGGCTCTGTACCGACAGTGCAGAGCCTACTTGGGATTTTCTCTCTCTCTCTCAAAATAAATCAATAAATGTTAGTGTTATATATATATTATAACATATATAACATATTAGACAGTAGTAAATGACTTTATCCTAACAACGGCTGGCCCCTCAAGGTTCTGGAAACCTTGCTTCCAAATTCCTTAGAGACTTAGTTATCCTTAACCTCCCCCCAACTTGAAACTATATAATCAGTCACTCCTCACAACCCCAGTGCAACTCTTTCTGCCCGTGGGTCCTGTCACCTTGCTTTAAAAAAACCACTGCTTATGTACCAAAGATGTCTCAAGAATTTTCTTGACCATTCACTCCCATACCCAAACATTTCACATCAGTACCACTAAAATGACATTCGTTTTCGTATAACCACTAACTAGTTAATCCACAGCACTCCCTGATCCATCACATATGAAAACATCAGTATCCTCCTAAATGGATATTAAGATACACAGTTTCGCATGCACACACTTGCACAAGAACCAAGTGAAGGAGGACCTGGAATTAGGCCTGGGCTGGCCTCTCCTTCCTCCCTTTACACCACCCTGTCTTTCCTTCGTGTCTGAAATACCTCTTCCCTGCATCGCTCTCTCTAATTGCTTTTATCACACTTCTTCCTAAACAGTGGTTCGTGTTGAGGGGCTGCTCCTCCGAATACAGTCCGTAGGCACACGTCACTGCTTCTCCACCTTGAAATCCGCTGCATTTCCTACTAATCTGATCTGTGAGCAGTAATCACAGTAGGAAGGAAAAATCCTGAAGAAAGTGGCTCACAAAGTTTACTGACTTTGAGAGTCATCTGTATGAGAGCGAAAACATGCAAGTCCCTACCCGTGGACATTGTGAGTTCTGGGGGGGTCAAGTGAGGCCTGACCATCCAACACTCAGTGGGTTCAAAAAGCCCCAGGGTGATTTCCTTGGAGGCCAGTGTCCCGCTCACCAGGCACACTGATCATCTACTAATTACCAGCCTCCTGGGCTTCTGCCTAATTTCTGCCCTACACTGGGCGTTAGGGTCATTTTGAGATGTTGGCTGGTGGCACTCCAGCTCTCTGTCACCTCTCAATTGGCCTCCCGTTGAATTCAGTTCCACTGTCACTGGTTTTTGAAGGAAGAGTGTGCTCTCAGGGATCAGGTGACCCTCCCCCCCATCTCCCCTTGGACCCTGGTTCCATTCAATCCTGGTTCAGCCCCCAGTCTCCCACAAGCCTGCCTGTGGCAGCCCCATCCTTTGAAGGACCCCAGGTTTGGTTTTAGTGCTACTTACGGCTCACGAAGGAGGCAGAGAATCCCTGAGCCGGCGCTTCCTGAGACTGGAACACGGCTGTGAACACATTTCTTGGTGTGATGATGGAACCGGGGGCCGCATTCCCACAGCTCGAGGCTAACAGGGCGTCGTCCACTTCCTCGGTTCCTGCCCACACCTAGCAGAGCCACACACATGACTTAATGCTTGAAGTTGTCCTCTGCAGATAGTCTAATGTGCTTAGGCTGGAAAATACATGGAGCCGGGGTGTAATAGACCTAAACACGATAGTGAATCAAACACATGCAAATCTGTAATGGTTTTTTTTTGAGAATGGTGTTTTTAGCTGCTTTTTCAAAAGATATCCCATTCTTGACTCTTCAAAGGAGACTGAGTTTTCATGTAGCTAGGCAGTGATTTCTTTAAAAAAAAAATCAACCACTACTCATTATCTCCTTACCTTCTCCTCATGGGCCTGATCTAGCTAAGATCGTTAGGTTTCAAGGGAGATAGAGCAGCAATGTGTGCTACTGTGAGCCTTACCATTTGTCCCGGGTGGATAGCGGTCTGTGGGCTGCAAGGAGGTAACATTTACCAATAGATATTAATACATATGTAGAGCATGAGGAAAATGGACAGGAATTGCAAGTATATATGTAATCAGTATGAACTGCAATAAATCGTGGAAGACTTCCTGGCAGTGTTCAACTTTAAGGTTCATTTTGAAGAAAGGATGAGATTCAGGCATGAGGTGCTATTTACCGAAAACTGGGTTGGTAACTTCCAAGTGGACTTAGGCTGTCATTTAATTGGTCTGGCCACTTTAAAAAAAGTAATTCGTATCTGAGCCCATGTGAAAAGTCATTGCTGAGGAATAAACTGTGAGCATTAAATTTCCAAATCAAGCCAATCCTAACCAGCCTAACTGGAGAAAAATATTAATCATAGAATCATTTAAAATTAAAAAAAAAATTTTATGGGGTGGCTCAGTCGGTTGAGCGTCTGACTTCAGCTTAGGTCATGATCTCATGGTTTGTGGGTTTGAGCCCCATGTCCGGCTCTTTGCTGACAGCTCAGAGCCTGGAGCCTGTTTCAGATTCTGTGTCTCCCTCTCTCTCTGACCCTCTCCTGCTCATGCTGCCTCTCTCTCTCTCTCTCTCTCAGAAATAAATAAAACATTAAAAAATTAAATTAAATTTAAAATTTTTTAATGTTTTATTTATTTTTGAAGAGAGAGCAAAAGAAAGAGCACGAGTCGGGGAGGGGCAGAGAGAGAGGGAGACACAGAAACCGAAGCAGGCTCTAGGCTCTGAGCTGTCAGCACAGAGCCCAACACGGGTCTAGAACCCACAGACTACGAGATCATGACCTGAGCTGAAGTTGGATGCTTAACCAATTGAGCCACTCAGGGACCCCTAAATTTTTTAAAAAATATTTGTTTTTGAGAAAGAGAGAGACAGGCAGAGCATGAGTGGGGTAGGCGTGTAGAGAGAGGGAGATACAGAATCTGAAGCAGGTTTCGGGTTCCAAACTGTCATCACAGAGCCCGACATGGGGCTGGAACTCACTAACCATGAGATCATGACCTGAGCCGAAGTTGGACACTTAACCCACTGAGCCACCAGGCACCCCCATAGAATCACTTTAAATGCATAGTTCCAGCCATGAAAGGAGCTGCCAGCTGCCGTGGAGCTGTCTAGAGTATATAACAGGGGACTTTACCTGGTTTGGAGAGGGTGTGACTGCCTGCAGAAGCGCCCCCCCCCCCCCCCCCCGGCCCCGGGGCAGGAAGGGGTGGGGTTACTTCAGAGAACAGAGTGGAAACTGAATAATAAGTGAGAGAGGTTGCAGAGTCTCTGCAAGCCTCCAGGCTAAGGTCCTGAAAATGGCAAGGGGCCAGTGGAAAACAGGCTCCAGGACACTTTTGAAAATTATTACAATGTGAGGGGCACCTGGGTGGCTCAAATCTGTTAAGCATCCAACTTTGGCTCAGGTCATGATCTCACAGTTAGTGAGTTTGAGCCCGGCATCGGGTTGGCTGTGCTGACAGCTCAGAGCCTAGAGCCTGCTTCAGATTCTGTATCTCTCTCTCTCTCTGCTTCTCTCTGACTCACACTCTGTCTCTCTCTCAAAAATAATGATACATTTAAATACATTTTAGAAAATCATTACAATGTGGAAAATAGGAAGAAAAGAGGGAATACTGGGAGATCATCCAGGAGAATCTTGCAGTCGTTCAGGCAAGAGATCACAGTAACTAAAATGTTGAGTGACTCAAGGAAAATATTCATATTAGGTAATAAATATACGATACTGGGGAAAAAACCATTTAACACGTTTAACCAGAGAAGATCTCCCTAGTTGAGTGAAGCTTAACCAGGAGCAACTGTGCCCATCCCCCCACCCCAGGGAACATTTGTCAGGGCCTGGAGGCATTTTTGACTGCAACATTTCTTGTGGGGGCTGGCATGCAGTGGGCAGGGGTCAGGGAAGCTGTAAACATCCTATACTGCATGGGACAAAGCCCCATCCCTACTTCCAGCTAAGTATCATCTAGCCCAAGGAGGTATATGGGTTTGGATCAGTCTTACTTGACTCTTCAACATTTTCTTCATATCAAGTTATACAGAATTACTCATTTGAACATATTACTTTCAGGAATATTCCTCAAAGACAGCAAAAAATTACAAGCCATTAAAAACATTTCTATGGAATGGGCATGGAGGAGGGCACTTGTGGGGATGAGCACTGAGTGTTATGTGTAAACTAATTTGACAATAAACTATTTGTAAAAAAAAAAAAAAATTTCTATGGAGAGTTCAGTCCATGGGAAGAGATGTGAAATAAAACTGATTCATAGCACTGATTTACTACTTCTCAGTTCTTTAAAGCCATATCGTTTCCAGTGATTTTCAAACATGGGGTATCCAGCTGTTAGTTATATTACTGAAGCCAAATTACATTGCCATTTATCAGATATAGGAGGTGTCTGTCATGGGAATTACTAAGAACAAAGGCACAGATATTCTGCCAAAAATCTAAAATCAAAAAAGCATCAGGAAAGAATCACACACTTCCACATTTCTGTAATATACCCTTTAAGATTCCTCCCTTTTACTATTCAAGAAAATAATATACAGAAGTTTTCTATTCATATTTTTAAAAATTATAAATATGACTTAATGATAGATATCTGCATGAGCTATTTTTACAATATTACTAAAAAGGCAATGTGACAGATAAAGCTTTTATGAAGAATCTCAAGTGCTTTAATTAAGAACTTCAAGAATGATCAAGGGCTTATACTTTCCTGAAGCCATTAATTATGAATCTGACATCCTACCTTTTGGCCCACGATGGTTAAGTGTTGTAATGATAATAAAGGCAAAGAGGTATTCAATACTCATTGCTGCCTTGTCAATCAAGAGCTCATTTCATTGCCTAGATGATCCAGGACTCATCAAAACCATATTGGATCTACAGAATGTCACAGAGTTGTCATTAAGCCAAAAGCTTCCTGACTTTCGTTAAGGTTTTGTATAATTCGGCCTGGCTGCACATATTATTTTATCATTTAAGCAATTTTTTTTTTAAAGCATTGCTTACTGGGGTGCCTAAATGGTTCAGTTGGTTAAGTGTCCAACTCTTGGCTCAGCTCAGGTCATGATCTGATGGATTTTTGAGTTCGAGCCCTGCATCAGGCTCTGGGCAGGCAGCAGAGAGGCTGCTTGGGATTCTCTTTCTGTCTCTCTCTCTGCCTCTGTCCTACTCTGCTATCTCTGTCTCTCTTAAAATAAATAAATAAACAAACATAAAAAATTATTGCCTATTAAGATACCTACAGATTCATATGCAGTTGTAAACTATAGTCTAGGGAAATTCCTTGTACACATTTCCCAGTGACCCCCAACATTGACATCTTGCAAAATTATAGTATAATATCATAACCAGGATGCTGATGTTGATACAATCCATCGGTCTTACTCAATTTCTCAGTTTTACTTATACTCGTATGTGTGTGTATATGTGTGTGTGTGTGTTCAGTTATGTACCACCATGTTCAAGATGATGAATAATCCCAACACATGAGGGTCCCTAGAGTTGCCCTTGTATAATCATATATGATTTACTCCCATGCCCACATCTCTCTAGCCTACAGCCGTCATTCATTTCTAAGTATAGTTATTTTGAAAATGTCGTATAAATAGAACAAGAGAGTAGGTAACCTTTGGGTATTGGCTATTTTCACCTGCTGTAATTCCCTGGTGATCTGTCCAAATGATTAGTTGTTCAGGGGTTGGTTTGTATTTACTGAGGACTTGCATTCCCTGGTAGGTACGTGACAGTTTAACCATTCACCTGTTGAAGGACACATGCACTGATTTCAATTTTTGGCTATTACAAGTAAAGCTGCTGTGAACATTTGTATACAGGTTAGTATGTCAGCATAGGTTTCATTCCTCAGAGATAAATGTCTAAGAGAGCAGTTGCCAGACCTTACAGCAAGTGCATGTTTAGCTTTATAAGAAACTGCTGAACCATTTTCAGAGTGGCTGTACCGTCTTACATTTCCACTAGCAATGAGTAAGTGATACAGCTTCTCCACCACCTTGCCAGTGGTGCCGTGACAATTCTTTATTTTAGGTGTTCTGAAAGGTGTGCTGCAATATCTCCCTGGGGTTTTAATTCCCATTTTTCCTAATGGCTAGTGATGAACATTTTCCATCGTCTATTTACCATCCTCTTTAGTGAAATATCTGTTCAAAGCTTTTCCCCTTAGTTCAATTGGATTCTTTGTGTTTTCACCGCTGGGCTTCACTGTTCTGTATGCATTCTAGATAGCACTCTGCTGCCAGATAGGTGGTTTATACATCTTTCCTCCAAGTCTGTGGCTTGTCTTTCCATCCTCTTCATAGAGGCTTTCACAGAACAAGATTTTTAATTTTGATGAGGTAAGATTTTTTTTAAGTGTTTATTCATTTTTGAGAGACAGAGAGACCAAACACAAGCAGGGGAGGGGCAGAGAAAGAAGACACAGAATCTGAAGCAGGCTCCAGGCTCTGAGTGGTCAACACAGAGTCCAATGATGGGCTTGAATCCACAAGCTGTCAGATCATGACCTGACCTGAAGGGCAACATTTAACCAATTAAGCCACCCAGGCGCCCCAACTGATGAGGTAAGATATATCAGTTTTTCTTTTTATGGACCATTCCTTTGATGTTTAGTCTAAGAAATGTTCATCTATCTCTAGTCCTGAAATTTTTCTGTTACTTTTTTTCCTAGGAGCGTATAGTGTGTACTTTACATTTTAGTGTGTGGTCTATTTTGAGTTAATTCTTGTCTAAGGTGTGAAGTTAAGGGTCACTGGCTGGAGCTGGTCCCTCCAGCGGTTCTGCCCGCCCAGCTCAGTGTCCCCTGGCAGAAACGGGAGGCTCAGTAAAGGCAGGGAAAGAGTGAGTGCTTCCCAGGTCACTTAGTTTGGGCAGGGCTCCAAGTGGATTCCACCTGCCAATTGTGTTGGCTTTGCCAGAGGTCAGAGGGGTTTCCATTCGGTCAAGAGGAGAAATGGGCTGAAGTGCCTGGGTGGCTCAAGGGTTAGTGTCCAACTTCAGCTCAGGTCATGATCCTGAGGTTCGTAAGTTCGAGCCCCGCATTGAGCTCTGTGCTGACAGCTCAGAGCCTGGAGCCTGTTTCAGATTCTATGTCTCTCTCTCTCTCTCCCTGCCCCTCCCTAGCTCACACTATCTTTCTCTCTTTCTCTCAAAAATCAATAAAACATTAAAAAAAAATTTTTAAATAGGAAAAATGGGCCTAACTAACTTTTAGGATTCCATTTGTACAACTGATGAATATGAGAGACTTTATGTATGTCTATGCATTTGTTATTGACTCAGTCCATGAGAGAGAGTTCATTTGTTTCATGAAAGAGCAATTAGGAAAACTTGTATTAAATGTGTTTTATTATAGACATACATTATAAAAGTATGGGATTTTTATTTGTACAGTCAGCATGGGTCAGGTAGATATAAAACATAATGTGAACGATGATATAAAATAATAATAACACCGACAGTAAAAAGCCACTACTATTCATTAGGTGGTTTTACATTCCAAGTACCAAGCACTATTCGGGTTATTATATCACATTACCTCTAATGCTTAAGACAGTCTTACTAAAGGGCAAATTGTTTGCTTTCTTTTTTGGTTAATTTAAGGCCAAATGTTTAATTAGCACACAGAGGAACACGCAGGTAGTAAATGCAAGAGATAGGAATAGAGTCCCGGCTAATGTGAACTTAAGGCCAATGTCTTTTCCACTAAAAGGTGGAAAGGTGTCTTAGAGATATATTGTATGATATGCAAAATAGCACAGATGGGATGAATTTATCAAACGGTCATAAGTCAGTGAAAAGGGAGGTCAGTGCCACCCAAGCAGTATGTGCAGCTGTAGAGAAAGAGGCTTCCTGACTACTCACGGTGATAATTTTATGTGAGTCTCTCACGTTCTTCTCAGCTTGTGGGCCCTTGAGGCCCACAGTGGCGGCTGACACTAGCCACATCTCTAGCTTTCTGTCATTTTTATAACATACTTTAAATGCTGCCTGTAATGGCCCCTTACATTTGTTTTGTCCTGGAGGATCGATCAGAAAACAAAAACAAAAATGAACAAACAAAAGGAAGAACACACTAAAAAAATCTGACCTTTTTTCTTTAGTTTCCATGGAAAGGAAGAACCCTAAGCGCTCAAGAAAAATTTATTGAGGCCAGAAGACAATCCTCTTATTTAAGTTACTTTGCCTCTGTACTAGCAAATGAAAAGTCACAGGGCAATACACTTGGGTGTTGTGGGGCAAATTGTAACTCCTAATAGTTGAGATTTCTCATGCTTTTAGTCAAGAAATCCGAGCAACAAAACTGTGTTTTTCTTACTTGGAGAGGCAAGGAGTCATTTCCGGTCTAAATGTTAATGTTCACAAACCCAGGTCAGTTCCCATTAAATAAACAGGTGCACTCACCCTCACAAAGCTGTTGTGACACTGTCCATCTCCACTGGGAATTAGGAAGTTGCTGTCGAAGCTGATCTCCAACTGCTTACTTTCGTGAGTGATGACTGTCCAGGAACATCTGCTGTTCTCGGGAAAATTCTGAGGCCAGTGAGGGGATCTGATTGTACCATTTTCTGAATGAAGTACTCCCCCACAACCTGAAAAATCATCACAGAAGAAGTCATTAATTTGAGAGGGAAATAACAATTTTAGTAGCTCAAGACTTCCAGAGGAGACACATTTCTCAGTATGAGATTTCAGTTTCTTCTTCCTTACCTGTGAGTCACTGGCCTTCAGGGCAGGTATGTCACAAGAACTCCCAATAAATGTAAGGTGCACTGAACCCAGAGGAAGCTTCAGCCATTACTCTTTTGTTATATTTCTATTGAACCCACCAGAGACCACTAATCCTTGCCATAAAGAGGGTAACTTCTATTCTGTTTTCAAACAATAGCAATATTTTTTACTTTCCTTGAAGCTATTGACTAGTTGAGTACGAACAATACCACGTTCTGTATTTTGTAACTGCGAACGCATGAGAATACAGGCCTACACTCATTTGTAATTTTACCCTAACATACAGGGCTAGAGAAAGTGATTTTTCAGGAGGATAAATTTCTTCCATTAAGCAATCTGCTTCATTCATATTGGAACATTGATGGGTGAAAATAAACTACACGGATTGAAGGAAAGAAAATCGAAAATCACTTAATGCTATTAAAATATGTCCTCAAGAGATGACAAAAGAAAGAAACATGAACTCCAAACAAAATGAAGTTAAAGAGAATTCCCTGTATCTTTTGCTTTTAACCCCTTGGAAAACCTGGTACATCTAACACCCTTCCCCTCCCCCTCTGACTTCAACAGCATCCAGTGATTTCATAAGATAAAAAAAGCTTTTCGGGGCGCCTGGGTGGCTCAGTCGGTTAAGCATCCGACTTCGGCTCAGGTCATGATCTCACGGTTCGTGGGTTCGAGCCCCGCGTCGGGCTCTGTGCTGACAGCTCAGAGCCTGGAGCCTGCTTCGGATTCTGTGACTCCCTCTCTCTCTCTCTCTCTGCCCCTCCCCTGCTCATGCTCATGCTCTGTCTCAAAAATAAAAACTATAAAAAAAAATTTTTAAAAAGCTTTTCGTAATAACTCTGACTCTCCTATAAAGAACTGCCCTGTGTGATACTCCAAGGCTTTAAAGTAATCCTGACTAAAGTATCCAACGCAAGTTCTTATATTTTCTGGGAATTTCCATGAAGTTCATACTTGACATACCATAAAAGGTACCCTTTTGAAATCAATCTATTATATCTTGCACATGCCAGAGCATTCATTATAATCACAAATCTTGTCAATTTGCTGCTCAATACTCTTCAATGGCTCCCTATTGTTCGAGGGACAATAGGAATACAAGGCTCTTAGTGATATGGACCACTTAGCTTCCTGCCCTCAGCTCACCACTCAGCCCTCTGCTTCCAAGCTCCAAGTATTCCAAACGACTTGTGATTCCAACCTATATTTTCAATTATTTTTGGTTCTCTGGTTATGCCATGCCCTTTTGCCCATGTAGGCAATGTGGTGAAGTGCTAAGATCAAAATTTCTGGACCCCAATGTCTTTATTCAAATCCTGACTCTACCAGTTATTAGCTTCATGACCTGGGAAAATTATCAACACATCTACCCTGGGTTTCTTTCTCTCCATGCCAAATTGGAGAAAATATGTATTGATACTGTGTCTTCCTTATGAGGTTGCTACGTGAGATGACACGGGTAGAACATTTTGAGTTCAGTCTGACAGAGAGTAGGTATAAAATGCACACTTGTTAAACTAGTTAATAAATGTTAAGCACAGATCAATTTAAAAAGTGCAGAGAGTGTTTCTTTTACCTAAAGTTTGTGTGTTCCATGTAGCATAAAATCCACCATTTTGCACCGAGTGGTCTGAGTTAAAAATCACCACCAGCTGGTTGGAACCAGACTGGATCGTCCTGGGGTTTGAACTTCCACAGTATTGTCCTATTATGGGTGATCCTGGAGAACCGCCGTTCCTGACAGTGACAGAGTCCCAAGCACAGGTTGCATGGGCTTCAATATCAAAGTCACGAAATGTAAGCTGCAGGAGAAAAAACAAAGGAAGAATGAGGCACTGTGAGTTGTAAGCAAGCTGAGTCAGCTATGTAGAATCAGGTAATTTTGTGTTTGTGTCTCTTATTTAATCCTCTCCTCCCCTCTTCTCTTTTTCTTTATTGGAGATTCTACTGGAAATTGTGAGAGGGGCATTTCTCCCGGACCTGTAGTCACTAGAGGGATCGTCACAGTCCAGCAGGCTGGGATGGGAACTCAGCAGAATGGGATTGCACCTTCTCCTGGATGGGGAAGATCTTCTACATGTACATTCTCCTACGCTTGCAAACTAGATGTCTTCAGTAACGTACACTTGTAGATGTCGAAGTCTGTATTCTAACCAGAGAAGATGTGGGAAAGACAATGCTCTGATTGCAGGATCCAAACCTATTCTAATTGCTTGCTTATTCAAAGAACTCTGTTTCCACATAGGATGTGGTATTTTTGCTCTGGAACAGAAGCAGAACTCACAGTGATGGTGTGGCCTTGCGGGGCCTCTAACAACCAGGAACAGTGGGTCAAGCTGTCGTAAGAGGCGGGGTAGTTGGGGCTTGCGATCACTCCACTCTCACCCAGTTGTATTCCCCCGCAGCCTGAAATGAGATTTGTAACCTTCTAAATTAGATACAAGAGAAAAAAACATCTCTGCAAAGGCAAAGTAACTAGATCTTAAAGCCATGATTTAAAAAAAAAAACAATACATGGATAAATAGATGAAAGTGGATAAAAGCAAAGTAAAACTGGGTAGAAGATTAGAAATGAACAGAATTCCATATAGTGTTAATGAAACAGAATCACACGGTGAAGACAGGATCATGTTTAACATTTTTGTAATGCTTATTCATTTTTGAGAGACAGAGAGAGACAGAGCACAAGCGGGGCAGGGGCAGAGAGAGAGGGAGACACAGGATCCGAAGCAGGCTCCAGGCTCCACCCTGTCAGCACAGAGCCTGACGCGGGGCTCAAACTCACGAACTGTGAGATCGTGACCTCAGCGGAAGTTGGACACTTAACCAACTGAGCCACCCAGGCGCCCCAAGACAGGATCATATTTAGAACAAAGGAGAAGGAAGATAATCTGTACCGCAAATGGAGAATAATTAGATGTGTGTATAACTGACCCTGTGTCTAGGGACCGAGTAAATAACATTGCCTTGCTTGAAACAAACAGGCCACTGAAAATATAAGCTTGAAGAATAGGATCCAAACCGTAACTACAGAAGTCGTCATTTGATAAGAAGCACTCATGTCTGTGGTCAGCTATCAAAGTATCCGTTAACATAGCACGTTGAAGAACAGATATATTTTTAAAACATGGGGTGGTCTGACGTTCTACCCGAATACTACTGCTTCCTGAAACCCAGTTCTCTTCTTTCAATTCAATAAAGAAAAGTCAAGTGGCCAGTGGTTGACCAATCTTATTCCCTCTTCCAATCAACTGTTTGATTATAACACAACAAAATGTTAGATAAAACTATAACCAAAATGTATTTTGATTAATAGTTAAACTTTATAGCAAAAAAGGGGATTTCCAAAATCTACAAAAAAATTAGTACTCACATTCTGAGGGCTAATCTTAAACTGAAAGGTCATTAGTTTTAAAGGACGTGGAACTGAGATGTGGGCCCCAGAGACCTGGGTGTGAGGCCTTGAAGACCTGCAGAAGGAGAGTGTATGGCCTTGGACCTCCACAAAAGGAAGGGCAGGAGTTGAGACTTTTACATAATGTTGAGAGTCTAAAAGAACTGCCATCCATGTTAGTTTCTAAACTAGAAAAATTCTGATGGCCCTGAGAAGCAGCAAAGAACAGCACTGTCTGTCTTGGGTTGAATTTTCAGATAGAAACTGAATGTCACAGATGCAAATCCAGTACAAAGCATTAGTAAATAATATATAAAATATTATATTTATATTTATATATATAGTAAATAAATAATATATAAAATATAAAAAGATACGTTCAAAACACACATCACTACCAACTAGGGTTTATCCTGGAAATTAAAAGATGGTTTAAACAAGAGGAAAGCCTTTTAATATATAATTTGTCATATTAATATAGTAAAAGAGGAAAACAAAATCATTTCAAAAGGTGCAGAAAAATCATTTGATAAAATCTTGTACCCATTCAGAATTTTTGAAAAAGTACACTAACAATTGAAGGGATTTCTTTAATCTGATAATAAGTATTTACTGAAAACCTAAGAGAAATCAATATATTTAACAATGAGAGGTCATATGCTTTCACATTAAAGTCAGAAACAAGATGCTATTGTCCCTTCTGTTCAACATTGTGATGATGGCGTAGTCAGTGAAATAAGACAAGAAAAACCATTAAGTTTTGGGGGCCAAAAGAAAAAAATACTATCCTTTGCAGAAGATAGGACTGTTTACACAGAAAACCCAAAGATAATCTATAGACAAAGCACCAAAACTATTAAGAGTGGAGTGAAATCTCTGGGCTAAGGATCCATGTGTAAAAATTTAAAAATTCCTGGATATCGGCAACAGTTAGAAGATGTAATTTAGAAGATCTCATTGACATTAGCAACAAAACTAACAGCTACCTAGAAATGAATCTAACAAAATAGATGTGAGATTTTTGTGGAAAAAATTATGAACTATCTATCGCCAGAGTCAGAGAGCCCAATCACAAGTCTCACCTGTAAAAGAGTACACCGCATGGAATCCAACATACTCGACATGTTCATTGGTGACAAAGTGTATCCACACCTGGGAATTAGGTATCACCAGCGGCACTATAGGTGCTGAAGGTCCACAGAGTCTCCACATCAGAGGCCCTTCAGCATCACCTGAACAAAATGATACACCGATTGCCATTCTTTATGTAGCTTTTGAGAAATATGTTTCATTAATTCAGTAGGAACAAATAATAAAAAAACACTTCAAGGTATTTACTGACATACACCGAAATTCTGATTTAGTAGCTGACATTTCACAAAGTTCTTTTCTGTGTTTGTCAACTGCAGAAGAAAGAGTCCCTCCAACAGGGTAAAAACAAACAGATAAACAAACAAACAAAACAAAGGAAAAAAATACCATGTTTTTATAGTATGGGCCCCTTTCTCTATTGTAGGTGCCATTTTGTTCCAATTTGTGTTTTCGTAATTATTTTAGCATACCTAAACAGAATACAATTCATTTAAAAAATTTTTGGGTGTGCCATTTTTAGGGAGTAAAAAATATATAATACCAACAGTGACAAAATATATCATGAAGATAAAAGTGATAATTACCTAAAATTTTAATGAGTTTTTCATGGCATTTAATCAACTAAAATGAATAGGATATTCACTACTCAGGCCAAGAGCTGAGAGAGCTGAGTATTCTTATGGAGACTACTTTTCATGGTAATTTGATGAACCTTTATAGAACACCTACAGAGCTCACATTTAATCTTTTTATTTATTCTGTCAGACCAACATAAGCGAGATCGTATAAGTCAACACAATACACTATTTTAACCGTCTCTAAAATGAGGGACTAGAAGAAATTTAATATACAGGTACTCTGCTTAATTCAATAAGCCAGTGGTTTTGAACCAGGTGGCAGTGGTGAGGGTTTATCAGAATGACAGAGAGAACATTCTCAGACTAGAATCTCCATTTCCCCCATAAGTCTCCTCTAGATTCATCTACCTAGAAGGGCCCAGATGATTCTCCTGCTGAGTCCTTTGGTCTGTGGAAGCAGACTTTATCAAATTCTCCTTGAAAATTTGTCCAACATGTTCTCAAAATCAGCAAAGATTCCAGTGGCCACTATAAAACATTGCCACCACTTATCTGTGTTAGTTTCTGCGGCTTTCAGAAAGTCTCCTTTAAATGTTTTGGTTTTTTTTGCAATGACATGGAACTCAGTGAACCTTAAACTGCATCTACAATGATCTACAATGTTAGTTTACTTCTCTTTTTCAAGCCACAAAAAGAGTGTCAATGTAACAATGGCAGCAATTGGATGGATAACCCACTCCTCAACTGCAAGAAAGAACTAAAGTGGATTCATCTTCTAGGAATGCAGATTTTCAAAAATTCTGGAGAATCATGGTTACCAACTGCACCTCAATCCATTCCTACCATGAAAACAAAGACAAACTTGATTCCTTTGGGGACAATTCCCCAAATAACTTCCATGTGCCTCTCCATCTGGTACACTGCAAAACTTCTTTTGATTTCTAAGTAGAATTCCTGTAAATTCAGGAAATTACTGATACAATTCTGACCATGTTAAGTCCCATTCTCTGAGAAAAGAAGTCTTGAGTAGTAAAAGATTACTGAAGGGACCACTTGAACTCACAGCCAGAGGCACCTGCGTGGCTCAGTCGATTAAGTGTCCGACTCTTAATTTCATCTCAGGTTGTGATCTCACAATTCGTTAGTGTGAGCCCTGTATTGGATTCTGTACTGACAGTGTGGGCTGGAGCTTGCTTGGGATTCTCTCTCTCCCTCTCTCTCTGCCTGTCCCCCGTCACTTGCTCTTTTGCTTTCTCTGTCTCAAAATAGATAAACTTTAAAAAGAGCGAGAGAGAAAACACAGGCAAACTAAATCTCTCCTGGGTAAGTCTCACATCAATTGAAACACAGGGTCTAGTTGTGAATACTGATCCATCTCAGTCACTGTTAACAAAGCGTATGACCTCAGCTGGGTACACACAGAGTTACAGCTTTTTCTGACCAATGTTCTTTTGGATTCTAGGTACATAGATTATAGCCCCTTAAGTCACTTCATTGTTGGTGGTCTCCAGGTATAAGAAGAATACAGTGCATAAATGGGAGAACATGTGGGGCGCCTGGGTGGCTCAGTCCGTTGAGAATCCCACTCTTGATTTCAGCTCAGGTCATGATCCCAAGGTCAAGGGATCGAGCCCCACATCAGGCTCTGTACTGAGCAGGGAGCCTGCTTAAAATTCTTTCTCTCCTTCCGACCCACTCCCTCGCATGCTCTGTCTCTCTTTCTCAAATTAAAAATAAAACAAAATAAACGGGGAGAACATGTTCCTTGATTGAACTCACCCACTCGTAACTCAAGGACATCAAACTGACAGTCTTGGTGACTTTCCAGGTAAAAATCCTCAAAATGAATGTAAATGGATGAATTTTCCTGATTTGGATTGCTGAGAGTCCATTCACAGTTTAAGTTTCTTGAGTAGTTACTGACTCCGTCATAACCAGGGGAAGTGAAGTTTCCTTCGGCGGAATTTGTAAGGGACCCACCACATACTAAGAAAACAAAGGGTAACAGAGAAAGTAGTAGTGAGGTTCGTGCCACAACAGAAGATGCAAACAATACAATAACAACTAGAATAACAACAGCAAGATGTTTATTGCTTTCTCTTCACAGATGAAGTTAAGATTGTGGGTGAAGGGCTGGCTCATGCATGAAGAAGTTCCTGTGAGTTTCTAGGGAAGTTGCTGTGAATTTCTGTGGAAGAAGTTTCTATGAGTTTGGAAATATGTGTAAAAATAAACCCTTTCTTTATTTTCCTGTAGGGTAGATTAGGTGGATTTGTGGGTTTGTCTATGCATTTGTTTCTCCTAATTTAAGCCTATTGTTCATTAATATTTAATTTAGAGAAACATCTAACTACAATGGTAGTCTCAATGGCTTCTCATTAGCAATTTTCCACTTGACACAAGAATTTAATTGGATCAAACAAATAGCATTGGGGTGCCAATGAATTTGTTCCTTTTCATATGGGAATGAATGTTCCTTGTATCAATGAAACAAAGATCTTTTAAATATTCAGTTCCAATTCTTCTAATATTTAGAACTCTTAGATAATAGCACCAATCCATAAAGTAGGTGAATATTTAGACTCAAAAGACCATATCTTGCATAATTTTTCAATACTCTGTATCAAATATGAACCCTCATTCCTTTACACTGGAAATATGTATATGGATGTATGACTAAGAAACCACAAAATCTGTTCATCTTTAATTAGTCACTTTCAGGGAGTCAGTTACCTTCTTAGAGATAGAAGGTCTCTTTCAGCACAAAATAATTACCAAGGACTGTAGAATAGGCAATCAGTATTTAACGGCAACATTATACAGAACTGAGGTAGAAGCTCTCCTAAACGGCATTTTTAAAAATTCACAATGGCAGCTTTCTTTCTGAAACCAGAATTTGTTTTGTCTTGTTTTGTTTTTCTGCCTAGCATGGGTTTCTACCTGATGATATATGTTTGCCTGCTATAGCAGCTCTTAGGTATAATTTTGATCTCTAAAGGGAAAACAGCTTGGTGGCCATTGGTAGTAGCTGTGCGAACATCTGCAGTGCCCATGATTAAAACAGGTGTATATATAACATCTTCTCTTACCTGCATCTTCACTGGACGTGTAGGAAGCACTGAAACCTCCATACGGCCTGGATCCATCAGTGAAAAACACGACTCTCATCGTGTGTCCTGAAGATTTGATTTCATGGCTGACATTCACACTGCTACACAGTTGCCCTAGCTGGGGTGAGTTACTTCTAATGCCATTGAATATCTGTCGGAAAAACCATTTAATCTTACTGAATATTTCCTGGGAGGTTATATTCACAGCCCAGATATACTTCCTTCTAAGGAAACTGTGCTAAAATGAATTACCTAACAGTACGGGCTCCTAGCCCAGTGCCACAAGCCACTATGTTGCCCAGAACACATTCTGTGGCCTCAGGGTCATTTCACTAAAATGAGAAGATTCTGGTAATACCCTCCTGCCTTGTGCTGACAAAGGAAAAACTGCTGGACTGTTTGCAACTGGAAACCAAGCTCTAAATGTAAATTAGACCAACGCTCTTCCATCTCAGTTCACAGAGTTCACTGATGGACCATTTTTCTTAACAATGTATCAGGACCTTTCAGATTTGGAATGAAAGCTTAAATGTTAGTCTCTGATGGGGTGAAGCGTATAATCACTCGAATATTTTAAAACGCCTTGAAAAGTAACTTAAAAAAATCAATCTCTATATCAATATGATAGTTCTTTCCCAAGTACTTATGGGTCCAAAGCCTCAATTTTCTTATTAATTTGAATTTTAAAAAATGGTTTCGAGTGGTGCTGACTCCAAAATATTAAACAATAATTCTGCTTATGCATATACTTATGATAATTGCAAAGTATTATTCCACTTCTGTGCAAGACCAAGGGAGTTTTAGCATGCCTGGGTTTCACAGTTCAGGCAAGATCCAGAAGTATTGAAACAATAACTGACTAATTGAGTAATTGATATTCCATTTTGAATGATGATTTGAATCATTCACGATTAGAAATAATGATTCAGAGGATGACACTGACAGATTCGAAGGAGGGGTACGCACTCCATGACAGAAGATGTGAGCTTTTTTATTTACTATAATTGATCATTAAATTGAGCTCTGTGGGGGCTTCTGGCTTAAAGTGTCTTCTGACTCAAAGGACCAGACACAATAGTTCCTATTGCTTACTGAGCACCAGGCTCTGCTAATAGCCTACTTGTATTACTTTATCCAATTAGCACAATGCCCTCTCAGACACATAATATCATCCCTCTTTTCCAGATTAAGACAGTAGAATTCAGAAAGGGTTATGCAATTTGCTTAAATTCAAACAACTAGTGATCATAAAATTGGATTTAAATCGTCCCACTGATTGCAAACCATGAAGTAACGTAGAAGGAAACAGAAGACGACAAAATTTCAGTAACACTTAAAACAGGAATGGGCAACATTTTGCCAGAATCAGAGGGATTATCAGCGATTACATACTAATGGAACAAGCTGGAAACCATGACCAATGGTGGTTATCCTTGCGCCAATGTCTGCCCTGGGCTAAGAATCACAATGACTAATAATGTTCAGGCATCCATTTATAACGTGAGGTCCTGCTTTTACAGGCCACTGAAGTGCTGTTTCCACTTTCCTCCTCCACTGACGTGTATACTCAGAAACTACAACTCCCAGAAAACAATGGGGCAGGAAGTAGGCATTTGAGATTCAGGACAAGCTCTAAAATCTGCTATATGCAGGAATAAGATCAGGCACATATCTCATTGTTGCACATTTTTTCCTTATCTCTCTCTTTCCCTGTCACTTTCTTTCTCCATCTCTCTCTCTCTCTCTTTCTCTTTCTCTTTTTCTTTATTTCTTTTCTTCTTTCTTCACTCCGACCTTTTTCAAGAAGTTCTCAAAGTAAACAAAGTATGGGCAAAGGGCAAGCCACATCCCCTTATTTATTGCAGAGTGAAGGGGGAACAAAACAAATATTGAACCTATAAGAATATATTTCAAAGGAAAATAGTATAGACATGATATTAAGGATTTGTAAAAGAAATTAATTCTGAAAGTTATTGTTGGAGTTTTAATGTCCCCAGGATTAAAAAAAAACCCTATAGATATGACATTTGTAGTTTCCCCTCATTGAATGGCCAATCCCTCCCCTCCCCACCCAACGGAGACCATAAACTGACAATCCCATGCACCGAGAGCTTCCAAGCAGCATTGTAGTACTTCATTCTTAAATGTGAATAAGCAACCGAGGGTCACCAGACATTTAAGGAACCATCTAATGTAAAAGGCAGAGACCAATCAATATACATAAATAGGTAACAGAAACTTGGAGGAAATGGACCCCAAAGGAAGCAACATGAAACTTCAAAATTATGATTAACATATTTATATACATAGGTGAATGGATCAAATACTTATGATATTTTAATGTAGAGAGCATATTCAAAGAACAAGGGTAAAATAAGAATAATTGCAGGTATACACCATCTCAAACAGCTTATCATCCACGCCCACTTCCTTATGGAAATACAAGAACATATGCCTCTCCAAATTAGGAAATGAACCAAGAGAGGGAACTGCCCTTATGGAGTCTGGGTCCAGCCCTGAGACGAATGAAGGGGCTTGCAAAATTGATGGTGAATGGCATGCCTGGTTTGACAGCTGGCTTCAGCCTTGCAGCTGATGGAGAAAAGCCCATGATGGACAATACCCATGAACTGGTGGGTGTGCTTTATCATACACGGTGGGGACATGCACTGTGAGTAAAAGTGTGGGGGATAATCAGTGATATGTGCCTAAATGCTAAATGTTAGAAAGGACACAATTATTGTTATTACTCAAAAAAACCCACAAAGAAAATGCTCCCATAGTACACTACTTGGCTGGGTTGGGAATGACATGTATATAATCATAATCTTGTAAACACTGAAGAGCAATTTAAGCAAAATCTGTGACGTATGTATTTTGAGAGCAAGTTGGTGGAATCTGTGAACTGTGCAGAGCCCTGTGAGCATTGGTGCTAAGGGGGTTGGATTGTGAAGGGACCTCAGTTCTTATCTTCCACACTTGCATGGAGAGATAATGTCTAAGACTGGAAAACAAATGAGGAGCAGAACAGGGATATTATTTTGAAATAATGGCATATGTACCACAAGAAGTTGCTAAAAGAGCTGAAAGTAGACACCTTTGCCATCTATGATTCAGAGACGGGAAAATGACAAGTGAGGCATGATTCAGAATTTGTGGTTGTTGCTGTAAATTTTATTTTCTTATTTGAGTTCTGAAACTATGACTCTTCATATTATCTTTCCTGCACAGCATGTGAAAATTCTGCTGGTAAGATTCCTAATAACCATTATATGCAATCTGATCTCAACTACGGGAAGAATTTCAAAGGGAAATAAGCTGTTTTATACATCAAAATTTAGCACTGGGTTGGTTGAAATTCAAGTATTTTTTTGTATTTTTAATGTTCTGAACTCTCTGCATTTTGTTCAATAGGCATCAATTATGTTTATAATCAGAAAAATAGGTGAAAATTATAACGCAAATGAATTATGCCACATTGTTACAACTACATTGCCAAGAAAAGATAAGAAAATGCATCAAAATATGGTATACTGTGAGTGGTTAATTTTTTTCCACTCAACCCTGTCTCTATATATTCAGTTGATATCAGGGGGGGAAATGTTCCTTTAAAATAAGCAAGCTTATAGGAAACCTGGGTGGCTCAGTGGCTAAACATCCAACTCTGGCTCAGGTCATGATCTCATGGTTCATGAGTTTGAGATCTGTGTGAGGCTCTGTGCTGACAGCTCAGAGCCTGGAGCCTGCTTCAGATTCTGTGTCTCCCTCTCTATCTACCCCTCCCCCTTCTGAAAAATAAAATTAAAAAATAATTTTAAAAAATTAAAATAAACAAGCTTAGTCCAAAATTCCCAGGCTTTCAAATAGAAATGGGGGCCCATAATTTTTAATATCTGATAGAACATTTCAATCCTTTGGGTGTTAGAACTTGGGAGCAAAATTTGAAGCTTGAATACGATCATTTTAGAGTAATATGAAGTATTATAGTAACATACAAAGATGCGTTGTATTTTAGAATTCACTACCCAACAGGAGACAACTAAATTGAAAACAAAAGTGGCTTGTTTTTAACAATGGATAATGATAGGTGCACCTGGGTGGCTCAACGGTTAAACGTCTGACTTTGGCTCAGGTCATCATCTCACGGTTCATGGGTTCCAGCCCCGCATCGGGCTTTGTGCTGTCAGCACAGAGCCTGCTTCAGATCCTCTGTTCCTTGCTTTCTCTGCCCCTCCCCATCTTGTGCTCTCTCTCTGTCTCTCTCAAAATAAATAAATAAACTTAAAAAAAAAAAAAAGGACAATGATAGTGCTTCTACTATTCATTCATTCAATAAGTACCGTTTCTATTCTGGGGATTCAGCGGCGAATGAAACGCACTACCTGTCCTAAAGGAGCTTGTGTTCTGGTGAGGGGAGCAGACAGTACACAGACAAACAAATAAATACATGGGAATGTCAGCTGGTGTGACGTTGTGTGAAGGCAAGAACGCAGGGAGCATGATGGGCCGGGGTGGAATCGATTTAATGTGGGGTCTCAGGGATCAGGTCACCTGAAGAGAGGAGAATGAAGAGAGACAGTAGCCGTTGGGGAGACGCAGCCAAGGCCATAGCACAGGGTCAGTGGGACTGCATATTCAGGCACCCAAGAGGAAGCCAGTGGGACTGGATCCTAGTGAGCAGGAGGGAGGGGCAGTTTGAGAGGAAATGAGGTTCTACAGGGCAGCTGGGCCATTGTAAAGAGTGTGAGGAGAGGCCCATCGAGGATTTTCAAGGATTTGCAAAGAGAGCAGCACGGAAGATTTACATTTAAACCCGCTGTCGCCCAGGTGCTATGCTGGAAGTGCAGGGAGACAAGGGAGCGACCAGGGAGACCGGCCGGACGTTATTACATTAAAGCAGAGGGAGCGGTGACGGTGGTGGTAGTGGGTAGGATGAGAAGTAGTTCGGTCCTGCATCTCTTTACAGTCACAGCCAGCAGGACTCGATGATGCATGTAATACAAGGTGTGAGAGACAGTTCTCCAAAACAGACAGCAATGTTTTCGACCTGAGCATGCGCAAGTTTGGAATTGTTATCTGCTGAGATAATAAGGACTAAGGAAAGGTCGAGTCAGGTAGAGAACTATATTAGTATTTATGGATAATTAATCTTGTATGTGTGTGCCTATGTGTATGTGTGTGTATATCTATCTATCTATCTATCTATCTATCTATCTATCTACCTACCTACCTACCTACCTATCTGTCACTTAACAATCTTCTTCCCCATTCATGGATCTCCTTTGTTTTCCTTTGCTGAGGGAAGCTAAGAATGCTGACGGCATATCCCCAAGGACTTGACCTTGGCAGGCAGCCATGGTTTTCCAAAGTTGTCACTCAGTACCTCTGGCAGACAACAGCAACTATGCAGGACCACTCAATTGCTCAGAACTTTTGGTGGTGGCCTGTTCTGTGACTCAGGTCCTATTCAGCTATGTGCTACCCACAAGCTCAGCTTTTCTCCATTTACCCAGTTTTGCCATGTGTAATGATCATTGGCTCTTGATATTTATCCTACCAACTACGATCCTGAGGTATTTTGTGACACCAAACAGCCTCTTAAAACAGGTCTTACAAATCTCACGGCAGCTCACTGCATTTTTGTTCTATCTAAAATACTTAGAATCCCTCTGAGGTACAGTTGCACGGGTGGGAATATTCCTGACATACTTTTCTGACTGTGATTTATAGGTTAATAAACTCCTTCAACAATGGAATGGAATGTCCCCGACTGCACAGGACACTCACTGTCACACGCTCGCTGTTGCAGGATGGATGAGCTTCCAGCCTCAGGTTGTTAAAAGTCAGGGTGACCCGCCTTCCTTCCTGCACCGTGATCCTCCACTCGCAGACCCGGCCATGAGGATTTGGGTTCGGGAAGTTGGGAGAGGTGAACGTTCCGGTCGGGCCCTGTAGGTCTCCACCGCACTCTGAAGGGGAAGAAACCCAAGAACTCTTCCAATCCAATCAAAATGAACCCCTCCGCAAGGAGCGTTCTCTAAAATATTTTCTTTAGTGTCCCAAGGGATGCTAAAACTACTACTCCTATTTATCACTATACGTATGTGACGACTTAACAGAGAATGTTTGTATTCACTTCCTATCTCTAATATTTAATACTTCATTCATGTCTCCACGGGGGACAGTTCACTGGTAGTATTTTATCATCAAGGCCCAAGAAGTATGAGAGACCTAAGGGATGTTGTAATCTCAAGAGTCAGAAGATTCAGGGTACTTTTTATAATTATCCAGTTTTTTTAGATAAGATCTGTATTTCAGCAATGTATTTCAGAAATGCCAGTTCTGACAACTCGGGGACTCATGGACTGGTTTTCGTAAGATGAGTAATCTCATCCTGTTATATCTTCCAAAGCACTAGTTCCTTTCTTTGGTAGCCTTTACCACAGGTGTGATGTTTTCATTTACTGGTGTGACTATTTGATTGATGTCTGCCTCCCCACTAAACTGTAAGGCTCAAGAAGATGGGGGTCTTTCTTTGTTCTACAACTATTGTAAAACCAGCGGCTAGCATATTGTCTGTTGAATGTAGGTGCTATATCACATATATATATTTGTATTATTAATATTATATATGATATATAATTATATTATTACTCTATATAATTGTATTATACTATATATTATATTATTAATATACTATGTAATTGTATTATTAACATATTATATATAATTGTATTATTAATATCATATATTATATCTATATTAGACGTAACAAATCAGTGAACTTACCTTCCAAGCTAGATTCAAACCGTAGTCTGAATCCTGAGGCAGTCAGAGAGCCATCTGTGACAAACCTGACCAAAGCAGCATTGCTAGAAGTGTCTATGCTGTTGGGAACGGTGTTTCCACAGTATCTTCCCAGTAAATTTCCTGTGAGAGTCAAATAATTAAATATGTACGTGTTCAGGTGACTGACTTCCTCCAACCTCTACTTGAGGTGTTCTACAAGTACAAAGAAAATAACAAAAGACAAGACTCTGCCCACGAAGAAATGGTACCCTCTGTTAAAAGAAGGAGGACAAACATGAATAAAACCAACATATTCAAGTACGTGGAGACGTGAAACAAAACCCGCAACCAATTAGGGTAAGGGGGTCGCAGCGCAATGAAGGAGCTCATTTGGTGAAGGAGATGGTTCCGGCCAGTAGAGTGACAAGTGTCTGACTCATACAATTTCTAGGATACACACCCTCTCTTTCCCCAGCAGGATGCCCCTCAAATAACTGCCTATGGCCTTGGAAGGTCTCAACAGGGAGAGGATCACTTCTCATTGCAGTGCTCTCTCCACGTGACCTACAAGGATGAGCTCTGTAATGACGCCTGGGGCTCTGGACACCACTGTTTAGGAGAGGGGACCCAGGGAGAGAAAAGCCGGCAGTTGCTCAGAGCTGACTGCACTTCTATGCAAAGACTAGATGTCATCTTCCCTTTCTAAGTCAACGTCAGAGGCTGAAAGAGTACACGTGAATATAAACACCCCCAGAAGACAGCAGACGTATTTCACTGACCAGAGGTCTGGCTTTCCCAGATCTCCACGAAGTCTTTTTCACAGCCAGAGGAATTCTGGAGGTTAAAGTCTTCAAAATGGATGGTGAGGTAGTGTCCTGAGGGGCCCTCGAGGTGCCACTCACACAATAAATTGTCTCTGTATGGCTCTGTTGGGTATCCGCCGCTCTCAATGGTGCCACTTTGCCCAGTCACTCTTCCCCCGCACTGGGCTGCAAATAGAGAGCAATATTCTGTTACAGGGATTTTTGGGTTTGTTTTTTTTTTTTTAATTTAGCTAGTGCATGTGTAAACTTTTAGGTGCCAATTGAATATAAATTAATGTTTTAAAAGTTCTGAAAATGTTTAAGTTACTGTTTCCCTTAGAATTTGAAATCTATTATTGATGTAAAAAGCAATGATACCACAGGTCCAGTCCAATAATGAGAAATGGAAAACTGAATGGCATATTCTGTAACATCTCATTAATCCTTTTGGGACACCGTGTAAGAGCTATTAGTTGCAAGGAAGTTTCATTTCAAGGACTAACAGATAGATTGATAGGGTCTGCCTGCCCCTCTCTGTCTGTGATTCTGAACACTGAGTGGATGCTCCACTAGCTGTGGCTGATTAGTGATGCCTGCCCTTTAACTGTCAAAGAATTGTTTCACTGCAGTAACTGGTATCTCAGGTCCTGGAAAATTACTACTCAATTCTTTCTTATCAACAGGATGTGTTAGTCAGATTGGATTATATACAATTTGCCTCAGGCTATAGAATGACCTACGGTGTAGGTTGAATAGTGTTACAATTAGGCTTTCTGACTTTTGACTGTATTAAATACGTTTGGTTAGTGTTCAGACCCACCAGATACTCAATTCTATGTAATTGCAACCATATGACAGCACCTCTTCAGTAAGCATGCATATTGCTCATTTTTTAAGTAAGGAAATCAAAACACGGTAGAGACATATTTGTTTTTGTTTAGTGACTGATTTGGCTCTAGAAACTTAGGGGAAAAACATTATCCACTAATGATGCGTTCAAAATTACAGCTCTAAATATAGTTATTTGATTATATATGAATAGTAAAGTGTTTTACTAGTTAAAGTAATACGATAGAGATTTCATGATAAAAGGAAAAAACAAAAAATTGATTTAACTGAATATATTTTTAGACACGAGTTAGGAAAAATATAAAATACTCAAGTCTACTAAAAAGAGTGTTTTAAAGTGGGGAGCAAGGTAAAATTTTAAATTGATAAGTGGCTTTGTGGTTTCACACATTTATATTTCTTATTTCTATCACTAAAACTATCATTAAAATCAGGCAAATAGAAAATCTTCTCTAAAAATGGTATGAGTTTTTAGAGTGTTATTATAATTAGTCTGTCATAACTTTCTTACCAAATATAAAAAAATGTTATTACCTATGGTATACTTGATCTTGAACCCCACCTGTGTGGGGCTGTTGTCAGATCGGAATCTCAAATACATCACCTCTCCTGAGGACAGCTGGCTGTCGGGCAAAGATCTCCCGCAAACCTTGGAAAGTACTCGTGCATTTGAGTCAGCCCCATCACGCAACTCAAGGTAATTGGGTGTGCAGCTATCATGGAAAGAAGATTCCATTTAATACACAAAGTCCATTGCCTTGACATGTTTAAAAAATAAAGACCTCACCAATGTTCTCCAAGAGCATTATTAAATCATCATTTCTCCAGCAGAAGACACTCTGACAGTCATTTTAAGTCGCGTGTCACTTCAGAATGCTGCACACTATTTTTCTAATCGAATACATTCTTTTGTTAGAAGCTCATGTACAACATCAAAGAATATGTACTTGTCTTCCCTCCATATTTTGTGCTTGTTTTATAAATATGAAAGTCATTCTCAAATTAACCCCTAGGAATTTCAAAAGAAAAACCAAGTACTTTGTTTTACATGATAGGACACACCTCACATGACAAAGAAGAACTCTCTCAACAGCCCTGCCACACGGGGTTAATGGAGAATCACAGCTGGAATTTTCTGTGTCCATAAAAGTGAGTAAGTATTTACCCAATACTTCTTAAGAAAGTCAGTCAGACAATTAATGCTCACTGAGTAGGACAGTGGCATTGTATCAGGTACTCATTAATGGTAAGCAAAAGCTCTCATACCTAAGTTTTCTTTCATACATATATTCTTGCAAACGTATAGACACTTTTGTTAAATGAACAGAAAAATTCAGGTTTTGTCAGCCAATATAGTTATTCTCTTTGTGTTCAACACAGTAAGACTTACTCCCCGGTTTGTAAGCCTGTAAGAATTCTTATTAAAGAAAGCTTGGGAAATCATGTTGTCTTTTAGTCCCACCAGTTTTTGGCACTGGTGACCTCTAGTGTCACGTAACACAAATTTCCATTTGTTAAACAGATATTTTATTATTTATGACATTGAGTACGAGGCTGAGAAAATAAATATTCATCTGCCAGAGACGCTGTATTTTTCCTGTGGGAGGAAGAATGGATAACATCAATCTCAAACAGCCATGCTCAGTGTCTCCTGCAGGATGTGTGTGGTGTCAGGAGAAACAATATCTGTGTACATAATCCGCTCAGCTAATGAGAGAGTGGGGGGCAGACAATGTTTCCTGGCTCGAGGTGTAATGCGTGTCCCTTCCCCATCCCTAGATGTTCTATGCTGAGAAAAGAAGAGAAATTATTCTCAAACATGACAGCTGAAGAACACTAACTCTGAGTAGAAGAAAAATGAAATGGACTTGACATACTTGGGTGTTTCTTCAATATTGAATTGATCTTCGAATTGCAGCCTTATGAGCTTCCCAGGGGGTGCAGCTATGAGCCATGTGCAATCAGCATGCTGGGGATAATTGTCAGGGTAGTTGGGGGAGGTCACATATCCGGCAGAATCCTCATCATGGATGTAGATATTGCCCCCACAGGCTGTTAAGAAAACACAATTAAGTCAACGTACGGTCTGGAAAAAGAGGATGTAAATGCCACTAGCTGCTGCTGCTATTTTTTTCTTTTTGCATTGTCTTGTGTCTTTTTTTTTTTTTTTTTTTTTTTTTTTTTTTTTTTTTTTTTTTTTTTTTTTTTTTTTTTTTTTTTAGTTGAAGTATAGTTGACATTCGGTGTCACATTAGTTTCAGGTGCACCACATAGTGCTTTGACAAGTCTACATGATTTCACTTATATGTGGAATCTAAAAGACACAAACAAATAAACAAAAAGCAGACACAGATGCATAAACACAGAGAACAAACTAGAGGTTCCTAAGGGAAGGGAGTGGGAAGATGGGCAAGACAGATGGAGGGGAGTGGAAGGTACGGGCTTCCAGTTAGAGAATGATAAGTCATGGGGATAAAGGCACAGCATAGGAAATGCAGTCGATGGTAATATAGGAGCGTTGCGTGGGGCAGATGGTAGCTATGACTTGTGGGAACACAGCATAACAACTAAACTTGCCACGATTATTTTGGGGCACCTGGGTAGTTCAGGTGGTGAAGCTTCTGACTCTTGATTTTGGCTCAGGTCATAATCCCACAGTTCATGAGATCGAGTCCCACAATGGGTTCTGCGCTGACAGCACAGAGCCTGCTTGGGATTCTCTCTCTTCCTCTCTCTCTCTGCCCCTTCCCCTACTCCCTCTTTCTCTCTCAAAATAAATTTTTAAAAAACACATTAAAAAATAAAGTCTCTTTATCCGTATTTCCAAGTTCAATTTCCCTTCTTCTAGAATTATCCTCATATCCCTTTTTAAGCAAATAGACTCTGGATTTGCTATTGAGGGGGCTCCCAAGGGTGTCACTTTTGAACTTGCCCAATGGTAAATTCTCTTAGAAAATTTCTCTCTTCCTTAAAGCCAATAAAATGATGGTGGTGCACAGCACACACAGTAGAACATCATGGAAGCACTAAAACACATTCACCACTTAGATAAGCATGTGAATGCGCTAGCACTTAGGACTTCCCACTGACCATGCAGTTCAATAGAAAGAAGCAGAACTGTGATCTCGATGTTTAAGAGACTAAGCACGTATATATATCTGCACAGCTCTGTGGGCATTGGCTCATTAGATTTCTTCAGGATTTAGATGCATTTGAAGAGCAAGGAATGATTGGCATGAGCGAGTTTGTTAGCCAGTTTCTGTAAGAAGATAAATGAGTTTTTAATACTCTTTTTCTAAAACACTTCTTTTCTAAAAAACCCAAGAATTATGTAAAAATACTTTCCTTATATCAATAAACATTCTCTTGGCAATCTCAGCAAACAATTCAGACCAGAGTAAATTGGGTACTTACAATACCAATGAAATGAACCTAATAAGTTAGCCTCACAGACATCTGATCTGCTAAATGCTGTTGACATTTCTTTCTGCTGTTATTCAGTCATTTATGGCCCTATCTTGAATTTTGCCATTCCCCGGAACTCTATTCATCTCTGAAACCCTAAATGGCAGATTCCTCTGACTGCCTTTGAATCCTTTGCTCTTGGCCCTTCCTTTCGACACACCTTGCAAAAAACCCAATTTCATGACTGCATGCGAATCAAACCATTTGCTGAAATCAATGCCTACAAATGCGTGCTGCTCTCTATTCTCACCACAGCCAAGCAACCCTGCTGTCTCACAGAAGTACAACAGCTATGTGAGACTTGACTCTACACCCTGAAGCCTTATTCTGCCCACTCCTTCTTCAGCCTCAGCATGCTAATTCGTACTCTCCTTTAGAGTGCAATAGAAGAACTCAGATGGGAACTCCCGCGATGTGTTACTGTCCTAAATAAATTCGTCTGTATCACTGCCTCCTTTATCTTTCCCTGCACACTCTCTTCCTGTAGCTCAGGGTCAGTCTCATCTTCCACTCTCTCCCCAGGGATCATGCTATGTGGAAGCCTTCCCCTTACCCTGTGCTCGCATTCTCTCTCTCCTTCTTTCTCCCCTCCCCCACTCCTTTCTCCTGGGTCCTTTCTTCTTTCCACTCACCATGGGCTCAGGTCACTTGAAGTCACTTTCTCTGACCTCGCCGCCCTCTTTCCTCCTTCCCGCTTGGTGCCCTTGTTGCCTCACAGTTGTGTGCCCAAGGGTCTCTTTTAGCTTTATTTCATACCCACAGCATTTAACCTGGTGACCACATCTCTCCTTTGGTCCTGGAGTGTCTCTTTCCAGGTGTTTCCCAGAAACGGGAAGTCCGTCTCTTAATCCCCACCACCTATCACACTCACTCCCCTGCCTCCTCCCCTCTGGCAACCACCACTTTGTTCCTGTATTTAAGAGTCTTTTTGTTTGTTTGTTTTTTAGATTCCACATATAAGTGAAATCAAATGGCATTTGTCTTTCTGTAACTGGCTTATTTCACTTAGTGTAATAATGTCTAGTCTATACATGTTGACACAAATGGCATAATATTTCATTGTACATGTGTGTGTGTACACATATATGTGTGTGCACACACACACACACACATACACACCACATCTTCTTTATCCACTTGTCTATCAGTGGATAATAGATTTTGAAATCAAAAGAAATGCAAGTCTAATATTGAAGGCAGAAGGGTGGGGAGAAGGTAATGGCCGCACCATTCTTCTATGAAAAGAGGGTCCACAAAGGAATAAAAGAGTCATAGCGTTTGCAAATAAACCCTTAGTGAACCTGAATTACCACTAAATTTTGACTTTAAAAATGTGATTTAAGACTGAGTAGCTCAAGACTGTAACTCTAGACTCTATCATGTAAAGACAGGAAAGTAGAGTTCTGTGGGATGACCTGAAGTCTACTCACTAGACACAAGACACTGATCCTCTATGAAGCCTCAGTGCCAGGTGAAATCCTGCCCATGCAGGATTCACTGGGCAGCGGAGCTCAGCGTGCATGGAGAGAAAGGGGGATCACGAACTCTCAGCCTATAACATATGGTGCTGGTGTTCACAGAGCTGCTTTTAAAGGCTCCTGACAAGTGCCAGAAATGTATGCAGTGTGAAGTAACAGAAGTACATTCCCAGTAATCATGGACCCACGCAAGCTGTTAGATGATTTTCTGTGTCAGTTGGTGGACACCTATTTACTCTCCTTTTCCAAAGTAAAGAAATAATGCCGACATTTTAAATTCTCGTATGTTAGAGAATATGCAACAGAATGCATCTGGTTTTATTTAGATTACTATGTTTTTTTAATATGTTCAGGATTCTGGGTTTGAGGTCCTAGGATTATTCTTAAATCTGTATTATCTAATTTTGAGGAGAAGCAAAGATTTATTCTCTACTAACATTACTCTTTCTTTTGAAACTATGCTTATTTACTTATTTATTCAATTAAACATTATACAAAAATAAATGTCACAAAATTAAGTCATTACAGTAGAATTAAATATAATTATAATCAAGTGTAATTAAGTAAAGGTAATTAAGTTAAAGATCACTGCCATAATGTATAATTAAATGGGTAATAACAGAATCAGAGGAATACGTGTTCGTTTTAAAAGAAAGCATAGAAACGATTATAAAACAATGTAATTATCATTCTTACAATGTTTCTATAACTGAATGTAATTTATAATTAGACATTTTATAATAGCAAAGACTAGGAAATTTCAGGGTGTCCTTAAGATCAGTTTAATTTATACTCATGGAGAATTTACTTTGTTCATTCTCTTGATAAGGAGGCTTGGAAAAATCTAAGCTTCATTTCACTTATCTGTAGAATGGGAATGATATCTTCCTTTTTTTAAAAAATTTTTTTAATGTTTTATTTATTTCTAGGAGAGAGAGAGAGAGACAGCGCGAGCAGGGGAGGGTCAGAGAGAGAGGGAGTCACAGACTCTGAAACAGGCTCCAGGCTCTGAGCTGGCAGTCAGCTCAGAGCCCGACGTGGGGCTCGAACCCACGAACCGTGAGATCATGACCTGAGTGAAAGTCGGACGCTTAACCGACTAAGCCACCCAGGCGCCCCAAGGGAATGATATCTTCCTTAAAAAGCAGCCAGGATGAGCTACTGAATGTATCAAGCATACAGGAAGTAGTACTTAGAATGGGTAGAAGAGGTAGCTATTCTTATTAAACTATTGATCCTACTTCAGAAAAGAAAGCTTTACATATTTTTTCCTTAAATCTATTTAAACAAGGAAAACCAAGAAACTGCAGGAAAAAATACAGGCTTTATTCTCAGTAGAAACACTTACCTAAGCCCTTTGCCTCATATTTGATTTTAAATCCTCGCCCTCCATTACTGTCATCAGAAATAAACTGAACAAACATTTGATTATCTGAGGTGAACATAGTGGATGAAGGGCGGCTGCCACAAAAATGACCATTTCCTCCATGGCTTCCCAAGGGTGGAGAATAGATATCAGGTCCATTTTTTAGCTAGGAACACAAAACAAGATTGCGTAAATCCCTCCATCCTGAGAAAGATGAAAACACAAAATCCTACCAATTTATGTCCCTGGAGAGAAGAATCATCACTTTGTTTTCTGAATGAACTCTGCAAAGACAGTACTTAGAAAAGGTAGCAAGCACAACCTACCACCAAGTAATCCCCCCGGCTGCAGGATGAATCTCCATTCAGAATCTCGAAGGGCTGTTCAAAGTGGACAGCAATGGTCAGACCACTCTGAACCAGGACATGCCAAGAGCAGTTGAGGTTGGGGCTGTAGGTCTCCGGATACCGAGGTGATGTGATAATCCCCCTGTCTGCATGCAAATATCCACCACAACCTTTCCAAGAAAACAAAGGTACTTTATTTAAGTAACATTTGCAATACATTTTTATGTTTTCCTGAAGATTTTTAAAGCGTAGGCAATAGAAATTTGGTTTGAAATGAATTGGGAGCAAAGTAGAAGAACCGATCAGGCCAGCAAGCATTTGTTGAGCACACATGGCAGGGTACTCATTTTGTGGTTGTTGCTAAGGCCAGACTATAGAAATAAGCCTGGGACACAAATGATTTACTTTTATGAAGCTTACTTTATAGGTGAGTAAGACATACAATAAACACATACATAATACGTGGGTGGGAGTAATTCTACAAAGAAAAGTGAACGGGGGGAGGGAGAATGGTACAGCATTGTCTGGGGAAGTTAGAGAAAGTCACATTGTCACAGAATCACCTCAAGGGGGACCTGGAGAAATGAGGGATCAAGCAGATGTCTTTGTGAGAGAAGAGCATTCCAGTCCAGAAAGCAGTGGGTATAAAGCTGGGTGTGTTAGGGGTACATCGTGCAAGTCAGGATGAACGAGGCACAGGGAGTGATGCCAAAGGAAGCAGGGCTGGATCAGGTGGGAAACTGAAAGGACTTATATTGAGGAGTAGAGGAAGATGTTCAAGGGTTCTGAGCATCAGTGTGGCATGATCTGACTTTGAGGCTGAAAGGCACCACTCTGTCTGCAATACCTAGACTGTAAGTGGGGGGGCAGAGGGAAGCTGAGCAGAGTGTCCGATAGGAGGTGACTGCCTGTGTCCAAGGAGCGATGCCAGAGCCTGAGCTAGGACAGAAGCAGGAGAAGTGGCTGGGGTCTAGCTATATTGGGAAAGTGATTTGTTAATGGCTAGGACGTAGGGTGTGAGCAAAAGAGAAAGAGCGAGAATGACATCAAGATTTTGGCTTACGCAACTAACAGCATGCACTTTCCATTTATTAAGATTGGAAAGAGTGTGGGGTGAGCAGGTTTGGAGGGTGGAAGGCGGGTGGGACGCAAGAGTTCAAGTCACATGTTAAATTGGAAATACTTCTAGACATGCAGCTATCCGGTATGCAGGTGTGTGTGTACACACACATGTATGTACATATATACATGCACACATACATATGTCATACATAAGTACATGAGAGAGAGGTTGGGAGCGGAAGGAGAGAGTGGAGGGTGGGAGTAAGGATTAATTTGCCAGTTGTCAGGGATTGAGCAGCTCAGTGAGGGAGTGCAGCAAGATCACACACAGCTGGAAATTTATTTCAGGTCTGTCTAATTTCAAAGCCCATTGTTTTAAACAGCTACGCAACCTGCCTCCCTTGAGTGTCAAGAAGAAAATTTATCTTCCATAGCTCCTTACTCTATAAGAGACATACATAACGGTGCAGGAAATATTAGATACATGTTTATATACAATGTCTATATCGAGAGTCTATTTTAAAATTATACCTTTTTGGTTAAAAACATCAGAGTCTTTCAATGTTCCATTTTCCATGGGTTGCTTCTTTCGTTTTAATCTAGTTTGGATTTACTGGACTTGTTACTGGACTTCCCATTTCATCAAGTGTTGAAAGTCTCAGTCCTACTGCACATGATCGCCTCCCACGTATCACGTGCATTCTCTGATTTAAGAGAAACAAAGTCTTCCTGCCAACCCTCAAATAAGGGATTTAATCCAAAAGATTTCTGAAGATACCTTCTGTATTACTTTGGGTATTTCTTAGACTGAAGATGACTCCGACTTATTGTTCCTTTGATGAGTGATGGGTAAGGGCTGTCTAGCTCTGTTCCAGCTGAAGCCCTCAGCTAGGCTGAAAAACTGTTTCAAAGATGTCATCCTTTGTGCCTACCATGAATGCACCTCCTTTTGGGGGGAAGATGCCTTGCCCAGGGACCTGAAGGAGGGGGATCCTGTTGTGCAACCCTGGCCATAGTTTTTTGGATCAGGGTGCAGTATCTGATGGGCAGCCAGAGGCTGGGCGGAGACCTGTGTGCTCTGATCTATAATCTGTGTCCTGGCATAGAAAAATAAGCAGAGAATGTGGGGGAAGGGAAGAGAGAGAGAGAGATGATGATAAGGTGAGGTGATATGACATGACATAAAAAATAATGGAACATATTACCCTTATGAAAGGATGCATTAAAGCCCTGTCTGGTGATACTGAGGTCGGAGGAGAACCGGATGAACATGTACTCTCCAGTGGACCGGATGGGTCCAGGGATCTCTCTGCCACAGAGAACCGCTAGCGGCTGGGCCAGGTTATTGTCTCCTATGCCAAAGAAAGGAAGTGTCGAGCATGAAGATACGTCTTCAGAATCTCCTCCACCATCATTTGCAACCCAGACAAAGCGGCTCATACGTTTTTCTCAGAACGTCGTCATTCCCGGGAGATCATGAGACTCTCAAGTACAAGGACGCTCCAGGGGTTACATCATTCTGGCTCCAGCTCATAATCGAGCTGTCTACCTTCTCATTACTCTTCATGTTGAAGTCTCCCTTGACAGCCCCCACCGTCTTTTTAAAAATGGGGCAACATTTCTTCCTGGTGCTAAAACTCATATTCAGAGTACGTGAGAGTTAGGAACGGCGGAGGACCAGTACTGACATTTGAGAGAGACTCTGCTATATCACTCTCATTGCCTAAGGTCACGTGTCTGAAAGAGAAGAAAGGCTGGCTCTTCGGTCTCATTCTGTACTAATGCTGCCAGGTCATTTGGCAACAAGTGTGCAACTTTTACATGACCCTCAGCTCCAGAGACTATTTTGGTGGTAGCTGTGTTTTTTGTGGGTTTTTAAAACGTCATTTGCTTTATATCATTTATTCATGCTGCTATTAAATGAACACATGTAGGTCCACCTGTGGAGGATGAGAAATGTTTCAGCAAGGGTGCCCTCCAAGGAGAGAGGCAAAGGACAACTGGGTCACCTCATGGTTCTTTTTCTTTTTACTACTCTTGGATATAAGCAACGTGGAACAAAGCCACGATCAAAGCCAGAATGGAGCAAAGGAGATTATAAAATATTTGGATTCCTTGGCTGGGAGGGTTTTGTTTCTAAGGCAAATAATAAACTTCAAGCTAATAAAAACCCAGAATAGATGGAGACCTGAGGAAATTTGCCCCTGTAAAGCAACAATCAGCAAAATTAATCCTTCTGTCATTGATCGTCACCTAAAACTCATTCATTATTAACTACTTTAGTAAATGAAGTATTGTCTGGGATTACAAATGCAATAGTATAGTTATAAATAGGAGATGCTTGAAAGGTATTCTTTGGAGGGTTTCTGGCCTCTGGAAATATTTGTTTTTTTATAATTCAAAAGTTTCTCTTTTTAACTTCTTTTGTACCTGTTACTTTGCTACACATTTGGCACTAAATTGTTTTTGTTGACTTACTCTCTAATGGTCTACATCACAAAATGTGGAAGTTCATTGTCTATTGTTACTTATTTCATAGATGCCTATTTTCTCTCTTAGTGAGACTGGATAGGATCTACTGGTTTTTATTTCTTTTCTAAACTTCACCTCAGACCATGTGATGAAAGAGTGTATATCTCTAAATAATTACTTATCTAACTGATGAGTTGGTAGATAACCCAACAACCACAAGATGGTTTATTTCTCCTCCCCAGCATTCATAATAAATACCGAGGTAGGTCTAGAGCTTTCCACAACTTCACCAGATGGATTGTGGAAGAGATGAACTTGATCTTTAAAGGAAGGGGAAAATCAAAGATGATGAGCCAGGGCTGGAAGGTAGTCTGGTAATTCTCTTTCTAGTCCAGACTCCTCATTTTAGAGATATGGAAGCTGGGCCCCAAGATACCAGTAGCTGACATTTATCAAGCAATTATTATTACCACTTTGGGTGCTTTACATGCAATATCAGACTTTATCTTCACAATAATGCTATTAAGTAGGTATTTTTATTATCTCCATTTTGTAAACTGGAAACAGTCTTAGGGAGGATATAAAATTTGCCAGAAGGCATAGAGCATAGAAGTCAACAAGGACTTAAGAACCCTGGCTAATTAACTCCAGATGCTCAAACTATACTATTAAATGATTTCCCTAAGATCGCAAAGTACATTTTATATCTATAAATAGATAAAAGGATTACTGATTTTTGACACACTAATTTTTTTGCCTTTTCCTCCTTTTTTCCTGTTGTTTGTTTGTTTTAACTTTTTCTAGGTCCAATGTAGTTTCACAGAACCTCAATTTTGGGAAATCTTGGTATGTAAAATTTGTTGGTACATAATTTGGAAAAAAATTGATTCAGTCTTGAACCATCACAATCCTGTAAAATGAATAAGCAGGGAGAGAGTCACTCAGGTCTTTCAGGAAGGCTGCAGGGCCCTCTCTGGGAGGGCCCAAGAATGTCCACCACCAGCCTTGGACCAAGGACCAATGGCCGAAGGCCTGTGATGACTGGCCAACTGCACAAATGGCCTGTAAGTATTATTGGTTGTGGTCAATGGCTTTCAATGTTTGCTTCCGAATGTCATATGCCCCTGCTACTCAGAAGCAAAACCTGGCTGAATGAAGAACAAATAATTGAAATGGGACTTGAAATTTCATTCTAAATGTAGACTAAGACCTTGCCAATGAACAAACTACCCACCACTACCACATAGTAGGCACGCAATAACGACTTCTTGAAAGAATCAATAAACAAGTGAGGAAATAATGAACCTATTCAGTACTAATGTGTGCTGTAAATGAAAATCTCTTTGGATAAGGTGCATGCCAATTTAAAATATTATCATTGTTTTGGCATAGAAGTCAATTTGCAGAGCTCTCCCAAGCTGTATGACTCAGCAAGAACACCTCCATTCTAGGAAGAGAATCTGATGCAACCTATTTTAGAAATATCGCTAATAAAGTAAATTGAAATCTAAATAAAACAATTTCAAATTCGGCATCTACAAAATGCCAGGGCTTTTGCTAGGGAATTTTGCATTTATTATGTTCCCTAATACAACAACCTCACGAAGTAAATCTCAGTCTCTCTTTCACAGACGATAAAACAGACTAGGAGACGTTTAATAGTGGAGCAAAAACCAACTGAATAGAAAGCGATTTTTGAAGGAGTAGCCATACTTTACTTCATGAATGCAGTTACCTACTGAAGATATTTTTTCAAAGTTTCTACTAGATTCTGAACACTCAGAATATGTGTGCAAGGACACACTCATGAAAAGTTACATGAAATTACATGAAAAGTTTTAAATGTTAACATCCAGAGGAATGACTTGATGTGACAAAAGATGGTAATTTCTCTGACCAATGAGGTGGTTGATGGTTGATAGGAAAAGGGGGTACAGTTAGGGTTTATCAGCTCCTCCTCTGTATGACTGACTTGAGTGTTAGTATCCAGCCTCTACAGAAGGAAAATAAAGCACCTCCTCCATTTCCTAACTGTACTTCACGAAAGTCTAGCATTGAGGGGATGAAGGAGACAAGAGCTTACACACTAGTAACCTATGGGCAAAAAGCAAACACATGTTTGTTTGGTCCAGAAAATGCTCTAGGGCGTTTTTCATTAATTTCCAAAATTTAACAACTGGGAAATTCATAGAAAATTCTCTATTTTTCACATCTCTTAAAAAAAATAGGAAGCTAAATAACACTGAGTCTGCCTTCCCAGTAGCTGCCCCTTCAACTCTGTTCTCCAGATTAACACTTCCCTAGTTATGTTCCCTGTTTGTCTAGGTAGGCATGTGAGGTTGCAACATCTTCATCTTGTCGGGTAGTGGTTCTAAAACTTCAGAGACCTTCATTATCACCTGGAGGCAGGGACAAGGGGCAGGTGAGAGAGCCACTCGTCTCATGGGCAACAGTCAAGGAGGTACCAAAGGCCTTAGAAAGTGAGATAAATAATATTTTAGTGCAATATTTACAAACTGAAATTTAATGTAAAATGGTCAAAATATCACCGTTTTCAACAAAGACAGACTCTGACCCTGCAGTTTGCAAGATCCTGCCTTACTTTCCTCATCCTAAATGTGGCCCCTGCCTGGAGGATTTTTTAAATCACAGACCTAGGACCCATTTTGAGAGTTTCTACTTTGGTAGGCCTGGGGTGCAACTGCAAGACTGGCATTTCTTCTCAGGTGCCACTTGTCCAGCTGGTCTGGGGACCACACTGTGAGAAACACTGGTCAGAGGACATGGCTCCCCTCTCCTCCTGCCTTGTGAACTGTGAAGCACGATTTGGTATATGTTGCATATTACCATTATTCTTATCCCTCATCACTGCATAGCCATACCACACCTCTGCATAGAGGAGAAGATGAAAAAATATAAGCCCTTAATTCTACCTATTCTACCCATAGATTTAGGAGACAAAGAGAATTGAATACGAGCAATTATATATCTAGTTTTTCACACTTGGATTTTAAGGCCATAGGCATAAAATATCAAAATTTATCTCCAAGACCTTTCAGCAAGAAGGCAGCACCACCTGGAAACTCAGAATTATTTCTTCCTTGAGCCAAAGATAGTATTTTCTCTTAGTAACGTAATGCTCTTCCTGACATAGTATGTGCACTAGTTTGTTACAGGCAGTTTAATACTTTCTGGACATTCTTCAGAAATTGTAGCCAATTCCGGTATGGGATGCGTTCATTGACCGTAATGTCTGGGAACGTCCATACAAAACGCTGGAGGGAGTAAACGAGAATCATTCTAACTGAACATAACTAAATATGTGTCAGGGTTGAAATTTGGTAGTCTTTTTTTGTTTAAATGTTTCTCACCATCTCGTATCACAAGTTTGTCATAGTCACATGTTCCATGAGCTTCGATGTCCAGGGAAAGGATGTTTAGTTCCACAGTAGAACCTGGAGCCTGAAGGAGCCACATACAGTCAATGCTGTTACTGTAGCTTTCAGGCCAACCTGGTGAGAAAAGAAAGGCTGGGGCCTCTCCTGTCCTCAGGAATCCGCCACAAGCACCTGTAGAATGAAAAACAACATCTATGAAATAACTTCTGATGGAGGAGAATCGAGCACGTTCATTTTAAAGTGGTAGTTCTGTACCAGAAGGACACAACCAATGACAACAAAGTTCACAAAGAAATCTAGAAATATTTTATTAAACCTGCTGACTCACACAGCTGTGATTTCTGTTAGTTTATTTTGTGTGAGAAAAACACTGTATTCTGCTTTTTCACCATAGTCTTGCCACACGGCCCATTTATTAGTGTCTATTATTTGTTAAGCATGAAGTTAGTTCACATAGAAGACCCTTTTATATTTTATTATTATGATTATTATTTCTATTTATGTTTCCTCTGTACTTCATCTTTTCATTTTGAGAGAGAGAGAGAGAGAGAGCAAGCACGGGTTGCGGAGGGGCAGAGGGAGAGAGAGAATCTTGGAGTGCTGATCATGGAGCCTGACACGGAGCTCAACCTCATGACCATGTGATGAGGTTGTCTTTACTTTTTCAGCATAGCTATTCACCATATTATTTATATCTGGGCAATTTTGAAATAATTTTCAATTTAGTAAAATGTATAACAACAGCCATTCTTCATTTCTTATTCATTTTTTTTAAAAATTAGCTTTATTAAAGTTTTCTTTATGTGTCATAAAACTTAACCTTTTAACATATACAATTCAGGGGCTTTTAGTTATTGTCACAAAGTTCTGTAACCATCAGGGCTAATTTTAGAACATTTTCACCATTCCAAAAGACGCTTTATACCAATTACCGCTGGTTGCCCACTTTCCACTCTGCCAGTCCATGGGAACCACTAATTTGCTTTCTGTCTTTGTCGATGAATTTGTGCATTCTTGCCATTTCATATAAATAGAATTGTACAATAGTGGCCTTATGTGACTTGCATGCATTCACTTAGCACAAACTTTTAAGGTTCGTCCACAGCATATTTCAGTACTTCTTTCCTTTTCCTTCATTTTTTCATTTCCTTGCCTTATGGCTGTCTTGTACTCCACTGTCTGGATATACCACATTAAGTTTTACCAGTTGTTTGATATTTAGGTTGCTTCTGCTTTTTCACTATTATGAATCATAATTCTATGAACACCCAATTTATAAATTTTTGTGTGGACACATGTTTTCAATTCCATTAGGTGTAGAACTAGGAATTTAATTGAGGGATCATATGGTAACCCTGTGTCTCAATTTTTGAGGAACTGCTAAACTGTTTTCCACAGTGGTTATAACTTTTTATAGTTTTACTAGGAATACACAGGGTTCTTATTTCTCCACATACTTGCCAAAACTTGTTATTGTTTGTCTGATTGATTATAACCATCCTAGGGAGAGTTAAATATGGATATTTTTAGTGTATCATTTTAACTCCCTTGTTTTTCTTTTTACTATACATATATACACATATTATTTTTATTGAGAGACAGAGAGAAAGAGAATGTGTGCAAGTGGATGAGAGGCACAGGAGAGGAATGGAGAGAATCTCAAGCAGTCTCCATGTTGAGCATATAGCCTGTCAAAAGGCTCTGTCCCATGATTGTGAGATCATGACCTAAGCCAAAAATCAAGAGTCAGATGCTTAACTGATTAAGCCATTCAGGTGCCCCTACTATATATTTTTTAAGTTTTTTTTTCATTGGTTGTCATGGCAATTATAATTTATATCTTTATTTGAAACAATGTAGTTTGGATTAATACTAACAATTTGAATGGTATACAAAATTTTGCTCTAATATAATTCCATTCCCATACCCATCCTTTGATGCATTTTTTTGTCATAAGAATTATATATTTATTTTTTTTAATTTTTTTTTAAACTTTTTTTTTTTTAATGTTTTATTTATTTCTAGGAGAGAGAGAGAGAGAGACAGACAGCATGAGCAGGGGAGGGTCAGAGAGAGAGGGAGACACAGAATCTGAAACAGGCTCCAGGCTCTGAGCTGGCAGTCAGCACAGAGCCCGATGCGGGACTCGAACCCACGAACCGCGAGATCATGACCTAAGTGAAAGCCGGACGCTTAACCGACTAAGCCACCCAGGCGCCCCAAGAATTATATATTTAAACATTACAAATCCATCAACATAATTTTATAGTCATCACTTGATGCAGTTGTCCTTAAATCAGATAGCAGATCTACACACAAAAATACATTTATAATCTCTTTATGTTTACTTATGTCATTTTCTTACTAAATACTAGTTAGTAGCAGTGGAGACATGCTACTTTCAGTAGCATGCAGTTCAGTAGAACTGTCTTTCAGTTCAGCCTAAGGCCTCCAATAGAATTTTCTGTAAAGTAGATCTACTAGCAATAAATTCTCTCCATTTTTATTTATCTTAGAGTATTTTAATTTGTATTTAGTTGGGGATATACCTTTGCTGGATATAGACTTTTAATCAACAGTCTTTTTATTTCAGTACTTTGAATATGTCATTCCACTACTATCTGGCCTTAATGGTTTCTGATGAAAAGTGAGGTATTAGTCTCATTGAGGACTCCTTTTACATGATTGATCACCTTCTCTTAGTGCTTTGAAGATGATCCCTTTCTCTCCAGCTTTGATGGTTTGTGACATGTGTAGATATGGGTTTCAGTGAGCTTATCCTATTGGGAATTTACTGGGATTCTTGGATGTCCAGATTAACATTTTTCATCAAATTTAGGAAGACACTATTTCTTCAAATATTCTTTGTTCCCCTTTTTCTCCCTCCTTTTCTGGGACTTTCATTGACATATATTAGTATAACAGAGTTTATGAGGCTTTGTATAATTTTTTCAGTCTTTTTCTTTCTTTCCCACAGGCTAATCTCTATTGACCTATCTTCAAGTTCACTGATTCTTTCTTCTGCCTGCTCAAATCTGTAATTGAGCCCCTCCAGGGAATTTTCTTTTCAATTATTACACTTTTCAGCTCCAACATTTCTAGTTTTTTTTTTCTTTTAATAATATCTGTCACTTTATTGTTATTCTCTATTTGGTGAAATGTTATTTCCATATTTTCCTTCAATTCTTTAGACATGGTTACTTTTAATTTTTTAACATATTTATAATAGCTTATTTAAAGTCTGTGTTGGGATATGCCTATAAGGTTCTAGTAGGCAGTTTACAACTCCGCTTTAGTCTTCATTTCCTGCTTACACAGATCCTCAAGATCACATATTGTTGAGAGACCAGGGTCCTTGTGTCTTTCCTTGGACATGTGCACAGTCCTGTGTGGCTTTATAAATTTTCAGAAATACGTCAGAGCTTTCCAAAGCTCCCTGTGGGTATCTCATTCCCCAGGATTTTCCTTTTACAGTTTTATTCGCCCTCTTGTTAGCTGCAACTGGTATCAGCACCACATACAACTGTGATGTTAAATAATCGCCACTGATTGTTTTCTACAAACATCCTGCAGACAGGGCTACTGGCACAGAGTAAAGCCTGAGGCAGGTCAAAGGAAGACAAGTCCTGAGAATGGAGCTTTCCTAGGAAGCTGCCAGATAGGTCAAATAATGGCAATTTTTCAGGAATGGGAAAACATTCCTATGTAGCTCTCAACCTGTTCTACCCCTTCCAATAGTCTCTGAGCTGCTGGTTTCACAGGTACCCTAGTTGAGGATTCTGCAAGGTGACTGCAAAGCTGAGGGGAGGGGAGAGACGGAAACAGGGAGAATTAAGATCCCAGAAAGTTGACTATTTTCCCAAGATTCAGCCATCATTCTTGAATAAACACACTTTGGATTGTTGTGAGCTTTGATTAATTTCCAGAGTTCTCAAAAGCTGGTTTTGACAATTTTGACAATGTTCTCATTGTTTTTGTGCAGGAATGGATTTTCAGAGATCTTCACTCCACCATTCCAGAGGTTTCCGACTTTGATACCAGTATATGTTTGAATCTTACAAGGACCACCAAGAAGTGAGTGTAAACTTTTACGGGACTAGGTCCTAATTCTTGTGTCTTATTACTACATAGGCTACAGAAGTAAAGAAAAAAAGGGGCGCCTGGGTGGCTTAGTTGGTTAAGCGTCCGACTTTCCGACTTTCGCTTAGGTCATGATCTCGCGGTTTGTGGGTTCGAGCCCCGCGTCGGGCTCTGTGCTGACTGCCAGCTCGGAGCCTGGAGCCTGTTTCAGTCTGTGACTCCCTCTCTCTCTGACCCTCCCCTGCTCACGCTGTCTCTCTCTCCTAGAAATAAATAAAACATTAAAAAAAAAAAAAGAAGTAAAGAAAAAAAGAGACAAATGAAAGGAATTTTCAAGTGAAAGATTTTAATATGATTCGGGGCCTTTAAATATTAAATAGAGGATTTTCCTCTATGTGAAATATTTTTTATCTTAAATTTACAAAGGCAGTTGTCAGACGGACTTGAGGTCATTATTCTTTTTGGTCAAATATTTATTTGTCCTCATTTCTAAACACATGCTGAAATTGCATTTTCTGACACTTTGGCGGTTGAGTGAGGCCATTTGACCAGTTTGAGCCAATAAATTATGAGCAAAACAACTTGTGTCACTTTTAAGCTGAGTGCTTTTATACTCAGAATGCCAGAGCTCTCCCTCTTGCCATGATCACAGTCAATGTCCCAAACAATGTCAGCTCCAACAGCCTGGGATATGGAGTGTTCCTGATGACAAGGCACTTAGTTATCTAAGAAGAATATGTAGCACAAACCAGAAAGAAACTTTATTACTTTTTAGCAACCCAGAGTTTGGAATTGCTTGCTATTGCAGCATAACTGATCATGTCCTCACTGATAGGCTGACTAATATTTTCCTACTTGATATGTTTAAAAATTTTTTTAATGTTTTTTTTTTATTTATTTCTGAGAGAGAGAGAGAGAGATAGTGGGAGCAGGGGAGAGTCAGAGAGAGAGGGAGACACAGAATCTGAAACAGGCTCCAGACTCTGAGCTATCTGTCAGCACAGAGCCTGACGCAGGGCTCGAACCCATGAACCGTGAGATCATGACCTGAGCCGAAGTCGGACGCTTAACTGACTGAGTCACCCACGCGCCCCAGCTACTTGACATGTTTAATTTTCCTTCAAGGTTCATGTTAATGAGCCTTGTCCACATTAAGCTCAGTTTCCTTTGCTTTCTTTTCTTCTGCCTGTACCACCTGTTTTGTCATTAAATAATGACTAGATTGTTACTTAACTGATATATGAGAGTGCTTTGTCTTTCCTAACTATTTTTTAAATTTTTTTTATGTTTATTTATGTTTGAGAGAGAGAGACACACACACACACACACACAGAGTACAAGTGGGGCAGGAGCAGAGAGAAAAGGAGACACAGAATCTGAAGCAGACTCCAGGCTCCGAGCTGTCAGCCCAGAGCCTGATGTGGGGCTCAAACTCATGGACCGTGAGATCATAACCTGAGCCAAAGTCGGATGCTCAACCAACTGAGCCATCCAGGCACCCCTTTCCCAACTATTTTTAAGCTCCTAGGGAGTTGAGATCAGATCTTTGTCCTTTTACTTAATCATCTCAGTGTATCTATAGCAAATCCTCAATAAATATTTATTGAATTAAACAAAATATATGCATGTATAAGAAATGCTGATGGTACAATGTTCAATATATGAATATATTTTAAAATGTTAAGGTTTTCTTTTTTTTAGTTTTAATGAATCTTTCAAAATGTGATGCCATCCTACCATCTAGGTAACTAGTAAATTATAAAGTTCTCTTACCTTCTAACTAACATTCACCTTCCCTTATTCTTGATTAAGGAAAATGAGATTTATGATATAATCACTCATCCACCTAACTCATATAATTACATAGCTTAAGTATGAGAAGAGAATTTGTCATTTTTCAAGTACTAAATTATATTTGTTGATATAATATTTTCCATGAGTAAGTGATTCTTTCTCTAATTTGAGATATGTGGATATAAAAAAAGCTTAACTCAAGTTTACTTAGGAGAGCTATCCAGAATTAAATGGAGAGCTTTAAATTACATTTGGCATCTCACTGATGGTTCTTTGCTCTTAGATACGTAGATTAATATTTTAAGAAAGAGATTCATATTCAGTGCTATGGAAACATCTTGTAAGGGGGTTGGTGGTGGAAATAATACCTCAGAACAGAATACTCTAGGTGCATTAAATGAAAATAAGTATGAATGATACCTTTATCAGTTATTTCTGTCAATACAAATTCCCAAGAAGTTAGAAGCAAATAGATTCTAATCTTTTAGGATATATTTAGTCTTGGAACAAGTTCAAAGTTTGAATATTCTTCAGTGAGAACCTATGGTAATGTGTCTCAATTAAGTACAGCTGACCCTTGAGCAATGCAGGGCTTAGGCGTGCCAACCCCCAACACAGTAAAAAAATCCATGTGGCTTTTTTTAAAGTAGCCTACATGCCCAACATGTGGTCAAGCTCATGACCCTGAGATTAGTAGCCTTAGGCTCTGCTGACTGAGCCAGCAGGTACCCCCCAAACCCATGTAACTCTTGACTCCCCAGAACTTAATTACTAATTGTCTACCATTGACCAGAAGTCTTACTGACAATATTGTCAATTAACAGATATGTTGTATGTTATGTGTATTACATGCTATACTCTCACTATTAATAAAGTAAGCTAGAGAAAAGAATGTGCTAAGAAAATTATAAGGAAACGAAAACATATTTATGGTACTGTACTGTGTCTATTGGGAAAAATTCTCATATTGGGTGATTTTTTTTTTTAGTCACCTTCAGTTCGAACTTGTGTTGTTCAAAGGTCAACTGTATGCCAAGGCTGAAAATACTCTCCAAGTAATGTCTGTCAAACTTTTATGTCAATCCATAAAAGCCATTCAAAATTGTTTAAACAACATTTTAAGGAAAAATCAGTCTCCCCAAATACTGCTTACCAAGGGAATTAAGGATGTCTTAAACATAGTCAGATAAAAGTTTAACAATTAGGCTAATTTTACCCCTTAAAACATGAAGGTCTATGACCAACTAAGGAAAAAGTGAAGCATTTCTGAAGGCATATTTAAAAAGAAATCTATAGGAGGGGCACCTGGGTGGCTCAACTGGTTAAGCCTCCCACTTCAGTTCAGGTCGTGATCTCATGGTTCATGAGTTCAAGCCCTGCATCGGGCTTCAAATCCTGTCTCCCTCTGTCTCTGCCTCTCCCTCGTTCACTCTCTCTCTCTCTCAAAAATAAAAATAAACCTTAAAAAATGAAATGTAGAGGAACAGTTACTTCTGTCTACTAGTAGACCTGTAATACTGTGATGTGTGTGTGTGTGTGTGAGAGAGAGAGAGAGAGAGACAGAGAGAGAGAGAGCATGCAGAGGATTTAGAAATCAAATTTTCAGAGATCTCTAAAGGGGCCTCTAGAAGTTATAAGTAGAACACCTCATGGATATCAAACCCTTAATTGATATAAAAAAATATAATGGGAAAAATATAAAAAAACAAATGTACAGTTTTTACAAAAGGCAGTAATCATGAAATTAAAAGCACACCTGAACATATGGAACGTTTTGGGGCTATACTTATTCTTCTTAGTAATTTACATATTTGGTCTCTGTTACAGGAAGGCCCCTTTGAAAGACTAGCCCATGCATTAAAGCCCAGAAACAGAATTTCATTTATTACCGTTTAGTAATACACACCTGTAGCAATAGTAGGTGAAGGTCCAGTGGAGACATTCATTGCAAACCACTCCAGAAGGAACCCTTTCCCTGAGATGGAAGAGTCAGAAGAAAACTGAAATGTCAAAGAATTTCTAGAGGAACTAAACGATTCAGGCTGGGTACCACAGTAAGTTCCAAGTAGGCGGGAATGAACACCAAGCCCATCATAAATCTGCATGTAAAAAAAAAAAGATAACACAGCACTGAACTTAGGCAATTATCTCTGTTTTTCTTCACAAAAAAGAAAACTAAAAGGTTGCCATATGTTAACATAATTTCATCATAATGGAAAAATATAAGTAAATACCATACGTCAGTTTAAATAGAAAACACCATAAATATAAAATATGGTTGTAAAAAATTTAAGGTATTTTAAAATAATTGTCTTTGCTGCAGAATTGTATTAATACACAAACTGTATGCGATGTAGCTCGTTATTTGATCTACAATAAAATTTAGGGATGGAACATTAGGAGTCAAGATGGTGGCACAACAGAACTTACTGAATATGCTTTGGGGCCTCAAAGGAAGGAATGAGAAAGAAAGAAAAAGCAACAAGGAAGAGGAAAGGCGTGATGGACAGGTATCAGAAAGTATGACAACAGAAGAGTCACAGCTTGCGAGCACTCAGCACACATTCAAATCACTCAATAAATTTTTTTCATTTGGTTGAAAATATTAAATTACCTATTTAGAGACATATTTTGACAGTTACAAACATACAGCATGGAGCACATTTGTTTTTCTTGCACGTGTGGACAAATGCCATCCAACCACATTTCCTGTCCTTTCTTTCATTTTGTAAACCATTTGGAACAAGTTCCAAATGTAATTGTTCTAAGTTTCTCTGCTGAAGCCATGATATATGCTATGTTTTTCAAGCCATGTAATAATGATTTCCACACATACTGAATGATGCAAGACCCAAGATGAATGAGATGGGTCTTGGCCTTGGAGAATCTGATAAAATAGTTAAATTCATAGAAGGGGAAAGCAGAATTATGGTTGCCAGGGGCTGGGGAGAGAGGGAAATGGGAAGATGTTGGTCAAAGGTGACAAAGTTTCACTTATGCAAGATGAATAATTCTGGGGATCTAATGTGCAGCGATGTGACTGTAGTTAATACTGTAATATTTCATACTGTTCCATATTATATACTCAAAATTGGCTAAGAGGGTAAATCTTAAATATTCTCTCTCACACACACAGATGTACACACCTACACAAAACCCAAATGATAACCTTGCAAGGTGATATACATATTGATTAGCCTGACTGTAGCAATTAGTTCACAATGTGTACATCTGTCAAAATATCAAGCTGTACATCTTAAATATATACAAAATTTATTTGTCGAATATACCTGAATAAAGCTGAAAAAAAAAAAAAAGAATGTGATACTGTTTCTGAAACTGACCTAGTAACCAATGTCTGGATGGCAATAACCACCACAATTCTATTTACTTACTTACTTACTTATTTATTTAAAAATTATCCTTCCAACTGTTAACACTCTAACATAAGAATACACAAGAAAATGAGATATAAGAAGGAATACTTAACTAAGATACACATACATGCATAGACAAAGCCCAATAGATAAATTACAATAATGCTAAAAAATCTTAGAGAATCCAAAGATAATAAATATAATAACAGAATTACCTTTTCGTAGGTAATCTCAAGGGGGTAATTGTGATCTAGGGAGACCATCCCATGTGACTTACAAATGCTTCAACTGACATTAACTTGGATTTGTTTTTGCAAATAGAAATTTACCAGAATTTACTAACATTGATTACACTTGGAAACTCACCCTTAATTTGTCATAATAGCAGTTATGAGCTGCTTCAATGTCTATCTCCAGGATTCTACCATGGATAACTTGAGACGCATCCACATTTACTATCCATTGGTAATCAGAGTTGTGAGGGTAACGTCCAGGCCATAAGGGAGAGGCAATTTTCCCATGAGTTCCCACAATATTATCATTGCCAAATACTAGGAGGGAAAACAGAGTAGTAAATCAGAAGTACTTAGAACAGCTATTTAATCAAATGAAAGAAACAAAAGCCAAGGGGTGTTGAAAAGGATGGACTTTTAATTGACTGTGATTTCTATTCTGAACACTGAAAGAAATATTGCTTCCCTTTTGGTTTCTGTACTATCTATTAATTCCTTGGAGAACAGTGATTTTCTGAATGGAATTCCATTTCCTAAGAAGGTTGCATGGTGTGAAAAGAGGAGATAACTTCTCATGTGAAAAGGGGTTCCCAGCCCCCAGGGGACCTGACGACAAGTGCGGGGTATCACCAGGCTCACTCTCTATTTTGTTTACCTATTTTCCTTTTTACAAAAGAATGGGACATGTTCTTAAAATTTTGGTAAGAGAAGCTGACATATTGAAATGACATGAAAAATAGCTAATTATGGAAAAGTCAAGTTAGAAAATAAAAATAGTAACATTTTATTCAGTTAGAAGAAAACCTTGCTGTTATATCTGAGCACTTAATTCAATCCTAAAATACACACACTGTTTTGAATTTGAAGAATATAGAGTTTGTGACTACAAATGAAATACATTTGGTATCAATATGCTAAACCTGAACTATAATACTTTAGAAGACTCTAACAAAATACCATGTAAAAAGTTTAATATAACATCAGGTAGAAACTTGAGCTTAAAACAATTACTAGAGCCATTGAGAAAGCTCTCCCTTGCTCTTGGTGGGCCATTCATATATAATTGGGTTTTTATAATATATTTTAAAATGAAGTAATTCCACAAACACAATAAATTAGGACAACAGAGTTCAGGATTATTCTTAACTTACTGCATCACTAAAAAATTCGTTACCCTTTCTAGTTTGTAGGCTGTTTTCTGGAAACCATCGATAAAATAGAAGCAACTTACTGTTAGTAAATATGGCTTGGAAGCCTATGCCATTGCCTGAGCTATCGGAGACAAATCGGATCCACAGTCTATGCCCAACAATGGATGAATAATTGAGGGGGAGGACATTTCCACAATATCGCCCCACCAAACTACCAGTGGCATTTCCTTCACGGATCTCCACAAAATCTCTGGTACAGTCCTGAGAATCCTCCAACTGGAAAGTTCTAATTTGAAAAAAAAAAAAAAAAGAGTTTAGGAGAATTAAATTGATAGAATAAGCTTTGGGATTGCCCCAAAACACCTGCTGGGTTAAACTGTTCTTTTATAAAACTTCAACTTCAATCACAGTATCTTTGAGCCAACTCTAAAAATTCCTCTAAAATTTGCTGAAATGCCTATTGCAGAGATACAAAGACAATTAACACACTGTCTTCAAGGGGTTGTCTTTCTAAGGGGAAAGATTAGGGAAGAAAACAGGAAAAGACACATTATAATGTGGAATATCATAAAATGCCCTCAGAGCTAAAAGTGCTCTAAGATTTTGAGGCAGAGGGATCACATCAGATTGTGAGGCTCAGTCAGAGCTTGATGGAGAGATTTTTGGGGGGATGGAAATATAAACACTACCCAGACTTAAGGTACAGAAATGGGGAGCAGAAAACACATGTCGATAAAAGCACATACACAGAAAAGGAGTGAGACTTATTTAGAAATCTGTGAGAGGTCTAGCTTGGTTAGAACACCGAGTACTTTTAAGACAACATTAGGGGACACAGCTGAGGCAGTATCATCAGCTAATTTTGCCAGAGCTTAAGTGCCAATCAAAGGCTCTGTACTTAATTTCTGAAAATGTAGAAGTATGGGATTCGCAGTAATAGAGGCTATTCAACTTGTATCATAATCTGCACTTATGATGACATGGGAGAATGAAAGACAGAAAATAATATCTATTCCATGACTGCCACATGTAAGAAACATATAGAGTCTGGAACATGTAAGTGCTAGCTAAATGCTTTCAGAATTTAGCCTTAATGCTTTATAAACTTGGATATAATCAAGATAGTGTGAGGGGTGCCTGTGTGGTGCAGTCACTTAAGCACCCAACTCTTGATCTCAGCTCAGGTAATGATCTCACAGTTCGTGTGTGAGTTTGAGACATGCATTTGGGCTTTGCGCTGATGGTGTAGAGCCTGCTTGGGATTCTGTTTCTCCTTCTCTCAGCCCCTATCCTGTTGTGCTCATTTCTCTCTCCCTCTCTGTCTCTCTCTGTCTCATTCTCCCTTTCTCCCCCTTTCTCAAAATAAATAAACTTTAAAATATTGTTAAAAATTAAGATAGTGCAGTACTAGTGCTAGGGGAGACAAATGGATGAATGGAACAGAAAAGAAAGTCCAGAGAAGGAGCCAGCAATATACATTCAGTCAATACAATCCAACCCATGCTGCCAAGATAATTCAATGGGAAAAAGAAAATCATTTTAACATGTGGTGTTTCAGTTACTGAAAATCCTTATAGAGAAAAAAAGAAACCCTCAACCTCTACCTTTCTCCATACACAGAAGGTAATTTAATATTCCTCCTAGATATACACAGAAAAGTTAGAGCCATAAGGCTCCTAGAAGAAAACAGAGACTATCTTTACAACCTTGGGGAAGGCATATATTTCTTAGATATCATGCAAAAGGCATTTACCATAAGATTTTAAAAATTAATAAATTTTACTTCATCAAAAATTAAAATTTCTCCTCATTAAAGACATGACTAAGAAAATGAATAGGCAAGTTAGAGACTGTGCAAGGGGAAGAAGAGATAATTATAAAACATATATCTAACAAGGGACTCTCTCTCTGGAATATAAAAGGAATTCCTACCAAGAAAAAAAAAACATAAAAAAACAAATAACCAAGTTAAAAATGACACGAGATTTGAAATGACACTTCAACAGAATTTGAGTGAATAGCCAATGAGAATGTCCAAAATACTCTGACATTGGTCATCAGAGCAGTGTAAATTAAATATCACAGTAAGTTATCATTTTATACCCATGAGAATGGCTAAACTAGAAAAGACTGATAAGATCAAATGTTGACAAGCATGCATAGCAACCAGAAATCTCGTATGTTTCTGGTGGGAATGTATACTGATAGAACCACTCTGAATAATTATTTGGCAGTTTCTTGTAAAATTAAATATACATCCAATTAATGCCCCAGAAGCTCCTCTCCAAGATATTTACCCAAGAGAAATGAAAAATGTGAGATCGTACTAGAATCCTGAATATAAAAGATCTCTTGCAACTCAAAAATAAAAAGACAATTCAAATAGTAGCAAAAGAACTGAAAATGCAGTGCTCCAAAGGAGATGTATTATGAATGGCCAATAAGAACATGAAAAACTGCTCAGTCACTAGTTACTTGAGAAATGCAAATGGAAATCATAATAAGGTAACACTTCATACCCACTAGGATAGCTATTATTTAAAAAATGGAAAATAACAAATGTTGATGAGGATGTGGAGAAATAGGAACTCTCAGGCACTGTAGGAATGTAAAATGGAGTAACCACTATAGAAAACAATTTGGCAATTCTTCAAAAAGTTAAGCATAGATTTACCATATGACCCAGTAATTCTGCTTTTAGGTAGATACCCAAAGAAATTAAAAGGGACTCAGGCAAACAGTTGCATATGAATATTTATAAAAGCATTATTCACAATAGCCAAAAGCTGGAAAGAATTCAAATGTCCATCAGTAGATGAATGGATATACAAAATGGATAAACAAAAATGGATAAACAAATGAATGGACAAACAAAGCTATATATATAGTTATATAATTATATATACTATATATAAATAAGATTATATATAGCTATATATAATTTGATATATATAATGTTGATAAACAAAACAATATACAACTATGAAGTTATCTATCTATATATGATGTTACATTTTATACACACACTAGAATATTATTCAGCCTCAAAGCAGAATGAAATTTTGATACATGCTGCAACATAGATGAACACTAAAAACATGCTCAGTGAAATAATCCAAACATTAAAGAATATGCATGATTCTACTTAAATGTGAAAACTAGAAAAGAGAAATTCATAGATACAGGAAGTAGAATAGAATTTACCAAGGGCTGGAGACAGGGAGTTACTGTTTAAGGGCTATAGAGTTTGTTTGGTATGATGAAAAAATCTCAGAAAAGCATAGTAGTGATGGATGCACAGAACTGTAAATGTATGTTATGCCACTCAATACGACAAGCTGAAGAGAGAAAAAAAGAAAAACCTAAAAAAAAAAAAAAAAAACCCACCAAAAATCAGTATTTAAAGTTGCCTGCAGAGAAAACAAAACAGAAATCTGAGCCCAGATGATGTTCTAGGGGAATTCCAAAGCTTCAATGAAATCAATAGCCCAATCTCAATGTTACGCAAACTGTAACAAAGAATAGAAAAGAGGAAAGTTCCCAGGCTTTCAAGGTTAGTATAATCTTGAGAGCAAAACCAGTCAAGGGAAGTCAAAGAAAGGAAAGTATAGGTCAGCCTCACTTAACAATATAGATGAAAAATCCTAAATAAAATATAAGCAACATGGATCCATCAATTTGTAAAATGTATAAATCTAATCAAGTTGGACTAATAACATTTTAAGATTAGAAGATCTAGGGGCGCCTGTGTGGTTCAGTTGGTTAAGCGTCCGACTCTTGATTTTGGCTCAGGTCATGATCTCATGGTTTGTGAGTTCAAGCCTCAAGTCAGGCTCCACACTAGGAGCCTGCTTGGGATTCTCTCTCCCCCTCTCTCTGCCCCTCCTCTGCTCATTCTCTGTCTCTCTCAAACAAATAAATAAAACTTAAAAGTTAAAAAAATATTAGAAGGTCTATAAGAAAATTCATACCACACACACACACACACACACACACACACAAACACACACTTAACAGACAAAGATAGACGTAAAATATATGAAGAGAGAATCCATAACAACTGCAGGAAAACACTGGATAAAACTCAACACCCACTCATCATAAAATACTCTTAGAAAATTAGGAATAGAAGGAAACTTTCTGAATGGGATGACAAATGCCTACCAATGCCTGCAGCAAATATGCTTCGAAGTAAAAATTTCAAAGTATTTCCTTCGATTCAGAAACAACACAAGGGAGCCTGCTCTCGTGACTCTGTTCCCCATTACACTACAGTGTTTTCCAGGCAAACAAGACAAGGAGAAGGGGGAAAGGGTTGTAAGGATTGGAAAAGAAGAGTGTAAGTTAGTATTCAGGAGAGTTCATTCACTGATGAATATCTACTGTGCACCTTACTGTGTCAGGTCCTTTTCTAGGCACTAAAAATAGAGCAGTAGAAAAGAGAGAAGAAAATCTGTGTTATTCTAGAGAAGACAATGGCTGCTGGATAAGATCTACAAAAATCAGTGGGGTTTCCTTACACCAGTAACCAAAAATTTAGAAACTGCAACTTAGTCAACATCTACTCAACAAACAAATTTTACTGTCTTCCATGTTTCCAAACACTGGCATGGGGACCTGGGGGTAGGACAGTGAAGAACACAGAGAATGTTCCTCCCTTTTGGGAGCTTCTATTCAAGAAGGAGAGATAGATAATAAATAAGTAAACATATAATTAGGTAGTGACCAATTCTAGGAGGAAAAATAATTTGAGGTGTTATTTTTGGTAAGGTGGCCAGGTTATGTCTATAAGTTTTAAATGGATTTCCTTTCCAATAGCAACAGCCAAAAAAAAAAAAAAAAAAAAGTGTCTAGCTATAAGACCTCTATTTAAAAAATGTGAAAGTTTAACAAAGAACACAGGAAAAGAACAAAATAAATGCAGAGATATTCCAAATTCAAGAATATGAAGAGTCAGTAAGGATCCTTCCAAAAACTAATGTATAAATTCAATGTAATTCCAGTCTAATCAACAAGTATGATTCCATTTATATGAAATATAAAACAGAAAGCAATATTATGTAGTGTGTATGGAGATCTGTATATGCTACTCATATTATACATATATAATTTGTATATATAGAAAAACATAAAGTTAAAAATTATAAAAACATGCCTGAGAGTGATATATATGCAATTCAATATGCAGGTTAATCCATGATGAGTAAGTAAGGGGGACTTTTGCTGCCCTGTAACATTTTATTTATTTAAAATTAATCTTTCAGTTTGTTCTCGGTATTCAAGAGTCTCTCATGGTTTGCCTCCCTCCCTCTCCCCAACTATTTTTTCCCCTTCTCCTCCCCCACGGTCCTCTATTAAGTTTCTCCTGTTCCACTTATAAGTGAAAACATATGGTATCTGTCCTTTCTGCCTGACTTATTTCACTCAGCATAACGCCCTCGAGTTCCAAACTGAGGACTGATGGGGGTGGGGGAGAGGGGAAGGGGGGTGATGGGCACTTGTTGGGATGAGCACTGGGTGTTATATGGAAACCGACTTGACAATAAACTATAATAAAAAATGAAATAAATAAAATAAAAAGATACAATTAATCTTTAGTATTTATTATTATTTTCTTTGAGAGAGAGAGAGAGAGAGACAGAGCATGAGTGGGGGAGGGGTAGAGAGAGAGGGAGACATAGAATCTGAAGCTGTCAGCACAGAGCCCAATGTGGGGTTTGAACTCCTGAACCATGAGACCATGACCTGCCCAAAATTAATCTTTAAAGAAAAAAAGTAATGGTTAAAAAATGTAGAGAAAGTGTATGCAAACTATTCTTCTTTTTTCAGAAGTAACTGGAGGAAATTTTTGCTGAGAAGAGGAAAGACAAGATTAAAAGAAGGAAGAGTGATCCAGAAAGGCTATAGAGAAGCAACTGTCAGAAAGGGGGGAAAATGTCCCAAGATAGATAATTTCCTTCTTTATTGTGTGTACTTTCCAGTCAACACTCAATATTTTGTGTTGCAAGATTTCACATGATGGTAAGTATAGGGCTCTCCTGGGACTCTATCTCAGCTAATGGATTAGGGTGACAGATAACCAGACTGAAGGTTCTGGGCACCTCAAGCCTTTCTGTGAGACCAGTGTATCAGGCACACCTCTGAGCATTCACTACCAGGATCCTGGAAAAGACAAGTCAGACAATGCCTGAACATGGATTTTCAAGCCAGATGCTAGCATTTGTAGGTCACTAGCCAGACAAACAGTGAATCTGTGGCTCTCGTGATCCTACCAAGGTGAAGTACTAAAATAAATAAATAAATAAATAAATAAATAAATAAATAGATCATCTGTATCTATATTCTAGACGTAGCTCTAGCAGCAAGCTATGACCTGTAACTGAGTAGCAGAAGAAATCAAGAAAAATCCACATCACGCTAAGCAAACTATACATTTGCCCTGACGCCCATTGCCTTCCTTAACAATTCACTCTTTATAACGCAAACCTTATATCTACAATCATTCCTGGCAAGGAGTCATTCTGAATCCCTCTTCAGGGTCACTGCCATGTTTAGCACTTAATATCAGGCTCGGTTTTCTTACCCATAACATTATCAACAATGTGAAATATGCTAACACTGTTTTGTTTTCTTTCTGTATCTCAGAAAGTAGGAAGAGAAGAAAGAGAGATGATTTTCCTCAGCAAGTGATTCACATGAAATCTAATCTGAACCTTTCTACCCAAAGTGCAATGCGTGGTCTGACAGCACCAGCACTGTCTGAGAGCTTGCTTAAATGAAGAGTTGGAACCTACCAATCAACTAAATTAGAATGTGGATTTTAGCAAGATCTCACGTGACCAGTGTGTCCATTTACGTTAGATCCAATGGCCCCGGAGATTGCTAAGTGGAGGTCTTTTCTGTTTGACTGCCATACTGGTGTACTCGAGGGCCAAATCACAGAAAAGACATGTGATTAGGAATGATAGCAGGATGATGCCTCAAAGAATCAAATTAAACTTTTAAAAAAGCTTATTGTTTTCTTGGAAGTCTTTGTTTTAGGCCGGTACATTTTATGAGCAAAGCTACCCTCTTTCCAAATACTTTGGCTGAAATCTGTTTGTAAAAATATGATTTGGAACAAAAATAGTACAATCACTGTTTCTCATTATCCCATTTTGATTCTTGAACTAAGATCAGTCACTTTCTAAAAGCACTCTGCCAGCATAAAATATATTTTCTGTTAATTCCTTTAAATATCTGTTTTACCAAAAACTCCTTTTTAGAGTCTATTTCTCCCTCCTCCTTTTTTGTTGAAGATTCAACCATAATTTCTCCGGTTTTTCTCCCTATTCAATTTCACCACAGTGTCCACAATCCAAACCCTGTGGTTTTTAACTTGACGTATTCCATATGCTTCTCACACAACCCAAGGGAATGTTTCCAAGCACCCATCTGGATGCAGTTTAGGCCAGGGCAGAAATAACTCACAGGCCTTGCCATAAAGCCCTTCTCATTATCCTCTACATAAAGAGGAACATCTTGCATTCTACAAAATTCATTTTAAAAAGAAAACTCAAGCAAGTAACACAAAATAACCAAAATTAACTTCTTATGGATGAGAAAGGAAAAAGCTGAGTCGTCAAGATTTGCCTATATGATAATTAAGATTTAGTGTCCATTAAACAGTGCAGTGGATGAGACTAGCTTTTTGTGTTTATCTCCTATCTTCTAGAAAAAGCTCAGCATCACCCATCTGATTTAACTGTGAAATGTCCCACAAGGTATTTTAGAAAAGGCAGAGTGAGATCACTTAACATTCAATGATCATCTGGTATGCATCAATCTTGTGCTACACATTTGACATCTGACATCTTTAATGGTGGCCCTGTAGATGGAATGAATCTCTTTATGTTTAAATAAATAGCTTCTTGGCCTGAATTTATTAGTAACTCATCAAGAAATGGGATGACTGTCTTAAACATCTCCTGCACCTGGGCCATTCCTGGCAACCACTGAATGTGAGATTAGTCAACAATGTGAATATGGTGGAGACTAAAAGGAAAAAGACCGAAAAAGAAGCCCTTTAAAGATTTGGCAGTTAAGAGGCCTTATAAGCCACGGAAAGGACTTTGGGCTTTATCATAAGAACAATAATCATGTTTAATTCATCATTGTATACAAAGCATCAGGCATGGGAGAAACATGTGCTAACTCTGTGAGCACACAGTAGGGGCTTACACATATTTGTTGAATAAAGGAAGACATATATATCAGGAAAAAATTATATAGAGAGATTTCTCCCCACAAAGAACTTTGAGCTTTTAGTAAAGATGAAAGCAAACAAAAACTTCTTTCCTATGTGGCAGCTTAACCTTGCTTTGCCTTTCAGGCACTCAGCAGGCGTCTCTGTTTTAACACAATGCCGCTTGGACCCTGAAGAGCACTGTCTGATTGATGGACTGAAAGAAAACAACATTAGATGTCTGAACATGGCCCGCAAATGGGACTGTTCTTTCATTTTTTAAATCCTTCCTTGATGCACATTATGGCGGGTCGAGGAGAAGGAACAAGACATTTTTGAATAAACAGGCCAGTCCTCAAAACAATCCCTTGCTGTCTACACCAAAGTATCCTATTCTCTTCAAAAACGGAATTAGCAATCCCAAATGATGCCCGATAACGTGTAATATGATCTAACAAATAACTTTTCATTTAAAGTGGTAATTTAAGCACCAAAATCTTTTCACTCAGTATTTGTTAAGTGTCTACTACCAGTTCGGCATGTCACAGGTACATCTCTATCGACTGATTGAAAAGTCTCATGTCCTTTACCATGTGCTTTTCACTATCTCCTTCTAAAAAAAGACACATTATTATTATTTTATTTAATCTAAGACCACCCTGAATGTGGCAGGAGCCTACTATTAATTCCATATCCATAGTCCCTATTCAAATTGTCTTATAGTTTAATGAGGAACATGTGAGTAATTTTACCAACCAACCACTAAGTTCCTAGAAACTTCCAAAATTATTCTCAACAGAGAAGAAGGGTAAGGTGAATTGGGGTAGGGACATGGTACACGAGGTAAGGAAGGCTTGACTGTGGTGGAGATTTCTGCTGGAAGAAAGAATGTTAGTCTCTCTCTGGAAGACTCTAGATGTGTCTAATTCAGAAAAAGATACTATTACTGTTCTCAGAAAATAAACATTTCACAAACTCATGGACCAAGGGCTTAGGCATATCTTTGTCATAATGTTAGGCAGGGCTCTAGAAGCATTCTCAGGAGAATTTCAATACCATTTGTAACCCAAACTATGACTAAACAGAGGAAATTTGGAAGCAGACTTCCTAAAGTTCCCACCATGTTCTCTAACAGTTGCTTGGACACACATGCTATGAGTTGTCCGTTCTGTTAGCAACGGTGCTTCCTTCCTGCAGATTCAGTCACACTGAAACAATACCACACACACACACACACACACACACACACACACACACACACACAAGGATTTACAGAAAAGACAGCTGGAGCCGGTTGCCAGGGGAACTGACAATGTTCCAGACACATTCCACGTTAGAGGGATAAACGTCCGGGTAGCCAGGGCTGTTGAAGATGCCTTCGGCCATGTGGAAGGTTCCACCACAAGCTGGAAGAAAAGAGAAACAAAGTGAGTGCCAGAGCAAAGATCGAATATAAGACACCACAAGGGGAAGGAGAAAACACGACAGGAGCTACTGCCAGGATCAAAGGATGCCCTATCCATTTCCAATTTGAAAAAATCCATGTCATATATAATAAGGAAAAGCTTATGGAGACTGAAAATAAGCCACAGGACATGGTGGGTCAGAAGGAATCTCTGTAGTTTCTCTTCTAAAAGCCTCTTCTAGCTGCAAACTATAACTTCATGTAATAATAAAAGCCATATTTTAACTCCACAACCACTCACTATTTCTGGCCAGGATGATTTTCAACGCTGGCTCCGAACAGAAGGCAATATTCCAGCTTTTCCCTCTCAAGAGGACACACACACACACACACACACACACACACTCTCTTCTAGGTGTTTTGTCCTTTTAACTGCCAATAACCGGAGAGCTGGCGGCTGACAGATAGCGTATCCCTGGCTGACAGACCCTGTCCGGGTGACTCCCCTTTCCCTCCCTCCTCCCTCCATGTCACCATCCATCCTGCCACCAATGACAACGCCCAGACCTGCCTGAGCCCAGCTGCGAGGCCGGGGAGACTGGAGAACAGCAGCTGTCCATTCATAAGAGATGCCAATGGACATTGCCAGTCAGGGGCTGCCTTAACACACATGTCATGAAGGAGCACACTGGTCATTCCAGCATCGTCCCAACCACCCCTCCCCACTTCCAGAGTTCACTATGAGCATGAGTCACAATAAGCAAGGCATGGAAGCACCCCAAGCGTCCGCCAGTGGATGAGCGGATAAAGAAGATGCTGTACAGAGTTTACCACTGTTAGAATCTACGAGTAGGTTAATCTAAACTGGAAGACAGTGAGGTTAGTCACAGAGGTGACCTCAGGAAACTGGCTCCCAATTCCCATGATACAATAGTCTCAAATAGCAAGCCAAGGATTTGTATCACATCCCTCTTAACCGAGTAGTGCCATTTGCTAACTTCTCTTACCTGACGACGACGCGGCATATGTAGCATGGAAACCCTCGGAATTCACTCTAGAATCCGAGACAAACCTCAGCGTCAGAGCATTGCTAAAGGACGTGATGGGATGGGGCATGGTGGTGCCACAGTAGCGGCCTGAATTGGAAAAGGACAGAAAGAATGAATGATGACATGGCACAGGGCATAGGCTGTCATTTCCAGTAAATGTGAATTTATCAGAACCACAGGAGACGGAAGCAAAAAGAAGAAATCACTATTCAGAGAACTGAAGTCAGGGTCGGTGTTTGGGACGATGCCTGAGAGTTAAACATAAACTATAAAGCCAGGCAGAGGACATATGATTTATAACATGTTGAAGAATATTGGGGAGGAGGGGGCGGTAAGAAAGATGGAGATGACTCTCCAAGTGAAACGAATGCTAAAGTGTCTAGCAAAGACGGGACCTGCACAAGTAAATGCACTAATACATAGAAGCAATGCATTATAGCCCAAAAAAACCCAAAACGTGTGGATGCAGTAGCCAAGATACATCAATTCAACTCCTAGCACTGCCATTTGCTAGCGGCATGACCTGAGACAAGTTACTGACGGTCTCTGTGCCTCAGTTTCCCTGCTGTGGTAAAGAGATGATCAAAAATAATGAAACCTCTACCATAAAGGTATGAGGATTAACCAAGTTGCTATTTATAAAGTTCTTAGCATAGCAGTGAGCACAAGTTAAGTGCTAAGTAAGTGTCTGTTAAATGATACACCTTCGTCCTTGATCGAACGCTCACAGGTAAATATCCCAAGCGATACAATCAGGACCGCATAGAGCAGAGAGGATGCGATTGCCCACTGTTGTCGCAGGCTCTGCTCTGAGGATAGAGCCACCGGCCAAAGTCCCTCCTCTGAGGGAGCTTGTCTTCTAGGGCAGGAGAGGAAACTTGCATGGCAAAGCTCAAAGATGAGTAACTCATGGAGAAAATTTAAATAACCTGAAATTATTTTACTTGAAGGTATTTCAGAAACTAGATAACAGCACTCTTTACCATTTCACTGGGATGCCCTGAAATCCGAATTTCCATGTGTGTTTGTTGCTGTATTTTTTGCTTTGTTTATTTAGTTATTCCTTCCTTCCCTCCCTCCTTCTTTCCCTCTCTCCCTCCCTCCCTCCTTCCTTCTTTCCTTCTTTCCTTCCTTCCTTCATCTGTTGCTTCTACTGAGGAAAAAACCAGGACCATGCTCAATTTTAACATAAGAAGTGGTCATATATTAACAAGAAATTTCTCACGGAGTGCTATCGAATGCCAGGAAGGACGGCAATTCACTGCTCTCTAAAGCAGCTGCAACTGTTAAATTAAAAAAAAAAAAAGACATAAATTATTCATGTCCTTGAATGTGAACAAGCTGTGTTTCTTGAGCCCCACCTTCAGGCCTGCTATCCTACCCTCTAATTACCTCCACTTGGCTTATGTTGCTCTTCATATCTGTTGGGAACATTCTAACCTTGAATAACAGCATATACATTTGTAAATATATAAATGAAAGCCAGCCAGGGCCACAGATGGGCGCGCGAGCACTGCAGTACCTCGGAGAGGCGCGTCCTCATAGCTGCCATCCAAAATCTCTAAAAAGTCTTGTGTACACGTTTCGCTGCTTTCAAGTCCAAAGTGGCCAAAGGAGAGGGTAATGTGATTGACTGTAAGAAAGGGAGAGAGGACTGATAAGTACTGACAAACAAAACATGCAGGGACGGAGGTTTTCCCTTTGATCATTCACTTTGCAGGTTCTCAGCAGGGAAGCAACGTATTTGGTTCCTCTGAAGAGCGACAGAATCAATGTTTTTTTTGCAAATGTTTACAGAATGTGAAATGCTGATAGCGGTAAATGAGAGGGCCCTGGGGCATGTTCATTCCACGGAGACCATGCAGAGTGTCTTGTTCGCATATACGGTCTTTACACTTTTTGGATCAGCCATAGCTGGGTTCCTCTGGGAAGCATTTTTCCCAATAGGGTACTTTGCTGACTTGTAAATGAGATGCTCTTACCTGAGGCACGCAGGGCCCAGCTCTCTCAGTTTTAAGTGAAGGCCAGAGCCAGCACCCTAGAGGTTTGGAGACTTTAGAAAGAAAGCTTTGAATTACTTGCAAAACAGCAAGTGCCTGGGTGCGTTTTTCTTTTGTTATTCGTCCAGGGTCCCTAATCTTAAGAATAGGATCCTTTCCTTGTAATGTCTTTGAACCAGTGAGATCTTTCATCTAAATGCCTTACAACTCATTAGAAATTACCCTTACTTGCAAAACTGTTCAGCTCAAGGCAGGAGGCTCCCATATCAAGGGCTTAGTTTTTGGCCAGCTTGCAATTTTCTTTGGCTACGGATTACTTCCAAGCCCCAAACCATATGCATGTCAATAAACATATTCTTTGGTTACCTCTTAACTTCCCAAGAGAAGTGTTAGAAAATATTTAAGACACGCTTATCATTTTTTAGATTAGCTAATAGGGCCTCACTGGCTTAAGTGGATTTGCTTATTGTCACAAAAGTCATTAATTACAAAGCAGAGTAAAGGACCTCATGCCTTTCCTACATTATGTCTGAAATTATAAATTGTTCCTGAAAACCTCAAGGAAGGGTCTGGCTCCTCTGAAACAGGCGTGTCCCTCTTTGCAATCACTTTGCTTTGAGTCCTAAGGAGTCTCCTCATTTTTTCTGTCTATAAAATGTGGACAGTCTACCACCAGGTTGTTACCTGGTCCAAGAATATGATTCTAGAATTCTAAAATGAAAATAATGCAAGCATTCATTGTTTCTTCTAGGCCATGCACTAGAATTTTTTTAATACGTGCATTACACGAGAGGCCGGGTTACGTAATTAGCTTCCACTTTGATCAAAGATCGATAGGCTCATGGCATCGCAGTCCCAAACTATGAGCTATTAGTTTTTCTATTTACAGTTCTTTTTATTCATTTAGTTATTTGGCAGCTGTCCTGAACACCTACCACCTTCAAGGCACACGTGTCAAAAACTACTTGTCAATTAGTTTTGCTTATCCCCAATGTCACATGCCTGTCCATACAGCAAGGTTACAGGTGCTTTTTTTTTGTCCTTCGTTAGGCCTTGAGCCTTAATTTTTTTTTTCTTTACTTAAGAATAAACAGTCAAAATTGCTTTCTTATCAGATTAGGAAGTGCTCGTTCTTGTGCACATCAGGAACGGGACTTCCCACAAAAGAAGAGGAAGGCCATCAATTGTTACCATCAAGGAGATAGGAGCATTAGTCATGGGCGGACTTTCCCACAGACACCATCCATCCTGGATTCCTTTGCCTTTTCCTCTTTGTTACTTACATGGAGGTTGAGCTTGAATTATCCAGCTGCAGTTCTGATTGTTTGGATACTTGGCAGGGAACAATGGAGAGGATATAGTATCAGACGAGTCGGTGAGGATGTAGCCCCCACAGGCTGAGGAACACAAAGACACACACACACACACACGCACGTCATATACTTTTGGTTTCTACTGGCTGCACAAGACAGTTATTTGGTAAGTAAAAACACTGATGAGTTTTTCCCATTTCTGAAACGCATGCCAGGGTGGTACTCGGTCAAGGAAGCTGCACATAAACCGTGAGGAAATGGGAGTGCACTGTACGTTTGTAACAATATTCTTTAATTACAGGAAGTGGGGAGTGGCAAAGGACAGGAGATGAAAGGGCTACAAGCTGCCTGAATCACCGAAACGAAACTCTAGTATTGATCCGCTTACTTTGCCTGCTCCTAAATTAGGGGTATAGGGATAATCTGCTTATGAGCAACTTTATTTATTTACTTATTTTTTGGAAAGTAAACCGTCAATTGAACAAGACTGGATAGATGCCTGAGTGTTATCAGAGAAACACAGAACTCTGTGGCGGTGCGGAAAGGAGAGGCTGGCCAGCTGGGGAGAGGAAGGGGTGTCTCCAGGAGGAGAGTGGCTGGGGGTGGAAGTGAGGGTAAGGAAGAGTAGTCCAGTGAGAGAGAGAGAGGAGGGTCAGGCCTGCGACTGCGCACACTTGGCTGAAGTGTGGGGCTCCTGAGGGGTGTTGGAAGTTACACTTGGGGGAAAATGGACTGGGGAAGGTTCTAGGGCCCTTGGGTAACATCTGGAGGAATCTGGGACTCCATTCCCCATGGCGATGCAAAGCCAGGATGGACTGATGGAGTAAGGGTATGGCCAGGGCTTTGGTGAGCTGACCTTGGAAGCAGATGGGGAAAGAGTGGATGAGTTGCAAGAGGCTTCATAATAATCCAGAGGAGACCTACTGGGAACATTGTTTACTATGAGGCAAACCATAAGTAATTAATTAAATGAAAAATGAAATGGGTTAAGAAACTATTCTTTTCTTTGCAGAGTGATTGATTTATGCACTGTCTTTCTCCAAAATCTACATCACATCTTTGGGAGACCCCAATCCAGAATCCATCCCTAGCCAGGGCTCTTCACTGTAGGATACAGACAAGCTCAAAACAGACCAAATGACTAAACAGATCACACTTATTTGGAAGGACAAGGACCCTCTGAGTAAAAGTGAGAGGCAAATTGAAGCTGACCGACAACTCTTTCCACCTTGGGCTCCATCCCTGACAGGGGGGAAAGGGATTAATCTCCAAGAATGGCCAGATGAAAAGCAATGGTGAAAAAGTCTAGAAGGATGAACTCAGAAGTAGTGATTTAAGAATAAAAACAGTGGAAAACAACACCGATTCCTTGGGTGGGCAATATTCAGGGTGCCGCTACCTCCAGGGTGAGCATTAGACTCTACTTTACAAGCAAGTCTTGTAATTTATAATTATCCCAGCAGAGAATCTTAGACAAACGCCAGATAATTTATCTACTCATGAACAAATATGGAGCAACAGTTTTACAGTGACGCTAGTATTAAAAATGCTCTTAAATATGATTCTGAAAGCTCATTTGATAGATATGCAGATCCAAAGGAAGTTAGCATCACCTGTTAGACGATAGTAAATTTAAAGGATTGACAGGTGAAATAATTGCAAATCATAGTTCCTTTGTTCTATTTAAATTGTCGCCTGTTATGTAGAAGGCTGGGACCAATTTCCAAGCACTGGTCTCCTTTTTTGGCAGCACCAGGAAGGGCACTCCAGAACAGAAGGCGGGTACCTCAACGACACACACAGGTACAAGTGGCACTTGCCTTGGCTGAAGTGAGCTCGAAAGCCCCTGCTCTGTCTGGAAGGACCAGACTGGAACCTCAGAAACAGGCTGTTTCCTGAAGAGATGATGGGGTTGGCCGGTGGCTGTCTTCCACACATTCTGGCAAGGCGAGTGGTTGTGGGGCTTAAACCGTCATATGCCTACAAATTAAGACAGCAGAGGAAATAGTAGTTCAGAACGTCAGATTTACACCCATGGGGCCCATGGTCCATGGGCTATCTACACATTGGTGAGCTGGTGGAAAGTAACACATTCGCTGGATCTAGTGCTTTATTTCATTGTCTCGTCACCTAGTCCATGGGAGCGTCTGAATCGTTGGTTGTGTTTAGGGAACGTATATGGATTCCAGCGGGAGTTCCTCTTCCAGAGCCACAGTTACATCCCTGGATATTTTACTTTTACAGCCCTCCCTTCTCCCCTGACCTCAGCGCATTCCATCAAGGGCCATGTCCACAGGTACTGAACTGTTTGCTGCAAGAATGAATATAAGAACAAACAGATGAGAAAGAAGGATGAGTAACCATTTGTTTTCAGAAACCCAACATTTGCCAGAACTTTCTGCTTTGCATCAAATAGTGGTCGAGAAGGAAGAAGGTTGGCAGAGTTCTTTCAAATTATATAGTGGTATGAGCCTAACCCAGAAAATTATCTAATTATTATTATTATTAATGATATGATAACAATAATAATAATAATAATAATAAAGTACTGGGTTCTATGTCCACCCAGGGCTATGTTGGGACTTAGCTGACCCTTCATGTGTACTAATGGAATAGAGTTGACATTACGTGGACCCAGATCACTATACGGGTTTGTGCAATCGAAACTTGGCTAATTTCCTTGGAACTCAGTGTATCTGGTGTGCAATTTTTTATACACTTCTGCATAAATGGGGGAAGTGAATTCCTTTTCTTTGGATGATAACAATAATGAATAACAACCATTCATCAAGTGCTTACCGTCTGCCAGCAACTCGTTCAACCCTTCATGCACACTATCCATTTCCTCCTCCCCAAATGTCTTCCATTTTTAAGAAAACAAATGCTACACAGAGAGAAAACTGTGTGGCCAGCTTCCACAATTCCTAAGAGGGAGCAGGTCATGTTAAACCAGACAGCTAGATTCTAAAATTGAGAACTGACACTCTCATATTGTCTAATGCAAGATACCAATTAAGCATGGTAGGTGCATCAACTGCCAACCACCAGAGTGTGATTAAAATATGAAGTTAGGACATGGCTGCTTCACCCAAGATAAATTATCATTTATATTTCCTAAGAAACACGTGAGGAAAAAAAATAGAAACTTGGGGTATTTGATACAAGGAAAGTTCACACAAATTACTTTAAAATATCTAGTGATGATTACAATCAGTGTTCTCTCCAACACATACGTATGATTGGGAGGCACTTCTCAATTTAGTTCATTATAAACACATGAATCAAACATTAGTATGTTTAACTCTCTACTGAGGAGCTAAAACTTTTGCAATAATGAACGTTAAATAAATGTGGTTCTAGAACACCATTTCTTTGTACTTTTTCATTGTTTTATCTAATGTTCACATTTTAATTTTTTTAAATTTTTTTAATGTTTTATTTATTTCTAGGAGAGAGAGAGAGACAGCGTGAGCAGGGGAGGGTCAGAGAGAGAGGGAGTCACAGACTGAAACAGGTTCCAGGCTCTGAGCTGGCAGTCAGCACAGAGCCCGACGCAGGGCTCGAACCCATGAACCACGAGATCATGACCTAAGTGAAAGTCGGATGCTTAACCGACTAAGCCACCCAGGTGCCCCTTAATGTTCACATTTTAAACCTACATGTCCAATAAATAAAACCTTAAACCTGATTTGTATTGAACATTTAAAGATTGACTAATACCTCAGTTACATTTTCTTCACAAAGTCAAATTATATTTTCAATCTAGCAATGACTGCTTCTTTTGAACACATTGAACGCCATCAATAATAGTCAAAACAATGTATAAATCAAGTGGCATCTGGGTGGCTTAGTCAATGAAGTACTGACTTCAGCTCAGGTCATGAGCTCATGGTTTGTGGGTCTGAGCCTGGCATTGAGCTCTGTGCTAACATCTTGGAGCCTGGAGCCTGGAGCCTGCTTTGGATTCTGTGTCTCCCTCTCTCTCTGCCTCTTTCCTGCTGGTGCTCTGTCTCTCTCTCAAAAATAAGTAAACATTAAAAACAACAACAACGTATAAACAAGACTACAAAACCTCTTACTATATTTATTCAACCTACTCTCAAATGTTACCACCATTGGTTTAACCCGACTTTTTAAAAAATTTTTTTAAATGTTTATTTATTTATTTTTGAGAGAGAGACAGAGTATGAGCAGGGGAATGTCAGAGAGAGAGGGACACAGAATCTGAAGCAGGCTCCAGACCGTCAGTCCAGAGCCTGATGTGGGGCTTGAACTCATAAACCAAGATATCATGACTTGAGCCGTAGTCAGACGCCCAAACGACTGAGCCACCCAGGCACCCCGACTTTATTTTTTGTATACTTGGCTTTATAATTTCCTAAGGTTATACAGCTATAACATCTTTAGATTTCAGTAATGTTAGATTAATACTGTCTTGCTTTAAAGAGTACCTTCCTAGAACACCTTAAGAGTCTGGAGAATGTGCCAGTTGACTCTCGGTTAAGACGATCTGCACAAGACTATTTGCTTCTCTCAGGGTGATGTGTTTGTTTAGTACAGAATTTCTTATACTTTGAGGAACACTGGGGTTCTGTGAGGTATATAGACTCCTCCACCAAAAAAATACCACCAACAAAACAACACACACACTGAGAGAAATTTTGTAAGTCCATACACTCACAACGGCAAGGCTCTTTTAGTTTCCTTTATTTCTCCCCAAATTCAGAGGCCTGGTGAGTAAGCAGGTATCATTCCTTCCTTTTCTAAATGGCTGCAATCCTCTTAAGGCAAAAAAGTAAGGTAGAAATTTAGGGCTAGATGGAACAAGCTATTTCCCTGGGGATCCTTTGAATGGGCACATCTTCCAGAATGTCTATGTATTTCTCAGGCCTCCTCCCCCAGAGACCCTTTAATCAAAGGGCCTTGGCTACGACTCATATGGCTGGGCATTGCTTCGCAGGAAGTGGATTTGAGGTAGAAGCTTTCCAGATGTCCTTGAATCAAAATTATATACCAGGGAAACACTAAATTTGATTAGCATGTTGTAATTTTATGAAGACCACCAGAAACATCCTAATCTAGTCCTCAATACCATGTGATTTTTTTGTTTGTTTGTTTTGATGAAGAAAATGAGACTTAAGTTTGCTAGCTATTAACGTTTTGCCTCATCCAACATGAGCTATGGACTTCTCCGAGATCACACACATAGTGAGTAGAGTCAGGAACTGATCTCTCCTCTTTCCACATTCTCTATTATATTGCATCACTTCTCTTTAAAATGCTTTTGGGGCGCCTGGGTGGCTCAGTGAGTTAAGTGTCCAACTTTGGCTCAGGTCAGGATCTCACAGTCCGTGGTTTGAGCCCTGTATAGGGCTCTGTGTTGACAGCTCAGAGCCTGGAGCCTGCTTCACATTCTGTCTCCCTCTCTCTCTGCCCCTCCCCCACTTGCTCTCTGTCTCTGAAAATAAAATAAAGACATAAAAAATACTTAAAAATAATAAAATGCTTGTGATAGTTTTTAAGTCATATATACCCAGACGTCATTTTATGAAAGTGCAGGATCTCAGATCAAGGAAACAATTGACTTAATATTTTCAAATAGCAATTCTTTTATTTGAGATTGCTCCTAACACTTGTAGTACCAAATAAATTTAATGTTTTTTTTTTTTTTTAATTTTAGAGCAAGATGGGGGGAGAGGGGCAGAGAGATTGGGAGGGAGAACCTTAATCAGGCTCCATGTTTAGTGCAGAACCCAACACAGCACTCGACCTGACAGCCATGAGATCATGACTTGAACCGAAATCAAGGGTCAGATGTTTAACTCACTGAGCTACCCAGGCATCCTGAAATAAATTTAACTTTTAATTTACAAAATTGTAAGAAAAAAACTATACAGAAGAAAATATGAGAAACCTTGCTCCCACTTATTTAAAATTCTAAAGTCATGGAAATTTTCAATATGCATCTTTCCTTTATTTCCATTTGGTTTCCAAGGCAGACCTAGCAAATTATGCTACTATTGGCTATACATGTAACAGTCACAAAACTTACAGATATATAATTCTTACTTAAGTCTACTGCCAATAGTTTGCTAGATCTGAGATTTGGTTTTCTAATCTGTTACTGAAGTGGTAAAAGTCAGAGAAATTACCACACCCCACCAAGACCTGTACATCTCCATTAACTCATTTCTAGATGACATTAGTAACATTTTGAAATTGAATCCACAAAAGAAAAAGAAGCTACACTCCTGAAAGCTCCAACTACTCAGACTTTAAAAACAAAGACATCTGGTTGAGTGGTAATCTAATTTCTACAAGAAGTTAACTAGTCTCTAAAAAGTATCCAGAGTTTTGTCAAATTTCCAGATACCAACACACACATTCAAAATGCCTAATATTTATCACATGAAAGTAGGAGACTTGGGCACATAATAGACAATAAATGTTTCATTTATGGATGAGTGCAGGAATTACATATGTAAGAGTATATGGCCTCTAAGCACAGAGGACTAAGAATAAGGGAAAGCCCAGAGTTAAGAAATAGCTGTCCCTCTCTCATGGATCGGAATGTATAAATGCATAGCAGGCATGACAGTCGGTAAAAGAGGCTATTCACAGTGGGAAAGAGGTCAATCGGGGCTGCTTTCTGGGCAGGCTTTTTACATTTTGGCCTCAGCGGTCAATGGAGGAGGGTCTGATCACAGGACACGGGTTATGCCACACGCACAACTGCCCAGTGCCCTTCTTACTGGCAGTGCCAATCTTTTACCAGCACTGTGAGAGAACATGGAAGGCAGACGGTGGGCAGAGGAAATCAGACCTGTCCCCAAAGCCCAAAGTATTCAGAACACATGACATTACAGCGCTATTGGGAGCCCTCCATACTCTAAGCTCTACCCAGAAGTTAGAACTGAGCCAAACATTTATGAATTTGAATACTTGATGCTTTAAAATCTTAAGAAGAGCTGAGAAATATCAATCCTTTTTCAAAGTTAACGCATGTCAACTCCAGCATAAAGTGACACTGGAATGGGGAGCCATTCAGGTACGAGACTAGGAATCCCTTATGATGATATTTATAGAGGCCTGGGGTCAGGGTCCTAAGCATTGGTAATTTGAGAAAATAAAGGGAACATTTGCCTTCCCATACACTTACTGATGACAGAAATAAGGGTAACTGACACCACTGTATAGCTCATATTGTTCATCAGAATTAGAAGAATGCAAAGATACAAAGCCCTCACAACACTTCCTGGCACACAATAAGTACTTGAGCGATATTAGCTCTATTTGTAAAGGGAGACAAAGAGAAAGGTAGAATGCTGTGTATGGAATGGATAAAAGTAGGAAGCTATTGAAGCAAAAACAAAATGAGGTCTGAGGAGGGGGTTGTCCAGTGACATGGATGAGGCTGGAGCATAACCCATGGATAACACCCACCTAGGACTGTGGGAGGCCAGGGGCAGAGGGGGCAACCCTGACCTGGCCCCCAGTGACCTGGCCCCCAGTGATTCATGCTCTTGTGTAATCCCCCCACCCCCACCCCACCCAGGAGTGCGAGCTGAACCCAATGATTTGCTTCTTCTAAGAAACAGGTGGGAGCCATGGTGATGGGATGTCACTTCCTTTTTTTTTTTTTTTTTAATGTTTTATTTATTTCTAGGAGAGACAGAGAGAGACAGCGTGAGCAGGGGAGGGTCAGAGAGAGAGGGAGTCACAGACTGAAACAGGCTCCAGGCTCTGAGCTGGCAGTCAGCACAGAGCCCGGCGCGGGGCTCGAACCCACGAACCGCGAGATCATGACCTAAGCGAAAGTCGGACGCTTAACCGACTAAGCAACCCAGGCGCCTGATGGGATGTCACTTCTACGAGTAAGTTACAAAAGAGGGACCGTTCCATCTCGTCAGCTCTCTCTCTTGCTGCCCCTCTCGCTTGCACTCTGCATTGCCTGCCCTGATGAAGCTCTGCTGTGCTGTGAGATTTCCTCCTCCTGGAGGAGTCGAGGGAGGCCCCCAGCCCGAATCCTGCCGACAATCATGTGAGCGAGCTAGGAAAGAGCTAGGTAACAGGCACCCTCATTCTTAACTCACAGAAATGTTCAGCACTGTTGTTTTAAGGCATTGAGTTTTGGGGAAGTTTGTTATGCACCAATAGATAACTAATGCAGGAGGTGTGAAATGAGGGACTGAGAGAGGAATGAACAATGGAGTCCTAAGGACGAGGATGTCTGATATCACTTATGAACTTGACTGTGCTGCTGCTCTTTGCAGTAAACACCTGCCAGTGCTCCAAATATTTAGTCAAAGTCTACTACACAAAATAGCAACAAGATACTGGTATTTTGGAGAAATTAAGAAAAAAAAAGTGTAAATTCCAACATTCTCTTAACAAGGGAGAGGGAGAAAGGGAATGGCCATAAGAAGGAAGAGAAAGAAGGCTCGAAATGTGAACCATGACCAAAAATAAAGAAAAAAAAAAAAATAAAGAAAAAAGTGGCCATCTGGTTGACCTCCTTTCTCTCCTCAGCTCTCCCCTCTCCTTACTTCTCTATACAGAAATTCCTAAAAATATTATGGGAGAATAATGGGTTTTCTAGATCCCCTGACTCTTTCCCTCACCCGGAGTGATCAACCACTGAATACTCGACTGAAGGAGCAAAAATTACTCATGAACTTAGTGACGTGGAGGCCACTGGAGGCCTAATGAGTTGTTTGGGCATAATGATGCGCAGACAGCAACTGAGTGGGCTGAGCTGTGTGTGCAAAGGGGAGAAATGAAGACAGAGTGACACCTTCACTTCTCTTTTAACAGCTGGCTACTCTAGGGAGGAGTCACTGAGGTAATATGTGCTGCCTGACACAGGAGACGCACTTAGGGACTCCAGTTACCCTGTTTTCTTTCTTTGTTTCTTCCTTTGTTCTTTGGAAAACACGGACATCACAAATTGTTCAGGAATTGATAGGATCCATTAATGTACCAGCTGAGTTGGGGATAATAAAGCATCTGGCCTCCTTGAGGAAAGTCAACGGTTTTAAATCTGTGCTCCTCCCCAAACGCCTTCTCTACAAAACTCTCCCCACCCCACAACACGGCTTCATAAATACTTCCCGGGTGGAGCCTCAATGGATGTCGAGATCCATGGTTAGCACAAGCCACACTGTTCATGTCCTTTCTGTTGTGTGACCTTTGCTGACAGGCTATGCACAGGCTCCAGCCTATCTGACATTTTCCATCGGATTCACTAAGGCCCAGTGGGAAGCACACTGACCTTTGATTCAGAACACCTGGGAAGCACTGGGACCTTATTGTCAGAACACCCAGAAGCACTCTGTTCCTAGAGTCATAACACCTGGACTTGAGTCCTGGGTCCATCGAGGGGATTTGTTTTCTTGCCAAAGCCACTTCAGAAGCTTCTGGTTATCATCCCCTCATCTTACAAACGGGGGTGGGGAATTCCTCCCTCTGTCTTATCATTGTAAAGATCAAGTACGACAATGTGTTGGAAGTTTTGTGGAAAGAGTATGAATGTGAAGGTGAGTTTCTCCCATTCATTATGGGAATTCTCATCCATATATATTTAGTAGAATTTGGCAATGTAGAGTATATGTAAAAGGTGCCCCTTTCACTTCAATGTGTCTACCCTAGGGAAACTCTTGCATGACTGCACTTAGAAATATGTAAAAGAATGTCGATTGCTATAAGAGTTGCAACAGCCAAATATTGGAAGCAATTTGCACACTCATTCACGGTAGAATGGGTATGTAACTCATGGTATACTCATGAAATAGGGTATCATACGGTGGCAAAAAGAATGTATTAGATCTAAATGCATCACAGGGTAAACAAATGTTAAAAACAGAACTCTGAGTGAACAGAGCAAATAGAAGCATACTGTATTTGTGGTATTATTTGCCTAAAGTTTTAAAACTTGAAAAATAACATATGCTCTATATGAAAAACTATAAAAAATGGAAAAGTATAAAACTAGCCATGGGAGCCATAAACCCAAGGTCTGATAAGCAGTTTCCTCCGTGATGAGAGTAGGGAATGGCATCAGTGTGGGAGACACATGGGACTTCAGTGTCTCTTTAGGAATTCTTTTCTTTCGAAGGGGAAAAAAAAAAGAACTTGAAGCAAGTATGGGAAAATATTACGATTTGGCAAGTCTAGACAGCAAGATGGCTTGTTCTTTATATACTTTACATGTATTACATAGTCTCTACTTTTTTATATTCTTGAACTATTTCATAATAGAGTGTTCAGTAAAGAAAAGAGCATTTAGATCAAGAAAATACTAGGAAATGGAGAGTGAGATTCACATATAAATATGCTCTTCATAGCATTATCATAATAAAGAGGTAATCAAAGCAGTTAATAATAAGCTAGTGGTTAAAGGAATTCTAGTATGTCCATGTAGTTGACTAAATAGCCAAAGAAACTATTTTTGAGGAGAAACATATTAAATGTTAAGCGGAAAAGGTAGGATACAAAGTGATGTGTGGTATTATCTTAACTACCTATGTTTACATGTGTGTGAATGTGCGTGTGTGTGACTGGATAGGCATGTAAGTGTAAGGCATAAGCCAAAACGTTTCATGGGTTGTCTTTATACTGCAGTATTATGGATGGCATTCATTTCTTTTTTTTTTTCCTTCTTTTCTGTATTTTAGAAATTTCACGTGAGGAGCATGTAAAACTTTTAAGTATGGTATATATTTAAGATTGTTAAGTGTGCAGCCAGACACATAAATAAATGACTCCATACAGAGACAAGAAAATACATTACTCAGATGCCAGTACCACAGTATCTAAGCCAGATGGATATTAATGCCACTTAATCTGGCCTTTTGCAGCCTGACAGGAATGTAGTTAAACAGATACGGGTTCTGTTTTAAGATCTCCAAGACATTTGCTAGCTGGCTAGTATATCCACCTGTACTGCAGACCTCTCTCGGACCTCTAGGCTCATCTATCCAAGTGCATTCCAGTCACTGATGCTCGTATGGCCCCACACACCCTGAGCATCGATGTCTCAAACGGAAGACATTTTTCCTCCCCTAATTCCTCCTTCACCCTCCTTTGTGGCCTCCGTAAATGCCCACAGCAGGTCATGCACTTGGCCAACATGTTTACACCTCTCCCGCACTCCCCAAATCCAATGGATCTGTGTTCTTTCTGCCAATTCTCTCTCTGACATGCCACCACTTCTCTGCAGAGTCTCCTCTGGGTGTGGGACCTCGTCACCTCTTGCCTTGGTCACCACAGCAGCCTGAACTTTTTCCCTGCCTAAATATGGGTCCCCTTTAACTCAGGCTCCAAACAACTGCCTGTAGGGTGCTCTTCAGAAAATGTAAAATCTGTTTCAACAAGACAGCTGAGCGTCCCAATGATTTAAAATATTGCACTAAATAAAGACCCTGATGCTTCACTTAGAGGCAAAGAACAGGTGTCTGACCCAGACGCAGCGCACAGCCCAGAGCCCGAAGCCCCCTCCCCGCTGATCCAAACTCCGGCTGCCAGAATGACTCGTGATCACCTCACTGGGAACAGTCAGCACTCACAGCCCGAAGCATATGACCGAGGGGTGGGGGGGAGGATGAACAGTAGCTTCCTCAGTAATGTCTGCATTCTCATCTCCAGAAACTGGAATATATTCCCTCAGATCGTGCTGGAGAGTAGGAAGTGAGAAAATATTTCTACTGCATCTCTTATTTTCTTGTTTCACTAAGTTTCATCTAGCTCAGGGTAGAAACTAACTAAATGTGTGGGCTAAAATTATTACAAACTGGAGGAGGAAGAAACTATTTTAATTCAAAAGCAAAAACACACGGGTGTTTAATAATCCACAAAGTATGACAGTGTTTGGCGTGAGCTCCAGAATGGAGTTTTCTGTGCAAACAAATCATGAATGTACATGAATAGATATAAATGTATATGAATATGCTTTTATTGCCATTTTCTGCACCACTACTTCTTTTCTTCTGAACTCATTTGTGAATCTTCTGGAAGGTATTAAAATAACACATTTATGAAGTAATAAAATTCACTGAGATGATATAGTGAAAAATGTGTGGAAAAAATTTTAATAGATTTAAAATTTTTTTTAAATATTTTACGATAAGATAAAATGAGTCTTTATAACTAATGATGGTGGTTCCCAATGAACTTTGGATTATGGACGCAGTTCTGGGTACCTATGGTCACAATTGTTAAAAAGATAAGATCTATAACATAGTTTTAGTAGTAATAGAAGCAACAGCCGTAGAAAACTTAGGAGTAGCAGTGAACACTTATCTGTCCAAGACACTATGTTAAGTGCTTTTCATTTTTAAAAATTCCAACTTTCCTTATAATTCTACTTTACGCTTGGTAAAAATGGGGCTCAGAAAACAGAACTCGCTCACAGTCACACACTAAGCAGAATAGAGTCAGTAATGAATCCCGTCCAACGGACATCTGATCAATCACCATGAAACCAACTCAAAAGATAAAATCAAGTTTTCCATGATCTCCAAGAAAGAAAAGCATAGGAGCTCAGGAAACAGAATGGAAGTGTCTCGTTTATTTAGAACTGCAGTAAAGCATTCCTACGGAGGCATTTTAGAATTTGAGGCCCCACGGATTTCAGAACAGTTGGCACCTGTCATGGATCCCCCCCCCAACGGAACATGCATGGGATTCCCAGCATGGCTAACGCAGCAGAGCACAGTGTCCAGGACCAATGCATAAACCTAAAATTCCTATGCTGATTCCTAAACCCAGTTTTATTCTTTTTTTTTAATGTTTTTTTTTTTTTGAAAGAGAAAGAGAGAGAGAGAGAGCACAAGCGGGGGAGGGGCAGAGAGAGAGGGAGACCCAGAATCCAAAGAAGGCTCCAGGCTCCGAGCTGTCAGTACAGAGCCCGACATGGGGCTCAAACTCAAGAACCATGAGATCATGACCCAAGTGCTTAACCGACACCTGACCGACCGAGCCATCCAGGCGCCCCTCGGTTTTATTCTTAGATTCAGATATAAATCCACTTCTCGCCCTTCTCTGGTCTAAAAAACCACACCCTGTCTGGTCTAGCATGGCCTTGTCTCTCACCTGGGCCCTGGCTGAATTTGATTTTCAACTCCGTCTTTACCTTTTACTTTATTTTTAACTCCTCGCAACACATGTCTACTGCTTTGGATTGCCTTAAAGATTATCAGGGTAAAGGATAAGATGTTTGGAGTTTCAGAAGAGATCGTTCACATCGCAGTAAAAAGTCATTTTGGAGGACGGGAGTCCCTGAAAGATTTTCATGTGCTGCAAATGGTAGTGTAGCTGCTAATGGAATTCCCATTGGAATGGGAACTGCTCCAAGACAGAGGAAATATTATGTGATAGGGGGGGGAATCCCTTAGGAAAATATCCAAGTTGTTCAAGTCATAAGTGTATGTGAGGAAGGAAATGAAACTGTTACTCATTATAGAAGCTTTCCTCGGGATGGGGGGGTGGGGGTGGGAAGGAAGTAAGGGGCTCCTCTGTCAGTGGTGTTTGCCAGCGAGGCACCTCTGAGGTTAAACACCAGGTTACATTCACAGGGGCACATCTCACACTTCGGGACTTTGTCACCCCTATTCCTTCGTTCTACATTATTGCCCTCGGTCTTCAATTTTTAGAGATTATAACTTCAAATAATTTGTCGTTGTTGCAAGCGGGGACTCAGAGATCACTGGAAATGTGGATAGGAAAAGAGAGCCAAGGAGCTCATTTTGTTTTCACAAATAAGCATTTACCGAGATGCTGAGCTGAAATGCAAACAGAATGAAACAAAGCCTTGCCCCACAGATTGAGAACTGTGGCTTCCATTCAATTAGTCTTCGCTTTGGGGATGTAAAGTACTGGCACCGCTTTTGGTGACTAATTTGGCACTGCAAGCCTAGGCAGGTTATCAAAGGCAAATCAGAGAAGAAAACATTTTAAAGAAATCCATGGGAGACAGTCCTCAAGTATCAGCTGGAAACAGAACTTTCTTTGGTAAAAAGTGAGGGAGAAAGGGAAGAAACGGAGGCAGGGAGAGACTGATTCTTGTCATGGATTGATTTGTAAAACAATAAATATTTAAAGAATCGCTTCCATCTTCTCTTTGAAGCACTGAGTTCTATTATTCCTGGGTCTGTTTGAGTAACAGAACTATTCTGAGTTCTATTATTCCTTTTCTGTTTTGGAAACGATCAATGTTTTTCAAAGGAAGCACACCATGGGTAGTACCTAAAACAAAATAAAACAAAATATGGATTCTGCATCCCGTGTCTGCTCTGTTCCACCCAGGGTCTCACAGTTAAATAACCTGAGCAACAAGCAGACATTGCCGCCATGGGTGGGGGGAGGGGATCTGGTTTTCTTCAAATCACACACTTTGTTTTCTTTCTCCTCCACGGGGCACAAAGCTTCAGAAAGAAAACAGTTACTCATCATGTGCCCTTTTTTTGAACCAGGCTCTGTTCGCCCTAAAGTACATTTTCTCCAAACGAGAGGCTGGATCAGGACTGTGCTCTGCTTGCTTTTATCGGTTTCCGACTGATTTCTCACAAGGCAGACATTCCATTGTGCTGAGCTAAGAGGATGCTGAAACCAGAGGCAGGAGTCTCCAGGCCCCCGCTGGGGCTGCGGGACTGACCTCTCCCTCTCTCACACTGAGCTGCCACCGGCATGTCTCAGGGATCGATAAGACCTTGCAGAGCTCCATGGATTTAAGGCTCGGAAGAGAGACTCTAATTAAGCAATTAAACTGTCAGTTGGAGGTCACTTTAATACTCAGCCTTCATGAAAGGCAACATAATGGAGCCATTTTCGTGCTGACCGTACAGAGTCATGTCCAACCAGTGGGTCCCGCTGCTGCCCGAGCAAGAAGTACTCACAATGCGTCATTCAGGAGAGCCTGGGGTTAATTACACCAGCCACTCCGAAGGGACAGGGACGGGGCGGAAATGCAAACACATGACCAAATTGGCTGAAACCCGAGTGCCCGGTGGAGCTTTCTCATTAGCTCCTTGCGATGCCCACCATTTCAATAGAAGTCAGAAAATTCTGTTTCTCTCGCTTTTTTCGTTATAGCAGCGTGAAATTCTAGAAATCGCGCTTCTGCGATGTTATCTAAGTTCTCATGCGGCTCAAAACAGTGAGATCGTGTATCAGTAATTGTGCCAGGGAGTGAACTCAGCACCACACATCCCCGAATGTGTCATCCGCAATCTTCCACAGAACCACTGACTATCGCAGGAACAGAGAGGGCAACATTCACATATTCATTTACGCAGCCGTGCATCTGTTAGCAATTCATGTACCAAACAGACTGCTGCCTTCGGGATACAATGACTACTGCTGTTGGCTGGTTAATATGAAAGGGGATGGAGTCTGTGTATTACTGTTCCATTTTAAAATTTTCATTCGTTTCCTTTACTTGTTAAATGTTGCCTATGGTTTCACAAAGTCGGAGAGATGGCTCGGGGTTCCCCATGGGCTTACTCTGCCTCCTTTTAGGACTTCTGGGGACCAGGCCTACTACGGGAAGAGCTCTCTCCTGCTCAGCAAGCGGAGTGTGGAGATGACCTCTTACCCAATGCCAGATCGAGCACCCCAGAGCAGAAACCGAAGCTTCGCGAGTCTGTGCCAACCGGACTGTGACCTCTAGAGTGAACCCACGCTGATGTCACGGGACCCTCAGTATCTGTTTTTTCATGCCCACCTTGTACTCCTCTTCCTACTCACAGACACAACTCCTAACTGGATCCGCTTTCTGTGTGGGCTTCCCAGGCACTTGATTTTGTACTGGGCAAGCTCAGATCCCCTGACCGTGAAAAGAGTGAGAGGTGGAGCCATGCCTGGACACCAGCGCCTGGCAGGGTCAGGCACATAGTTGACATTGAAGATTGAAGGGGTGGATGGAGCCCAGACCACCTGACTTCAAAGCAAAGACACCTTCCTCCTCATATCTGGAATCCTAACACTTTCCCTCATATTGACCAATGACCTCTGGGTTCCTCCGAAAGAAAATTCAAAATAGTTTTATTTTCTTCCCCTATTTCTCGGTCGTCCCCTAGTCTGCATTTTGGTTCCTTGCATATAGCCTGTAAGTTTTATATTTTGCCAGAATACTTCCTCTTCCTTCTGGCTTGCCTGTGTTTAGTGCCGGCCCTGCTATTAATTTCTACCAGGTCTTGATCCAGACCATCCGGACTTCACTTTTCTTATTTTTTAAATAAGAATATGAAAAAAAAAATCATGATATGACAGTAAATGATCTCTAATCTCTTCTCTTGCAACCTTAACATTCTATATATCTAAGTGTTTGTGACTATTAGCCCTGATGTCTGTTAAAATTAATCTCTGCTTCTGACAATCCGAACTGTTATAAGAGTTTTAAAAAACACGATGGCTGGTCCCGTCCAACCATAATTTACCTCGGTATTTAATAGAACACTTGAGCTCTATTAAAAATCCCATGAACACAAACATTACCCAGCAGCATCGTTGCAGCTGAATATTTTTCTCTTTGCTAATGACTCTGTCGCAGCAACTGGACCAAGACATTAATTTGAAGCCTCCAGCATGAATGATTGGCTTTGTATGAACGTAAGCGGCAGAGATATTATGTAAGATGTTGGACTGTTGGGTCCGTTTCACATCCAGTGTCCATCTAGCTGTAAAGGATAGATGGTTGGTGCCTCAATGCCTGCCTTCATGAACCCCTGGACAGCTAACCGTGACTTGGGGCCAAGCTTCCATCCTCTCCAGGACATTGCCCTCCTGCTTCCAAGCTCGGCAGGCCTCCTCTTCCATAACTAGGTCCACTTGGCAACCATACACAGCAGATCTCTACCCCAATTTACCAGAATAGTCCTTCTTCGCCTTACTTTATCTTTTTGTAAAGGTAATTTAGGAATCATACAAACAAAATTAACTGAGCTTATGTGTGACTGCTGTAATTTTCCGTATGAATAATTTGCAAATAAAAAAAACTGTAGAGCTTAGGGTCAGCCATGTAAGTTTTAACTTCCCATTCTGAAAATATAAAATTTATAGGATCAGTTTGTCTCTTCTTCAGATCTCCATCTTGAAAGAATAACAACTTTCCATTGGTCTTGCCTTACCTGTAGGTTATAACCTTTCATCCCCTTGTATCATTCACTGCCATCATTTTAGGAAAAAGCTGAGAAGCTCCTGTCCCTTCTAACCTGCTGTGATCTAGAGTCTTCTATTACTATCCACACCCATCCTGCTCCTTAGAAGGTCTTCAAAGGCTGAATCCAGTAGCTTTGCTTCAGTCCGCTTCCTAGTTGACCTCTGCTGGATTTGATACCTTTGATCACCCACTCTTAAAGTTGGCTTCACTCCTCATTTCTATCCCACCACTCTCTCTGGTTCACTACCTGCCTCTGAATGCCCTTTATCTGTCTTCTTTTCTTCTGTCTCTCCATTTGCCCGATAAATGGTGATGTTTCCCAAAGAGTTTACTTGGTTTTTTTCTCTTGAGAAAGTACTACTATAAGTGATCACACCTATTTCTGTGGCTTAACAACTACCCAGATTTACAGAAGTCATCCTCATTGGTACACATCCAGCTCGGATACCATCCTGAGCACTAAACTCTTATGTCAAACTCTGTAAGGGACATAGTGTAGACCTCTAAACTGAAAAGTTCCCGAATCAAACTCATGGTACCTACCCCTTTACTCATTTACTTTGTAGCATCATCACTCACTCGTTCTTCAAGTGAATCGTTCAAGCGAATAGTCTTAACTTCTTCATCTCTATCACTCACTTCAATCTCCACCATGTCATTAGCCTATAAATTTTGGTGACTGTACAACCATCATGAGTTCTCTAACACGTCTCTTTTTCTCTGTGCTCAAGGCCACTGGCCAAGATTTTTCCATAGCTTCCCAAATAGCCTTTATGCCATCTTTCTTGTCCTTTGCCAACCTTGTCCTCACATGGCTGCCCATTATCATTGTAAAACACAGTTTTGAGTTTATGATTCCTCTGTTTTACAGAAAACCTTTATCAGCCCATATTATCTATAGGATATTTTCAGATTCAGAGAGCATAAAAGAATTTGTCCAATCCTGAGGCCACTCACAATGTCTTCTATAGACTTTTGGTCTCTGTGTGCTCCCCACTCATAGCTACATTCTAGTACAACATCTTTCCTATTCCCACGTCTGTGTGTATTTACGCCTCTGGAAACAATTTCCCCTATTCTTTTTCCAAAGCTTCCCTTCCTGGTCTCACCACCACATTTCTACTGGTGAAATTCTGCCACTCGAAGGTCGTCTCCAAAGTGAAACTTTCCCTGGCTTCCAGAACCAAATGAATGCCCTCTTCTGTTTTCTCATGGTTATTACTATCATTATTGAGTCCGAGGTACAGGAGATGTTAGGTGCAGTGCTCTGAGAAAGATGCCTAACCAGGTTCTTTCACTGAGGTCCTGGAGGCCCAGAAGGGAAGCACGGGCCCTTAAGCCCACTGTTCCTTCTGGCATTCCCTCCTGTCCCCTCTTCCAGTGCTCATTGAACACGCCTCTCTGTGAGCACTCACCATCAGTATCGTTATGATTATGGCTAGCACGAATCAGTAGCCTTCTATATGAACAGCAGGTCACTTACATATCTCAAATATCCCAACAACGAATCTGACACAGGTACATATTACCCCCATTGCACAGTTACAGAAACTGCAGCTATAAGATTAATTTTCTCTAAGGAAACACAGCTAGGGAATGGCAAGATTCAGGCTAAGCTCCAGGTCCACCCCACCACAGAGCAAGATTTCTTAACTACAGCACCATGATGTTGATGTGGTTCACTTTTTACATGGAAGTCTTGCTCAAGTGATTAGTGGCATCCAGTGCCAAATTCTCTATCTGCCCAGTGGCAGAGATACTCCAACTACTTCACACAGGACCCCCTCATCCTCACAACTTGTGTTGTCACATCAATTATGTGACCTTATCTGCCAGCCTGAACTCCTCCCCGCACCTGTCTTTGGGTGTATTTTCCTGTCTCCATGCCTATGACCAGTTCACATTTGAGGTTTTACTTCCTCCCATCTGATGCCTCCTGCTACAGTTTGTTAAGTCAAGCCCAGTTGCATGCGGAGGTATGGCCATGGTTAATAGAAAACCCTGTCTGTGTATTTATATCTCATGTAGGTAGAAAACTCTACTCATGACCACAGGAGGGAAAAAATGTAGCCATGCTGGGTGTGCCTTTGACCTAGGCTTTGTTTTGTTTACACACTTTTGTAGGTTGAATTCTATGGGTTGTGGACTTTACCAAAGAGAAGAGAAGACACTATACCTGGCATTACCCCATTTGGGAAAGGAAGCAAATGGTGGAGAATTGCCCACTGCAGGCAAATCAATGAGGTAAACAATTTGTTTCTGGCCCATTTGAACTTCTCCTGAAGATTCCTTGTTTCAATGCTTTACTTAACCCTCATTCTTAAAGACTATTTTAGGAGTGAACAGAGTTCCTGGTTGATAGTTATTTTCTTTCTTTAGACTGAAGATAACATTCCATTGTCTTTTCTCCTTCTTTTCTGTTTTAAAGTTTATTTATTTATTTTGAGAGGGAGAGAGAGAGCTTGCACGAGTAGGGGAGGGGCAAAGAGAGAAGGACAGAGAGAATCCCAAGAAGGTGCCATGCTGACAGTGCAGAGCCTGGTGTGGGGCTAAATCTCATGAACCATGAGATCATGACCTGAGCTGAAATCAAGAGTCAGATGCTTAACCAACTAAGCCACCCAGGCACTCCTGACTTTTCTCCTTCTAATTATCACTATTGAAAAGTCAGCATTTACTCTGCCATTTCCTAAAAGGCAATCTGTCCCCCTACCCTGTCCCCTGGATGATTATAACATTTTCCTTTTATCTTCGGTTTTTTTAGATTAGTATGTCTTTCTATTTATTTCTCTTTCCATTTACTTGCTTAGTTGATTCTTGTTTTTGTAAATGTGACATCTTCCATCAGTTTTAGGAAAGTCTTAATTGTTAGCTTTTCAAATATTGCTTCTGTTCCATTATATCTCTCACTTTTCCTTCTGGAGTGACAATTAAATGTATATTATACTTTTTGTAAGCATTCTCTATGTGTCTTAACCTCTCTTCTGTATTTTCCATCCTTTTGCTTATCTGTGATTTTTCCCTAGATAGATTCCTTTGACTTATCTTCCAGTTCACTATTTCTCTCTTCATCTCTATCTAATCGGTCTAAAAGATAAGAAACAAAAAACAAAAAAAACCCTCTTCCATTGAGATCTAAACTTCAGCTATTATATTTTATCCAGCTCTAAAAAGTTTAGTTGGTTCTCTTGCATATTTGCAGTGTCACTTTTTACAGTTTTCAGTTCCTTGCTGAGAGTTTGACTTTTATCTCCATGAGCTTAGTAATCATAACCGTTTACCAATCTTCCACATTAGTATGTTTGTTTCCATTGTCTGTTACTCATATTGTTTCTCATTTATGTTATATCACCTCCACATGTACATGAATATCTTTGATAGTGTGCTGGCTATTACATATGAAAAATTATGAGTAGAAATAAAATCTAGGATGACTTTATCTCCCTTTGAAGAAGATTCTAAGTTGCTTTTGCCAGATGTACAAGGATATATTAATATTACAAGGTCCCCTCTCAGCCAGGGTCCCCTCAGATTTTGGGGGCCATTCAGGTAAGCTGAAGCTGGGATATAGTCTCTGTGAAAGCTGTTTTAATGTTGTTTTACCTAGGATATGGTATGGTTTACCAGGACTTCCACCCTGTTCTGGCTCTGACCTCAAACTTTGCCCCTATTTGCCCTGAGAGGCTCACAGAGGTGCTGCTAACCCCTTCTGGAGCAGCAAATGCCTCATAGACAGAAGCTATAGCAGATACTATCACATCTCTCTCAGATATTAACTCAAAAATTTCACATTATCTTGTCAATTCTTTGCTGCATTTAGGAAGATGTTTTTAAATATCAGCTTACAAATTTTAAATTGTCTTGTTGAGGAGAGTTGGTCTGAGTTATCTTTATGGAAAGTAGACGTTCTATTTATGTCTATACAATGCTTTGCCAACTTAGACTCTGATGACTGATTTAGAAGACTAATCCAGTCACAAATCAACTGATCTTTTAGGGAGATTACTGATTTAATCTTGTAAAACAGTATCTGAAATCATAACATGACTGGACTACTTTGAAAAAAGTGAAACAACTTTTGAGTTTTCTTGAGTTAAATTTGAAAGCAGGACAGTTGAAGTTGTGTAAGAAACTGTCAGGAAACTAAAATAGAAAGATCCATTAGCCAAGAGAATCTGGTTTATATTTGAATGAAATGTCTCTAAATACAAATGAAATATGGAAAATCTTTTGTTAAAAAAATCAGGTAACCAAAAAAGTGAAATTAAAAACAAAAAGAAAATCTCAAAATACTTTCTCATTCACTCTTACATCAAGGATAAAGCCTCAGTTTCAGGTGAGAATGCGTTAAAGCTTAAAGTAGTAACAGACACTTTGGTCATCTGACCAATTAATAGATAACTCTCTTTCCTCCACCCCCATCCCCAAATCTATTGTGTCCTAGGGGATGGTGATTTATTCAAGTAGCAGATTGAGATATCCTGAGCTCAAGAAAAGCAGAACCCTGTGAAAACCCTCAGAGGCTAATAATAATTGCTTTAAAGTAGTTATAATAAATTCATTCCACAATAACTTCCTTAATCTTTCTTGCAGCCAATTCTGGCCAATGGTATAAGTAAATGGATTTGTGTGAAAATTTTCTTCCTTTATTAAGAAAATACAAAATAGAAACAAGTAGACTTATTCCTTCTCCCTTTCTCTGCATCTGTACTCAGGCAGGATGTTCAGGAAACAAACACAAAATGACAAATCAACATACTAAGGTTGGCAGAACAAAACCTGAGTTCTTAAATAAACCCTGATATCATCTACCTCCTGATTTGTACTTAGGTAAAAACATAAACATCCTTACATTTTAAGTTGCTAATAGTCAGGTTTCCTATGATTTGACATTGAAAACATCCATAACTAATGCATTTACTAAATATGCTCCTATGGCAATGTTTTGGCCCAGGCTTGACGAGAGACAATGCTTGAAATTTGTGTCACCTACCATAATACAAGAGTCCTGAGGTTCAAGGTCAAAGTCAGTGAAGTTCAAGAGAACACGGTGATTTCTTTCCACTCGAATGACCCAGGAGCAGTCAGTGTTACTCCTGTAAGGACTGGGGTAATTTGGAGAATGAATGTCTCCATTGGGAGCCTGGAAAATCCCACCACAACCTGTAAGTAGGAAAGCCAGGTCAAAAATGAGAGGAATCCCTGATGGATAAAGTTTGCCCAATTATCTGGTAGCACAGATGATATGATGCTTTCTTTGACCACCAGTTTGATGTAGTTGATGATATAAACAGGGTGCAGAACTGAATATCCACCCTTAATTCATTCATCCCAATAGAATGAAGAAGGATGACAAGAAAATACTCCAAGCAACTCCAATACTGATGCCAAAAGTAATTTTTAAAATACTCAAACATAAGCACAAACAAAATCGTGCTCTCATAAAGCCATAAAATGCTTCTTCTTTGTTCTCTAAAAATATAATATACTGTAAGAATAACACATCTCCTAAGAATTTTGAGAATTTAGTAGTGCATATTTTTAATAATTTAATATCTGCCTCTTAACATGTAATATTCTGGACCTGGTACAGTTATTCAATCTTTTTATTCTTATGATATTATCAAATGAATACCTATCAACATCTATCTCTATGATTTATCATTTCTTGGGTTTATGATAATATAAACCTATAATGGAAAAATGTAAATATTTTCTAACAAGTCACAATAATTGGGTAATCTAAATACTACGTGTATATAATCATATGTAGAATCCTCATTAAATTCATGCATCATTAACTTTAGGAAAGGTCTAATATAACTTACTGTATCACCTTAGGGTTCCAAAAGTGGGGCCATAAGGTAGCCTGGGGTCACATCTCTGCTTTGGCGGTTTCTAGCTATGGAACCTTGGACAAGTCACTAACTTGGCTAAATTTCAATTTCCTCATTAGTAAGTAAACTTTGTCGTGAGGATGAAATGAGGTTGTTCTCATAGAACAGTTAGACTAGATGCCTGGCTCAGAGTAATCACCCAATAAACATGCCTATTCTTAGTAGTTGTATCAGTTAACATCTGCTTAAATATTTGGTGCATTATTTTTTTATTTAAAAGAATCTGGAACAGGTAAATATTTTTAGAGTGCCTAAGATCCTGTGAAGAAAGTCACTACGTAACACTTGGTAATTCTCTGCGACTCACAAACTGAATATTTACAGTCTGGGCAGCTGCCAGGCATCCAAAGATCTATACTATGGCATGGAGTAATTTACCACTTTGCTGATGCCCAAATTTGAGGCCGGTGAATGGGCCTGAGTCCCTTGGAGGGTAAGTTAGTCTAGCCGATTGCCCCACTTCTGCTTTCACTATGGACTCGCATACATGCATGGACTAGTCTTCACATATGAGGTGACTCTGGAAGTTAAATTCTATCACGTTTTTTAGGCAAGAGTAAATGCCAAGGCAGTGTTTGCCATTTGAGGAGTCACGAAGTTGTCACCGTGTTGGGCTTCACTCCTCCCTCCAGTCATCTCATAAAATGGATAAGGATTGCACTTCGGTATTCTGAGATACCTCCTTGGTTTACTCACCTCCAGGGACTGCCCGCCACGAGGCATTGAAGCCTCTCCCGTTTACAGAGCTGTCGGTCTTAAAGCGGATGGCTAGTTCATTTCCAGTGCTGGAGACCTGCATGGGACTCACAGATGTCCTTTGGGCACACAGCTGGGCTATTCTGGGAGAGTGGAAATCAGGGCCTCCATAGATCTAAGATGGGATTTAGAAAAAAGGACTGAAATTAAAAGATAAATTTAATCAAAAATAACCCTTCCCCTGGCTCCGTTTACCACCAGCTCTTGGATTCTGTTATCGTTAGAGACTGAAATCTCAGTCTCCCTGGGTGGGGATGAAATTTAAACTTGAACTGGATCTTCAAAGGCACTCCCTCAGCCCTAGGAACACACAAGTTCAACTACCCACAAAGTGCTTGCTTATTTTCTCAGTCAGAATCGCCGAGCTGAACTGAACAGATACTTCCAGAACCTTCCCTATCTCCTCTCTTCCTCTTTCCACATCTTCACAGGATTCCCTGCTTTCTTTGGCAGAGCCATTGCAGATAAAACAGTACGAAGTCGGGCTGTCTAACTCTTCTGGGCACATACGAAAAGTCTGAGCATAAAGCCGTGTTGTTTGTGAAAGTCAATACTCTGAAGCCTGGATCTCCCAGTTGCACTTTTAGGATCTTCCCCTTTACAATCTGAATACTTTATAAGACAAGGCATTTAATGTAGTATTTTGCTTCTTCAGAAAGAGTGAACATACAACCTCTATCAGCATGTTCTGTGCTTTCCTCAAGAAGGGACTGCCCCAGATTCTCTCTGAACCCACTCCCAGAATCCCACTGGCGGGAACATGACCAGGAGCAGCCAACTGCCGCCGTGGACTTGCCCTGGGGTCTGCCCAGTGTCTGGACGGCTCCCTCTAGACCCATCTCAGGTGTCCTCACATCTCCTAGGCTCCTCCAGTTCACACCCATCCATCTGACTGGGATCCAGTGCCTCAGTGGCACATTCCTCCCGGCAAGTGCCCCGGGGATCTCACAGCCACATCTGCAGGCAGGTCGCACCCAGCCCAGGCCCGGTCTCCGACTCCTCACCCATGGGGTTCTCAGCCTCGCACGGTGGGGACAGGGGACAGGAAGATAAGAATCAAACAGTACTGAACCGCCACCACCAGGCCCTGCCAAACTCGAATTTGTAGAAGAAACGCTATTTAAAATTTTTTTTAATGTTTTATTTATTTCTGAGAGAGAGAGAGAGAGAGAGAGAGAGACAGTGTGAGCAGGGGAGGGTCAGAAAGAGAGAGAGGGAGACACAGAATCTGAAGCAGGCTCCAGGCTCTGAGCTGTCAGCACAGAGCCTGACGCAGGGCTCGAACCCACGAACCGTGAGATCATGACCTGAGCCGAAGTCGGACACTTAACCGACTGAGCCACCCAGGGGTCCCAGAAACACTATTTTTGACAACAGTTTTCAGGCATAATGGTATCTGGGTGCTTCCCTCTGCCCCACATGTATATGCCACATAATTCTGCGCTCTAGGTCAAAACTCTACCGGGGGGGAAAGCGTGCTGAGTGAATCTGTGCCCAGTGCCCTCACGCCTCTGAAATCCGCACAGCCCTCCCACCTAGATGTGCTCTCCCTGATTCCTCAGGCCCCCAGATCCTCGCCCACCCCCAGGGCAGCTGTTGACTGATAGGGGGAATCACTCAAGTGTTCTTGAAGAACAGAGAGCGAGAACAAGAAGCCTACTTTTGGTGAGGAGTGTGTGATTTGAATCTATAATGATTTCTTTGTCTGATTAATTCCCCCCAGCCATGGGGGAAAGGCCAAGATGAATGAAGCTGCTGTTCCAGAGAGGCCTGAGCACAAGGGCTTTAATGGCAAAGGAATGAAGCAGGCGGATGGCTTCGAGCTTATTTTCATAGGAGGAGCTATGTTTGTGCGGCCCCCTAAGTCCCATCAAAAGCAGGGCTTCAGGACGAGCCCTGTGTGGCCCTTTACTCGGACACGTATGCAAATGGAAGAAACAGATTGCTTCTGGTTTCCAGTGTCCTTTGGCTTTTGCAGGATCTGCCTTCCTCCCCACACCCCCACCCCGCGCCCAGAGCACAGGGCTCAGAGCATGAAATGGACAGCATGTGCCCCTCGTCGTCCATGCCAAGTAAACAGCACATATTTGGAGCGAACACAGAGCAGAAGGCTTTAGTTCTGACAAAGAAAACTTGCACGTCGGCAAAATATTCTTTGTTTTCCCTGCCCAGGGTCCCCTTAAGATCACACACATAACGGGATGAGTCGGCTGGGTCTCGAAGCCTCCCAAAGAATCAACAGTGCTGCTTTTGACCTTCTTTGTTTCCCCTCTTACGGGGCTGGGCTCACGACGGACCGTGGCAGAGGGACCAAGGGAATAAACTGACCACACCAAGTAATTGTCTTGATTTATTGCACCAAGGAATGGACTTCCTTTTCTGCTTTATGCAGATTCAGGCTTCTTTCTCAGAGACTGAAGTAAAATCAGCCAGTGTGTTTCCATGACCCAAACAATAGAACAGTACTTTTGGCTTCCACAAATAAAACCAAGAGTTAACGCATGACTCTTCACAAGAGGAAAAAGATGGAAAGAATTTCAGGGTGTGGTTCATTCGGCTACAGCATATGACTAACCTTTGGGGGGGGAATATGGGTCTGATGATCAGAGATTAAAAAATGTGTTTTTAGCAAATGCTCAGGATATAGAGCATTTCAAAGCCTATGGTTTTAATCTGTTTTGAACATTTCTTTCTGCTCTGTTAGCTCCATTTATTGTTACAATCAAGTCAGCATTCCAGGGTTATGAGTAACCGAACGGCTGTTGCTTAATGCAACTGGCCACTTTCTGCACACAGCTTTTTGAGGGAAAAAATACAGGCTCTTTAGTAAAATCTGGAGAAGCCCAGGTATGCCCGGTACCTGGTCACAGAAAGGTCCTACTTGGCTGTGCTCAGAATGGGAAAGGATAACATGCAGGCTGAGAATAGGTAGGTCAAGAAAGTCAGCAGTATCTCAAGGTCATATACCTACCAGGGGTGACATTTTGAAACCTACTCCTAGCCCGTTATCAGTAGCTACGGTATGAGAGATGGAAAACATCATTTTATCATCATTAGTGCAAATTTATTCCAGCACTTTCCCCCCAACACCAGCATGTGCAGGGATCTCCGATAAGGGTTTTGAACAAAAGGTAAGGGAGTTACTCCTTTCAGCCTTGTGTAAGCTTTCCCAAAATATTTCAGGGGCTCAAGATATTCCCCCAAAGCCTGATTTTGATGGAATATGGGAGACCACCTTGTCCTAATATAAATATGCCTCAGGGTGACGGTAACCTCTTCTCATGCCATCTAGCGGTGCCACACAGGACCCTGCCTAAATGCAGCTGCGCGGAGACCGTGCTCTGTCCCCCTGTCCCCCTGCTGCTGTGCAGGGAGCAGCCTCAGCCTGCTTTCTCACATAATGGGCGGGACAAAACGCAAAGTACAATGGACCCATTTACATTTTGCCAAGTGGGCAATGATCACGTGCACTTCGGGACATGAAAATGAAGGGTTTGGAACATTGCACGTTACTGTGGAAAAGTCTGCTGCCAGCGCTTTGTACGTGTTAAGGGGTTTTATGCCATCAAAAAATTCCTTGCTGGCAAGAAGGACCCTCAGAACCTTTCACATGTGAGTGTTGTTCGTAATCATACTGGGAGTGTGAATTTCGAAAGCCACCTTGTTTCCCTAAAACCCGTTCCTCTTCTGCGATGGACTCGTGACTTGGCCACACCCAGTACTTCCATGAAGACCAGGGCAGAGGTTTTCACCTAAGGACTTATCAGCTCTGTCTCTGATTTCCCTTTCTGCTAAATGCAATTCTGTGATTCCGGGTCCACTCAGTGAGGGCACAGTGTGGGAACCCCATTTCTTTTCAAGAAAAGGACTTGTTTTGCAAGTGAAGTTTTTAAATGTTTTTTTTTTTTTATTTATTTCTAGGAGAGAGAGAGAGACAGCGTGAGCAGGGGAGGGTCAGAGAGAGAGAGGGAGTCACAGACTCCGAAACAGGCTCCAGGCTCTGAGCTGGCAGTCAGCACAGAGCCCGACGCGGGGCTCGAACCCAGAACCGCGAGATCATGACCTAAGCGAAAGTCGGACGCTTAACCGACTAAGCCACCCAGGCGCCCCATTGTGAAGTTTTTAAGTGTTAAAGTTCCCTATGTCGTCCATGCTGCTTGGTTCAATATCTTGCACACTGCCTACCTCTGTATTTTTTCGTACTGGCTTATTCCTAGCGCCGAGCAGTGGATAAATTCATTTCTTAGCTCTTCTACCCAGTATCCTCTGGATCATGGAAAAACCCATCAATATTTCTGAGCCTCTGTTTGGACAATGATAAAATGGGGACAAAATTCCCTTCTTACCTCGCAGGATTATTTTAACATCCAAATGGGAAAATGGACATCAAGTCCCTTTGCAAGCCACCACCAATGCACATTATTATGGTGTGTCAGGTATTAGTATGTTTTCATTCCTTCTACGAACACACATCAAGTCTATCTGCCAGGTACTCTGCGGCAGGTATAGCGGGAAAGCAAAACCAAAACAAACAAGCAAACAGATACCCAGGCTTTCCTGAAGTTTAAGTTCTACTAGATACAGAAGCCTTGGCACAAAGTGCTCTAGCAATCTCCAGGGCTGAAGTGACAGGAGCTTAGCCTGTAGGAAGCCATTAAATTTTGCAAATACTTCCGGTTCCCAATGACCAGAGCCCTGCAATAAATGGCTGATTATAACGGATTCTCAAAGGTCATCTCAACTATCTGAGATAAACCCTGTACAGCAGTGTTGCGTTTTGTGCCTTGCACCGCGTTGGCCCCTCAGATTGGAGCTGTCATCTCATCCCCAAGAGCGCCCCTTCTCTACACTCTGCCTCCTCACTGCCTTTCCCGAGGGAGCTTTCTCAGACTGAAGTGTGGGGCATCCATGACCCCCAGGGCAATCCATCAATGGGGACCAGTGCCTCAGACTCCCACCCTTAGGGGGATGGTTCTGATGAGCAGTCCTCATAGCCCCTCAGAGGGTCCCGGTGGGATTAAGCTCAAGTGGCCCACAGAGGCTCCCATCACTGGCTCGGCCTCCCTCGGCCTCCCTCCCACTGTCCCCCTTCCTCCTGCTTCCTGAGAGCACCTCCTAGCCTAACTGCCTTCTGCCAAGTCCTTCAAGAGGCACCGATTTCAGGGAGACCCAAACTGAGATATTAATCCCATTTGCCCATAAACATCACTCGCAAAGAACTGATACTCTACTCATCAAAATGTCTAAAATTAGAACACCACTGGCCCCTGCAAATAATTTAGGGAGGCTTGCACAGTGATCTCTCATTCTACCCCAAATTTTGAATGCGCTGGAGAGCAATCTAAATTCCTACCTCCAGGACGTCAAAGTTGCACCTTGCATGATACTCCACATCAAAGTCGTGGATGGTGAGCTGAATGCTACTCCCAGGGGCTGTCTTAATGTACCAGATGCACTCCTTGTTGGGGGGGTACGTGTTAGGGTACCTGGGGCTGCTGAAGGTGCCCGTGGTCCCAGACAACTCCGCGCCACAGCCTGTTAAACAGCAAGTCTCGGTCAGTTCAAAGTGGGCACTGGCCACCAGGAAAAATTCAAAAATCCAACTGTCCAAAAGATAACTGAAAATGCAAAATGCCTAATTTAGGGGAAAGCTCATAAAGTTACAACAAAGTTACAATTAAGTTATAAGTAAGCAGTTAGAAAACAATGAGAAAAAAATCATGGCTCCAACTTACTAAATTTCTTCTTAAAAAATACGTTGATGATAACATTTGGTACAACAATTCTCAGTCCTTACTCTCACCACATCAAACCTTTGATAGGATTTTTTAGATGGCATTCTAATTTTTAGATTTTCTTCATTATATTTAGGAGAGAATTTCACAGTAGGAAGTACAATGAACTATGTGAGCAGTCTTAGCAGATACCTTGTCTCTTGATCTTCATTTTCCTTGTACGCAATACATTATTTCAAAGTCCTTATCAGACCTAAGATCTAGAATACTCAGAGCCGAAAATCATTACCTTTGTATGGGAGACTATAGGAAGTAAAAAAAAAAAGAAGTGATATGTCCATAGCAGCTTTATTCGTAATTGCCAGAACTTGGAAACAACCAAGATGTCCCTTCAGTAGGTACGAGGATAAATAAATTGTGGCACATCCAGACAATGGAATATTACTTGACACTGACAATAAATGAGCTACTAAGCCAGAAAAATATATGGAAGAAATTAATAAATGGAAGAAATCAGTCTGAAAAACCTCCATACTATATAATTCCAAGTATACGACATTCTAGAAAAAGCAAAATTATGGAGACAGTAAAAAAGATAAGTAGTTGCCAGGGGCTAGAGCAGAGGAGAAATAAATAGGCTGAGCATAGATTTTTAGGGCAGAAAAGCTACTCTATATGATACTATAATGGTGGATATATGTCATTACACATTTGTCAGTCAAGAAGGTACAATGGCAATAGTGAACCCTAACATAAACTGTGGACTTTGGATGATAATGCAGTGTCATTGTAGGTTTACTAATTGCAGCAAATGTCCCACTCTGGTCCGGGGGTGGGGTGGGGTGTAGATGTAGAGGCAGTGGATGTGTGGGGTCAGGGGTAAATGGGAACTCTACCTTCTACTCAATTTTGCTGTGCACTTAAAACTCTTCTGAAAAATAAAATATATTACAAACAAAAACAGTCAATGATACAGGTCCTGACCTAGAAAATTTATATCTAAAAACCAACTAAATAGGGGTGCCTAGGTGTCTCAGTCCGTTAGGGGTCAGATTCTGGCTCAGGTCAGGATCTCATGGTTCATGAGTTCAAGCCCTGTGTCAGGTTTTGTGCTGACAGCTCAGAGCCTGGAGCCTGCTTCAGATTCTGTGTCTCCCCCTCTCTCTCCGTCTATTCTCTCATTCACACTTTGTCTTTCTCTCTCTCAAAAGTAAATAAACATTGAAAATATTTTTTAATTGAAAACCAACTAAACAAATAGAAACTGGGTATATAAAACCCAAGCACGGAGAACCCAAACATGAAGGTTATGTTTTATGAATATTTACATATTAATGGCTTAGAAGGTAATTAAGGCAAATCATTACAACAAACAACCAAATACTGCAACATGCAGTTTATAGTAAGAGAAACTGCCACTATGTGCTTAGATGTGCTGTACCATGTTAAGCAGCTATTATTATGTGCATTTCTCAAGAGAGCAAATCAATGGAAATAGAGGTCAAGTGGCTTGCCCAAGGTGACCGGGCTTATAAGTGGTTGGAGCAGCCCAGGCAATCTGATAGCGGCCCAAGGACTTAATTACTGAATTCTCCAGATTCATGTGGTTTGTAGGAATTCAGGCAGAGATTTGAGAATGGAGAGGTAGAGAAAACTTTGCAAAAGACGTAAATTTTGAGGAAGGCTCAAATTTTCATGACAAAATTAGAAAAAGAATAAAAATAAAATTAGGAGGAAAAGATAGATCACCTTTTTTTTTTCCCAATAGCAATTTTTGGTGATTAAATAACATTGCTTGCTCCATCAACATATGTAAGTCACTTGTTTTTAAATTTTTTTCAGCATATTCCTTATTGGTTGGCAAATTCTTCCAAGTACATCCTCTTAGTGTGCATCAAGGCTTTTTGGGTTTAAAAAAGTGATAGCATTGGGTATTGGGCTGCCTGGGTGACTCAGTTGGTTAAGCGTCCAACTCTTGATTTTGGCTCAGGTCATGATCTCACGGTTTGTTAAATCGAGCCCGACTGAGCCTGCTTGAGATTTTCTCTCCTTCTATCTCTGTCCCTTCCCCTCTTGTGCTCTCTCTCGCTCTCTCTCTCTCACTCAAAATAAATAAACTTTAAAAAAATGATAGCACCTCCTCACTCCAAGATGAACACATGTGCATTGTCACATGCATGCAATTAACTTGCTGTGACTTAAAACAAGCCCCTAAAGATGAGGTCATGTCTACTGTCCACTCTATGCAGCTGTGCCCTGTACAGTGAATTAGAAAAAGGATTTACAAAGATTCAGAAGAAATATTCTCCATACAGAATCTCCACTTAGCTGAAAAGAGCTGAGGAGAATTCTAAGAAGAATCTCAATTCAGTAAAGAAATCTGACTCCAGCCCAAAATGCCACCACCTTCTTGAGTTGCCCGTTTCCTCCTTCCATGTGAAAACCTGTGTTTTCAGACTTCAAGTTTGTTACACAGGGTGTTATCTTTCCTGTGGCCTGTAAGTCCCTACCTTTATTTCTCATTAAAGGTGCATGAAAAACAACGGTTTAAAGTTAGACGCACTGACATGGTTTACAGATTGTGGTGAATGTTAAAAAAACATGAATGCCATGAAAGATTAGAAAATATTTTTCCTACTAGAACAACACACGGCAAACATTCCTGAAGCCAAAATCAGCATAGTTTACTCAGCACGACCGCAGAACTGAGGGGGTGGGGGGGTGGGGGGGGACGCTGGTCACAGTATATGCCATCAAATGATGCCCGCTGGGGTCTTGCGACACGGTGACCCATAACAATTATCTGAGGATGCGGCACCTTCTACTAAAATATATCACAGGGAAGCAAAAGCGTTGTGGACTCACCCTCTTTCTTTCCAACCTACATTTTCAGCTCCTGTGAATCTTGAGACCAGCTTATCAGATAAAAAAGAAAAAAAATCTGATGAAAAAAAATATTTGGAGGCAATACCTTGGTGGTCACATCGCATGAAAGAGAACAAGGAAATGGAAGCTTGGGTATCTCATCCCATCTCTCATTTTTATTTCACTTCAGTTCACCAGACATTCAATTCAATTTTTTTTTATCATAGTTGATTCATCAAAAAATCTGCCTGACATTTTCCATTGTCTTTTCCAATGGTTTTAAGTTACCTTGTAAATGCTTTTGTGAATACCAGGATATGAATACCCTTAAACTAGTCAGTGTAAAAGCTGGAATGATAATATCAGGTTCTTGGCATGCAGTGATGCTTTGAAAAATTACAGCACTTATTTTATTTACCCACTTACAGCTCTGGAGACCCACAGTGTACTTTTCCCTGAGATTTAAAACAAACATAAACAAGCTTTATGAAATACAAAGCCAAATTGTATTTTTAAATCTGCCATGTTTTCTTCTCATCAATGGCACTTATGTGTGTGCTTCTTAAAGACAAATTCCAGTATCATTAAAAGTACCCTATTGGAGTGAAAATACTGTGTGGCAAGGAGAGAAAGAAAGTTTTGGCGCTTGAAAACTCTGAAGCTTTCTTTCTTTTTATCCTTCATGGGCTCACTACCTCCGAGGCTTAACATATCGAAAGGTAAAAACTTTGATTTAAAAGTTCACATCAAATGCAAAATAGAGTAAGTTAATTTTGTGGCATTTTGTGGTGAACCTATAAAGTACTGGAAAATAAAATTGGTTCTGATAATGACAGTAGAAATTTAACTCTATCTTTGTATTTCTATATCCTAAAAGAGATAGAAATAACTTTCCAATTCCTATTCATTCAATAAATATTTATTGAGCATATGCAATACTATAAGCAGTGATATACAGGTCATGCTTATTTAATGTTTCTGGGGAAAAAAACAAAACAAAACACAATAACTCCATTTATAGACCTAAGAGTGCTATCCCCACATGCCCTTCTGTAAATCATTAAACTCCTGCTTCTTCAGTTTGCAAAGAGTAATTTCAATAAATTTGATTTGGAAAAAAATAGTGAATTCAATTTTATCCTTTACCTATTAATTGGTGGTAAGTTACAAATAAGAATAAATAAGTGAACGGGGCGCCTGGGTGGCTCAGTCAAGTATCTGACTTCAGCTCAGGTAATGATCTCATGATTCATGAGTTCGAGCCCCATGTTGGGGGGCTCTGTGCGGACAGCTCGGAGCCTGGAGCCTACTTCTGATTCTGCATCTCCCTCCTTCTCTGCCCTCTACTACTTGTGCTTGCTCTCTCTCTCTCTCGCTGTTAAAAATATAAAAACATAAACAAACAAGAATAAATAATTGATCATGTTGTGTTGCTAAAAATATTTTAAATTTTGTTAGTTTCAGTAGTATAATGTTAGCATTATTCTCTTTTGTACTTATTTCCTGTCCACAGAAGAGAGATTTTAATCAGCATTTAGCCTGCTATGCCTCACTCTCTTGGGTCTTATCACTTTTTCCTTGATTTGGGGATTCTCTGACAAATGTGTAAACGGTGTCAGACAAAAGAAAATCTGTCAAAATATACATTTTAAAAACTGAAAAAATGAATGATGTCTGGGCTTTTTCTATGCTCTCTTTTCAGTGACAAGAGACTATATATTCACAAAAAAAATTTCTATTAGTCAAAAAATTAAATATGTAATGAATTTATTTGATACTTTCATAAATTCAAGCTATCTTTAGGCTAAAAGTGAAACATTACAACATGAATTTGGGATTGTATAATTTTGGATGAACATGGAAAATTAGAAAGTCACACCAAGAGCTGAACTTTTTAAATTATAAATGAAAGCAGGGACACCTGGGTGGCTCAGGTGGTTAAGTGTCCAACTTCAGCCCAGGTCATGTTCTCGTAGTCCGTGCGCTCGAGCCCCGCATGGGACTCTGTGCTGACAGCTCAGAGCCTGGAGCCTGCTTGGGATTCTGTGTCTCCCTCTCTCTCTGCCCCTCCCCCACTTGTACTCTGTCTCTCTATCAAGAATAAACATTAAAAAAATTCTTTTTTAAATTAAAAAACTTTTTTTAAAATGGGGAGTCTTTCCAATTTGATTTATGCATCATTTTCCACTTAATTAGTGTGGAAAAGGGAGTCAGTTCCAAAACAAGAAATGTGATTTAGAACATATACTAGCCCATCATCAAGGAAAAGAGCTATAAAAACAATCCAAAAGTCTCACTGTGTATAATTCTAAAAAAGAGAAAATGTGTGCCAAATGCTGACATGAATCAACAGCTAAGTTTAATTCTGCCTCATCAATCAAGGTCTTATTCATATTGGGTCACATGGCCATTCATTTTATTTGATGTACTATTTCTGCACCTCGTGTGATAGACAGACAAGGTGGGTTTTTGTTTTGTTTTTAACCAAGATTTTGGAATTCAAAAATATACCTGTTTGGGAAGGTGCTTTACTTCTTTAGTTGTTATCAGTGTTGCTAATGTCCAATACTAAAATCTTTCTACACAAATGAGTATCCTCATTTTACTTTCCTGTTAAATTTAAATTTGGGAGGTGGGGGACCCAGAAGAGGAAAAAGCGTTTTGTTCACTGCACTATTTCCCTCGGTGTGGGCCTTAGGACTTGACAATCTCTTGTTAAAATACACTTTCTGGGGCACCTGGGTGGCTCAGTCAGTTAAGCGTCCGACTTCGGCTCAAGTCATGATCTCACGGTTTGTGGGTTTGAGCCCCGTGTCGGGCTCTATGCTGACAGCTCAGAGCCTGGTCTGCTTCGGATTCTGTATCTTCCTCCTTCTCTGACCCTCCCCTGATCACGCTGCCTCTCACTCTCTCTCAGAAATAAATAAAACATTAAAAAAACACACTTTCTTCTGAATGAATCACAGAAGGAAATGTGTTTCTAAATCTATCCACCCATTCTGGAGACAGAAACAACAAGGCTCTGGAAGAACTCAGATGTCAACATCTCATTTAGAGCAGAAATAATGGTACAGACACAGGTGTGAATATCACCCCTAACGAAACTATGGAGAAGGCACACAGTTGTGGCTGGCTATGCGATCATCTAAACATCATGTCCTTGTCAGTCATGCCCCTGACTTTGAGTGGGGGGTGACGAGGGGTGTCACAGGAAGGGGAAGGAAAGAGAGGTGGAGACCAGACAAGGCTGGAGATGAAGAGAGTCACATCAGCCCCTGACTATCAGGAAGTAACGTGGGAGGTGATGCGTAGACTTCCATCATCCGAGAGGATGTATCATTACGTTACCTGCCCAGTGGAATGAATAATAAAATGTGACAGAAATAAATATGCTTTCTGTAACTGGGCTTTAGGAACCTAAAATAGAGGACAATGATTTCGATAGCATTTCAGGGGTCAACATAGGGAAAATAATTAAGCAGGGTTTTACAAGGCTGACCAAGGACCAAAGAACAGAGTGATGAATAAAGGGTTTTGACAGAGACACATGAAGAAGGAATAGAGTGGCTCTTTGTAGCCAACTGGTGACACACGATTTTCGTGGAGGAGACAACATGACTTCAGAGTTGTATACTTTGCATGCTAAGCTGCAAAACTTTTGAAAATATTTCAAGTAAAGCACAGGCTATGGCATAAGACCAAACAGATTCCAGCCTTGGCTGTGTTACTACTTGGATAACTAACCTTTCTAGTCCTCAGTTTCTTTATCTGTAACAGCATTAACCCTGAACGCCATAGGGCTGGTGCACAGATTGAACGGAATAACCAAAGTAAGGTTGTTAGCTAACTGTCTGCCATGTGATAGTCACTTGAATACATTCTGTATGTTATAATTTAACAAAAATTTATCCAGGCATGAGGTGAGATTAGAGAAAGACTTGGAGGCGGAATCACTGTGTCAGCTAAAGAGCTTTCATGAAGTCTCGATGAAAGGTAAGAAATCAGTTGTTCATTAAGCTCCAGTAAAGACAGTTCATATTTGCATGGTGGCTCATGGTTTTTCAAACCAGTTTTAATGAGCACGTGATGATTTTATCTGAAATTCCTAACAACTCTATATAGTAGGCGAGAATGACTGTATCAGGCCCAATGTAGAGATGAACAAAGAAAGTATGAGTGCCCGGGTGGCTCAGTTGGTTGAGCATCCAGCTGTGGCTCAGGTCATGATCTCATGGTTCGTGAGTTCAAGCCCTGCATCACTCACTGGTGTCATCGTCTGTCCCCCTCTCTCTCCGCCCCTCCCCTGCTCACATTGTCTCTCTCAAAAACAAAGAAACATTAGAGTTGAGCAAAGTGAGGCTCCAGAGGGCTGCTGGGCTTGCATCTCACTTGTGAAGGGCATATTTGAGGCCACCCCCCAATCTCTGTCCATCCCCCCATCCCCGGCCCCTTGCTCCTAGTTCTGTATTCTTTCCACTGTGCCTTCTTGGGCAGTTGAGCCCAAAGGCACTGAAATAGCAAGTGTTGAACACCACCCTCATTACTGTTCTGTCCATCTATTGAGGGGAAAATCACCGCAGCAACCTGAAAAAAAAAATAAATGAAGCAAAAACTTTTTCATTTAATGTGAGGCAAATCTGATGAAATCTAATATATTAACATCATTAGACATCAGCTGAACCGGAATAAAATAAGGTCCCGCAGAGCATCACATGTTTTTCAGCTGTAATTAGTTAATCTTTCGAAAACTTTTCGTACTGGTGACTGATAATCTATTTGATTTATTTTCCTCCAAACTCCTAGTCATCAGCTGAAAGGAAGTGCTTACCTTATCAGCAGGAAGCACATTGATCTACTGAACTCATAACAAGGAAGAGTTAAAAGCTGCTGCTAAACCTAGTTACTTGTGAAGATAATTCAAATCTTTTTCATAAAAGGACTTTGCTAACACTGGTTGATATTTTTTCCTTGGTCTAAAACAAACAAGTTATAAAATTTCAGAATGCACACATAAAAGTGAGGCATAATCTATGTAGGTTCCATCCCCAAGGTTTTAAGTTGTTTTTAAATAAAAAAGCTCTAATAATAGCAAACCAGCACTTGAAACAGTGAAATCACGGGCACAAAGTTTTTAAAGCTCTCTCTGTATTTCCCTTCAACTGCTCAAATGTAGTCGCTCCTTTACACTCGGCATTTTCCTGGAACTACTTTCCATAAACCAATACCACTGGGAAGGAGCGCTGTCAGCGTGGAACTGACGTGTTCAAAGCCCACTGAGGCTGCAAGAAAAAGAACAGAGAACAGATCCAAACAGGAAATCTTCACATCCTTATCCTTACATTTCTGAGGGAAACACCTGAGAAGTCAGTGGTCAATGTTAAAAAGCAGCTGAAAAGCCAAAATACAGTAAAAGAATAAGCTTTAAACACAATAAACCATGATGCTCCACACACTTCATTAAAATGACTGATGCATATTTTAATTGTTTCATTTTAAGTTAACATTAAAAATGTTCTCTCCGATACCTTGAGAGGTGCCTCACTGGGTAGCCCAATTCCCCTCTGACGTGCTAGAGGGCAGGATGTGGAGGCAGTGGGGTCGCAGGAAGAAGTTGCCAACGAGAAGTCTTCTGGTGGGGCAGGTGTGATGGAAAATGGAAACTTAGGAGCTCAGGGTTTGGGGATGGTCCAACCCAAGCAAGGCCGAACTGCTCACTACAGAGGCCTCGCTTCTGTTTCATCTATGAGATGCGCGATAATGTAGTTAAAGCTATTCTGACCAGAAACATTTCAGGACGGAGGTAGGAGGGAGAGGTAGACAGGAATGTCAGCTCCCTCCATGGCTCTCCAAAGGTGACTATGACATGTAGAAGAACCACAAAAAGTCAGCAATTCCTGGTCTGATTTTACCAGTTAATTTCTCAGTAGTCTGCAAGTGGATGCTGTCTCCTGGGATGCAGGAACAAGGCAAATGGCAGGTCCCTATCCTACTAAGAGAAAAAAGGAAAATCTGATCACTAGACTCTCCGGAGACAAGGCTAAGGGTAGAGCTCCTAGAATCCATCTGATTTTACGGATCCGATCTGATCTTAGGGATGTGCAAATTGATTTCCTGGGGGATTTTGTGGGTTAGCACAAGATCGAGCAAGCACAGACGAGACCAGAGAAGATGATCAGGTAACAGAAAGACCAAGGAATGTGACATTCTCCTGAGAACAAAGAAAGAAGAAAGAAGACAGAGCATGGTGACTCTAAGAGAGGAGAAAGCTGACCAAAGCGGCAGAAGCCTGTGTACGAGGGTGAAAAGTGTCCCCCAGACATCACGCCTACCTGGAAAGTGTGCATGTGACCTTATCTGGATTCAGGGATGTTATAAGTAAAGATGAGGGTCACATTGAATTAGAGTGGGGTGAAAGCCAATATAATTGGTGTCCTCCTAGGAAGAGGGAAATCTGGACACAGACACAAAGAAGGAAGAAGGCCAGATGGAGACAGAGATTGGAGTTATGCATCTAGAAGCTGAGGGAAGCCAAGGGTTGCCAGTGACCAGCAGAAATGAGAAGAGGTAAAAAAGGATCCATCCCAGGAGCCTTTGGAGGAACAGCCCTCCTGACATGTGCAGTTCAGACTTCTAGCTTTTTGGAAGTCTGAAAATAACTTTCTGTTGTTTGAAGCCACTCAGTTTGTGGTATTTTGTGACATGAGCCTTAGGAAAGCTAATCTACTCCCACTGTTTTCCTGATAGACAGGGTGGCCAAACTCAAAGGCAGACACAAAATGACAACCACTGCGAGTGTAACATCTGAAGGAGTTTGGGGTTCGTAACCTCTCCCTGCTCCTTCTGGTATTAATTATTTCCCATTTATCACACTGAGGTTCAGATAATGGTTAGTTAAGGATAAGGTTAGAAGACTGAAAAAGTTTGTTTCAGTCTGTTTGGGCTGCTATAACAAAATACCACAGACCGAGTAGCTTATACACATCAGGAATTTATTTCTCACAGTTCTGGAAGCTGGAGGTCTGAAATCAGGGTACCCTCATGGATGGGTGAGGACCTTCTTCTGGGTAGCAGACCTCAGATGGCAGCAAGAACTCTTAGGACTAATCCCAGAACCCCTCATGACCTGATCACCTCCCAAATGCCCCACCTCCTAATATTATCACCTTAGGTAGTAGGTTCAATGCATGCATTTTGAGAGGACACAAACATTCAGGCCCAGGAAAGTCTACTGTTGAGGAAGCTACAGACAGACTTAGGGCTCAGTATCACATTAGGAGAAAAGCAAAGCCAAGAACTAAAGATAATGATTTTTAGCACCAAGGAATCAGTAAGAGTTTAAAAGATTTTCCCCTTCCATAAGGACCACATTGCAACTCCAGACTCTGAGATAATCATTTGTCTGACTGATTTCCATACAGCAGTGGAGTTATCTGTTTTCAATGGTAGGGACAAAAAAGAGAGAGAAAGAATAAAATCATACCATGAAGTTAATGACCTGGAAAACAGAGGCAAGGAGCTCAAACTCGAGTTTGTCCACAGTTATAAAATGACTTTTAAATGACTATGTAAGATGTCATGGAAACATTCAAAATTAAGAGTATCGTAGCTATCTGACTCTCTGAGATATCCTATAGCTGAATATTGAAGTATTTCTCCTTAGCACACCATTAAAGAGAAATGAACCCAATGGAGGGTTTCATATTTAGGGACTTTTCACATAGTATAAATTTTAATTTCCTGTACATGAAAGGATAAAAATCTTTCATTTTGACCCAGAGAAGTATAGCCAATCTCCTCATCTTTTCATTTTGATTAACTATGCGCTTTTTTTCTTCCTAATCTACTCATTCCAGCCAAATTAAACAACGGTTTCCTAGGAGCAATTCTTCACTTACAATTCAGGAGAAGTCACTCACTCACTCAATCCTTTTCTCTTCCACATTTTTTAAATTATTGACGATTTCTGAACAAAACATATAAAAATAGTATAAAATATCTTCCAAGGAAATGAAATGAGACCAAGGCAACTGGACTCATTTCCTCCCAAAATATATAAGTCGTCCTGCCTAAGGCTACTAATAGCTCCTTTTTGACCCCCCCACCCCCACATAGGCAAAGACTGAGGGAATGTGTTCTCTTGGTGTGATTTTCCACGTTCAACACTCATACTTCTATTTAGAAATATTCATTCTAATCCTGCTTTCTTGTGATGTAATTGTTTTGGTCCTCAGTACCCTCACAGGGAAAAGCTCAGAGCCTCCACCACCTCCCCCCAGGGCTTCGCATCACCCTCACGAGCGACCATTTCTTTCTCTCTCTCCTTCCTCAACCCCCAACCTTTCCTGCACAGTGAGGGTGCTCCATATGGACAAATGGGCAGGTGTGGGAGGGAGCACCATGCCAAGGGTGGTTGTGTCCTCTAACCATCCACGCTCTGTGGATCATTTTCTGTGATTATACCAAACTGTGCAGCGCACTCTCAGGGCAAATGCTGATCCAGGCATTCAGCACTGTCGGGCAGTTTCCCTGCAGGAGGGCAGAACTTTCTCGGCCCTGGGCTCCTACATTAACCAAATCAGGTGTTCCACTCTGTCCTCCATTGCTAATCTCTAGTCAAACCAAGCTATTTTGGGGGCAGCTATCATTTTACTCTTCACCTTAATAGAACTCCTCCTGAACACTAGTGTGGGCAACTAAACCACGGGGAGAGATGAGATGATCTCTGTGGTCGATCCCAGCTCAGAAGCATATGATTCCATCAACTGTATGTAGCAATTCCAAAGCAAGAGTACTTTCTAAATGAGTAACAAAGCACATATTGTGTGAAAGGACAAATAACATCAGCTAGTTTGAACTAGTCATTTGCTAAGTAATATGCTTCCCCCCATTACTGCTACTTGAACCCGAAGAAAAAAGGAATTGTGTAATTTAGTAGAGAGGTCTTGGAGCCAGAATATTATTCACTTGGGAAAGATTGTATATGTTCATTTTAAAACATTCATTATCCTCAGTGGGACTTTAGTTACCAAATTACCTGCTATAAACTCTGGCCATCTCTGCAGTGCAATATAACTTAATCTTTTCTGCAATGAAAAGTCATGGGGAAAACTCACTTGCTAAATAGGCAGAGTGCAGCTGTTTATTGTCTCTTTTTTTTTAAGTTTATTTATTTATTTTGAGAGAGAGAGAAAGAGAGAGAGAGAGAGAAGCAGAAAGGGGCAGAGAGAGAGGGAGAGAGAGAGATTCCCAAGCAGGCTCTGTGCTGCCAGTGTGAGAGCCCGATGGGGGGCTCGAACTCATGATCCTTGAGATGATCACCTGCGCCATAATCAAGGGTTGGCTGCGTAAACAACGGAGCCATCCAGGCACCCCAGAGTGTAGCAATTTAAAACACAGCCTTTGGGGTTGTACCCCACACAGTTCTTGTGTCCTATTCCATCACTTATTGGAATTGTGAGTTTGGGGAATTTGCTTAATTTCTCTACGACTGCTTCCTCTTATCTGTGGTTTTCTTATCCATAATGTGGGGATGATGGTGCTCATGTCAGAGAATTATTGGACAAAACATGAGATAATATTTAAAGCACTAATCAAAGGGCTCACCGCATGGTAAATATCATTTTTTAAAAAGATAACGTCAGCATTTTCAAAACAACATCAACATTTTTCAAATCATTACTGGGTCCATCAATAATGAATGAGATGTCAATTGAATTAATGCACGGAGCATTTAAAACATATTTTCGTTCATTCTTTTTATGGCAATGTGGTTTATTTTTATCATAGTGTCTTAAAATAAATTTAAAATTACATTACATTGAAGTGTAAAATCTATGTATTATTGAGCTTGTGAGTAGTCTCTGGGTGTAACTGGAAGAAAAAAATCAGGGGCTAACTATAGTAATGTCATGACTTATATAGAGAATATAAAATTTTATTAAATCTGCTAGGATGTAGTTACTATCCTACACCAGAGATTCATTCTTTGTCATGTGAATCAATCCCACTGAAAGCTGGCGCTAGTTTCTCTGAGTACACAGCAGCACACAAATAAAGTAAGTCTTTGGATAAATAATGACACAGACGAATATGGCAATATTTAAGTAAATGCTCAAAAAGAGAAACCTCTGGGGACAAAACTTAATGTTCGACACAGAACATTGAGTTTGTTCTGTGTTGGGTTGGTCATTTCTGGCAGCCACCAAATTTGAAACTGCGAAAAAAAGAAAAAGTGTGGTTTCTTTTTTCATGTTGTACGAAAATGTGTGGAATCCCCTGGAAAGTATGTGCAATATCTACCAGGGATGTTGTTGCCGGGGAACCAGAACACAAATAGAAGATTCAAGAAAGCCCTTCCTTTGGCCCAAATCTGAAGGACCATTATAAATTGTGCAATATACGATTTGGGAAGGTCATGGTTGTTTGGGGGTTAGTTTTTTTTTTTTTTTTCTTTTTATAACTGTTTTGAGAGGAGCAATGGAAATAGAACTCAAAGTTTTTCAAATAGTAGGCACATGGGAATTAGGATGCAAGCCTCCGAAAAGGCCCTCCCTGGTTGCAAGACTGAGAGCCAACGTTAAATGAAGGTCAACTGTGTGTACATGTATTTTCTGTTGCCAAGGAGGCAAATAATGTCAGGATTTAGCTCTTCCACTCATTCTGAAATGTCTGCATGTGTTTACTGCTGTCTCAGATTACAAGGACCTTGCTGGAAAAGTTCTGAAGCCCATGCAAAAAGACAGGAATGATTTTTTAGCAAATTATTATCCCGATTTAACAAATGTGAGTTAAGGTATAAACAGATTTTTTTTTTAATTAGCATCATCCATTAAGAGCTTCTTTGCAAAAAAGATATATGAGAATTTGCCATAAATGAAAATCGGACAATGTATCATAATGCAGGAATCTGCAGCTGGTTCTATACTAAGACTGTTCACTTGCTGGGGGTGACAAAAGTTGACAAAGGCTCGCCGGCGGTGACAAAGACAAAGGTTCAAAATACCAGACAGGCTGAACTAGCCAAGGTAAGCAAGAAAGGATATAACACATATAAATGTAAAAGAAAGTCAGTGTTTAGGGAAGTAACTTTCAACTTAAGCAGAACTAATGTTTCTTAAAAGCCTCTCTTTGACTTAAATTTCTACCCAAACCGGCCGGGATTGATCTTATGTCACACTAAAGAATAAGACAATCACAGGAGTCTAGGTTTTTACCCATTTGTCTTTACCAAGAGATTGCTTACTGACTTACTGAATAAAAGACCCCTTCTTGATTATCGGTGAGGCTACTTTAAAGGCAGACTGGGACAGGTGTTTTAACGAGTTTCTCTCTGTGACATTATATCTATGACCGCCCAACAGGAAGTAATGCTATGAAAGCAATTTGTCACCAGCAGAGAGAAAGGCCTCTGCCTGACTTGAGGACCAGACGGTGTGATTCACATCCCCGCCTTGTGAGCGTGCCCTGGATCTTTGCTGACCACAATTCATAAAATCACTTTCACTGTGAACATCATGCCTCCAGGCTGTTGTGAATTTCTTCATCATGCAGAGGCAAGGCTCAGGAAGGACCACAGGAAATAAAATCCAAGTTCTTGCAAATGGTGCTTATCAGTTGATATTGGACCACATCCCCCAACCCCACCCCTGGCTGCTCCCTGTAGCTCAGTGTTTCCCAACTGTTTTGTTCATTATTTAAAAAAAAATATTTTTAACATATACTTACTTCTGAGAGACAGAGAGAGACAGGGTACAAGTGGGGGAGGGGCAGAGAGAGAGGGAGACACAGAATCTGAAGAAGGCTCCAGGCTCTGAGCTGTCTGCACAGAGCCTGACGTGGGGCTCGAACCCACAAACCGCGAGATCATGACCTGAGCCGAAGTCGGACACTTAATTGACTGAGCCGCGCAGACGCCCCTGTTTGTTCATTATTGCCCTTCTAGGGAACCTTCCCATATATTTTTTCCCAAGTTCTCTGCTATGGAATGTTAACATTACAGATGTACTATATGTTATGTATGATACATATCTGAGCTTTATCTCTTAAGTACAAGATTTTTTCCCACTTTCCCAAGAACCAATTTTCACGCCCTTGGGGTAGACATTGAGAAGCTGTGCTCTAGCTGAAAAACTTGCTTGTTATAAAACTTTGGTGCTATCCCAAGCCTCCCTGCTATTTGTCTGACAGATCAATTCTTGCTCATTCTTTAAAAGTCAGCTTAATGAGCAAAATGGGTCAGGCAGAGAGGGACAGATACCATATGTTTGCACGTATAGGAGGATTAGGAGGAGCTTGACAGAGGACCATGGGGGAGAAGAAGGGGAAAAATAGTGGGGGAGAGGGAGGGAGGCAAACCATGAGAGACTCTTGAATGCCAAGAACAAACTGAGGGCAGATGGGGGAGGGCACTTGTGGGGATGAGCACTGGGTGTTGTATGGGAACCAACTTGACAATAAACTATAAAACAATAATAAAAAATAAAAAAATAAAAGTCAGCTTAAGAGGTGCCTGGATGGCTTAGTCAATTAAGCTCTGGCTTCAGCTCAGGTCATGATCTCATGGTTCATGAAGTCAAGGCTCACGTCAGGCTCTGTGCTGACAGCTCAGAGCCTGGAGCCTGCTTTGGATTCTGTATCTCCCTCTCTCTCTGCCCCTCCCCTGCTCACACTTTGTCTCTCTCTCTCAAAAATAAATAAACATTGGGGTGCCTGGGTGGCTCAGTTGGTTAAGCGTCCAACTTCAGCTTAGGTCATGATCTCGCAGTTCGTGGGTTCGAACCCCGCGTCGGGCTCTGTGCTGACAGCTAGCTCAGAGCCTGGAGCCTGCTTCAGATTCTGTGTCTCCCTCTCTCTCTGACCCTCCCCTGTTCACACTGTCTCTCTCTCTCAGAAATTAAAAAAAAAAAAAAAAACATTTAAAAAAATAAATAAATAAACATTTAAAAAATGTCAGCTCAAGTACCAAAGCTGTCTGGAGAGCCTCTCACACTCCCTCAGGCTATCCACTTCCTCTACTCCCAGCATATCATGGATTATGTATTTCTTTCTACAGTTGATTTATTTGTCTGTCTCCCTTACTAGATGACTAACTCCCTGAAGTCAGGGATGTTCTCTCCTTCTTCTCTGTTATGGGTCGAGCTGTCTCCCCTGAAATTCACATATTGATGTCCTAACCCACAGTATCTAGAATATGACTATATTTGGACATAAAGCCACTGTAGAGGTGACTAACTCAAAATGAGGCCCCTAGGGGTGGGTCCTAATCCAGGCTGACTAATGTCCAGATGCAAGAGGAAATCTGGATACATGAATGTGTGCTCACTGAGGAAAGGCCATGAGAGGATATAGCGGGAAGGCTGCAATCTGCCAGCAAGCAGAGAGGCCTCAGGACCCAAAACCTTGATCTTGGACTTCAGGCCTCCAGAACTATGAGAAGTAAGTTTCTTTTGTATAAGCCCACCCAGTCTGTCATATGTTATTATGGCCATGCAAGCAAGCTAATAACACTGTCTATATTCTCAACATCACACCCAGAACCTGGTAGTGAAAAAATATATGCTGGTTGGTTGGTTGGTAGGTTGAATGAATGAAAAACATGATCTTGATAAATTCCTGCTTACAGAGGTTGTGTGCAACCACTGTAACGTTATGCACAATTGCAAACAGCCTGTTCTTTGGAAAGCAGCCCCAGGTTGCCTCAAAAAACCAGGTTTGGGGCACCTGGGGGCTCAGTCAGTTAAGCATCTGACTTTGGCTCAGATTGTGATCTTGCGGTTCCTGAGTTCAAGCCCCAAATTGGGCTCTGTGCTGACAGTATAGAACCTTCTTGGGATTCCCTCTCCCCCCCTCCCACCCCTCCCCTGCTCTCTCACTCTCAAAATAAATAAACTTTAAACAAAACAAAAAGCCAGGTTTACTCACCCTCACACACTAAGAGGGATGATTCGCATATAAGGCAAATGGTAATATTATCACAAAAGATAAAACCTTTGTCCTCAAAGGGTAGACGGCCAGAAACCCTAGCACCCATACTCTAAGTCACAAAAGGAATAAAAGATTACCAATGAGAAGGAATTCGCCTGAGAGACCCAAAGTAAACAAAGACCATTGAAAAGACCATGTGAGGGAAAGAGAAGTAGAGGGAAGGTCGGAAAGAAACATTGCTGATCTCATGGTGGTCCTTTGCCAAGGCTCCAAAAATACATTTTTTAAAAGCCCTTTCATACGCTGCTACATGCCCCCAGGTACTCAAAGAGGCCCTGGCTCAAGCCAGCCATGGAGGACCTTGATAAGGTTGTTTAAATGTTTCCCCCCAGCGGGTTTCTGAAAACCCTCAAGCTTTGGGAAATCTCGTTCACAGCTAAAAAGAAGGTAAAATGGAACCAGCCTCGGTTGGAGAGGCTGATGTCATCCATCTCCCCAAAGAAAAGGCCACACTTTCCTTTGTGAAAAAGCAGGGTGACATCACCGCCCGATCACATGCCACTAAGCCCTTCCCCTGCTACCCCTGGCTGAGGGCTCCTCTCCTTTTGCAAATGGCACTTTTTCACTCACAAAGCTCCCTGTCCCTGTCGGTGTGTGGGGGTCCACTGTCCCCGGGAAAGAGGGCCCCTGGGAGGGACTGCCCGGAGACGTGAGGGGTGGACACCTCTGGCCGGGAGGCCTCTATTCACACAGCTTGCAGAGACTTCTGCATCCCTGATAGAGGCCCCCGAGGCTGAATTCAGCCCCCGGACAATGCTGTCAACACTGAATACCATGAACCGTTTAGCTGGGCAGGGCAACTGTGGCCACTTCTTTCTTTCCATGGTGGGATTCTCTTTGATGGTTTGCATAAAGGCAAGGCACTGCGGTTTAATCTCCCATCCGCAGAGCCGCTTTAAACTTGGACCCACAAATAAAGCCTGATTGTAGATCCACGTTCTCAAAGCAAATAGGAGATTTGTGCAGTTGACAAAGAAGCACATTTTGGAAACAGGCTTATTTACTAATTGCCAAAATAAGTGAAGTGTTGGGGGCAAGTGGGGGGCTGGGGTTTTCCCTAAGCAGCGATGCTCAGGAAATGATGGAGTGTTGATTCTGAATACTCAGTGAAGGACGTTTGGGGGTTCTTACTGCACAGTTTGGAAAAGAGCTAGGGCACAGGGGCAGAGAGCCTGAAATGAGGCATAGGGAATGGAAAGAGCCTCGGGGGTTTAAAGGCACTTCCCTCTGGCCAGGGAAGGAAAAGGAACCTCCGGGCTAGTGTCAGGCTGGGTGTCCTGGGCCCCAGGCATGTGACCCTCACTCTGAGACCTAGGTCATGAGGGGCTGTGCAGAGACGAACTTCTTGAAATACCGTCACATACGCACACATATGTGCACAAGCACACTCAAGGATGCATCTATTGTACTTGAATACTGAGACCGGTTTTTAAATGTGCTCTGGATTGTGCATTTGTTTCTTTCGTATTTATTTGTATTTCTATCATGTTGCTCTAGTGCTTCAAGGTCTTAGTAGAACTCCTTTCTCTGAAATCTGAAGGACTTATGGGACAGAGAGGGTGTGGCCCCATCCCTGCCTCAGCCCCGAGCTGTGAGTGACCCCAATGCCATGGCCACAGTCGGCTCTCCAGCATTCTTCCCCTTGACCCTAGACCCCGGCCACCCCAAGCTTTGGGTCCCTCATATGTATCCTGAGCTCTCCCACCACAAGGACCTTCTTCTACCGGGACTCCCTGTCAATCTCCTATTTGCCTACGTAACTCCTGCTCATTCTTAGATTTTAGTTCACAGGCTCTATTCCCACGCAGGACTTCTCTGACCTCCTGCCCACAGCAAATTCCCTTTCCTTCATCCCCGTGGCCCTTATCACACTTTTGATTTTATGTTGATTTGTGAGCTCCTTGTTTGGTGGCTGCTTGTCACGGTCACCTGTAAGCTCTACAAAACCAGGAACCAGGCCTGTGGGTGGGAGTCACACACTGGCTCCAGCCCCGGCGCGGCACCTGGCCCAGAACAGCAACCTGGAGTATCTGTGGACTGAACACACAGATGATTGTGAAATCAGATTTATGTCTTCGGTCTATCTCTGCTGGGCAAGAAGGGTGGGGAGTCTCTTGCATCAAAGGACTCTTACCTGGCCCTCAATGTCTTTGCTGTTGACCTCGCTCCTCAGGCCATCTCAGGCTAAAGACCCTGTCAATGCAGAGCTGAAACTGCATATGTGCAGCTCTGTGTAACTAGAGTATATGAGAGTTAATTTTGCACTGATCTAGGCCACTAACAATCCCCTTCCAGAAGGTGTTTCCCAGGGGCACCTGGATGGCACAGCTGGTTAAGTATCCTGCTCTTTATTTCAGCTCACATTGCGATCTCATGATTCACGGGATTGGACCCTGTGTTGGGCTCTGCGCTGACAGCTCAGAGCCTGCTTGGGATTCTCTCTCCCTCTCTCTCGGCCCCTCCCCTGCTAGCACTCTCTCTCTTTCTCTCTCTCTCAAGATAAATAAATAATCATTAAAAAGAAAAAAGAAGATTCTTTCAAAGTGCAATTTATATATAGTGGGCAGCGTAGAGTTAAACAAGCAAACCAGAAAAAGTTCAGTTCTGGTCCCAGCCATCAAAATTGTGTTGTACGACTCTGATTCCAAGCTTAGCAAAGTTTTCTGCAATTGGGAGAAAGTTGTGAAATAGTAAACAGGAAAAGAGAATAGACAGAGGGTGTCTTTGACCTTTCCAAAGGAAGACAGATTCAAAATAGAGCTAGTAGGAAAAATTCTCCCAACAAAAACTCAAAGCTTTCAGCGGAGGATTCAACCAAGTCTTACAGGTCAGCTGGAAGACTTCAGTGATACAGTAATCCAGTGTAGCCAATAATGTCCATGAAATCATACTTTTTAGTGTGGCCTTGAGGCAGGACAGCCAGAACAGTCTGGAAGGGAGAGGAAGCAGCCCACTGAGCAGAAAGATGTAACCAGCAACAGCAAAATCACTGCTCCCGAAACCCTCCCTCCGCGAGGCACGGCAGAATTCCTCAGGGAGGTTTTTTAATTAGCAATTGTCAGGTTCCCACCGAGGATTAATGGAATTAATGGAAATTAATGGAATTAAAGGTTGAAACTCAGGCATGGGTTCTCTTTAAAATTCCCAGGCTATTTTAAAGAGTGTGTAGCTAGGGTTGGGGCCACTTCCCTAGGCCCTGAGCCTCCCAGTTACCATCTCTTCCTTTCCACCCTCTGTCTCGCACAGAACTATTTTCTCCTTTGGATCCCCAAAGCACTAAGGTTCTTTCCCACAGAGGCCCCAGTTCATATCCTCCTGACACTGAGAGACTGATGAGATTTCCTGCTGTCAGTCTAATGAGACCTTGAAACACCGTACAAGCTTTCTCTAGTCGCTAGAGGTGCTTTCTACCATTTTCTTTCTCCAGCCTTAACATCTGCCCTCACCTTGCTCCTCAGAGTGTGTACAGAGTGGCAACATCAGCATGACCTGGGAGCTTTTTAGAGATACCTCAGCCTCCTGTATCAGACTCTGCATTTTAACAAGGTCTCCAGTGAGTCACACACGTGAAAGTCTGAGAAGCACTGTCTGGAAAATATCCCCAGATCCTGAAGATCTGGGTCATTTCTCAAGACATTCCTGTTTCTTCTAGGTCTTTCCACACTGTCTCTAGTTGCCTTCGAATCACACCATTTCTGAATCACAGAATACCGGAGATGGACTAGATTATACAGATTAATCAATCCAGTCCCTTCACTTAACAGATCAATAAACTGCCCTTCCAAGGTCAAATCTACCCACTTGATGCAGAGAACAGTCCAGAACTCCCACAGGCTTAATTATCATAGCTCGTTCGCTTCGGGAATTCATAATGTGTATTTCAAGCTATAGGTAGCTCTGTGGATTACCGCTGAGTACTTAAATGCTGAAAGCCCCACACTTGCATTTTTAACAGACATACACTCTGTCTCCGGTTCATATTAACAGAACATCTAACATTCAAGTATACAATAAGGGTACATGCTTACGAATAATGTTACAATTCATGTAATAAATGGACCATGATTTTAACAACCCTCAAGAGTCAACCACCATACACATTGATGTGTGCTCACCTTGGGCTCACCCCTGACTTTGAGAGTCAGGCCACAGCTTAGATGCATGTCTGTGATTCCTGGTATAATATTACAACTCTACTGGTGGCCCTAAGCCCTTGGGTGAGGATTGCTACTATAATATTCACAAGGAGTATAGTTTTTAAAAATGTTTTAAGTGTTTCTTTATTTTTGAGAGAGAGAAAGAGAGACAGAGCATGAGTGGTGGAGGGCAGAGAGAGAGAGAGGGAGACACAGAATGGGAAGCAGGTTCCAGGCTCTGAGCTGTCAGCACAGAGCCCAACATGGGGCTTGAACTCAATGACCATGAGATTGTGACCTGAGCCAAAGTCAGAGGCTTAACAAACTGAGCCACCCAGGCGTCCCAAGAATCTCTATTTCTAACAAGTTCCAGGTGATGCCGATGGTGCTCTCGGGGAACCACATCTTGAGAACCAGCCCTCTGGGGCCTACTCCCTTTAGACTGGGCCACATGAGGCCAGTCTACAAGTTTCAGAACTCTTGTCAGACGTGCATTTTCATCTTCAGAGGAATGACCATCCCTACCTGCTTCCTGAAGCGCCAGCTCGTAGATGGGTGGCCCTCCTCTGTGTGGCAGGTACAACACACACTGGCTTAGTGCGTGTGAGTTCTCTACTCCTGCTCCCCTCTCAGCCCAGTGCTTGCCCTTCCCGTTCTCTGTTGGGTTGACTCATTCTTGCCCTTGTATCCACACCATTCCTTCTCTGCTAATGTCAGACTAAGCCTGGAATCTCCTGCCATTCCACTCCCCTGGGAGACTCCAATGCCACTTTGCAATTTGCTTGCCCCCCACCAGAACCTCCAGTCCGCTCCCCTCCTTTCTCTTCGGTGATTTACTGTTGCACTGACTTCGGTAGATCTCCAAGGACTGTCCTCTCTTAACCTTACCAGGATGAACCTTCCCAGAGCCCCCAGTGTTTGAGAAAGGTTTCCAAGGCCTTGCACCAGATTATGACTCAGACCCCATTATTTTGGGGGTGTCATTTCTAAAGTGACAGCTGGAAAAGGAAGAATTCTTAGTCCAACAGCAAGCGTATAATACAACTAAGATCAGTACAGGGCTTACCATGAACGAACCACTGCATCTGAAATCCTCTCTCATGGTGACCAACCCCATCGGTGTGGAACAGCACTTGAAGCTTGGAGCCTGTGGTACTCCCTGAAGGCGGCATATCTGTTCCACAGTAGCGTCCCATCCGCTGGGGGCCGTCATAGAGCTGAAATCAAGGAGAAACTTCCCAGTGTGAGAAACTTCATGTGGTGTGTCTGGTGAAAAAGTAAAGTCTGCTCATATATCAAAAGCTGTTCCTGGGCTGAGGTTAAGGGTAGATCTGCCAAGGTGGTTTGAGCACAGGAGGCTTACCATAAGAATTAAAAATAGACGATTACATAGAGAGAGTTTTACAGGTGATTCCTAAGCCCAATAAATCTGGAAATCCAAATATGAATGTTTGGTTTTAGGTCGGCCTAGTGAGTTCCCTCGAAAGTATAATCCAGGCACGGAATAAGAAAATGGTGGGCCAGATGAGATGTGTTCACACATTAATGACATATAAGAGATGCTCATTGAATATCAGTCTTTTAATTGAAAGATATATATTTTTTAATAAATACTAACTATAAAAATGTAGATATTTTAGAAAGCTATGTAAAAGGTAAATATAAAATTTAACTCCACTGAAGAAAACCACTGTAAGCATTTTGTTAATACCCGAAGTTTCTCTTGCCAACATTTTTTTTCACTGCTTGTATATGTTTACATATTCATATGTGTCCAGGTACATATGTGCATGTATACATTTGGGCTCTACATTTAAGTGTGTTCCCTATTTATTTCTAAGCAGATCAGCAACTACTCAGTGTAAACATTTTTAATGGTGGCATAAAATACTACTGATACTCTGCTGTTGTTCATTTCAGACGTTTCCAATTTTTTGCCAATATGAATATTTGATATTTCAGATGTCCCTCAGGAAAGATTCCTGTAAGGGGAATGGATCAGAGAATAGCATCTTTTATGGTTCTTGATCTATATTATTAAGTCTCTTACCAGAAAGTTTATACCAATGTTTATCAGCAGTTTACTAAAATGGGACTTTGGCAATTACAACGGCTATTATTTTCTTTTAAGTTTATTTTATTTATTTAGGAAACAGAAAGAGCACACATGCACGCATGCATGGGAGAGGGGTCGAAAGAGAGAGGGAGAGAGAGAATCCCAAGCAGGCTCCAGGCTGTCAGTGCAGAGCCCTATGTGGGGCTTGATACCACGGAGGATGAGATCATGACCTGAACTGAAGTCAGGAGGTGGATATTGAACCTCCTGAGCCACCCAGCTGCTCCACGACTGCTGTTATTTTAGAGCTGATACTGATAGGGAAAATTTGTTTGGCTTTGTAATTGTCACAAGTTAATGTACTTTGAGGTTGAAGGTTTTTCATGCTTCTTGGGCAGTTATATTTCTTCTCTTGGAACTTTTCTGCTGAGGTCTTTGCTCACTTTCCCACTGAGGTATTTGTATATCCTGTTGTATATACTTCATCTGCTTTATTTATCAATTTCATCAGATATCTACCTCTAAACCAAAAACTAAATAAATAAATGTCTCTGCCATATCTCCTCAATCAGGAAAGATCATGAGAATTCAAAAAGATTGGCCCCTGTGACTCGGGCCATTATATTTTCTTTTCCTCTACTAATGTCCACATTATCGTCTGCTTTGTTCTTGTTACCCTTGGGATGAACTGTCCATGACAGCAAAACTGAAAATATCTGATTGGAGACTAATGCATTTCCTTGATTATTCTCGTGTGGAGTACATACATGTCAGAGTATGTGTGAGTGCATGTGTCTGTAGGTAAATGAATCATCTGGATGCAACAAATTCCAAATTGGGCAAATTATTTTTATTTACTGGAATGTTATGATATAGTATTTGAAACATATTGATCCTAGCATGGAAAACTTTATGATCAAATTCTACAAAACACCCCCAGGGAGCCTTCCCTGATCCCTATAGCCACTTGTGAATTAGTTTCCTTTGAAACCCCTCAGCTTTTCACTCATACTTCTTTGTAGAAATGGTTACATTCCCCTGTGTTCTACTTACAGCCATGTGTGCCTCATCTCCCCTACTGATTATGAGTTTCCTTAGAGTCCAGAGTACCACTCCCAGTGTCCTCTGCCTAGTTCAGGGCTTTGTCAAGGGCAGATTCCCAGTACATCTTCAATGAACAAACACAATGTAACAAACACAATGATTTCCTCCACAACTGCATATATTTCAGTGGGACTTAATCTGCCCTATTACTTGAATCCTGCATAGTTAGGTACATATTAGGGTCTTACAGTCCTAAATTTCAGCATGTTTCTTTTAGGCAACAGAGAATCTGAATCCTTCGTGGGCCGCTCTGGAGAAGGGCTGGTGGCAGGGTTCAGGAAGGGCCTTGCTCAAGGTCATAATAAGTTACAGATTTCTAACTCTTGGCCTGTCGCATAGAGTTCTCAAAACTAGCTGGTCATCCATCATACACGCCTGTGATATTTGGGGGAAAGTCGGCAAAAATTTAAGGAGAGAAACTCAGAAGTCCATTAGATAACTCACCCTTGGGTGGTAAACCTAAGCATGTGAAGCAAATGAATAAAGATGAAATTTATTTTTCAGGCTTATTGCTTCAGCTTCCTTTTATTAAGACTGCTGCTGCTTTGACAAGGTATATTAATTAGCAAGTGTCTCATAGGCTAGGTAGTTGACAGCAGCTGTAATAAGGGAGCAAAGAATGAGAGAAAGAATAAAGCAACACAAAAAGAGGAGTGGACACCAAAGCCCTTCGTTCTGTTCTCATGCCCCCCATCTGAGGCGGGAGGTACAAGTAGGGAGGAGGTCCCCGTTGCAATCGGTTTACGCCTAAATTACTGCTTCACTGTAGGGTATTTATCCCACTTCAGAGTTGTGTTTTGTTTTGTTTTTTTTAATTAATAAATCCAGTGTACCCATTCCAATCCCAAACTAATTAATACAAAAATAAACATACTGTTCCCAAGCAGAGGTATAATAAGCAAGAAACACTCCACTATTTTCCACTCCAGGAGGCTCATTCTTAACTCTGGGTTGTAGTTCAGTGACCAAAGCTTTAATTATTTCATCTTTATGCCACAAAACATGAGGTAAGATTTCTCTACCACCATAATCGCTCTCAGCTTGACGGGTCTTCTGAAATGGTAGGTAGTGACATTTTGAAGAACTGTATTTTTGATTCAATATGAGGCCATAAGTAGTACAGTATTTTTGCCTCCCCAGCTCAGCAAGGTTAAGAAAGCTGACATTTTCACATGACCTGGAGGGGATTTTTTTCTCTTCCTTCCGGATAGGATTACCTCATTGAAGGAGAGCCCCTGAATCCCAGTCCTTCTTAAATAACACATTGTGAATGGGATGGTGGGGGGCAGGGGTCCAGAGAGTGGGTGTGTAGGGGAACACTGATGAATGACAATTAGTTTCTTTTTGCCTTTGGAGGGGAGAGAGTGATGCACTGAAATAAACATCCAGTACACATTGATGAAAATGCTTAAATACGTCAAATAAGTGAATGAATTAATTAGTGTAGAACAATACCTCTATACAAAAATACTCCAACCTCCAACTTTATGTCCTTCTAAAGTTTACACTTAATTAAATCAGGGCTTTTTTGTTTGTTTGTTTATATTCACACAGATGGCTAACGTCACCTCAACAATTCGTTCCCGCGTAAATTTACAGCACAAAAGAGAACAGTCATTGTTCAAAGTACACAAATACTGGTTGCCGTGGAAACCAGTAGGTGCCTGCTGCTCCTGATTCTGTTTTCAGAGCAGAATGCTAACCACAGGACATTCCAGCTGTGACTCATCGCCACTACAGGCAAGCAGGCTCCCCGGTTTGGGTATGATTTCCCCTGATTTTAGAAACTCCACAGATCCACTCGGTCGGAACACTATGCGAGCTTGGAATTAAGTCCAACAAAAGGAAACTGGTGGAAATTAAGAAAAGTTGAGAGTCTCACTTTAAATATGCAGATCTAATTCGTATAACTGTGTTGAGAGGGGATGTTTTTTGGTTGTTTTTTAAATATCTGAAATGCTGCTTCCATTTTCAGGTTGGCCGTTCAAATGTAAATATGTGTGTACAGGCACAACCTCCCGTGTAGAATCCTTTCAATTATTCTCTTAAGGAGACCGTTCACTTAGGATTTATGTGGTATTAGGTCTCCCCACCCCCACTCCACCTTGAAGTGGACACGCAGAGAGGAAGGAAATCTCTTGCCTAAACCACATTGACCAACTCCTATCTACTTCCTTTGCATGGGTTTGATAATTTGGCACATGACTAGCTGATCAGACCAATAGGGACTTCAGACTCCAGGTGCAATACGAAATGATCCGTGGACTCCTTTGAACTATTAGGAACCATACATGCAAGGTAGAAGATGAAAAACTGAGGACGCTTCACTGACACAGAGACTTGAATTTTTGTAGGAGTGAGGATTTTGTAGGAACCCTGAAACTCAGGCCTGGAGGAACCCAGCATCAGCTAATGGGAATCTCAACCTGTTCTCTCAACGGGAATGAACCTTATGAATTGCCAAGAACTCGCAGAAAAGAAATGTGCTTTAAAAGTACTTCTTTGCTGCTGAATTTGTTTTATGATTTTGAACATCTGTGACTTTAATGAATGAAATCATACTTATTTCAAATATATATAAGCATGGGATGTATAGATATACTTCTTTTCTAAACTAATTTTAGAGTTACAGGAAGTTATAACTAAAGGTCAGCTCTTTCTATTTGAGATTGACATCTAATTCATACTTTCTCTTATTGCCTTGACATTTTTTTGAAATACAACTTTTTTTTTTTTACAGTGGATCATTAATTTTAAGAATTAAGTATAGTCCAAATAGAGAAATTAAATCAAGGGGTTCTCGGGAAGATACTACTAAAATATGGAGAAACTTCAGGAAAAATAGTTTGGTTCACCTTCTACTATGGATCTTTAAAACCTTAAAAATAAGGTTATCCTTTAGAATTTAACATGAATTAAAACATTCCACCTGCCATGAGGGAGAATTTTAGGGGTCATAGGGAATCACCTAACATTTATAGAGAACAAAAATTCCAGTCAGTGTAAAGAACATAGTTAAAATTTCTGAGGCCTATACTCAATGAATTAATAGATTAGCTCTGTGAGGCCAGCGTCACCACCAGAGTATATTCAAATGGGAGCAAGGAAGTAATTTTATTGTAAGAGCATACTAGAGCTATTAACTGTGATCAGGCTGTAGGTATACAGTCCAGTCCAGCCCTAAACTTGGCTTAGAATATAATCTCGTGCAAATTACTTACCCTCTCCTAGCTAAACTGTCTTTATAAATGTGGCACCATAATGGTACTTATCTTCTAAGGTTGTTGTAAATAGCAAATGAGACAGACCATGTAATTAGGTTGAGTGTGAGACTTGGCATGTGGAATGTGCTTGAAATGTTATTCTAACTCTTGGTCAGAGGCAAAGGGAACCAACATTCTTTTTTTCCAAAGAAACCACTCTAGAAATAGCTTTAAGAGCAAAAATAAGACAGATATAGAGGACGTGAGCTGACTCATGTAAAACACTTCACAGAAATCATGCCTGGCAGACCAGACAGGGAAGCAGTGAATCAATGAATCACTTGTGGGGAGATGGACGGCCAACATGGATTGCTTGCACCATGTTGCTATGACAACCTGTTTATGTGTGGACACTGAGGCCATTCTCAAGTGCACCCCAGAGCAAACCACACTGTGGAGGAGAGTATAAGCATGGTGTGCCTGCCGGGATGGAGGGAAGCGGTGGATCCTAACGGGATGGTGGTGAAGACAGCATTAGGCTGCCCTGGCGGGGTGGATAAGGGAGCGGCAAACAGTAGGGAAAGTGGCTCTGCCCGTGTTTCTTCTCGTTGCTTCCTCCTCATGCTTCCCATGACTGTCCAGCCAGCCTGCGGCTCTAGCGGCTTAGCCACTGAGCTCCAAAGGGGTGGGAATTGGTGAATTCTGGGGACATTTCTTCAGATTTTCCTCCACCTCCGAAAAATAGCTCTAACGGGACCCACGAGAACTGCCTCATCAAAATAGTTAAGAGTGTTGTTGCCGAAGTTTACACATAAATCTCTTGGCTAAACCTAGAACTTTCCACGTTTACTTTAAATTTGAAGGGCGTTATCATCTTCCTGTAACAGCTACAGTAAAAGCTTCCAAACAGGATTGGTGGAGTCGGGCAATAGACTCCCCTTGTGGATGAGAAAAGCCTCAGGGGGGTAAAAACATAATCAGATTGTGGAGGGGAAATGAGGCAAATGTTGAAGATGAAAGCTAATAAGCAGGGCCTGGGAGACTCTAGATGGCTCCGCGATGGCCCCGGGAGGCAGCATCCTCCATCAGACGCGTGGCCATGCACCGTGTCTGATACACAGACATACGTCTTCACCACAGCACAGGAAAAGCCACGCTGCCATGTGCTGTGGGTGGGGCAGGAAATAGGAAATACCCATCTAAAATTAAACAATTACTCAGAATCCCCGGCTTTGCATGACAGCAAGAAACCCATCGAAGACCACATTCTGAGTTATTCTGTGTCACTCCGAATTAGATGTCTGTCTCACACACAGATGAGATAGTCTCCTTACCATGAACAGCTAGCCACTGCTCACTCTGAGGAGCGCACCGACATTTCCATTTCTGCTTTCTATATATTGATCATTTTAGGAGCCACACAGGCTGATTTAGTTGTTTGTTTTTTGTTTTGTTTTGTTTTGGGGTTTTTTTTTTTTCTTTTTAAGTCATTGTCTAAACATGGATGTGTGCGACGATTTAACTACAAGAATGTTATTCTCAGAACAAGAATGTTCACAAGAGTGGAAATTTTGAAAAGGTTCTGAATGTCCCACAGGAAAAGGTGGCTCTATCGTGACAACGGGATGTGCAAGGTTGTGAATGATGTGGCACAGTGAATAACATTGCACAACATTCACCGCTCTTGTTACCTGTTGAAAAAGTCATTATAGGACAGCTGTGTACAGAACGATCCCCTCTGAATATTAAAATAAAATGTATAAGGGGCAACTACAGAAAATAGATGCCACCAAAAATTATTAGGAGTGATGTTATTGAGATCATTTTTATTTTCTCTGAGCTTTTCTATATTTTTCAAACTTCCTGCAATGACTATGTATTCCTGTGTGATCAGGTAAGTTTATTTGTTCAAGGATTATCTCTGGGGACCTAGATGGCATTGCAATGACATAGATATGCATTGGTAATGTTTTCTCTATTCTCAGAATTCCATACCCTTTTAGGTTTGCAGACACCCAGCTGGTCTACTAAAAATATTACACTGCCTATTTCTGTAGTCTTTTTACGGATCTCAAAATTATACATGAAAATTAGCCCATTAAAATGTTATTATATAAGGTAATCTCCTTCAGCATTAATTTAAAACCATATTTTGTCCCTAACACTTCCTTTTTTAAAATCATAACAAGGTTTTTATTATTAATTAGACTAATTCTTTATTTAAAATGAATTCCTTCAGCTGTTCAGGGACTAAAGACTTCTTATAAACATAAGTTCTGAGAGTAGCTGATGGAGCAGTAGATGCCTTATCCCCTTCTCGATGGTAAGTACATGCACTGAGAGCCAAGCCTACCCCGCCCGTGCGCACATGAACATTTAATTCCACAAACTGCGGCCTTCCCTCTGCCAACTGTATTACTACAGATAAACATTAAACAATAGAGAAAAAAAACCTATTGTGCCTCCTAAAAGCCTCCCCATCTGCTAGAGATGGACTCAGAAAGAGAGAGAAATCTGCTCACAGAACAACACAGAGTCACAGAACCTTGAGCAGGAAGGATCTAGAATACTGCCAGGCAGACTCTTCCCCAGTTCAAGGAAGAAGAGGGGAAAAGTCTTTTAAATTAAGAGTAAATGTAAGGACTGCAGGGTAAACATGTCATTGTTTTAGAATTCTGAAATGTTGCAGTGAGAAATATTTCCTAGTTTATTTATTTTTTAATGTTTATTTATTTTTGAAAGAGAGAGAGAGAGAGCATGAGCAGGGGAGGAGCAGAGAGAGAGCAAGACACAGAATCTGAAGCAGGCTCCAGGCTCCGAGCTGTCAGCACAGAGCCTGAAGTGAGGCTAGAACCCACGAACCGTGAGATCATGACCTAACCCGAAGTCGGACGCTTAACCCACTGAGCCACCCAGGTGCCCCTCTTTCCTAATTTAAAAAGTAGACAATCAAGATAATTAACCAAAATCCACAACAATGATTCCTAATTTTAAAATTTAGCATTTGGAGCTATGGGTTCTCATTTAAGCCATGTGCCCCTTAGATGGTAGAAGGAAACTTCCACGCACTTGCTGCCTGTGGTCTGAGGAGACAGCTAGGTAAGGTCCCCCAGGGAAGGAAGTGTGAATAGAGCAATTTCAAGTTTTAAGCCTCTGATGTACTTCTTCCTGTCTTCGGGGTAGAGTGGAAGTTATCCATAGGCCTGATTGTTATTCATCCTGATTCTGTCTTTCACGTTGGAGAGAATATTGAAAGGGGAAACGCACAGAGTTTCTTTTGAATCCAAGAGCAAAGGCCATCTTTTGAAGGCTCCTGTGTCTGCCTCATTAACTGCAGCAAATTCAGGCGATCACATGGAAATTCTCCATTGTGAGGGATGGCCAGGAAAGATCATCATTTCCTTCTAAGGAAAGGGGTTTTGATTACACAGAAATAACTAGCTCTCCTTTTAATTTTTCATGATAAAAAAAAATCACACTTTGCTTGGGCAGCACTGGAATCTTCAATTTCTTGTAAAGTGCATCTTGTTACTCTTAATGATGATATGAAGTCTGTGGCTTAGTAATCAATGAATACACTTCATTCTAAACTTTTGCATCCAGATTATGACTGGTACCATGCTAGACTCGTATCTAGTTAGAGACAGAAATTGCATTGTTCTGTATACTGTTGTCCCTTGTTATGAGTCTTTTTGCATGGTAGCTGTCCTCAGAATTAAAAGAGCTTCTCTCTGAGTTCTAAGCTGAATGCCAGGCGTCCTAGAAGCAAACTTCCTCTAACAGACAGTTGCAGGAAGCGTGACTCATCGGCCCAGAAGTGTTTAAGGAGGTGCCATGATGATGAAAGTCAGCTCAGAAACATCTTTGCTAAGAAATAAAATCTCATCTGCTTTTCTCCAACTGGCAAATGGGCTGTTGACTACCATACTTCTTAGATTAGGATATAGAATTCCCATGGCTTTTGTAGAACAACTGAAAGGCCAGCAGACAGAAACCCTGCTTTCCATATGAGAGGCCAATCTATGCTGGTCACTACCGGGAAGGCTATTTTGGAAACCATAGCTTTGCACTGATTGCAAAATATTTTAGAGAGCAAAACTTAACCCGTAAAATTGTGTTTATGTTGAAATAATGTTTATTAACATATAATAAGTAATATTTATTAGCAGAATATTATTCTAAGTCCTTCATATATGCTACCTACATTTAAAATTCCCTGTAGCTCTGTAATGCAGGTAGCACTGTTCTCCCATTTTAGAGTTCTAGAAACTGAGCCATGGAGAAGTTTAGTGATTAAATTCCTCAAGAATAGCTTCTTCATGTTTCCTTCATTGGGGATTATATTTTTAATTATATTTAATTAAATATTTAATAATTAATAGCTAATTAATTATTAAATAATTTAGTTACATTTTGAATTATCAAATTCAAGGATGCAATAAAGTCCTTATTTTCTGTAATAATAGAGAAAAACAAAAATAACTTCTAGGGGCACCTGGGTGGCTCAGTCGGTTAAGCATCCGATTTCAGCTCAGGTCATGCATGATCTCATGGGTTGTGGGTTCGAGCCCTGCATTGAGCTCTGTGCTGACAGCTTGGAGCCTGGAGCCTGCTTCAGATTCTGTGTCTCCCTCTCTCTCTGTTCTTCCCTCACTTGTACTCTGTCTCTGTCTCTTTATCGAAACTAGACATTAAAATAATAATAATTTCTAAATTATAATTATCATATGCAATGGAATCAACATATTCTTTGTGATATTTAACAGAGCTTCAAGTGAAGTAAGTGGACTAAAATGTTGACTTTATCATTTATCCTTTGTGAGAAGCGTCAGTGAGGCGGGCTGCAGGCGGAAAGCAAGAGGAAAATCAAATGTCTTAAGAAAGGAACCATTAATTACATCTCAGCCTTGTCTTTGCCATACGACCACCCCCACCCCATCCAATCATTGGTCAACTTCTGCTGATTTTATCTCCTAAGCGCTCTCAAATCCTTCTGTTACATTCTCCCTCAGCACACAAGGTACTGGTGCCTTCTCTCTCTCTCTCTCTCTCTCTGTCTCTCTCACCTGGGCTATAGCAACCCCTCACTGGGTCTCCACAGTTACTTTCACCTTCCCGCAATTTCCCTTACAGCTAGAGTATTTTATTTATTTATTTATTTATTTATTTATTTATTTAACATATATTCACTTTTAAGAGACAGAGACAGAGCATGAGTGGGGGAGGAGCAGAGAGAGAGGGAGACACAGAATCAGAAGCAGGTTCCAGGCCCTAAGCTGTCAGCACGGAGTCTAATGTGGGGCTTGAATTCACGAACCGCGAGATCATGACCTGAGCTGAAGTCGGACACCCAACAGGCTGAGCCACGCAGGTGCCCCCAAACCAGGGTTTTTAAAGGCGCTCATTTCAGCATGCCCTCTCCCTGCTCACACTCCTGAAAGATGGCTTGCTGCTCCAGGGGAGGTCCCTGAAGCCCCTCAGGGCCCCTCAAGGCTGGGCTACACTTGCTTGCAGGGTCCTGTCGGCCAGGATTTTCTCCTGGGCTCGACTCTAGCCAGGACCCTCTGAACCTTCTTCCTGACTAGGCCTCAACCTTGGCCTGTAAACAATGAGGACTCTGGGCACACACGGTTTCAGTCACTCATGCCTCCAAACTCAGACTTAAACAAACACTAACATAGTTTCTAACCACTCAGGGGCACGTCCCCAAGACGACCTCAGTCCCACTCTTAGTTCCGGCCGCAAGAGAAAAGCTACAGGTGGCCAGAAGCATTTGTGGCTTGTCCCAGCCAGCGTCTGAGGACAGGCCCCTGGCCACCTTCTCCTAGAACACTTACTAAAACGGGCTTCCAGTTGTGAATCCTTCCTCTGTCCCTTTGAGATGTATGTGTGTCTCCTAGAACTCAGGAGTACTTTCTCAAGGATCAGAGAGCCACGCCTTTCAAATGGAATCTTCAGGAAGGAAAGGACGCCTGGCTCCCAGTCTGTGTAGGAGGGCAGAATCCTTACTCCCATCGCTGCCAGCCAGCAGACCCAGCCAGCCTGGTCACACTGACATGGACTAACCTTTTGTCATTACTCTGAGTGCTCGGGCTGCTGTCCACTCCCGACTCCGTCAGTCTCCCTTTATTTATTTATTTATTTATTTATTTATTTATTTATTTATTTTATGCCTTTATTTTATTTTGTTTTGAGAGACAGAGACAGAGAGCGGGAGGGGAGGGGCAGAGAGAGAAGGAGACACAGAATCCGAAGCAGGCTCCAGGCTCTGAGCTCTCCGCACAGAGCCCAGACACGGCGGGGCTCGAACCCACAGACTGTGAGATCACGACCTGAGCCGAAGTCGGCCGCTTAACCGACTGAGCCACCCAGGTGCCCCTCTCATTCTCCCTTTACAGTGTCCGGTTGCCTCGGCGTGCAAAGTGAAAGGGAGTGTGGTTCGTGCTGGATCCTACTGCAGGAACGCATTACCGACCACAATCTACCCCTGCACTCTAACTAGGGTCCAGCTTTATCTCTCACAGCTCCTTGAACACAGCTTCCCTTTGAACTTGGTAAGTCATTCTTCCCCAGGGAAGCCTTTTCTGCCGCACACGTGAGCTCGGTCTTCCTGTTTCGTGTCTTTGGAGAACCTGATGATATGCCCCGATAGCACTTAACACAGCTTGTAATTAAATTTGTATTGTGTGCTGAATTGATTCCCATCGGCTTCCTCAGGGAAGACAAGGAAAAGTGACACAGTGCGTGTGTCTGAGATGTATTTGAAAGGCCAAATGAATGGATCCATGAATGAAAAATGCATATTTAGGGTAGTAACAGCTTGAGGAAACACCACAGCAAAAACAGAGCAAGAACTCATGTGTAGCTGTGTTTAATTCAGCTTTTCTCAAATATATTAGAATTTGCTTCTCTTTATGTGTAAGATATCTATCCACATTTGTGGCAGACAGAGTTATGTGGTTTCCCCAAACCGATTTCCCTTTTCTCTGGGTTCCTGAATCACCATGCGGAAGGCAAGGAAGGCCTGCATTGGTCTCTAACATGATGGAGAAATAAACTTGTATTATTTTAAGCATCTGAGAATTTATGAGTCTTCCATAACAACAGCTCGTGTTACCTTACCTAATCACAATATCACAACAGGCCTGATGTTTCACAGTCGCAGTATGGAAAATTGTGTTGCTCGGGCTGCAGACTCAGAAAACACAGGTGTAGGACTGGAAGACTCAGTTTCGTGCCATTTTTTCATTTGAAATGCAGGATGTTGCAGGATGACAACATTGGAAAAGGACATGGGAGTGTAATTAACAATATAAATATCTGGTGGTCAAGATGACGTCAGAAAGAAGATTTGGCAAGAGACAAAATCAATCTCATGAAGACTGGAGGGAGATGCGTTTGACAGAAGTCACTGACATAACCAAGAGGACTTGAGAAGGGGAAGGCCTAGAAGGGCAGACAGAAATGAACTGGAAGGTGATAGCGTCAAAGATGCCAAATAAAGAAGGAGGGGGAAGAAGAGTTTCGAATCGGGACACAAGAATCTCAGAGTGAATCTGATATTTTTATATAATGAGATAAATATAATGACAGTAGCACCAGGTCTTGGTGAGAAAAAGACGTGATATATCTTACAGGACTGGAAAAGTCAGACCTATTGACAGAGAAATATTTCATAATAGCACTCAAAGGTGCATGTTAAGAAGATACCTATTAAAAATAAGTGTGATTCCCAGGAGAGAGCTCTGAAGGGAGGATAAAATGTGCTTTCAGAGCTGCAGACAGTGGTCTCAGGTGCCCTCTCAGGGGCTTGGGGGGATGGTCTCTACTGAGATTCCCAGAGACTTCGGTTGAGGAGTTCTGGGGTGAGGTCTAGGAATAGGTTTTTCTAACAAGATCTCCAAGTGACTCTGGAAGGCAGCCAGGTACAGAGCCTTCACCTTCGCATCGGCTTCTTCCTCAGTAAAGACTGTGATTTTTTACCAAGGAATTATGTGGACATTGGTGCATCGCAAGGAGACACACAGGGGTGGCAAAGGGGAGGCAATTTCAACCCTCTGGACATCTCTCAGACGTCTAAACTGAAAAAAGCATGGAATTTGATGAATTCTTTAAATGCTCTCCTCTCTCAAAAAGTAAGCAGTGAAAAGAAATGTTACTCTGGACCAGCTCTGGACAGCAAAGAGGTGGTTGTTAACACAGCACAAAACACTAGGAGACCGTGATCTATGGGGTTCTGTGATATGGGTTATGCCCGTCATAGGCCGAAGGTTTTAGGGAGTCCAACTTCAAAAGGAGATATGAGCTCATGGACCAAAACAATTCAAAATTTAAAAAAAAGGAGAAGCAACAGTGAAAAGAAAGAAAGTTCAACAAAGATGACAAATTTTCATGAAATTAAATTCTGCCCACGAAGTCAGGAATGACGTTTGGGGCAATGAAAGGGGAAACCTCTGAAGAAATCAACTAAGAACGAACAATGGAGCCATGTAACAGCTTTCTGACCATTTTATGAGCACCCAGATTAGCTACACTTGGGGAAACAGCACAGTTAGAAAAAAACTGTCTACTTCCTAAGGCTAAGACTAGGGCGAATGAAAGATCAAAATATGGATGGATCGACACTTCCAGAAAAGAGCATAATATGATGAAGGGAAAACAGAAACATACCTAGTATAGTTTTGAAACTAGAAGAAGAGATAATGAGATCCAATTTACAAGATAAGGCAGTCGATTCCTTCAAATGAATTGTGGGGGCTTGAGTGAATTATATCCTGCACTACTGAAAGGTACAGTCCCCACAAACTATTTTTGTAATTGTATTGAATTTATGAGTGTTAAGAAACGTCCTAACAGGCCAGCAGAAACTATGCCCCCACACACAGTCTAGGAGCCTCGCTGGCCAGAGGACTGGACTTCACTTCTCCTGGCCAGAGCCGGACATACTGCCCGAAGGGGCATCTATCCACAAGTGGGCTACATCCATGCCTTTGCGGTCAGGCTCAAAAAGATGAGACCCCCAGGGGCAACTGGATGGCTTAGTTGGTTAAGCATCTGACTCTTAGCTCTGGTCATGATATCACGGTTCATGAGATGGAGCCCCATGTCAGGCTCTGCACTGACAGCATGAAGCCTGCTTGGGATTCTCTCTCTCCCTCACTCTCTGCCCCTCCCCTGCTTGCTCGTGCGCTCTCTCTCTCTCTCTCTCTCGCTCCCCCACTCCTCAAAAATAAATAAAAAACATAAAAAAAAAAAAAAAGATGAGAACCCTGTGCTGGTACCTTGTCACCAAGAGGAAGCCTAGTTGGTTGTAAGAGCTCGAGGCAAACGGTCATGTGGAGTCGTGGCTGGGGCGGCCATATTGAAGGTAAAATTTTGAGGCAGCAGCGAAGCAGAGGAAGCTTTTGAGGAGCAAGGTGGGAATGGAGTTTACAGGTGTAGGGAGAGGCCACTGAGCTGCTTTTCTTCCTGCTATTTCCCACCTTCTTAGTTTATCCTGGGTCATGAGGCTTTTTACTGTCCACAGAGGTCAGCCCGTTCACAAACCTAACGGGTTAGTTTCAGTGTGTGCCTCCAACCTAGAGCATGAAGCACAGCAGTGAAAACAAGAGGATGGCCAGAGGCCTCCAGGGAAGATGTTCAAACTTCCAAACTGTAGGAAAGATTTATTCTAGAATCTCATGGATAAGGTTGGCAGTATTTTTTTTTAAATTTTTTTTTTAAATGTTTTTATTTATTTCTAGGAGAGAGAGAGACAGCATGAGCAGGGGAGGGTCAGAGAGAGAGGGAGTCACAGAATGAAACAGGCTCCAGGCTCTGAGCTGGCAGTCAGCACAGAGCCCGACGCGGGGCCCGAACCCACGAACCGCAAGATCATGACCTAAGCGAAAGTCGGACGCTTAACCGACTAAGCCACCCAGGCGCCCCTGAAACATTCTAAATTGGACACTAAAAATAATTTGTCACTATGTAGTAGAAAAAAAAAAAAAAAGAAAGAAAAGAAAAAGAAAAAGGTGATAATAATAAATGACCAGAGCTTATCTATGAAGAAGTGTGCTAAAATAACGTAGACTTCTCTCCATGACAGTATCGTGGTAAATCTGAGGGCTCCATGGACACTCCCTCATGTCACCTCTGAAGGTGACAGAAGATTTTGTGTATATACATAGAGGGTGTGCAGTGTCATGACTAAAGCATTGGCCCGGTGCCACAGGGCCTGGTAGAAAGCCTGGCTTTAATACCTCTAATGTTTGTGACTGTAGACATTTGCCTCAACTGTCTCACCCATCAAATGGGGTAAATTTTCTGACATTATAGGGTTGCTGTAATAATTACCTAGCAAACAGTAAGTGTCCAATAAAGATCAGCAATTATTATTTCAAGTTGTTTGAATAGTATCCCAGAAGCGTCCAACAATGCATCATTTTACCAAAGAAATCTGTCATTTTGGTGTGTTTAAAACAAGTGCCATCTTTTTTGACATTTTTATCAATTACTTTTGAAGAAGTACGAGGCCAGTGGCCAGTAAGTCTATATACAAATAAATAATTTACAGATGAAAGAAGTGGGGTTAACAAGGATCATTATATGTTCAATTCTCAGGCAAAATAGTCAAATATAACTTAATAGGAATAATATCCTATGTATGGCTATGAAGCCATTACAGTTCATGTAAAAGAGACCTGGAGAATATAGGTATTAATATAGTCCAACATTACAACTTGACTAACAGTAAGGCCATGTTGCCTCAGCCTACGATACCGGAAGGATGTGACCCAGATTACACAGCCCCAGCAGACTTGACCCTGGCCAGCTTCATTGGAGTGTTGAATCCAACCCTGGGCCACATTTGAAGAGACACTGGCATACAAGAGAACATGCAGAGGAGGGTGTCTAGTGAGAGCTTGCCTAACGAGAATGAGTCAGGGAAATGCGGAATGAGTGCTGGAGAAAGGAAGCTAGGATTTAATGCCATTTCCTTGAGAGAAATCAGTGAATTCGTGGACTTAAACCTCTGTCTACACTCATTCTCACACTGTGGTCTCACTCTTGTTCCCCCAACCCCCCAAACACCACCCTGCCTGGAGTCACACTGATCTCCACGGGACACTTCTTAACCCTGAGACCCCTCTTGGCCCCTGGGGAGCCTCTCACCTTGTTGATCACTGTCACCTTCTATATACTCTTTGCCCTCAGCGTCTGTGACACCACCACCTCAGAGTTTTCCTCTTTCCTCTTCACACTGCAAACACGTGCTCTCTGTTGACTTAATACATGCGCGGGCCTTCTTGCACATCTCTGTGCGCTGTCTCCTAAATCCATCACTTTCGTTTTCATTTCACTCAATCACCTATTAGAAATGTCCTCCTCTGTGCAGAGACTCACACGCAGCATAAAAATTAAAAAGTGAAACCAAGTTGTGGGATGCACAAAGAATCCTTAAGGTTTACTTCCCATAACTGCAAGGACAATATGGTTTTATTCCTTAGGCAAATGACCCTTCCTCCCACTGAGTATTTAATTTCCAAACTGAATCATTTTGTTTTGCCCAGAGGACAAATAATAAAGGATGGTTTGGTTTCCCAGTGGGCTCTCTACCAACCCACACCCCTCAGCAAGGATAGGCACAATGTCCAACCGGCACCTAACTGAGTCCTTCCATAATCTCAGCTTTATTAATTCAAAATAACTCACTTCTGGCTGCAATAACAGTCACTCAACTGGGACCTGGCTCAGATACTTGAAAAACCCTTTAACTAGAAGTTGTTAAAATAATGGAAACTAGATTTTGTGTTTGTGGCTTTTCTCTTCTTAAGTAGTTATTTGTGCTTTTAAGTTTTTCATCATAGACCAGCCATTGTAGCAATAGCTCTGTGGCCTTGCCCCTTGGCTTACAGAAACGGAAAAAAATCTCCTCCCTCTGGCAACACTGTCATTCTCTGGAAGGCTTTGCTGAACTTTTGGTTCTCACTCTGTATTTTTGCTGCTTTCACCATCAATGTTGCACAAGATAAATGGCATGCCTCTCACATCATCGATGAAGGGCCTCTAATTAGTGGCTCTGTGGTTGTTGCGACACACATTTTTCATCTGATAGTTTTCAAACACCTTCAAAAATTATCTGATGGGCTTTTTTGTTACCCTTCCATTCTCAAGTAAGCCCGAAGAGGTGGAGTCCAGTCCTTGGAAAATCTTCATGTCATTTCCTCCCTGTTCTTTCTTCTAAAGCCTCCTTTAAGGTCCAGGTCAAAAGCTGCCTCCCCCCTCTGCAGCTTTCTCTATTGTGCATTTATCACATCCCCATTACGGCGCCAATAGGTTGGTTATGCACACAATGCTCTTCAAGGCCATGACTTCTCTTTTGATTTGTGCTCAAAGTAGTAGAACTGCGGTGAATGTATAGGAATTAGACCAAAAGTGCAGTTTGGAATTCAGTTCTTTCTCATCAATTAAGAGCTATCAGAAGGCTGATGCTAAAATACGGCAGTGATATTCAGTTAATACTGAATCACTGAATTCCTATAGGATCCCAACTCCATAATTGGTGCCTGGGTCACAAATTCAGTAGGAGACAGCTGACACCTTCAAAGAGCTCACAGTCTGGTAGGGCATGTGGGCACAATCACAGCTGGAAAAAATGTGGGAAGATGAATTGCTGTGTGTGTAGTGTGATCAAGGGGCTTTGCAAGCAAGTTTCCATTTTCTCTAAAGAATGAACAAGCTCATACCATGAGAAGAAAATAAAAGAATGGCTATTCCAGGTGAATGGAGTGAGACAAGCATGCCGTTATGAAGCTTGTGAAGACCATGTGAACACTAGATGAAGGAAAATGGACTTTAAATTTTTTTTAATGTTTTATTTATTTCTAGGAGAGAGAGAGAGAGAGAGTGTGAGCAGGGGAGGGTCAGAGAAAGAGGGAGTCATAGACTTTGAAACAGGTTCCAGGCCCTGGGCTGGCGGTCAGCACAGAGCCCGATGTGGGGCTCGAACCCACGCACCAAGAGATCATGACCTAAGCGAAAGTCGGATGCTTAACAACTAAGCCACCCAGGCACCCCAGAAAATGGACTTTAAACCATTGTTGAGTTCATGTTTGTAAGTCTGTTTGGTGTGAATCACACTTTTTAAAATACTGGTAAATAATAACCTTTTAATGGGTAAAGCCTATAGCTACTATTTCTATAATATTGAGCTTTTCTAAATATAAAGCAAGATTTCACCCCAAAAGAATTATCCCTCAAAAACAAGAGACTTCATACATTCGGGACCTCCCAAAGTCTCTCAGAGTACAAGAAGCTTTCTCTCCTTTGTTTTGAAAAACAAAACGGCTATTTTGAAAAGATATGTCAACCTCAAGTAGCCTGAATCAGTGCTAATTTTTTTTTTTTGTGAAGAACTGGTGAAAAGAAGGTTAAGAAAATTTTACAAGGATAAAGAATTTTTTCCTAAGACCGTGTCCTTAAAGTTACAAGTGCAGCATGTCAGAAATCTTTGTAGGCAAGATTTCTAAAAATCACTGTTTACCTTAAAAAGAAATCCACTGGGCACACCGGGGTGCTTAGTCAGTTAATTGTCTGACTCTTGGTTTGGGCTCAGGTCAAGAGCTCATACTTCATGGATTCAAGCCCTGCACTGGGCTCTGCACTGACAGCACAGAGCCTACTTGGGATTCTTTCTTACCTTTCTTTGCTCACCCATGTGCTCTCTCCCTCTCTGTCCCTTTCTCTCTCTCTTCCTCTCTCAAAATAAATAAATAAATTTAGATTAAAAAAAAAAGAAACCCACTAAGTCACTGTGTCATGGATAGGTGGCATGGAGGGGGTGGGGGGGGGAACATCCTGATGTTATCAGAGTGGGTACTTGTCACTTAAGAAAAGATTTGTAGTGAAAACATCATATGTGATTCAAAAGTATTATACACAGTGTCAGTGAATCAAAAGTGATTTTGTTAATGATGAAAACTTGATGTCAAAATATATGTTAGGGCCTTCAAATTATTTTACAAAGTGCAAAAGCAGAAACCATAATTTCTAAATCAATGTAATAGTCTATAAAATTTTATACATGTATGCATCGTTTCATTAATAAAGTAAGTAAAACAAGTAGGTCCCTAACTCTTCAATCTATGGCCCTAAAAAGTCATAGATGCAAAAAAGCTTTTATAAATAAAACATCTTATTGTAAAAATAGCAGATTAGCTGATATTTTGGGTTGGCTAATTTTCAAGCAACTTCCATTGAATAGCATTATATACAGAGTTGAATAAATGCTATGGGTGGTCATCATAACAAATAGAAATTTCTGTTTTACCAAAAGAAAAGTGAACTGAAAATGAAGTTAAATTTAAAAATAAAAACAAGAATCAATATCATGATTTCTAATATCGGTAAGTTCGTTATTAAATAAAGCCATGGCACCCAAACATTTTCTGATCTCCTGTTTATAGAAAACAAAAGTAACAAAAAATAGAAGTTATTCTTTTACTTCTGGGATTATCTAAAGAATATGAGGTCAGTCAGTCCAGAAGCTATGTTGGAACCTAAAAACATAGATAGTCCTTTGTGTACATAATTTAGTGCATTAAATATCCTTAATACTAATATGATGCAGTGAAAGTGACATGAAATATACCTGTTCAAATACCACGGTGGTTGGCACATCACAAATGTGTAGAGCAGAGTTGGGGACTCGGTTCTACAGAGCACGGTGACTTCTAGTTTGGCTTGCCTAACTGAATCTGAAAATGCAGTCACTTATTTAGCGTCAGAATACATACCTCTAAGTAGTCTGTGGAGCAGTTTGTATGAATTTCCAAATCAAATGCGAAAAATGTGTAATTCACTGTGTTGCCAGTTGTCACTTGGATGGTCCAGTTGCAACGCTGATTTTCAGAATAGGGATTTGGATAATGTATACTCTCTATGATGCCATAGGTTCGGTTCACAATTACCACGTTCTCACAGGCTGAAACAAACCAACCATGATTTTTTATTAAGAACCACCATGGTGTCTTTCATAATTGCCCCAAGATGTGTGAGATTTTCCTTTAAGAAAACATCTAGATTAAAATATATAGTTTATTGGGGCGCCTGAGTGGCTTAGTCTATTGGGCGTCTGACTTTCGCTTAGGTCATGATCTCGCGGTTCGTGGGTTCGAGCCCCGCGTCGGGCTCTGTGCTGACTGCCAGCCCAGGGCCTGGAGCCTGTTTCAGAGTCTGTGACTCCCTCTCTCTCTGACTCTCCCCTGCTCACGCTGTCTTTCTCTCTCTGTCCTAGAAATAAATAAAAATATTTAATAAAAAAATAAAATATATAGTTTATTTATTACATATCTGTATATATTATGCATATACATATATCTACATATATGTGCAGTACAGCAGTTTATAGTGAGTCTCCATTTAGAACAAATGTGAAGTAATACTTAAGGGAGTTCATAAACTTTAAAGTGTCGTGAAAATCACCGACTCCCATAAAGAGGCATCAAATTCCTGTGAACTGGTGGAAAACAGGATAGCTCAGTCCTACTCAGAGGGCAGTCTAATCTGTTTGTTTACAAAAAATGTGTTAAATATTCTATGCTTCTGTTTTTCTAACTTTAACGTTTGGAAAGAACAGAAATCCTGAACTTTAACTTCAACAGTTTAAAAACACAAAGTTCCATGTGAATGCTAACGGCAAACAACAGCAAGGCTTTGTTGACCGTCCCAAAGTCAGCATGAAATTCACAATAAAGGCTCCCTTATTCTTCTAGTTAGTCATCAGGAAGTACCAAACGAATAGAGGCAATGTAAAGGATTGGAGGAAGAAATGGACATCTTAAATTTTGAAAAAAAGTCTTCCATTTTGAAAATACCAAAAGCTGGCATTTTCCTCAGCTGAGTTTTCAACAAAACTATACGAGGTACCTCTAGGTGTGGCTGGTCCTGGGAGTCAGTGCCAATTTCAGCTCAAACTAATGATATGAACAAGGCATATACACGCCTTTTCTTAAGCCTTTTCCATATTGTCTGCGTGATGCGTGATAAAGAGAATGAGACAGTAAACACTATATTGAAAACATGGTCTCTGAAAAATGTGGTTCACAGATGCACTTCTGCTACTATACTCTTCCTGACAGGTGACTAGGACAGCATTATACACACTTTGGTGTGGAAAAGTGTACATTTGTGTCTCCTCAGAATAGTCTTTTCCTGGAGCAAGGGAATACTCAGGCTATTTCTCTTTAGGCCACCTTTTTGTCCACAAAGGAATTCTAAATAATAATGTTGTGGTTTTAGATACCTGTGAGAAGTTACAGCTATGCGGCAGAGAGGTATCCTGCGCCTCAGTGACTACAAGTCAGGGCAGAAGAAAATATACTCGACAAAGCCATATGGCTGCTCTCTGTGCTCAGAAATTATTCTATCTGCAAACCGCCAATTTCAAATGGCAAATTTTACAGAAAACCTCACTGGTTCGCTCTGATTTTGCCTTTAAGGACATTTATCTCACCTGCACTGAGCTACTTGTTCTGTGTTCTGAAATTATGAGGCAAAAATAAAGTATCACAGGGAGGGATCCTAAATAAGCATCTGACTGTAACTGAGAAACAAATTAACATAGCAATAATAAAATTAGAGAAATGATTATATGCTCAACCAACAAGATAGATCCCTGAGAAAATTTAGAAGAGCTTCTCAAATACTATGATACATTTCTACAGAATAAAGCTTTTCATCATTAAGACTCAGTATTCAAAACTATAAAGGATTCAGCCTAACCCCAAATGTAAGTGAATGTGAATATTTTCAAAATCACACCTGGTCAAGGTCAAACATTAATATCCTCTCTAATAATTCAAAGGAATATTGTATGCTCAGTTTATGATCTCAGGACTCTCAATTCTATTTTTAGGTAACCATGCCAAAATATGGATACATTTAGGTTTAGCGGGGCAAGGAACTGTACTTTCAAAAACACAAGGAAAGTGTTAATTGAATAACATAATTCAAGGAAACTTCTCTTTTTTTAATTTTTTAAAAATGTTTTTTATTTATTTCTGAGAGAGAGAGAGAGGCAGGGTGAGCAGGGGAGGGGCAGAGAGAGAGGGAGTCACAGAATCTGAAGCAGGCTCCAGGCTCTGAGCTAGCTGTCAGCACAGAGCCCAACGCGGGGCTCGAACCCACGAACTATGAGTATATGACCTGAGCTGAAGTTGGATGCTTAACTGACTGAGCCACCCAGGGGCCCCAAGGAAACTTTTCTTAAATGTCCATTTTGAAAGTAACATTAGAATATATTTCATTCTCGACCTAGAAGGGAGCTTTCATGATGACCATATTCAATCTCCTTTTTGAAGAGAAGAAATCATAGAATCCCACGGAAAAGTGACCTTCTCAGGGGTTAGGGGCCAGGGAAAAACCCCTGGGGTCCTTGATTCTTTGTGTAATAATCCTTTAATTCTACCATGTTGCCTCATAGGACAGTAGATTTTAAAATGGCATCTTTACAATGACCAGATTTTTCCACAATAAAGAATGTGCTTAGTCTCCATAAGATTTATAAGAACTGTAGTTTCCCTTAATAAAAATTAAGGTACCTTTTGATGTACAAGACCAAAAAATATAGTACGGGAGATGCTATGTGCAGTGGAATAATGTCTAATTAGAAGTCTGTAATGTTTGATACAAATGAAAACCCGTTAGCTGTTAACCTGTTACACTGATCTTTAACCGAATGGCAACTATCTCAGCATATTAAATACTCTTATTTTCCATAGCTTACCACATGCTTTTGCTACAGGGTGTTAAATTTAATGCTACGCATTTTTCTCTCAAACAGAATTAAATCTTTGTCATAAGGAGCAAAGATTTATTTCAATTGCTTGAGCCAATGGGTTACACTTGTTTCAGTTTGTTTTATTACCAGGAAATTGAGGCCCTGCCACGGAGCGGCCAGTGTACATACTTACTCTGCCGGTATCTAGCTAGGAAGCCACCTCCTTGTTGTCCTTCGTCTGTCCTGAGTTTTAAAAACATGCTATCTCCACTAGAACGCAGGAGAGGCGGTTTTCCATTCCCACAAAGCTGACTGAGCAAATGAGAGCTGGTACTTGGGCCATCATACACCTTTAATGAAACATTTTAAATGTCAGGTGGCCGTGGCTATAAACATTATCTAAAGGACTCTAGCTCTTAAGAAGTGGGGGAGAAATATATAGAAATACAAGAAATCCATGACAAAACACAAGAACAGCCCTGAATCAAGTATCTTTGAAAATTCTTCTTAAACGTCTATAAACTTGGAGCATGAACTTGGGTCATTTAGCCATGGCTGTGTACAGAGGTAAGGGTGTGAACCCACACTGAAATGTGAAGATTAAAAGTGAAAGACTGATACGTATTTTTGAGACCATAGCTGTTATCAGTAGCACTCCTTGCTTTTGTATTTCACAGTTTATAATTTATGACATTCTAATGCATTTTTTATTTAGTTTTTTTTTAATGGACAAGGGTGAGTTGATGCTATTGTGAAAAGTCCCACCTTGGTGACTTCAAGCACCTTCTCTGATTCACCAATATAGTCCTCTACATTGTTATTTTTCAATGCATATGTCGAAATTACATAGGCAATAATTATGATAGAGCTTATCACCCCTTTGGGGAGATTTTAACCATATTTTAATGGTTCATATTCAATATTTTAAATAGTTACAAGCCATTCGGTAATATATGCCATACTCTTAAGGCTGTCATTTTCACTAAACTTTCTTTTTATTTTTTATTTTAAGTTTTTTTATGTGGATATTTTAATTGTTCCCCTTCCCTGAATTCCGAAGATAAAAAATACACATTATGTGTGTGGGTGAGATGGGAGCCATGAAGGAAACAACTGAACTTTATACGTACAGCCAGGTAATCTAAAGTGCAGTTTGGGTGGTACTCCAAGTGGAAGTCTTCAAATTCCAGTTCAAATGGGCTGCCGTGGCTGGATTTCAACCACCAAGAGCATTCGGAGCTGTGGTAGTAGGGCATTGGGTAGTTGGGGGACGTGAACATGCCAGTGGGGGTGGTGAGATTACCCCCACAACCTACAGGAGAAAGAGACGAGATGACACGTATCTTTTTCTTGATGGTAGAATGGAATCTTCTTGTCTTTATCCAACTGGGGCTACTGTTACTCTCCTTTTAACCAGACTGCAAAACAAAACTGCATCACCAAAGAGTAGCCAGCCTGTAGCAATGTCCTTTCCTTCTCCTGACCAAGATGACCAGCTTGAGGAAATATACTGCAAAACTAGGACATTCCTCTCTACTCTGCCCTCAAAATCCAAATCCAAATGGCAGCTGTTAATTCAGAAATATTTGCAATACTGAAGGTTAGTACAAATAGTAATGACAAAACACAGCTGGAGAACAAACAGATAAGAGCATGGCAGTCTAAGAATCGAGAAACCAATCAGACTGGATTCTCCAATTAAAGACAGCTCTTTGCCATTTACCTGTTAATGATCCATCCCAGTAAGCTGAGAATCCAGGCGCTGAGCCAAAGAAGTCACTCTCAAATTTTAACCAGAGTTTGTTACTGTGAGAGAGGATTCTCGGAGGTGGATTTGAGCCACAGTATTTTCCCAGGACTGGTGAATTTTCATAGCCTCCATCTCTGTGGCAAAATACAGATACAGCCATTTACTGGTTCTTGATAATATTACTGTATAAACATTTAATATTATCTGAACTTTGAGACTGCAAACAGATCAGCTTAGGTCAGTCCACCTTTTATAAAAATACTCTAAATCAGGGGCGCCTGGGTGGCCCAGTCAGTTGAGCGTCAAGCTTCGGCTCAGGTCATGACCTCACAGTTTGTGGGTTCGAGCCCCGCGTTGGGCTCTGTGCTGACAGCTCAGAGCCTGGAGCTTGGAGCCTGTTTCAGACTCTGTGTCTCCCTCTCTCTCTGACCCTCCCCTGCTCATGCTCTCTCTCTCTCTCTCTCTCAAAAATAAATAAAACATTACAAAAAAATTTTTTTAAACTCTAAATCACCATTTCAAGTTTTCAATTTTTCACCTGATTAAAAGCATGTGAGTAGCTTAATAAGGAACATCATTTATGGTTTGCACAATATTTTATATAACCAATTTCAAGCTGTGAGGAAGAGTTTAATCTTCTCCCTCTCAAATGAAGCATCTGGTAATGTGTCAGAGAACATGGGATAAAGAGACCATAATTATTAACAGGATAAACAAATGTTGCCTAATGTTACAGAGAAAACTTAAATGTTTGCCTTCTAACTTGAATTTGTCCAAATTTAATGTTGTATTTGACATATTTAGGAAAATTTTGAATATAATTCTTCCCCAAGGACTTTTGGGGTCTTAAGTCTACCTTGTAATCTGTAACTCTTTCAAGCTTAAAAAAAAGGTGAGGAATTCACTCAACATTAAGATCTAATGATTAATTATTACAAATTAAGAAAATTGTTATTTTGGCATGATATGATGTAACTGTGAATTATTTTAGTACCATACTTTACGTTATAGAGTAAAATTTATTATAAAAGAGTATAATACTCTAGGCTTTTAAAAGGTCAAATAAAAATCTGACATTAATTCACACCAAATTGATTAACCTAATTTATTTCAATGTAAAATGATCTGGGTAGATAGCAATATACACGTCAACTTACCTTTACTGCAAATATAACTCTTTAAATCATTCTCTCTAAATACCGAAGAATTAAAGAAAAAGTTCTTACACTGATATTCACGAGCCTAGATTTTATTACTTGAACACAAAAAACTTGGTGAAAACTTTAAGGTTGTTATCTTACCCTCATTTTTTTTGGATATGATTAGACCAATGGACAATAAACAGCCTAAAATTTAAATTGATCTTTCATAAAGAAAGTAGGTATTCAGGGCACCTGGGTGGCTCAGTCAGTTAAGCATCCGACTTTGGCTCAGATCACATTCCCAGTTGGGGAGTTCCAGCCCTACATCAGACTCTCCACTTTCAGTGCAGAGCCTACTTTGGGTCCTCTCTCCCCCAACCCCTCAAAAATAAGTAAACATTAAGACAATTTTTTAATGCCTGTTTAAAAAAAATAAAAGACAGTATTCAGTAATGGCAAGTATCTAATTTCAGAGTAGTAGTGCCTTTGTTTCTGCCCAAATAAAATCTGGAGTTTATTTTCAAATATTCCCCATAAAATAATCACTTCAAAATAACCACTGAACCTTAGGCAGTTTTCTGTTTTTCTTCTGTGAAGTCGGGCTCCATACGACAAACTTTATATCTTGCAATAAAGAGCACAACAGGGAGCTTTACAGAGGAGTTCCCTGTGTTTGTCTTAACCTTTTCCCAGAAAGATTATGAATGAAGACAAGTAAGGAAAAAGATGATAAAACAAAGGTGCTAACCTGATTTCCACAAAATCTGCTATGCAGTTTCCACCAATGGCCTCCTCCAAGGAGAAGTTTGTAAAGTGCAATGCAATCTGTCGGCTGGTTTCCACCGTGATCCTATAAATGCATTTCCAGTTGTTGGGGTAATTATTGGGGAAGTTTGGAGAAGTAAAAGTCCCCGATTCTTCCGTATAGTCTGTCATGCATGCTGTGAAAAGAAATAAGAGCATAAGAGAGAAAACAGAAAATTTTCATGCTACATTTATATGACATTCAGTAATACACACTTCATTAATTTGTGCCAAGGTACTTGATTGTCAATAGGCCATTCTAGACTGTTAAGGAATGGTTTCCTTTCAAAATTAAGTGTTTTTAAACCTCAAAGGCAAAAACAATTATTAAAAACAAACTTAAGCTATGTGGTGGAAACTGTTACATACATCATACCTTTGTAGACCTTGGAGGTGTTACACTTTTTAATCTATGCACATTACCATAAACATTAAACATTAGGCTCCATCACGGAAATCACAGAGGAGACCTAGAAATAGTTCAGTTCTGTTCTCCTTTTCATCATCTTTCTTTAGAATGGTTTTCACCAAAGGATGCATTTATGAGAAATGACAAAGCAGATGCCTCAGCCATGCAAAGAACAGAAGGTAAGTGTCAGGAATCAGACTGACCTTGAATCAATGCCTAGGTCAAACACTGAAGTGTTATGCAACCTTGGGCAAATTATTGCACCTCTCTGAGCTTATCTCCCCAATAGGGATGGTAATAACTACCTTTGACTATGCATATATGGGTGAGAGAGAATGCAATGAAGGGGCTTGGCATTTGGTATGTACTCAATAAATGGGAGTAATCATTATGTTTCAAAACAATTGAGAAAAATGTATGAAAAGTAGAGCATAAATGATAAGGAATAAATCAGATCATTCATAATACATTAAGATGGTACTTGGACAATTTTATATTGCAATTAAATATTAACTGTTCTACTTTAAGAGTTTTAACTACCGATTCCGTCCATCAGACTCTATAATTACTAACCAACCCACACAATCTCCTACATCCTTCAAATGTGAGATACTTTCTAAAGAAAATCTTGTTTGGGGGCGATTGGCTGGCTCAGTGGGTTAAACATCTGACTTCAGCTCAGGTCGCCATCTCGCCTTCTGAGAGTTTCAGCCCCGCATTGGGCTCTGCACTGACAGGTGACAGCTTGGAGCCTGGAGCCTGCTTCAGATTCTGTGTCTCCCTCTCTCTTTCTCTGCCCCTCCCCCATTCACACTCTGTCTCTGTTTCTCAAAAATGAATAAACGCTAAAAAAATTAAAAAAAGAAAATCTTGTTTCAATGCATTTTTAACATATTGTATCTTCAACTGTATCTAGTAATAACATAAATCTAGGGTCCAGGAGTAGACACAAGCCTCCTAAAAGGTTCTGAGAGAGAATAAACTATTATACTTTAGTATAAGTAGAAAGATAAAATGAGGATGTTTTGATGTGTAATTTCCCCATTTGCTCTGGATAATCATACTCAGAAAAGAGGACAGGAGCCACTGGGATTGACAGCATAGAGATGCATAGACAATATTACAGGTTCTACTACCTGTGTATAATGTTCAAAGTAACAGGCGTTCATCAAATAATTGGCTTACTCTATTTTAAAATGTTTATTCATTTTTGAGAGAGAAAAGGGGGAGGAGCATAGAGAGAGGGAGAGACAGAGTCCCAAGTAGGTTCTGCACTAATAGTACTGATGTAGGGCTCAAAAACTCACAAACCTTGAGACCATGACCTAAGCCAAAATCAAGAGTCATATGCTTAACCGACTGACCCAGCCAGGGGGCCCTGGTTTAATTTAAATAGCAAGCAAGCAAGGCTTTACTTTAATGAAAAAAAATTTAGAGTGATATTTAACTTCAAAGATGAATATTGTATACTTTTCTATACTTTTCTATAGTCTTTTAAGAAATATCTCTTCAAAGATCAAGGAAAGTAGGAAGGAAGGGAGGAAGGGAGGGAGGAAGAAGGGAGGAAGGAAGGGAGGGACGGAGGCAGGAAAGGAAAAGGCAGGAAGAAAGCAGGGGGGAGGAAAGAGAGGGCAGAGAGAGAGAATGGTGTATTAAGTACTTCATATCAGTAATGAATATTACTGAGATAAAAATCCATGGATCAAATGGACATTAAGTGAAGGTTATGATCCAGTCGCCCTGAGCTGATGGAACTGGCACATTCATTGACCACCCCCACAGTCACATAGCTTTAGCCAGTCAATCAAATATCTAGAGCAAATCTGTTTATGTCATTTGTTCTTAGAGATAATGTTCCTTGCTTACCCACTCTACTCCCTGAAGGGAAATACAGTTTTAGTGAATAGTTCTAATGCAACCTGCAATTAGTCTGCAGGAGAATGGTTTGTATAATCCGAATCCCATGCAAAGGAACAATTCAGCAAATATTTGAGAAGTAATGATGAGTAATTTCCCTGTACTTTGTCCATATGAAAGTGACTATTGTGGCACAAAAATTGGTTGTTTTTCAATTCTGACTGAAATTCTGATTTATTCATTAAGTTTCTTTTCTTTTGCTGGCACAAAGGTAAACATGATCCCTTATGAAATGGTCCTCACACTGTTTACTTTGTTTGAAATTATGTATCTAACAGCTTCCCTTTCTAGCCCAACATGCTATTAAACAAATAAACTCCTATATCATTTAAAGTCTCATTCAAATACCACCACCTCTGTGAAACTTCTAAATTGAGCAGAATTCATTTCCTTGTGTTCCATAAAACTTTATGCAAATAGCAATTGGAGCCCCCACAATATCACTTGGTGATTGCTTTATGTGACTACATTTCCTCCACTATGGAAATATAAACAGAACCTTATTAGCAATTATTAACTGCCATTTACTACAGTATCTGCCCCATATCTAAACAATATTTATTAAAATTGTGTTACACAATGTATTGAAAACTAACAAGTATCTAACTTCTTCCCATTCTCTCTACCTCCATCCTTTCACCACCTCCACTTTTCTTACCTCCTTCCTATCCCCTCTCCAGGGTAGGCTGAGATTCTTTAATATTTTATAAGTTTATTCAGTCTAAAATATAGGAATCTCTGCTTCCAGCCATGACAAATAACTAGTACTAAACTAACCCCTCTCCATAACAACTGTGAAACTGGACAAAATATATGATGCACTGGGCAATGGGAAATTCAAGACTGTGATCCTTGGCAGACAGAAAACTGATGAGGTGGGACTCTGTTTCCTTGGCTCTTTACCTGTGGAATGTTCTGATCCCAGCAGTTTGCTAAAGTCCAAGTGGTAAATGACAGTTCTGTTGAGCTGAGGAAGCAGGGATCAGAATTTAGGGCTGTCAAAGGAGCTGGAACTTCAAGGAAGTATTCCAGCAAGAAGAACTATACAGAAGGAGGGCCAGCCATCTGTGTAAAGTCCCTTAATAATTCTTGCAGACATGAGGTGAGACTTGCCAGGCGTGCGAGAGGGTCGCTGCTAACAGTCTGGAAGCTACAGGACAGGCAACACTGGAAGACTATGGAGTTCTCCCCCCATCAGAATCCCCTCATTTACATGCCAGGCACCCAACTGAGACACCAGAAAGGCCACACCTTCGAAATGAAGACCATGACCAAGAGTAAGGCTTTCCTATCACAGTATAAGTCTTAACTAAACTTGCAGGAGTGATAAAACTTAGAGCTTGAGACCTGCCTAGTTCTAAGGGATTAGCAAATACCTAGGTATTGTTCACAGATGCAGCTTAACAAATAAAAAATACAAATCTACACAAGAACAAGATAATCAGCTAAAGATCGAACCGATATAAGCTTCAGAGAAAAAGAAGAGAATCCAGAGTCTTCCTAACATATCATTCACCATACCCAGTATATAACTCAAAAATTGCCACTAATACAAATAAACAGAGAAATAGAAATCATAGTCAAGAAAAAATGTAGTCTTGTGACTTGATGATGACCCAGATAACTAGATTAGCAAAAAATTTAATGCAACTACTAGAAATATGTTCAAAGACTTAAAGAAAAATAGAGCCTCAATGGTAAATAGATAGGGTATCTTAGCAATACAAAGGAAACCATTAAAAGAATCATACAGAAATTCTATAACTTAAAATTATACTAACCTGAAACCAATATATGTTAACTATATTGACTTTAGTTTTTAATTAAAATATTTTTAAAATGTGTAATTAGTTTTGAGATAGAGACACAGAGCATGAGCTAGGGAGGAACTGAAAGAGAGGGAGACACAGAATCCAAAGCACAGAGCCTGACGCGGGGCTCAAATTCATGATCTGTGAGATCATGACCTGAGTTGAAGTAGGACACTTAACAAACTGAGTCACCCAAGTGTGCATATATTGAAATTTTTAAAAGAGTATACTAGCTGAAATTTTAAAATTCATGAATGGGCTTAATAGAAACCTTAAAGTAGAATAAAAAGTATTAAACTTGAAGGTGTACCAATAGAAACTATCTAATCTGAAGGAAAAAAAGAAAAAAATGTGTAAAATAAAAAAGAAGAGATTCTCAAAAACCTAGAAAAAAATACCAAAGAGTCTAGCACACATATAATCGGAGACCCTGAAGGAGAAGTGGATGAAAATAGGAAAAAAATATATATTTATATATATATAGTGTGTGTGAAATTCTCCCAAATTTGATTTAAAAAATCATATGAGCTACAAGGGGTTTAGTCAATCCTAGGCAAGATAAATAAAAGAAAAATCACACTTGAGTACAATTGAACTATTGAAAAACAAACACAAGAAAAATAAAGGAGTTAGAAGAAAAATGACACATTATATACAGGAAAAGTATGAATAACAGTTGGATTCTAATTAGAAACAATAGAGGCAAGAAGAATATAGGATACAATTTTACAGTGTTGACATAAAAAAAGTTTAATTATACCCCCAAAAATATTATCAAAATGAGAGGGCAAAAAGGACGTCTTTAGACACACAGAAGCTGAGAGCATTCACACTACGTGATACTAAAAGTGTCTGTCATGCCAAAGGGAAATGACACAAAAGGGAAACGTATCTAGAAGAAGGAATGGAGAACATCAGAAATGGCAAACAACTGGATAAATGGAAAGACTGGTTTTCTTCACTGATTTCCTTAAAAGACAACTCATCATGCAAAGCAAAAATAACAGTAAGGTGGAGTTTATAATATAAGCAGAATTAAAAGATACAACTAAAATGGCATAAAGAAGAGGGCAGACAGAATTATACTGTTGTGAGGTTATTACATTGAAGTGTGCAAAATATCGTGTCAGCTATAAAATATAAAGTGTGTGGTGTGAAGTAGTAGCATATTTACTCTAAGAAGACTTACTGATAAGCTAAGAAAGTATTTTGTTAGCTTTTGAGCAAACACACAAAAAAGAAGTATAATTAAAAAGACATTGAAGGAAATAAGATGGAATATTAAAAAATTCTGTAAACTAAAAGGAAGACAAAATAGTAGCAAAAGAAGCAGGGCCTCTGTAAAAAACCCAAAGCTAACGTGATACTTAAGTAATAAAGGATTAGATACATAATTCACATGATATAGAACAATTAACTCAAAATGGATCATAAACATAAATGTGAAACTTCAAGCTATAAAACTTGTAGAAGGATGCATAGGAAAAAAATTCTCACTACTTTAGTAGGCACAGATTTCTTAGACAATATACAAAAACACTGACCATAAAAGGGATAAAGGACATAATATACTTCTACCCTTCACAATACCATTAAGAAAAAGAAAACACTGGCTGCAATGCATTTGCAATAAATTAATCTGTCAAGGGATATAGTTATATCCAGAATATATAGCATAAGACAATAATAAGACAAATAATACAAACAAAAATGAACAAAACTATATAATGGACACTTCATAAAAGAAGATATATAAATTGTCAATAAGCATGTGAAAAGGTCCTCAGCACTATTAGTCATCAGGGACATGCAAATTAAAACAACGAGGAACTACTACACAACTAGTAGAGGCTAAAAATGAAAAGATTCAAAATACCAAGTGTTGGCAAAGATGTGGAGAAAGTGTAATTCTCATTCACTGTGGGTGAGAATATAAAATGGTATAATCACTTTGGGAACAAAGCCTGGCAGTTTTTCATAAAATTAAATGTAGAATTATCATATGACCCAGAAGTTCTACTTTTAGGTATATATCTAAGAGACCTGATGATGTAAGTCCACAAAAAACTGTACATCAAAGTTCACAGCAGTTTTTTTCATTATAGCTAAAAACTGGAGCCAATCCAACCATCCAAAAGTAAGTGAATGGATAACCAAATTGTGATACATCGATACAACGGAAGGCAATTCAGCAATAAAACTAAAAGAATCATTTAGAAATAGAACAACATGAACAAATTTCAGAAGCATTATGCTAATGACAGAAGCCGGATATGAAAGAGTACATACTGTGTGTTCCCACTCATATTTGTTTTTTGAACAGGGAGAAAAAAACCCCGAATCTAGTGATAGTGATAAGAACCAGATCTGCAGTTGTTGAGATAGAGGATGGAGAAGAATAGATCAAATGGCTAACAGATGCATGAAAAGAGGCTCAACATCACTCGTCATTAGGGAAATACAAATCAAAACCATGATGAGATACCTCCTCACACCTGTCAGAATGGCTAAAATTAACACAGGAAACAACAGGTGTTGGCGAGGATGCAGAGAAGGGGAAACCCTCTTGCACTGCGGGTGGGAATGCAAACTGGTGCAGCCACTCTGGAAAACAGTATGGAGGTTCCCCAAAAAACTAAAAATAGAACTATCCTATGATCCAGGAATTGCACTACTAGGTATTTACCCAAAGGATATAAAAATACAGATTGAAAAGGGTACACTCTAAAAAAAATTTTTTTTAAAGTTTAAAAAAAAAAAAGGGTACACGCACCCCAACGTTTAAGCCGCTTTATCAACAAGAGCCAAAGTATGGAGAAAGCCCAAATGTCCATTGACTGATGAATGGATAAAGAAGATATGGTGTGTATATATATATATATATATATATATAATAGAATATTACTCAGTAATAAAAAAAAAAATCCCAAAATCTTGCCATTTGCAATGAAATGAAGGGAACTAGAACGTATTATGCTAAGCAAAATAAGTCAATCAGAGAAAGACAAATATTATATGATTTCATTCATATGTGGAAGTTAAGAAACAAAACAGATAAACATATGGGAAGGGAATACCAAGAGAAAAAGGAGAAGAAAGAGAAACAAACCACAAAAGACTCATAACAACAGAGAACAAACTGAGGGTTGAAGGAGGGAGATGGGCGATAGATAATAAGAAGGGCACTTATGATGAGCACTGGGTGTTGTATTAAAACTGATGAATCACTGAAATTTACTTCTGAAACCAATACTGCACTGTATGTTAACTAAAATACAGATTAAAACATTTTAAGAGGCATCTGAATGGCTCAGTGGGTTAAGTGTCTAACTCTTGATTTTGGGTCAAGTCATGATCTCATGGTTCGTGGACTGGAGCCCCATACTAGGCTCCACACTGACCATGAAGAGCCTGCTTGGGATTCTCTCTCCCTCTCTCTCTGCTCCTTCCCTACTTGTGTGCTCTCTCTCTCTCTCTCTCTCTCAAAAAAGTAAAATTTAAAAAAATTTAAAAAGGACACTAGGATACTTTTTGGAATGATAAATTTATTCTATAAATTCAGAATGGTGTAGTGATTACATGCATATACATATTTGTTGAAACTACAGGTAAATTTTACCTTAGGAAATTATGAAATAAAATCTATATTTTATTAAAAGTTTGAAAGTTCCATGCAAAGACAGGTTGAATTCTCTAAAGGAAAGCCAATAAATAATTCAGATATCCAGTAAATAATAAATAACACTAAAATAGAGAAATAAAAAATATTTTGAAGGTACATCTCCTATAAATATTAAATAGGATATTTAATATTAAAATTTGATTGTAGCTTCATGAGATTCACATGTCTTATTTGTGGAGAGAAAAACAATGTTTTCTGAACATAATGCGCCTATTTCTGGAGAGGTTAGTAACTCCTCTTACCTAACACTGAAGTCTGTACAATATTTATGTTCTCTTCCTTTGACAGTATAAATGTGTCCTTCTAGAATAATTTTCATACTGAGAGATATTAATGCTAGGCTTTGATTTTCTCTTCTGCTTTGTGATAATACACAAATAATTAAAATCGGATATATTTCCACAAAAGGAAATTCATGTGTTGCTTACTGTTTATTATATTCATAAAAAATGCAAACATAAAAATGCCTTTTCTTTACATCTCATGTTGCCAAAGCAAAACTCATATCCAATGGCAGTTGGCTTTTTAAGGTGGTCTAACATTAGAAAGAGATAAAGGAGAAAATAACATTTCTTCCAGCCACTATATTCAACCGAATTAGCAATAGAAAAATACATCTCTGAAAATCAAAACCCACTATTGGCAGACCTCACACATCTTTCTTTTTGACCAAACCCAACAACAACCCAAAAAAGAAAAAGAGAAAATACTACAAATGTCTTCCATGAACCATTACAAAATCATAAAACTATATTTCTTCTAAAAATGTATCTCTGCCTCCACTAAGCATTTCAAAGTAAGTTTTAATAATGCAGCATTCAGTTCGTTATCAAAAAGGAAAATCTAAAACATAGATAATCCTCCAATTCCCAAAGCAATGATGACATCAGTCCCATATGATCTGGGAGACAGGAAGGGGATGAACTGATCCTGTGGACAGAAGAATGTTTACCTTGGGAGACCCTAGATCATGGGTAACTGCTCCACCACCTCCCTGCTTTGCCATTTGTAATAACTTGATTATCCGTTTACACTAGGAGTCAATCTATAGACGGTGCTTTCTGAGATCATTTATGAGACTTCTGTGTCTGCATGAATTCATAAGACCTTAGACTTTCTCAATATGTGCTAGTCAGCCCAGGTACCTTCACCTGCTTCCATTGGCATATTTGGCTAACATTCTTCAAAGTAAAGACTTCAGGGAAGAAAAAAATTTCAAGTTCACGTTCTCCTTAAGAAAAAGAGAAGCCTCCTTAACCAAAATCTAACATTTTGCTAAGATTTGCTACTAGACAATCACGGCCATCGCTTTTTCTTTTCACTCACAAGTGACTAGTTTAAATGAATATGAATATAAGTTAACTCACTAACACAGCTATTCTGAAATTGTACTTGGGCCTCAGTATTTCTATTTTAAAGAAAGAACCGTCATGGTGCTTTACAGCTATTCTGTAATTTTCACACTGAATGCCTCAGTTAATCTTCCCCAACCCTTGAAACAGCCGGGCTTCCCAACGTCCACTTTTAGAGACGTAGAGATGAGGGATCTGAGACTCCTGGAGGTCAAGTTCTGAACACCACTGAGTTCAGACATGGCAAAGATAAAATTCAAACCCAGTCCTCCCTTTCCAAATCCTGTGCTCTTCAACAATCCCCGTTTCTCCTGGCAGGCAATGCCCCTTTAGAAATCAAGGTGAGCAGAAGACTAGGAATATCACAAATGTTTCACTTAGCACCTTCATTCTAAGGATGAAGAAATACAATACATTAAAAAAGATAAATCTACTGAGCTATGAAATGCAGGGATGCCTGTGTATACAAAAATATGAGCACACAGTGACCGATGAGAAAGTAAGTCTTTAAAAAATCAATAGACTTACTGAAAACCTTTCTCAGAGGGAAAATATCTGAATATTTCATAGCAGAAAATACCGAATTCAAGGTGGATGGAAAGAATAAGAGAGCTTGCTACTTCTCCAAGGCATGTCAAGGCTGGCCTAGAACTAAGACTTGTGATGTTGCCTTCAGCCTTTCCGCCATGATTGTATGGTCCACTCCCCATTACATCTCACGTGTAATTCCATAGCAATTACGTGCTGAAACTTAACTTCCAGAGACTCTGAAGAACTGCAGAGTTTTGTTAGAACTACCTGAATTGGTGAAAACCCACCCTAGACATATGTGAGGTGAATTTCTGGTGGCGGGGGGAGACCCTGATACCTGAATTTGTAACAAGAAAATCCCACTCCAAGTTTCTTATAAATACTAGAGTTTGAGAACACTGCTCTACTGGACTGAAGTTTGAAAATAGAAAGAGCATTCCCTATTCATTTCTTCTGAAGAAACTCTCTTTTGCCCTTTTGGTGATCACTTCTTAGCTTCTCACTCTTAGATGCCTCTTCTGGGCTCATTCCAGGGTGACGGATGAAAAACAGCCCTAAACATCCGCTGTGAGGTGGGTGGGAACCCTGACCTGGGAAAGAGGAGGTTGGGAAAGCCCACTTTGAATCCTATGTTGATGTGGTTCTGACACTTCCTGACCATTTCCCCAGACAACTGTAAAATCCTGCCTTTTTTCCTCCCCAAAATATTAAAATATTAAAAGGTAGGATTATATTAATGCCTATGCAGTAGACACTAATATAATATAAAATTACAATTTAAGTTGGTAAAGTTAGCTAAGCAACTACAGTCCGACCATATTCTCTGAGTCGAATGCTACCAGCCACACCATCCTCAGTTCATCCAGAGTGTTTCAAGAGCTAATCAGGACACGATGAGACAAATGGATTAGATGTTGGAACCGGATTATTTTGGTTTGGTTTCTAATGCAACTAGTTGTGTATTCTTGAGAGAAAAATTCAGTTGTGGACTTCACTTTTCCTCATTTAAAAATAAATAATTAAAGTGGATTTGTGTTTAAAGTTTTCAGACACACCATAAAAATACATTTACATTGGGGCTCCTGGATGGCTCAGTCTATTAAGCATCTGACTCTTGATTTGAGCTCAGATCATGATCTCAGTTTGTGAGTTAAAGCCCTGCATGAGTCCTGCACAGACAGTGGGGAGCCTGTTCAGGATTCTCTCTCTATTCCTCTCTCTCTCTGTCCCTCCCCTGCTCACTCGCACTCTCTCTCTTTCTCAAAATAAATAAATAAACTTAAAGAAATATGCAAAAATACATTTACATTAATTGTGCACACACACGGATATTGCAAATAGATTTCATGAGGTAACACCCAACTTTGTATGATAAATTGATTCTTTCTTAGTCTATTTTTTTCTATTCCATACTTTGAACAAATTTCATGATTAATGAGTCATGAATGTTTCAATATTTGAAAACATTGGAGTAAGTGTTATATGGGTTTTTATCTAATGTTAAAGTAGAAAATGAATCAAGTACATTTGTCTATTCTTTCCTATACCTTTAAAGTCCCCTTTTGGTAGGATTATATTAATGCATATGCAGTAGACACTAATATAATATAAAATTACAATTTAAGTTGGTAAAGTTAGCTAATCAACTACATTCTTTCAAATTCAAATATTTTGTACTTTAAATAAGCAAACATTTGAAACTTAGTCTCATAGCCGGCTACTAAGAAATTCTCCAGAATTTCTACCCATAAACATTTTACTTGTTCATCTTTTCTTTTTATTTCCCCAGGCACATCTGGATGCAGGCAGAAACAGGGATGAGGGAGGGAGTCAAAGTAATAACCAGAAACTATTCTCTTTCCTTCCAAACACATATTTAGGGGCTGACATCATAGTCCTGTGGCATGAAATACAGATGGAAAAGTAACTGGAATCAAGTCAGGAAATTTAACCTTTATCAGATAAAGACAGGAAAGACTTCAGCAGAGAAACTCACACCTGCTGTGAACTGGAAATCACCAACCGAATATTGTCATTATTGCTCTGAAAATAACTTCTGCTAGAGCAGTAAAATAGGATGAGGGCCAGTGATTAAGCTTCCACTGATGCTTTTTCCTGATGCTGTTTTCTTCTACAGAAAATACAAAAAATACGACGACCACTGAAAAAGAGGGCATCCCAACACCTCCCGTTTCCAGGTGGGCAGCTCCCTGGGACTCTGCGTGCCTGGAAAGGTAGCCCACTGGCTAACCAGCACAAGCCCCCCCCCATCAGCGCCCTGTGCTCAGTCCCTCTCTGAGCACTCCTGCTGGCTGCCCTCAACAATTCACGACACCCCATCACTCACATCCTGCCCTATGGGAAACCGAGACAGGCTCTAAAACGGTAAGCTGAGTCTGCCATATGGCTTCCTGGGCCCATCGTCTGACTGCTGTTTAGAATACCTGACTGTGTTAGTCAGAAGGACGAGTTCACCCAGCAAAAGGCAGGAAACACCCCCTTGTTTGTGATTTCAGCCATGTCTGGACCGAACAGAGACCAAAGTAATGATTATCACGCAGGGAGGCAGATTGAAGAGGCTTCCGAGTTGGCCATCTCTGGGTCCGTTTCTCTTTTTGTAAAATCTCTCTTCTCATGTTGTCATACTTTGACAGTTTCTTTTTCTCTCCCGTTTGCTTTTTTTCCCCCTTTTTCTCGACTTTCTTTCATTTTACTGATATCTTATTTCTCCAGAAACCCTTTTTTAATTAAAGTTTAGCTTCAGTATCCTTCCTGCCAGATTACGTTGCTTATTCTTGCTTCTTACTACACTCGCTGGTGCCTTATAGGCTAGTGTGGTATTATTGGAGCTGCTTTAGACATTAGAGACCTATATCTTACTTTGCATAGTATTACAAAGATTTCCATAATATTTTCAAGAGGCCCCGACAGCATCGAATGTTATCTAAGACACAGCTAGTTTATTCATGCAGCAAATTAAACTTGGGTTCACAGTTGATTAGAGCCAGGAGACATCTCAAAGATGATCACATCCAATCCCTTAATTTTACTTGTGAGAAAACTGTGGCCCAAAGAGTTCAAGCGACTTGCTCCAAATCCTAATCTAATATTCAGTGTGGTTTGGGCCAAATATATGAGACAGATATAATTACAGAAGTAAGGAAAATTGTGTGCACACTGTAATTCCTTAAAAAGCCAATTTTGGTCATTGGATGTGAAACACCTGGACAAAGTCCAGTGAATGTATCAGTCATGTAACATAACCTATTGTAATTGCTGGGAATTCGATTCCCCTGCCCTTGAGCTGAATAATAAACTGTCTCTGAGAAAGGGGCCCTCAGGACAGAAAGGTATCTGATTCACTCACACTCTGGATTCTAGAGAAATCTAAAGCCTACTACCAAAACACAGAACTTGAACTACCAGAGAACAGCAGTTTTGCATGAGATATAGAATAGTGGCCAGCCACTCTGCGAAGAAACAACTCAGAAATGGGGAAGGGATTCTGAGTGAAAGTTTTTTAAAAAAAATATTCATTTACTCATTCATTTATTTACGAGGGTGGGGACTTTAAAAGATAAGCATCTAAAGATCTGCAGGTCTGTGTTACAGGGAGCATATCCTGCACAGGAAAACCTTCCAGTACTTTCTGAAAAGAGCATCAGTGAATCACATCATGTTGCTGGGGCAGCCCAGAGGCTGTGGGATGCTTGAGAACCTCAGTCACCTTATGTGCATTCTAAAACTACACTGGATGGTGTTTTTGTCCAGTAAATATCTTTCTAAATATGATGCCAAAGGAAACCCAGACCCTCTAAAAGGGTGCACATCCTATGTGGGAACGTGAGCCTAATCAGACATGACACCCTCATAAATTCCTTGGGCTTCTGGGGCTGGCAGTAGCTCTGGTTTACAAACTACCTCAAAGACCCTGCTTGCAAAAGATGATTATTTCCTAAGCTGCATTTGCAAAGAGTGAAGTTAGGATGAGAATTAAATAATAGGAAAAATAATAAAAGAACTAAATGTTAAAAAGATTCATTTTCATTAAGTCAAATTTAGAAATCTATTTTGTTATTAAGGAATCTTCCATTTCCTGCCATAGGGTTTCATGTAGTAGTCTTTTATTCTTACCTGCTATTGTCCTTTCTCTAATTTCTTTTCTTTCTAAGTTTTTTTTTATTATTTATTTTGAGAGCGAGAGAGAGAGAGATAGAGAAAGAGAGAGCAAACATATGCACATGAGTTGGGGAGAGGTCGATGGAGGGAAAGAGAGAATCCTAAGCAGGCCCCACTCTGTCAGCACAGAGCCCAGTGTGGGGCTGGATCCATGAACTATGGGATCATGACCTAAGCCAAAATCAAGAGTGGGATGCCCAATCAATTGAGCCACCCAGGTACCCCCCTTTCTCTAACTTCTTAAAATTAGTGTTCAGTCTCTTAAATAGTTTTTAATTTTGATAGAATTTTAAGCTTGAAAGTTGTAAGAACTAGCTCCCACATTCCTCTCACCGAGACTTACTATGTATTTGTATTTTGCCCTCACTGCTTTATCTCTGTCTCTTTCTCCAACTTACTCACTTTTTGTCTGAACCAATTGACAATAATCTAGAAACATGCAATGTCTTTACCTCTAAAAGCATCAATGTGTTACTCCTACAAAGTAAAACATTCTCTTACAAAACACTGTACAACTATTACAATTAGAAAATTTAACATTGACTCAATACTCTGGTCTAATTATTTTTATGACGGAAGGCACTGGAGTCACTATACTCGTTTCTAAATTAGCTTTCATTGTGCATCACGGGTTTGGGGACAAAGTATCCTCATGGCAATATTTTGTAAGGGAGTAAGTTGAAACCAAGTAGACAAAGTTGTTTTGTTACCTGCTGAAACATCAGTTGCTTCATAGTTTATTAAAAAGCCTTCATATGCAAGGTCAGAGTCAGCCACAAATACAAGCATTAACGAGTTCGTGCTGCTGGTAAGAGAGAACGGGATGGATTTTCCACAATATCTGTTTGAAACCAAGAAGGAACACAGGTTTAAAATTTTTAGTACCCCTGAAATGATGTACCAACTATTAGGACATGTAAAAATAAAAATAATATCCCCTATTAACCTTAAAAGCTAAGCATATTTCAGGCACTAAACAGTTACAAAGTGGCTGAAGAGGATCCTATTCATGATTACTTCCCTGGAATGGTTTTAAGCATTATACCTGGCCATGTGGCTTGTCATGCGTAAGAAATTTAATGAAATGAGATAGTATAAGATATGCTAAGTCACTGTATAGCACATGAATTAACTTCTTAATAAAAAGTGTAATAAACTTACACGACAAAGGGAAACCATATACGATAAACTCATAGAGTACAGACTACAGTCAACTCCATCATTGGAGGCGTTATGACTTTGAGCAGATGACTCAACCTTGGTGCCTCAGTTTTCCCTTCTCTAAAATGGGGATCATGATAGTAACTACTTCAAAGAATTGTTTTGAGAATTTTGAGTTAATGTACCATATATAAGAGGCTTAGAAGAGCACCTAGAATAATGAGCCCCATAAAGGTGGACTCTATTATCTTTAAGCGGCTGGCCTATGCAGAGGTAAAAGTTTGATTACTGAGTCATGTTAAATTTTTGCCTAATAGAACCAATGTGACTCAGAAAAAACTATTTGAATAACTCTGAAAATAGAGAGTGATACTCAAATTAATGCTAAATGATATGTCAAGAGCATAGAGAAACACCTATGAGAAGCAGTGATTAGACAATAGAAACATCAAATCAAAGCAAATTAACCAAATGGAATCAAAGCAAATTAACTAAATGGAATGACAGTGGAAAAATACACAGAAATCCATACAAGAGGAAGTGTTGAATATGGGAAATAGCTGAGTTAATTTCTGAGGGAGGAAAAGAAAAACTTGATATATAATACCATTGCCTTGTTGAAAGGATTTAATATCTTGATCAAAATAAAAGTAGGTGATTTAAAAATTTAAATGTCTCTTCATATGCACATGTTTGCTGAATTTGGGCAAGATTATTACAGTTTATGCCACTCATCAAAAATTATATATTTTGCAATGACCATGATCAAGTCCCACAAAAGAGAAAATTTTTAAAATGAAAGATTAAAATTAAGAGGAAAAAATGAGGAGGGAGGATAAAACTAGGAGAAGAAATAAATATAAGAAAATAATGACTAAAGGGAAAATGTTTAAAAAGGATAAGAAAAAATAAAAGGAAATGTAAGAAGAAATAAAAGCAAATCATGAAATCCCCATTTCTGACAAAGATGTAACAACAGTGGCTGCATATACACTTTTACATGAAACAACTAAAAATCTGGACAAAATGCATAAAGCAATGGATCTCAAGATAATGAAGGACAATGATTCTTCAGAGACAACAAACAGGTGAGTTTGAAAGCAAAACTGGAAACGATCAAGTTGTTTCCAGGTAACTTAATATATATATATCTTTAATATATATATATCCTAATATATATATCCTAAATATGTATCCTTAATATATCCTAAAACAAAGCTCAACATATGTGTAATTTAAGAAACAAATCAAACAAGGGGTGCCTGCACAGCTCAGTCAGTTGAGCATCTGAATCTTGTTTTTGGCTGAGGTCAGGATTCCAGGGTTGGGGGACTGAGCCCCACATTGGGTTCCACGCTGAACATGGAGCCTGCTCAAGATTCTCTCTCTCTCTCTCTCTCTCTCTCTCTCTCTCTCCCCCTCCCTCTCCCTCTATCTCTATCTCTATCTCTATCTCTGTCTCTGTCTCTATCTCTCTGCCCTTCCCTAATCACTCTCAAAAGACAGACAGACAGACAGACAGACAGACAAAGAAAGAAAGAAAGAAGGAGAACAAGCAAAGGGGGAAAAAAGGAGTGAGGCAACCCAAGAAACAGACTCTTAACTATAGAGACCAAACTGATGGTTACTAGAAGGGAGGTGGGTGAGAGGGTGGGTGAAATAGGTGACAGGGGTTAAGGAATGCAGGTGCTGTAATGAGCACTGGGTGCTGTATGGAAGTGCTGAATCACTATTCTGTATACCTGAAACTAATATGACACTGTATGTCACTAACTGGAATTTAAATAAAAACTTAATAAAAATATAAACCTCAAAAACACATATAGGAATATAATAATGTTCAGTGCACAAAACACAAAATTTTAAATATCTGGCATCCTATCAAATATTACCAGGCATGAAAAGGAAGAAAGTAGAACCCGTAATGAGAACCCAAATACACAGCAATAAAAGCTTTCTAAAACGAAACACCCAGAGAACAAAAATTCAAAATCAAATGAACAGAGTTCACGAATGAGTTGTGTGACAATATCAAAGGGCCTCAGGTAACTATAATCAGAGTCTCCAAAGGGGAGAAGAGTATTCAAAACCTAATGGCTTAAAAATTTTTCAGTTTGATAAAACTAATGTATTTCAAGAACTAATAGCCACAAAGATTTTAATTTGATAAAACTATAATCCCTCAGATCCAAGAAGCTCAACAACAAAAAAATTATGCTAAGAAAAGCCAGACTCCCCACCCCCCCCAAAAAAAAACCATACAATGTAATTTCATCTGTATACAACTCCAGAATATGCAAACTAATTTACAGCAATAGAAATGGTGGTGATTTCCCGGGACTGGGGATGAAAGATGGAAGTGATGAATTATAACAGACAGACAGTTATAGAAGTAACGGATGTGTATATTATCTTCATTTTGGTAATGTTTCCATTACCAAAACTTAATTGCTGAAGACTAAGGCTACAGAGTAGTAAGTAGTGATGCAGAAATGGTCATTAAGCTCATGTTGATCTCATCTGGTTTTTATAACACAACACGGTACATTTTGACATCCTTCAACACGATAGGAAAGCAAGAGAACAAGAAAACTTTGTGTTTAAAAAAAAATAAAAACAAAATATTCTCACCTCCCAAGAAATGTCCCAGAACCGGTGTCATAAATTTCCAAGTAGTCATTTGTGCAATTGTAATGAAACTCCAGATGAAATCTCCTGAATACCAAACGAATCAGGTAGCCAGGTTGGACTAATATATGCCAAGTACAGTTGATACCATGAGGGTAGATGTTTGGGTGGCCAGGACTCTGAATGATTCCTGATGATTCTGTAAGAATTTTTCCACATGCTGTTGAAATAAAAATAATAATCATTATTGGAACAAGTAACTAACAAGCTGCCTGAGGTTCAAAATAAAAGAATTTGATCATAACCTCTTAAAAGCTGAAAAAGGAAAATGTTCCCCATAGGCCACTTAAATGAACCTAGTTTCTCTCTTATTAATGGAAATCAATTAACTACTGATATGTACTGATTAAGAAATAGATTTTTTCTTTGGCTTTGAAGGTGTGAAAAACTTTTTGCAATGTAGATAACTACACATCTGCAGTGTAGATACATTTTCTATAGTAATTTATTTACAATGTTTATTTTTTCTGCCAAGAGGCAAAGCAGGAGAGAAAGTAGGCATCTTACCTAATTCTGTAGTACTGAATTTAGCCATGAAACCGTGATTTTCAGTAGAAGAACTTTTCACAAATATGACATAAAGAAAATTGTACACAGATGTTATAAACGAAGGTATATCTGTGCCACAATATTTTTTATTTTCAGGAGAACCCAAAATGGAACTGCTACCAATCTAGTAAAAAAAAGAGATATTTTCAAATTTATTTTGTTAGATATTATTTTGGAAAATTCCTTTGAAAGTAATTATTTCTGAAATATTTTTATTAATGTAGTAAAAATAAAATTTAGCCACCCCCAAGAAACTCTATACTCATTAGTAGTAATTCTCCATTTCCCTTAAACCCCAGGCTCAGATTGTCCATTCTGAGCATTTTTTAAAATAGATAAAATCACACACTACATGGTCTTGTGTGACTATCTTCTTTCACTTAATCTGTTCTCAAAATTCATCCATATAATGTGTCATTTCTTCATTCCTTTTTAATGTCATATAATATTCTATTGTATGGATATACCATTTTATTGATCTATTCATCATCTGATGGAAATTTATATTGTTTCTACTTTTGGGCTACCAAGAATAATGAGTATAGTAATTTATGTACAAATGTTTGTGTGGACATATATTCATTTCCTTTGGATATATACCTAGAAGTGGAATTTCTGGATCAAATGATAAATGATAATTTCTGGATCATATATTTAATTTTTTGTGGAACTTGCAATTGTTTTCCAAAGTGACTGTGCCATTTTATATGCTCACTAGCATTGTATAAGTGTAAAAGTTTCCAATTTCTCTATCTCCTTGTCAACACTCATTATTTTAGGACTTCTCAATTATAGCCATCCTAGTGCTTGTGAAGCAGCATCTCATTATGGCTTGATTTGTATTTCCCTGAAGATTAGTGACTTTGAACATTATTTCATATGCTTATTGAGTATTTGTATATCTTCTTTGGAGAAATATATATTTAGATTCTTTGCCCATTTTAAAAATTAGATTGCTTTTAATTTTGATGAAGTCAAATTTTTCTATTTTTTCTTTTCTTGTGCTCTTTGTGTCATATCTAAGAAGGTTTGGCCTAACCTAGGTCACAAATCCTTACTCTTATGTTTTCTTCTAAAAGTTTCATTGTTTTATCTCCCACATTTAGGTCTATGATCCATTTTTAATTAATTTCTGTGTATGGTGTAAGGAAGAGGTCTACTTTCATAATTTTGCGTGTGGATATTCAGCACCTTTTGTTGAAAATATTATTTTTTCTCACTAAAATGCCATGGCACTCTTTTCAAGAACAAGCTGTCCACAAAGGTATGGATTTATTTCTACACATTCAATTCTATTCCATTGCTCTATATCTTTATCCTTATTCAAATAATATACTATCTTTATTACTATAGCTTTGCTCTAGGTTTTGAAATTGGTTAAGTGTGTCTTCCAACTTGGTTCTTCTTTTCCAAAAATGCTTTCTGGCATTTCCATATGAATTTTACAATCAGCTTGTGAATTTCTGCAGAACATGTCAGATGGGATTTTGATAGGAATTAAATGGAATCTTTAGATACATTTAGGGAGTTGTGGACACCATTAAGTCTGCTAGTCCATGAACATGGGATGTCTTTCCACTTATTTAGATCTTTAATTTCCTTCAACAGCGCTTTGAGGACACAAGTTTTACATGTCTTTTTAAAGACATATTTCTCAATGTTTACTCTTTTTTGTGCTATTGTAAGTGGCATTATCTGCTTGGTTTCATTTTCAAATTGTTCATTGCTAGTGTATAGAAAAACAAAAGACTTTCATATTTTGATCTTGTATCATAAAACTTGCTGAATATGTTTGTGTGTGTGGATTCCTTCTAACAGTTTGTGTGTATGTACGTGTGGATTCCTTTTGATTTTCTATACACAAGATCATGTTACCTGTGAAGATAGTTTTACTCCTCGCATTTCATTCTGAATGCATGTTTCCCTTTCTTTGCTTAATTGCCTTAGCTAAAAGCTCCAGTATGATGTTGAATAGAGGTGGTGAGAACAGACATCTTTGCCTTTTTACTGACAATAGGGGCAAAGGATTTAATATGTTATCATTAAATATGATGCTAGCTATGGGCTTTTTATAAATGGCCATTTTGGGATTAAGGAAGTTCCCTTCTATTCCCCATCTGTTGAGTGTTTTTATCATGAAAAGATGCTGGATTTTTGTCAAATACTTTTTCTGCATCTACGGAGGTATTCATGTGGAGAGTTTTTCCTTTATTTTATTTTACTTTACTGATTTTTGAATGCATACCAACCTTGCATTCCTGGGATAAATTCCACTTGTCCATGGTGTATATTCCTCTTTATATGCTGCTGAATCCAGTTAGCTAGTATTTTGTTGAGGATTTTTGCACCTATATTTATATTTGTATATAGTCTATATAAACTAGTTTTGTTTCATATAGTTGCTCTGAGCATAACAAGACATCGTGTTTTTAATAATATTCCACCAAAGACAAATATTCAAAGATATTTTACTCTTACCTCAATATAATCTGCATCACAGTGGGCAGAACTTCCTATTTCAAAGGCAGTGAAATTAAGAATAACTACTTGGCTTTGGGGTTGGTGGATGGTCCACCTGCAGATCCTTTCTCCTGGATACACATTAGGATACAAAGGCGAGCGAATGACCCCTTCTCCAGTTAATTCTCCTCCACAAGCTGTAAATATGAAAATGATAGTAGTGTTTGTTCAGATCAATGATTTTTGCCTTCACTTTTATTGCAAAGGTTAATTCTGCAGAGGAATATAAAAGAATGTGATATTACTATTAGAATCTTTTCCTTGCCACTAAAGGACATAAAAATGACTACATTATTTCGAGAAATTAAAACGTTACAATCAGGCAACTTAGAGATTTAAAAATTAAGGCATAAATTTTCTTACCGACTTGATAAATAGCTCTGAAGCTAGCTCTTACAAATGAAACATCTATTTTAAGCCTGATCCAGATTTGATTACTAATGGATTTAATTGGAGACAGAGTTTCATTGCCACAGACTTTTCCAAGTAAGACGTGATGATCTCGAACCTAAACAGAAAAATAAAATAATTGTGTAGCCCTAATCAACAAAATTACCTTGGATTATTTGGAGATGAGAAAATGGCAGATTCAAAATAAGTTATAATCTAATTTGGGTTACATATTTATATTATTTTTGAAAATAATCAATGGGTCATTTTTTAACACCATGCAATAACAGCAAATATTGATAAAGTCTTAAACCAAAAACAAATCCAAAAGCATGTGAATATTTAAAATGTTCTCCTAATAATTTCTATAATGTCAAAGGGAGGTAAATGTACAATACCTGATTATTTAGAAAACAACAAAACATGAGAATATGATATACCAAAATATGCAATTGTCAGCCAAACATGTAATTAAAGGAAGTCATAGACTAAACAGTTTTTATTAATTAAAGAGACAGAAAAGTAGATTACAGAAAGAAGATTAAAGGAGTCAACTTAAAAAACTGGAAACAAGTACCAAAATCAGATAAAAATGAAACCTAGTAAAATACAAAAGAAAGTTGAATTCGAGAATACATTCAAGAACTATATTCGGGGTGTTATTTGAGGGGATGGTGATATTTGAGACATATCTTTGTTAATAAAGATAAAAGAAAATAAAGAAGACACTAAAAAAGACACAAATACACAAAGCCAAAGTGAGAAAGATGATACAAATACACAAATACTGATAATATTAATTTCCTATGAATAATAATTCTTTGTACAACTCTGTGCTAATACAGCTGAATGTTTGAAATAATTATTTCCAGAAAAAAATAGAAATTACTAAAATTATCTCAAGGAAAAGGAAAATAAAATCAGAATGGACAATAAACCATGGATTAAGCTGAAAACATTCTCAAATGACTACTTCCCTCTGCCCCAAAAAACCTCCCAGGAAATGCTCTATCTTGTCAATTATTTCATACTTTTAAGGAGCAGATAATTGTCACATATAATTTGTTCTAAGGTACCCTCAAACATGGGAAAATCTCCAACTAATTCTTCTCAGAACCATCTTACCAAATTCCAAAAGATAATATAATTAAAACTATACATTGATCTCACCTATTTATATAGATACAAAAATCTTTTAAAATTTTTTATAGGCTTTTTTTTTTTTTGAGATGGAGAGAGACAGAGCATGAGTGGGGGAGGGACAGAGACAGAGGGAGACACAGAATCTGAAACAGGCTCCAGGCTCTGAGCTGCCAGCACAGAACCCAATGCGGGGCTTGAACCTACGAATCCTGAGATCATGACCTGAGCCGAAGTCGGACACTTAACCAATTGAGCCACCCAGGCACCCCTATAGATACAAAATTCTTAAACACAGGTCTAGAAAAACAAATTTACTTCATTGTTAGGCTTATAAACCAATAAATATGAGAATTTGAGCAATGCAAGGATTATTTGAAATTACAAATTATAAATAAAACTCATCAAGGGATCCAGTAACATACACCATAGAGTTCCATAGATGTAAAAAAAAATAAAATTGTCAGCATTCCTATTTATTAGAAGCAAAACTCTTATAAAGTTAGGAGCAAAAGAAAATGTCCTTCATACAATGAAGATCACCTGTTTTTCAGGCAATAGTCAGTATCTTTTATTAGCCATGAGCACAGTCTACCGAGTCATACAGACCTAGCCAAAGCCTCTGTACTCTAGGGCAAGCTACTAAATCTAAGCCCAACTCATGGAGTTGTTGAAGCAGAAAGATGAAACACTAGCATGAATTCCTTAGCAAAATGTCCAGTAATAAAAAATGTGAACTAAAGAACAGCTATTGCTATTCTTGACATTTTTAAAGGCTTCTCACAAAACCAGGAATTATTCTGTGAATATAGATACCACTCCTGGTATATAGAATTCTTTTGAGAGATCTAGCCATCCAGATATTAGTTCGTTCCCTCAACTAACATTATCAAGGCATCAGTAAGTGGCCGGGCCCTGTGCAGGTGACAGTGCTGTGAAGGACAGTCAGCACTCACAAGGATTCTACAATATGCGAGCACATTTTTCTAAGAGGAGGCCATGTTTGGGAAATACAGATGCTACAGGTAACTAGACCTAGGAGAAATCTGTGAAGACATTTGTTTTTGTTTTTGTTTTTGTTTTCATCACTCAACACAACAATGGTAAGGCACTTCTGGCATTTAGTGGCTGGGGACCAAAGACACTAAACACCCTGAAATGTGAGAGACAGTCAGACCCAAAAATTCTATTTCCTGTGTGACATTCACATGGTGGCAGTTCGGTTACTAAGTATGAAACCTAGCTCTATTTTATATACTAAACCCAAAAACTTTTTGCCCAAATTTAATAGACACTGAATTTTCCAAGATTATACATTTTGGTGGGTTTTTCTTCCTGGAAATCTGACAACAGCTGGTAACCATTTCAGAAAATCTGCCACCAACCTACACAGCCACGTCAGTCTGGGTTTGTACGGTGGCATTCACAGTAATTCAAAGGGAACATTTAAGCTTTCATTTTATCTTCAAGTGCAGCTTGCCCAGGCTTTTAACTTAATGAAATAAAGAAGTATATATATATATACTTTTTATATTATTTCTCCTAAGCCTTATACTTCCAACTTAATTTTTTACATATGTGTATTGAGGTTATATCATCTATGAATTTCATTTCAGAAGAGAGAAACAGGTAATATAAAAAGGCCTTAAAAGAAACTGACTTTCCTCCCAAACCCTGAACTCAAACAGGGTATTACGGAATATTTGTTAGTGGAAATACCTTTAAATTGAATTTTGAAGGATTGTCCAGGCTGAGGAAAATGGGCAATAAAGGGAAGATTTTAAAAGTCTGGGGGCGCCTGGGCAGGTCAGTCAGTTGAGTGTCTGACTTTGGCTCAAGTCATGATCTCACACTTGTAGGTTCGAGCCCCACAACGGGCTCTGTGCTGACAGCTTGGAGCCTGAAGCCTGCTTTGGATTCTGTCTCCCTCTACCTCTGCCCCTCCCCAACTCGTGCTCTCTCTTGCACGTGCACGTGTGCTCTCTCTTGCGCGTGCGTGTGCACTCTCTCTCAAAAATAAACAAACGTAATAAAAATTTTAAGTCTGATACTCAAAGCTGGGAGGTGGTAAATGGTTGTTCCCATCCATAACTGGTGGAAGCATCAATAAATTTCTGGAAGATAATTCGACAGCATGCATCACGAGTCTTCATAATGTTCATCTGGGACCCAGTAACTTCATTCCTAACACTCTATCATGAGGAAATCATTAGAGATACAGGCAAAGACACCCAAGGATTTCCATCGAAGTTGCTCTATAATCGTAAGTATTGAAAACATTCCGAATGTCTAATAATAGGAGGGTGATGAAATACATTATGGAGCAGCTGTACGATAGCATCTTACACAGATGTTAAAAATCACATCCCTCTCCACTGACTCATACCAAACCAGTTTGTTTCTATGAGCTGTAATGCGAATTTTGCATATTGTCTTAAAGTTGTGCTAAATACTTCTCTAACCACACAGATCTCTGCGGGAGGAGAAAATACCTGTCATGACTTTCGCATTGAATCTATACCTTTGCAAACAGGTATTTGACCAATGCTTGTTGACTCATTAATTTTAAGGCGTGGTATGAGGGTTGGATTTTTGTTAGAGACACAAACATACTTGTTCTTAGAAACCAGGAAGCATGAAGTGCAGAGTAAGAGATCACCCTCCTTCAACCACCTCCGGGATGCCCTGCTCCAGTGTTAAGACTGAAGTCTCTCTTTTGCATTTGCTTGTGAGAGGATGACAAGGAAGAAAAACAGCCAAATAGCATCAGAGCAAGCTGAAGTGGGCCATTCCCCTGAGGCCTCACTAATGAAATTCAAGGATTTCAGCAAGGAGAAAGGCAGCTGGAGTCCAAATGTTTTAAGAGGAACTTATAGGCCCCAGGGCCCTAAACCTAGAAGGCACAATTGATTTTGGCTGCATTTCTCTCTCTCTGTGGAAATGAAACCTTATTAATTCTGAATGCCTGTATTCTCTCTGGATCCTGGACATGACAATACCTTAACCACAAATCCTTTGAAAGAGACAAATAAAGTTCATCAAATGTTCTAAAGTGATCCCCGATATTGCGGCAGCCCATTCTGCATTCAATATTACAGGACTTGTGAATTTGCACCTCCCCTCACAAAAAAACCCTCTTTTCTTTGTGCTTATGCACCAGGATAGACTGTATTATTTTCCCTAAATATTTATATTCCTCCCTCTAAGGGGATCAAACATCTCTGCTCATTGCTGTGTGACTTACAGTGCCTTCCCCTGGAGAATTAATACTTATTCTTTCCATTGACTGCGCTTGGCCTTAGGATTTGTTTTGCCCAACATAATGTGAGCAGAAGTGATATACCATCTATCTCCAGGCAGAAGATTTGGGACTCACTGCAGGATTCAACCATCCTTTGCTTTCCTTTCTTTTTTATTTCTTTTTAATAATTATTTATTTTGAGAGAGGGTGTGTGCACTTGAGAGGGAAGGGGCAGAGAGAGAGAATCTCAGGCAGGCTCTGCACCATCAGTGCAGAGCCTGATGCAGGGCTCGAACTCATGAACCATGGGATCATAACCTAAGCCAAAATCAAGAGTCGGAAACAACTAACTGAGCCACCCAGGCACCCCTATTAATTTCCTTTCTTATAAGATCAATAGCCTGGGTCCCAGAGACAAATGGAATGGGGGGAATTGCCTGGTAGATCAGCAGAACTGCCACTGACCCAAAACCCAACATGTTTATGTGAGCAAACAATAAATGTATGCTGTTCTAAGTCGTAGAAGTTTTTATTGTTTCTGATTTGTTGTGGTACTATAGACTGTTATGGCAGTATAACCTACAGAAAGATGATACATATTTAAACTTGGATTATATTGGGGCGCCTGGGTGCCTGAGTCCATTAAGCATCTGACCTCAGCTCAGGTCATGATCTCGTGGTTCATGAGTTCAAGCCCTGCTTCAGGCTCTGCATTGGTGTTGTGGAGCCTGCTTGGGATTCTCTCTAGCTCTACTCCTCCCCTGCTTGTGCTCTCTCTCTCAAAATAAATAAACTTAAAAAAACAAACCTGATTTGTGTTAATGAGAGGTTTTTCTTAACAAGTCAGGTGAAGCCCTGAGACATCACATCAAATTCATTCTTTTCAGTGGACCACATTTGTAAAGAAATGACTAGGGCCAATTCAAACTGCCAGTGTTCTGAGGACCTGGCCCAGGGTTCTGTTTGGTTGTCTTAGTTATCCAGCTCATACTGACTGTTTCAGGCCCAGAGACGCAGTATATAACCCGTGATCCACGATCTCTAGCCTATGACACGGCCCAAATGGCTTCTGATTTTTCCATTCATCACATCGAACTAGTTCTTGAAGAGAAGCTACTCATTAAAACAATAGCAACACAAACAGAGTTCTTACAAAGGAACTATTTCCTGGAGAGAAAGCTAAAATAAACTGGGCCGAGAAGCATGGTTCTTATGAAAGTGAAGTGTGAGCTCCTGGCGCCCAGTCAACAGTAAGCCGTAACATCTGCAGTGGACCAGGTCCCAAAGCCACATCGTAATGCACGTGCTCACTTTGTTTGTATCTGCTATGTATCCAGATTTGTTTTTATATAACAATTCCAAAAATCTATTTAAAGTAGTAAATAGATTTAATTCAAGGCAACCAAATATGCAGGCACGTAGGCTCCATCTAATTAAGAGCTACAGAGAGAACCTTTGCGTGCAGCAGTGTTCGAACAGGTGGCTTCAGGGTCAAACTCCCCTTTGCTAAATAGACTTGACCCTGCAGACTAGTCTCAGGTTAATTTGGGCACATAGAAGGGGCATGTGGCCCCACTCCAAGTGATACAATAAAAAATGGGGAGGAAGAAGTGAGAGAAGCCACACAGGGATTAAAAGTTATTTCTTTATGTTATTATCCTTCATTACTTGTTATTATGTTTCATGATTTCATTTTATTTATTTATTTTACTTTTTTTATGTTTACTTATTTTTGAGAGAGAGAAAGAGAGAGAGACAGAGCATGAGCAGGGGAGGGGCAGAGAGAGTGAGACACAGAATCTGAAACAGGCTCCTGGCTCTGAGCTGTCGGCACCAGAGCCCGACGTGGGGCTCGAACCCACAGACTGCGAGATCATGATCTAAGCCAAAGTCAGATGCTTAACCGAATGAGCCACCCAGGTACTCCTCATAGTTACAATTTTAAAGTGTTGTATGCCTCATGAAACAGTGCTCCTTCTAATACCTCTATCAGTACAGTAAACTTATCCTTTATCTAATTTTCTTCTTTTTTTTTTTCAAAAAATTTTTAATGTTTATTTTTGAGAGATGAGGCAGAGGGGGAGATTGGAGGTGGGAGGGTCAGAGAGAAAGGAGACACAGAATCTAAAGCAGGCTCCAGGCTCCGAGCTGTCAGCACAGAGCCCAATGCTGGGCTTAACTCTCGAACCATGAGATCATGACCTGAGCTGAAGTCAGACGCTTAACCAACTGAGCCACCCAGGCGCCCCTCTTCCTTTATCTAATTTTTGAAAAATCTCCTTTCCTCAAACAAGAGTACTTGACTAGTTTCACCTTGAAGTGAGAACCTACATGGTCTCAACTCCATTATGTCACCTTCTCCTCTCTTTTCCCTCTCCCCAGCACCACGATCAGAAGCATCCTCCCGTTAGTGACCATTCACAGGTGTGCCAGGCACAGCGCTGAGAACTTTCTAATTGTTTCCCTTTGCACTGAGCCAGTCTGTTCTTTACCTCCATCTACAAAGCCCTACAAGGTCTAGCTCCTGCCTAATTTTTCTTTCTTTCTCCCTCTTCTTTGGGATTCCAGCCACACTAGTCTCTTTACAATTCTGAGTTTGTCAAGATTTTTTTTTCCTCAATTCACTCTCTAAGGCTATGTTGGCATTTCTGGCTGGAATCCTCTTTCTCTTGACTCATGGCACCGCTAACTCCTTCTCATCCTCAGATACAAAATGTGACATCCTTGGGGAAGATATTTCTAACCATTCAGCCCTATCATTTTCTCCCATGGGAGTATTTCTTTCCTTCATGATACGTTTCCCACCCTGAAATTACATAGCTGTGTGCTTGCTTGTTTAATATCTATTTTTTTTTAATGTTTATTTCTGAAAGAGAGACAGAGTGTGAGCAGGGCAGAGAGAGAGGGAGACACAGAATCCAAAGCAGGCGCCAGGCTCTGAGCTGTCAGCACAAAGCCAGACGTGGGGCTCAAATCCATGGACCTCGAGATCATGACCTGAGCTGAAGTCGGACCCTTAACCCACTGAGCCAGCCACGCGCTCCTAATATCTATTTTATATACCCATTGCCCAGCATGGTGCCTGGTATCTAAGTTGTTTGATAAATACTTAGAGAATTAATAGATAAATAAATTGATGATCCCTTTTAGTCTTTTCAAGAAGACTACATTACCATTCCTATTACAGATGAGGAAAACTGAGGCTGGCAGATGATACATATCTCGCCCTTAGAAGTGACAGTTGAAGTTCTTTATCCTGTTTCCATGCAATAGTGTGTTTATTTATATCAGAGAGAACTGGCCATCCTCTTGATTTCTCCAAATAGTTTGTAGCACTCCAGGTAGGTGCCCTTTCCAACACCCTCTGCATCTCTATGTCTCATGGGGTTTGGGTCTCCCTGTGAGCACGCAACTCCTTCACACACAGTGGATTCTGTTCTGTACAATCTCTCATACCTCCAAAACGAGGTGGGGCTACCGTCGGACTCTTTTTCTCGGCCCCCACTACACCAAGCTATGGAACTGATTCGCCTGAGCAATGGTGTGCTTTCTCACTCCATTACAGACGATCAGGACAGCCGAGCAATTGTGGAAAGACTGCACTGGCCACGGGACGAAGATACTAACCCAGTATTTCTAGTCTCTGCCCAAACCCCAAATCCTATATGCTAAACAATGCAGGTGGTTGAATATCATTTCATTTCCCCTTTTTTCCTGCCATCTCTAGAAAGATTATTCTCTGAACTAAAATTAATTTCAACATGTGCTTAACTGGAAAACAACAGTCCTCAGCCTCCGCTGCTGGGTTTGGTTAATGCAGCTGCCTTCCGGTTTCAGATATCAGAAGGCTTTCTCGGCCATTCAGGTTTTTACTCTTAAGAATTCTTCAGGGAGTCACAGCCATGAGACTGTAACAAGCATGTCCCCTTGAGGATAACAAGTATCCTCAGGCAGACCAAACGTCTTTGTCGTAGCCCTCCCTCAACCAATCCCAAGGCTGAAGCTCAATAACTTCAATGTCTAACCAGAAGCAAAAGGAAGTCTTGTGTGGAGATGTGGGAAAGCTGTGTGGGGCCCGCTTGGGGAGGGGGGGGAGGCAGGTAGGGGAGGGAAGGAGTGGGAAGAAGAGGGGGAGATGATAAAAGATTCTGAGGGAAGATAGATCTCCAGTGTTTCAGCTTGTTGTACTCCCTCACACATCCAATTTTCAGTTCCTTCTTTATAAGTTTGAAGATTTTACCTGGACGTTGAGTGTCATCATGTCTCACAGATTTTGATACCTAGCATTTTCTCTTTGTTATTTTCTACACTGTCTTTCATTTCATTTTCTATTCCCTTCCTTAACCTAGTAATTATTTAAGAGAGAATGTATAGATTTCCAAGTATTTCAACAATAAAGTTTTTTAGCAATAATTCTAGTTTCGTTACATGGTAAAGAGATATGTGTACAATTTTTGCTTTGTGAATTTGCTGGGATTGGCAAGAGGTCTAAAATATGGCTAATGTGGGGGCGCCTGGATGGGTCAGTCAGTTAAGTGTCTGACTCTTGATCTCAGCTTATGACATGATCTCATGGTTTGTGAGTTCGAGTCCCATGTCTGGCTCCACACTCACAGTGCAGAGCCTTCTTGGGATTCTCTTTCTTCCCCCTCTCTCTCTCTGCCTTTACCCTGCTCGCATGTGGAGTTTTCTCTCTCTTTCTGTCTCAAAAATAAATAAATAACCTTAAAATACCATACAATACAATACCATACAATACAATATGGTTAATGTCATTCAGTGACACTTGCAGAAAAGGGACACGTTCCCTATATTTCAGACAACAATTTAATGTAACTTATGTCTCCCTAACTTATTAATTAGACTCTTCAACTTTTTCTATGCTATTTATCTCTGTTTGCTTTTCCACTTCTAAGAAGGAACAACTTTCTCAGAAGCCTTTTATTTCCCCAGAAGGCATTTCTGTTTCCCCTTCCCTTATCTGTCTCTCTTATGTGGTTCCCTTTTTCACTTCCCAGAATTCTTGGCAACAAGAGGTCAGAGGATTCAAGATTGGTCAAGGAGATTCTATTCATTTCTTTCTATATCCCATTTCAAGCCCTGTCCTTAGCATTATATGGGCTTCTAAAATTATTCAGCCTCCTACTTACACTCTCTGGGATTAAAAATTAAACTTTCATAACTTCCTTATGTGTCCTTCACTTAGAGTTCTGAGGGCTTAAATCACTTATGAATTATTAATGGGAGGTGCTGCTTTTTATTCTGGAAAGATGCTTCTGCCCGTTTCATTGATTTGTTCTATACAATGTAAAAGCTCTCTTAGCCAAAGACAGATGAACTAACAGTTGATCTGTTCTTACTCTACTCATTATTTTGTTACCAGCCACATTACATCACCCATGGGCAATGTGTGTTTATAAAAGCGGAAATTTTAGTCGAGAGAGATATACAAATCCAAGAATTAATGCATACATGTGTGCTTCTTGTTAAACAAAAAGAAAAATAAAGATATGTTATACTGGGTCTGGCCAATACTGCATTTATTGTCTCCTATAGTTAAATTTTATTCTCAAATAAAATGTTTACAGAGCTCTCTTACCGAGCAAAAAATCTTTCAAAATTACGCTATACATGAAAAAGATAGACTAGGCGATAACTTCTTCATTTAAAGTATATATTCACATGGCAAAAGACAACTGGAACTACATAAAAAGAAGATCTAGGATTTTTAGAGAGGCATCTATTCCTTCAAAAGAAAATTTCCTATTATCATTCTCCCAGACCTCTCTAGAATTTCCTCTCTGCCTTTCACTCTTTCTAAAGTTTTGGGTGGTCTGTTCTCTCTCATAGAGTTAGTAAATGGCAAAGTCATCTGCTCTCCAAACCATTAATGTACCTAAAATGCCATTATTCTCTTTTTTTACTCCTTTGCTTAAAAATTCACTTTTTAGGTATACCTTTCAAAAATGAAACCACTGGGGCACCTGGGTGGCTCAGTCGGTTGAGCGTCCGACTTTGGCTCCGGTCATGATCTCACAGTTTGTGGATTCGAGCCCCACATCAGGTTCTGTGCTGAAGCTCAGAGCCTGGAGCCTGCTTCGGATTCTGTGTCTCCCTTTCTCTCGGCCCCTCCCCCACTCATGCTCTGTTTCTCTCTGTCTCAATAAGAAATAAACATCAAAAATTAAAAAAAAGAAAAAGAAAAAAATGAAACCACCATTTCAGGGAGAAATATATTGAGTCATAATAATGCCACTTGAATTTCATTCCAGTACCACTTTCTTCCATGTTGACTGCTTGAAGGACATGAAAAGAAGTAGATGCACTTTTTAAAAATAAAATAGGTTTAATTCACAAATTACCCCAATAGAGGGATAAGATTTACTGGCAAGAAATTGATGTAAGTCAACATATGTCTATCTAGAATCCCATGAAGGTACATCTAAATCTTATTCTGACAGTAAGTAGAGTTTGATCTTTGTGACCCCAATTTCTTCATTTGTAAAATTAGGAATTTAAATTAGATGATCTCTGAGGCCCTTGCTGGTGCTAAAATTCTACAAATCAATTGATTGTATTCCTTTAGGATGGTCAAGGACATAATAGAAAATCTATTCAATTATTTAAATCACTATACATGTGCTGTCCTAATAGCACTCGTATTTTTTTCCATCAATGACCCCTGAGGGAAATTTGATCAAGACTTTGAGTGTGTGTGTACATCAGAATGTCAATACTTCAATGGCCAGCCATGAAAAGGTATTATCAGCTGCCTCTGAACTGATAAATTCAAGGCAGGAGTTAGAAATTTGGCCTAGGAAACCTTTACATTCTTATTATGTTTTTAATTATTTAAGCTTCTTTTATTATTCACTGCCCTTATTTATTGTCACAAAGTTTGAAGGAATAGGTAGGGTATCTTGTGGAAGTAGAAACTGAAACATCCAGATGAAGAATTTTCCAAGGTTACATAGTCATCAAATGACTGAACAAAAATAAGAACTTAGATAAATTAACTACAATCCTATTCTGGCCATAAAACATTCCCCCATTCTGGTTTACAAAATTAAATCTTCTGATGCTAGTTTTATATTTTTAATAACTTTTCAGAAGAGTTCAGAATTCATGTAACTCCTTATGGAAATTTGATTAGAGAGCGCTGCAATGCCAGAGACGATATATCATTCCAGGTGCTTTGATGACTCCTGAGAGCCATTAGAACAACCATATAGCCCCTAACAGAAAGGTACTCAGATTTCCCTAAAAATTAGAATTATATTTCTTCCTATCTGAGAAAAAGCACTGTGCCTGATTCCATGTTACAGTCCTGTGACCAGGGAGCCAGATATGGAATTGGGAAATTCACATGGAATATGAGCCACATTTTGCAGTCATAGCCACACAATTGTGTTTTTGTTCTTATCAGAGAACAGTACAACTGGAACTAATTCAGTGTCCAGCTCCCCTGCTCCCCAGATATGTAACCATAGGCAAGTGACAACTTCTCTCGGCCTCAGTTCCCTCCTATCAAAATAGGAATAATGATGGTTGTTGTGAAGATTCAATGAATTAACTCATGGAAAACATGTATCATATCCAACAGATAGTAGAAAGATAGCAAAGGTTATCTACTTAATTTATTATAGTGTTTTATAGTAAATTTTATATTTATTATATTTTATATTGATATTTATATAAATTTTATAGTATTTCAAAGGCTTAGAAAAGCACTTGGTACACAGTAAGTACTGTCTAAGTGAAAGCTATTTTTACTGTTCTTAAAGTTAAAAAGCAGATGTTGGAAATTTAATTTTTATTTACTTAAAAATATCTAAAATTGCTGCAAAGTATAAAACTTTAATGTATTTTATGATACACTTTAGGAAACATAAATTGAATGAATATACACATTTACCTCACCATCCGAGGCAAAAGTCTCTGGATTTAAAAAACTATGTTGCTGAACCTAGAGAAGCAGTTCAAGATTGCAGCATAGAAAGTTCCTGAACTCACCTCCTCTTAGGAACACAACAAATCTACAGCTACATACAGAAAAATTCCCTCTGAAAAAGACCTGAAAACTACCTGAACAAACTCCTCCACAACAAAAAATAAAAGGGGCACATCAAAAGAGGCAGGAGATGCAGAGACATAGTCTCTCCAAAAAACCCACCCCCCAGTACAGCAACCCACATTTGAGGCATCTCACAATCTCCCCAAGGAGCAAGGGGCTTCTCCCCACATGAGGGACCCAAATCTTGGAACCTCCACCAAAGAGATAAGACCCCAAACTGTCTGGTTTTGAAAACCAATGAAGCTTAGGTCCAGGAATCATATGGCCGTGAGGAATAGAGATTTCACTCTTAAAGAGCTCACACAAAGACTCACTCACCCTGGGACCTAGTGCAAAAGCAGCAGTTTGAAAAGCACTTGGAGCATAAGTAAAGGAGATTCATTTACTGTTCTTACAGCATCTGTCAGAAGAGCAGGAGCCTACAGGACCTCCCTCTGGGGACAGAGACGCTGGTAGCTACCATTTTTGGCACGTTCCTTCTAATCTGCTATTGCTGGTAGGGCATGCTCAGCCTTTACGTGCTACACCCCATGGCCCCGTCTAAGCTGGACAAGCAAGCACCCGACTCATGTTCACCACTATTCAGCAGCTCACTCAAAGCCAGCTGGGTGAGTGCCTCACCCCCATATGCCACTCCACCTTGGCCTTGCCAATGATGACCCGGTCAGTGCCCCACCCCGGTATGCTCCTTCACAGTGGCACCACCAAAGCCAGCCAGCTGGTGCAGTTCATACAAGGAATGCCCCGTGAGCATCTGCTTCTCATGCCCAAGGGGGATTGGGCCTGGGTCCTATGGGTCTGAAACAAATGGAGAGAAAATTCTTGGCAGGCTACCACCACCCATAGGGCACTGCACAGACAGACGACTGAAACACACTCCCCAGTCTTGCTGTGAAAAGTCCTATCTACCTCACATGGAAGTTCAGCCTGAGGAGCAGACTTCAGGATTGCCACACATGTGGAGACTACAGACGTGCTCTTGAGAAACATAGGCTATAGGAAAGCGTCTTTGTACTCTTACTTGATCTTGCTACAGCTCAACAATAACTCCCAGAAAAAAGTTCATACACTCATATGGAGCCTTGAAATTTGCAACTGTTGTTAAGGGAACACATCTAGATCACTTGGATCAGAGCTAGCAGCGTCTACAATTGACGTCTCATAAGATTGTGTATATTTGCATACCTTAAAAGCTGCTGCCTGAGGATCTAGCTTCTAATTGGCCTGAAACTAGGTGCTGACTGAGATCCCCTCTCTGGAACACTCATAGGTCTTGGCACACCCTCAACAACTGGAACCTACCAAGAAAATGTCAGGCTGCTTAGACAATCACAAGGGTTTGAAAGACAACAAAGGCTTAGGGCAAGGTTAAATGATAAGGTTTATCTCCTACAAAAGATCATTCACACAAGACCTGGGAAGATAGCTGTTACAACTGATACATAGAAAGGGACACAGAGAGATAAGCAAAACGAGAAGACAGAGGACTATGTTCCAAATGAAAGAACAAGGTAAAACCCCAGGAGGGCGGGGGGTGGAGGAGGCAGGGAGGGAAATACCTTAATGAGACAAAGATAAATAATATACCTGATAAAGAGTTCCAAGTAATGGTCATAAAGATGGTCACTGATCTCTAAAGAAGAATGGATGAGCACAGTGAGAACTTCAACGAAGAGACAGAAAATATAGTACCAAACTGAAGCCACAGAAAAAAAAAGAATACAATAACTGCTCTGAAAAATACACTAGGAGGGTTCAATGACAAATGAGATGAAGCAGAAGACAGAATCAGTGAGCTGGAGACAGGGCAGTGGAACTCACACAAACAGAGCAGCATGAATAAAATAAAATTAAACTAAAGATAGCTTAAGGAACCTACAGGACACCATCAAGCAGAATAACATTAACATTATAGGGGTCTCATACAGAGGAGAGAGAGACAAAGGGGCAGAAAACTTATTTGAAGAAACAGTAGCTGAAAGAATCCCTAATCTGGGTAAGGAAAGAAACATCTAGATGTAAGAAGCCCAGAAAGGTCCAGAGAAAATGAACCCAAAGAGACCCACACCAAGACATATTATAATTAAAATGTCAAAAGTTAAAGAGAGAACCTTAAAAACAGCAAGAGAAAAACTTCTTATGTATAAAGGAACCACCATAACACTGTCAACAGATTTCTCAGCAGAAAATTTGCAGGCAAGAACTGAGGAGCATGATATGTTCAAAGTGCTGAAAGCGAACAACTTTCAACCAAGAATACCCTACTCAGCAAGGTTATCGTTCGAATTGACAAAGATATAGAACTTTTAAGATAAATAAAAGCTAAAAAAATTTCAACACTAAATGAGTTTACGAGAAAAATCAAAAGGACTTCTTTAAGCTAAAAAAAAAAAAAAGGGTGCTTATCAGTTACAAGAACATATATGGAGGGGCACCTGGGTGGCTTAGTCGGTTAAGCGTCTGACTTTTGCTTAGGTCATGATCTCGCGGTTCGTGGGTTCGAGCCCCGCGTCGGGCTCTGTGCTGACTGCCAGCTCAGAGCCTGGAGCCTGTTTCAGAGTCTGTGTCTCCCCCTCTCTCTGACCCTTCCCTGCTCACACTGTCTCTCTCTCTCTCTCCTAGAAATAAAAAAAAAAAAGAAAAAAGAAAAAAGAACATATATGGAAGTAAAAACCTCACTGGTAAATATATATTAAAGGGAGTGTATTAATCACTTACAGTATTAGTAAGAAGATTAAAAAACAAAAGTAGTAAAAAATAACTATAACTACAATAATTACTGAAGGGATATACAAAATAAAAGATGTAAAATGTGACATCAAAAACATAAAATGCACAGGGAGTAGTAAAAATGAAGAATTTTAGAATGTATTCAAATTTAATTTGCTATCAACTTAAAGTAGATTGTTATAAATATGGCTGCTGTATATGAGCCTCATGGTAATCACAAAGCAAAAACCTATAGTAGATACACAAAATCTAATGAGAAAGGAATCCAAGGATAACACTATAGAAAGTCAATAAACCAGAGGGAATAAGCCAATAAAAGACAAAAGGAACAGAGAGGAACTATAAAACACAAAGGAAACAATTAGCAAGGTAGAGTAAGTACATACTTATCAATAATTACTTTAAATATAAATGTGCTAAATTCTCCAATCAAAAGACATTTAGGGGCTGAATGTATTAAAAAAATAAAAATAAAAAAAAAACAAGGCCCATCTATATGCTGCCTACAAAAGACTCACTTCAGACGTAAGGACACACGTGGGTAGAAAATGAAGTGATGGAAAAAGATATTTCATACAAATGGAAACCAAAATAGTGGGGGGGAGGGAGGGAGGCAAACCATGAGAGACTCTTGAATGCTGAGAACAAACTGAGGACTGATGGGGGTGGGAGGGCACTTGTGGGGATGAGCACTGGGTGTTATATGGAAACCAACTTGACAATAAACTATTAAAAAATAAAAATAAAATTAAAAAAACAAACAAACAAATGGAAACCAAAAGAAAGCTGGAGTAGCTATACCAGTACCAAACAAAATAGAGTTTAAAACAAAGATGCTTGTAAAAGACAAAGACGGGCATTACATAATGATAAAAGGTCAATCCAACAGAAGATATAACATTCGTAAGTATTTATGTACCCAATAGGAAACATCTAAATATATAAAGCAAATACTAACTTACCTAAAGGGAAATATTGACAATAATACAGACATTGTAGGAAACTTTAGTGCCCCATTTACATCAATGGATAGATCATTCAAACAGAAAATTACTATGTACCACATCGACGTAATAGATATATACAGAACATTCTATCCAAAAGCATCAAAATACACATTCTCCTCAGGTGCACATGGAACATTCTCCAGGATGATCATATGTTAGAGCACAAAACAAATCTCAATAAATATAAGAAGACTGAAATCATACCAAGCATCTATTCCAATCATAATGGTATGAAACTAGAAATCAATTAGAAGAGAAAAATCTTTAAAAATCACAAACGTGAAGATTAAACAAAATGCTACTGAAAACCAAGGGTTCAATGAGCAAATCAAAGAATAAATTCTTAAAAATGCCTTGAGTCAAATAAAAATGTTAACACATCATACCAAAATCTATTGAATGCAGCAAGAACAGTTCTAATAGGCAAGCAAGATTTAGGCTTACCTCATGAAATGAGAAAAATCTCAAACCACCTAACCTTACACCTAAACCAATTAAATAAAGAAAAACAAATTATCTCCAAAATTAGTAGAAGGTAAGAAATAGTAAAGATCAGAGTGGAAATAAATAAAGCACAGATTTAAAAGACAGCACAAAAAAATCAGTGAAACCAATAGCTGGTTCTTTGAAAAGATAAAATTGACAAACGTTTAGTGAGACTAACCAAGAAAAACAGCAGGCTCAAGCAAAAAAAGAAAAAAAGAAAAAAAGAAAAAAACCAGAAATGAAAGAGGAGAAGTTACCACATTAATACAAAGGATCATAAGAGACTACTTTGAAAAATTATATGCCAACAAATTGGATAACTTAAAAGAAATGGATAAATTCCTAGAAACATATACATATACTGTATCATGAAAAACAGAGAATCTGAATAGACCAGCTATTAAAAGGGAGATTGAATTAGTAGTCAGAAATCCCCAACAATCAAAAGTCCAGGCTTCAGTAATGATTCACAGATTTAAAACTTATCCACCTCAAACTCTTCCAAAAATTTAAAGTAAACAATGCTTCCAAACTCATTTTCTGATTCCAGCATTAGCCTAAAACCAAAAGCAGACAAAAACACCACCAGAAAAAGCACTCTAGGCCAATATTCTTGATAAACATAGGTGTAAAAATCCTCAGCAAAATATCAGTTAACTCAACTCAACAACAAATTAAAAGAATCATGTGCCACAATCGAATAGGATTTATTCCAGGGATGCAAGGATGTTTTAGTATATGAAAATAAATCAATGTGACATACTACATTAACAAAATGAAGGATAAAAATCATATGATCATCCCAATAGACAAAGAAAAAGCAGTTGACTAAATTCAACATCCATTCATGATTATAAAGTCTCAAGAAAATGGGTGTAGGTAGAATATACCTCAACATAATAAAGGCCATATATGACAGGCCACAGTTAAGATTATTCAATGATGAAAAGCTAAAAGCTTTTCCCTTAAAATCAGAAACAAGGTAGATCCCCACTCTTGCCACTTTTATTTAACATAATATTGTAATTTCTAGCAAGGGAATACACAGGAAAATGGAAAAAGAAAAAGGCATCCAAATTGGAAAGGAAGAAGTAAACTAGCCATTATTTGCAGAAGACACGATCTTATATATAGAAAACCTCACATAGTAGACCAAAGACCATTAGAACTAATAAATTCAGTAAAGCTGCAGGGTGTCAAATCAGTATACAAATATATGTTGCATTTTTATATTCTAGTAACAGGCTCTCAGAAAAAGAAATTCAGAAAATAATCTCCATTTCAACTGTATCAAAAAGAATAAAATACCTAGGAATAAATTTAACCAAGGAAGTAAAAGTCCTGTACATTAAAACTATAAACACTAATGAAATAAATTGAAGAAGACACAAATAAATGGAAAAATACTCTGTGCTCATAGATTAGAAGAATTAATGTTGTTAAAATGTCTATGTTACCCAAAGCAATATAGAGATTCAACCCCTATCAAAATTCCAATGGCATTTTTCACAGAAAGAGAACAAACCATCCTAAAATGTGTAGGGAACCACAAAAGATTCTAAATAGCTAAAGCCATACTGAGAAAGAAGAAAAAAGCTGGAGGAATCATGCTCCCTGATTTCAAACTATATTACAAAGCTAAAGTAATCAAAACAGTATGGTATTGGCACAGAAACAGACAAAGATCAATGGAACAGAGCAGAAAACCCAGAAATAAACCCAATTATATTGGGCTTATTATTTACAATGAAGGAGGCAAGAACATACAATGGGGAAAAGAAATCTCTTCAGTAAGCAGCGTTGAGAAAACTGGACAGCCTCACACAAAAGAATGAAACTGGACCACTATCTTACACCATCCACAAAATTAGCTCAAAATGCATTAAAGTCTTGGATGTAAGACCAGAAACCATAAAACTCCTAGAAGAAAACAGGTGGAAAGCTCTTTTACATTGGTCTTAGTGATACCTTTTTGGATCTGACTCCAGAAGCAATGGAAAGAAAAGCAAAATGAACAAAGACTACATCAAACTAAAAGCCTTCTGGGAAGTGAAGGAAACTATCAAAAAGACAACCTAATGGATGGAAGAAGATATTTGTATTTCATATATCAAAAAAATAGTTAAAATCCAAAACATATAAAAAAAATCACACAACTCAATAATAACAAACAAAGTCTGATTAAAAAACTGGCGGAAGATATGAGTAGACATTTGTCTAAAGAAGACATACAAATGGTCAACAGGCACATGACAAGATGTGTAACATCATTCATTGTCCAGGAAATGCAGTCAAAACCACGATGAGATATCACCTCACACCTGTGGGAATAGTTATTCTCAGAAAGACAAAAAAGTAACAAATGTTGGCAAAGTCGTAGTAAAAAAAAAAGAAACCCCTGTGCGCTATTGGTGGGGGTGGAGCCACTCTTGAAAACAATATGGAAGTTCCTCAAGAAATTAAAAATACAACTATAATATGATCCAGCAATTCTACTTCTTAATATTTAACCAAAGAAAAGGAAACTACTAATGTCAAAAAGATATATGCACCTCTATGTTCACTGCAGCATTATTTACAATACCCAAGATATGGAAGCAAATTACGCGTCCACTCATAGATGAATGGACAAAGAAGATGAGGAAGAATGAAAAATCTTGCCATTTGCAACAACATGGATGGACCTCGTGAGTGTTTTGCTACAAAGTTTCAGTCATAAAATAACTAACTCCTGGGGAAGTTAATGTACAACATGGGGGTCTGTAATCAATAATACTGTCTTGCACATTTGAAAGTTACTGAAAAAGTAAAGCTTAAAAGCTCTCATCATAAGAAAAAAAGTATTACTTTGTATGGTTACAGGTAGGTAAATACACTTAATGCAGTGATCATTTTGCAATGTATACAAATGTTGAATCATTATGTTGTACACTTGAAACTAATGAGATGTGTATTTCAATTACGCTTCAATAAAATAAATACTGCTGTGGTGCCATGGTCAGTGTACTTCATTTTTCAGCTAAATCCAGATCTTATACTAAAATTCTTTGTTTCCTCACTATATATAAAGGAGGGAAGAGGGCAAGGGGTTACGAAGGTTTTTCCTGGAAAAATAAATTGAGTCTAACTCTTATGAGCAAACAAACCTCAATGCCTCTCTGAGTTTATATAAAATGATTGCGCCCAACAAAAAGTGTTTTGTCTTTCTTGCTAAACACTTTAATTTGTGGCTTGACCGATAATTGAGCAAAAGAAATACCAGGCCAAGCAAACAAAAACTGCCTTTTTGTTTCAGATATTCCTTGTTATTCCAACAATTACACACACTTAAATCAAAGTTTTTTGAGAGAGCAAGCAGTGCTGATGAAGGAAAAAGGAACTAAACTCTAAAACAAGGGTTATCCAACACTCTAACTTAACTCTTTGCCAATGAATAACCAGCTCACCTGGGCAAATCTTTTTCCTTGTCTGGGTTGAGTTTCCTGGACAATCCATGAAAACTATGTCTGATTAGTAAAACTTATTAGTCCTACTTATTTGTACTCACCGTAGTTATTAAGGGTCAGTTTCACGCATATGAATTCCTAGTCTCAGCTTTCATTTTTGTCCTTTGCTATTTCACTACCAATCTCCTGTCTCACCATCTCTAGATCTATTTTTGGCAAATTCTCTCCTACCCTCTCACACAGTTGTTCTCAGACTCTAGCCTGAGTCAGAATCACTGGGAGGGTTGGGGTGCCGATGACTGAGCATCTCCCAAGAGGTTCTGATTCAGGAGGTCTGAGATAGGACACAGCATTGCATTCCTAACATCCAGATCATCCGGAGAATCTGCATGCTGCTGGCCCTATGACCACTTGAAAACCACTAGACTATAGAGAACAGAAAAATGTTGATAAACATCATCTAAGGGCCTCAGAGTCGTAAAAGTTACCTCAATATAACTGTGAGAACAGCCATTCGGGCTTTCCAGTTCCACATGGGTGAAGTTGACTTGTATTTGTTCTCCCAGGGGCTGAGTTATAACATAGATGCACTGTCTGCTGTGAGTGAAAGGTCCAGACAAGTCAGAAGAGATAAGACCCTCTGGGTCGGTATAGTTCCCTCCACAATGCAGATACGCTAAAGAGAACAGGGAAGAGAAGGGAAAGATCATGTGACTGGCCATTCTCGTGGCTGTCAGGCATTATATACCACTTTAAAAAATTTACACACATTCACACACAATCGTATATCCACTTTATTCACCCTATACAGGCTTATGCCTCTAATTATATTTTCAGTTTGATGTATGTTTGTGGAATATCCACGTAGAGCCTAAAGAAATAGATACAGAGAATTTCCAATCTAACATCCTCTTCTACAAATTGCTTTGTAATTTTTTAAAATTTATTTATTTGTTTTGAAAGACAGACAGAGAGAGAGAGAGAGAGAGCACGAGTAGGGTAGGGGGAGAGAGAATTCCAAGCAGCCTTGAGCTCACCAACTGTAAGATCATGACCTGAGCTGAAATCAAGAGTCAGAAGTTTAACTGACTGCATCACTGAGGCGCCCCTACAAATTGCTTTTTAAATACATTTATGTTCTCCTTCATTCCAGAAAGATTTGAGGCAGTTTATAAAAGATATGTGATAAAACAAAATACACAACTAGAAAAATGAATCCGGTTAGAGGCATAATGAACAGAGGATAAGAGGATGTGCTCAGGGGAGAGTTGACATGCACAGAGAACAGGTGTAGACAGACTGCCTGGATTACAGCAAGGTTGCTCTAAATTCAGCCCGAAGCCGGAGCAAACGAGGAAAGGAGACCCGCGGAATGTGTTCACTGTTATTTTTTCCTGATACTGAGACCTGAAAGGTGCTTTTCCTGTGAGTTCTCATCAGGGCACAACGATGTATGTTAAGAACAAAAGCCCCAAAGTAAAAATCATAGAGTATTTTCTTGTTTTTCATTGGTTGCTGGTTTGTTTTCAGCTGTCAATATAAGCTATGAGCATAAAAGCACAGCGCAGTCCCTCACATTTACATGAAGCTTCCAACTGTTGCGGTTACTTACAAGGTGATGTTAAGTAGGTGATATGGAAGCCTTGGTCATTAATCTCGTTGTCAGAATGGAAATGAATTCTGGCAAGGGGACCTGTAGTCTGCAGAGGTGGGACAGAGAGAGTGGTGCAGAATTTTCCAAGAACGGCGTCCTGATTCAGAGGACCATCTCGAATCTAAAACAAAAGAATGAATCATCAAGCGCAAAGTGGTCAGATTTTGACAAACCCAGTCACTTTGTACGTTAGCTTCAGAAAACCTGTGATTTGAAACTGGTGGCTCTCACAGGTTTCCATCATACCTCTATCAGCTGCCGGTCACTAAAGGGCAGACCCCTTCACCCCTCATCCCTGATGCCGCATCTTCTGTCTAAATCTTAATTCCGAGGCTAGATGTATACCTTGAAATTTTCTCATGAATCTTTCTCAGTGTTTTGTTTCCTAAGTTTCCTCCCCCAGGTGTTTGTTTAGAAATGATACGTTAATTCCTAGTAATTGAGAAGGAGAAAATGAATAGATGCAAGTAATCTAGAAGAAGGAATGCCCACGATGGTGACTGATTCACAACTTGCTTCAGAAGGATCAGGAGTGGAAAGGAAGTAAAGTCAGATCAGACATAACACAGAGACAGTTTAAATGTATTTTAAAAGTGTAATCCTACTACTAATTAGGTACTGTGATAATGACCATAGGACCTGAGAAATTCTTTTTAATTATTGGTTTTTAATTTTTTTTTAAATTTATTTCTGAGAGAGAGAGAGAGAACGTGAGCAAGGTAGGGCAGATAGAGAGGGAGACACAGAATCCGAAGCAGGCTCCAGGCTCTGAGCTGTCAGCACAGAGCCCGACATGGGGCTCGAACCCACAAACCGTGAGATCATGACCTGAGCCAAAGTCAGATGCCCAACCAACTGAGCCACCCAGGCGCCCCTTTAATTTCTTAAATAATGATGTTAACCTCTCCATAATTCTGTTGTAACTGCAAATCCTGTATGGCGTAGAACACCAAACATCAGTGAACAAAATAACATTTTAACATGGCAAATTCTGCCCACTCAAATTACTTTTTCTAGGGGCAGCCAAGATATAGGGCACCACTATCGTATTCCTATATATAACTAGTGCCTTGAAATAGTGTTGAGGAGTGAGAAGCATTTCAATGTTACCAGAATGATTAATACTTTCTACTATACATGAATCTAGGAATTATGCAGGAACAAAAAACAAACCCTCTAATTTTAATATGATGGAACTCATTGAAATTAATTTCAAGAAATCCACGCTACTGTCAACATTTAAAGGATTATGTAGCTGAAATTTTCCAGGGAGCTGTAGAAGTTCCAATCATTCCCAAAGATTTCAAATCCATTACAACTGCTAAATTAGTAATGACTTTAACTTGTGGAGATCCCTGTTTGACAGTCGCACCTTTCTATCCTTTATGAATAATTCCATTCTCTAATGGACTTGGAAAAGCCTATTGTCTTTTATTACTACTGCAAGGACTACTGTGATTTATGGTAACAAACAAGACAAGAGGAATGTAAAAACAGTTTTCTCAATGATCTTTTCAGTCTATAAATACAGAGCAACATTTCTGATATACCTATATGCATATGGCATTTGAATATAACAGCCCATTTTTCCACTTCTATATTTTAATCTTTCACTAATGGTAAGCAGGAGGGATACAGACTGGCTCTTCTCCCAATGACAATTATGAGTATATTCTAGGCTCACCCTTTAGCAATGCATTTCAACATAATTGCTATTAAGTTGTTTTTTCTTCATGGAATACGGTAGCCAGCTTGTGAAATTGTATGCCAGTTCCCAAAGACAAATGAAATCTTGATTTTGCATTGGAAAAGATACCCATTACTGAATGTTTCTCTTGTTAATTCTTCTATCTCCTTATTAGGGGATTGGGCTTCTAGGAATTGACAGGGAAAAGTAAGGCAGTCTATTTCCCAGATTCAAATGAGACCCAGAAGAAGCCACTAGCTGGCACAATTAAGAATAAGGAATTAGCAAGGCTCAGACATTGGCTGCCTATTGAAGAGGATATCTAACATTGAGAGGAAATTGTAGTCATCCACAGGTATCACCAAACCATAGTTCTTGGAGTTCTAACCATATCATGACATGTTCTATCTAATTACATTTGTTTACCTCAAGATAATCTTTGCTGCAATCATCATGGTGCTCCAGACTCAAGGTCCCAAAAGTAAATGTTATCAAGAGGCCAGGACTGGCTGCAACTTTCCAGACACAATCTCTTCCTGAAGGATACTTTCCAGGGTATCCCGGAGATGTAATGGAACCATAGGTGCCTGTCAGTATACCTCCACACTCTAAAGTAAGAGGAAAAAAATAACCTTACATTTGGATACACGTTTTAATTTACATAGAGTTATGACAGATTTTGCTGCAAGAAGACAAGCTTTGTTGAAATAACGATGTACAATGTGGGACTCCCTCATCAATGAAACAAGGCTTTCAGTTTGCCAGTTTAATACAGTTATAAATCTAGGAATATTAACTGATAAATGAATGAGTCACCCATGCATTGAGCTCTGTTCTTATCAGCTATTGCACGGTGATATCATTTTAAAATACAGTGCTGAACTGTCTGAGGGGTGAATAATAAGATAATATATTGTGTTCACTTTGAGGGAGATTAATTTCTGCATAACTTTTACAAGCTCTGGTTCTTCAAAAGTTCTTTTTTTTTGTAAAGTTTTTTCATTTGTTTTTGAGAGAGGGACAGAGAAAGCATGCATGCACAAGTAGGGGAGGGGCAGAGAGAGAGAGGGAGACAGAGGATCTGAAGTGGGCTCTGCGCTGGCAGCAGAGAGCCTGATATGGGGCTCAAACTCAGAAACCATGAGATCACAACCTGAGTTGAACTCGAACGCTTAACTGAATGAGCCACCCAGGTGCCCCCAAAAGTTATTTTAACTCTTAAAAAGTTCCAGAACTTCTGTTACCCCTATGCCTTTCAACAAACCAGATTGTTTTATACATTAGAATAGTTAAGGGCTACATACTTTTCATTTGAGAAAATTTCTTATACTATGATAATAGTTCATTAAACTCTTTATTTTATGAAGGAACATATTCAAATATGTACATGCAGTGGCCCTGACCAGGAATGGAGTGAAAGAAATGTGGGGCCGGGCTTTGTGACATCCACTCCATAACTACCCTCCAACGTTGTAATCAGTGACTGGAAAAATTCTTCCTTTATTAATACTCACACTTATTAACAAAGAGTCTGTGATTGCTTATAAGAAATCCTGATGTAAAATTGAAAAACAGAGATACTAAATACAAATCTAGATTGTAGTAAATATAAGTTAGAGAAAATAAAATAAGGTGGTATTTCAGATATGCAAGATGTGGTATTCACATAGCTATGCAGGTTACATAGAAAATTCTTGCTGCGAAGGCAAAAAGTGAGACAAATTGTTACAGGATTCTCACGTTCCTACTACAAAAACATCTCAGTTGCTCAGAGGAAGAGAAGTTTCCTAAAATTTAGAAGTTAAATTACCATATGGATAAAAAATTAAAATGCCATAAGCAAAGTAAAATGTTAATGGCGAGCTGGGAAAATATATACTACAAATATATAATACAATATATAATACAAAAAGTTAATATGTCTAATATATGAAGAGCTTCTAAAAAGAGTAGAGATATAAACAGAGTTCTGTGGTAAAAATTCAAACGTCCCTTTACATGGAAGAGATGCTTAGCCTCACTCACAAGGGACATACAAATAAGAACTTTGCTGAGACACCGTTTCTTACCTCTCAGGATGATAAATACCCAGAATATTGAAAACAAATTCTGGTGGTGCTGTGGGCAACTAGGCACTCTCGTACGTTGCTGATGAGAATGCAGGACAGTACAACACTTACAGAGGAGACTATGGCAAAGTCGAGCAAAAATGCAGGCATTTATTTTTTGACCAAGAAACCACACTTTTAGAAATCCATCCCAAAGGTACATTGGCAAAAATGCAGTAGGACAAATTCACAAGGACTTTGTCGCAGTATTATGTGGAATTCCAAAAGACCGGATACAAGGCAAATATCCGACAAGAAAGTGCTGATTGAATAGACAGTGTCTGAGATATCTATTAATGGCACACTACGCTCTAGTTATGGACTAGTCTCTATGATATCTCAAGAGAAAAAGTAAATGACAAACAAGTGTGTATTGTATGTTACTGCTTTTCAAAGGGAAAAATATGATTATATGTAATGATCTGCTTATATTTTTTAAATGGAAGTATAAATCCAAGACTAATACAAGTTGTTACCTTTTTAAAATTTATTTGGAGAGAAACGGAAACAGCTCAAGTGGGAGAAGGACAAGGATAAAGGGGAGAGAGAGGATCCCAAGCAGGCTCCCCACTGCCAGCACAGAGGCCAATGAGGGACTTGAATCCATAAAGCCAGGAGATCATAACCTGAGCTGAAACCAAGAGTCCAATGCTTAATCTACTTGAACTGCCCAGGTGCCCCGCAAATTGTTACCTTCGTGAGAAGAAAGGAATAAAATGGAAGAGACAAGGATGAAACCTAGTCTTCTCCAACTTTACCATGAATTTTGATTTTGCTTTGGAACAATGAATATGTTTCACATAGTTATAGAGCAAAATTCAATAAAAACAAAAAAGCAAAATGTTTAAAATTGCAAGCAAAATGAAATATCTATACTGAGCTAACAGTTGAAACACAGAGGGAAGAAATATTCCAAGGTACTTTAAAACACTGTAAAGTTTGATTACAGGGCTTGAGTGAAACATACATTAAGTACAGAAAGAATAACCAAGAAATACTAACTGGCTTTCAGTTATCATATTACTAGTAATAATACTGGTATTGTTATTTTGAAAATTCATACAGTAGGATTAACTACATAGGTAATATGTTAATGTCACTAGGAACCAGGATTTTTCATGAAGTGAGAAGAAGTACAAACATAAAATTAGAAAACTTGTAATTTCAATATGCTAATATTTTGGAAGATGACTAAGAATACATGATACACCTTTTCTTCAAAAATAATGAAAATATTTTCTAGTTCTTTCCACTGCAAGATATAGAGACTTTCTTCAATCTAGTAGCAACAGCCACTTCTAGCACCCAAGTTATGAAACTTAAATACCATTTCCTGGTAGAGGGGTATGAACTCTTCACAGAAATAACTGGTTCCTGTCCAAACACTATAAATATGTATGAAGAACCTGGAACATCTATCAGAGCAGAAGGGAAGAAAGCTTACAAAGATAATCGGAATTGGGTCAAAGAGGCGCTGAAACTAATTTGAAAGTTTTCCCACTAGCCAAATATGGAACATTTTAACATAAAAAAAGTTTAGAATGGATTATATCAAATATGATAAAAGATGTGTTCATGGATATTAACATGCATACAAAATAAAAGAAGTAATGACTAATTGTTCTTTCTGGAGCAAGCTAGGAAGCCAAGTCATTAATTTGAATATTGGGGAAATATTAGGGGAAAGAATCAAGCATGTATCCTACATTTCCTATAGATCTGTATGGGAGAGTAACTGAATAGTTGACGTAAGAAAGTTCTACTCTTCTTTAGAAACTCCAGATAACAAAGAAGAAATGATAAAATTCAACTGTCATCATTTTGAAAGCCCCAGGGAACAACAAACCTAAACAATGAACCTAAGGGTTGCTAAGACCATTACAAAAAGTGTGTAGCTTTTTAACGGAAAGATCAAGTTGAGGCAGTCAAAACAGCCCAATCAATGTTGTAGTCATAATAGGAACACAAGTGGATATCAAGTACCTCCTAATGTAATTATTTTTGTCCCCTCAAAAATTAAATTGGAATTGGAATTGATTTGGATCGAACCTCTTGCTTCATTTAACTACCCATTTACAGCATAAGAAATGGCATGTGGTGTATAAACAACAAAATCTAGAATCTGGGACAACAGTTTATAATAGTAAGAAATTATTACTTGTTTTAGTTTTTACTGTTTTCAGGCACTGAGAAGCAAACAGTGAAGGGTTGTGATCCTTGAGGGAAGGGAAGCATGTGTGATAAATTCCCTGTTCCCTCTGGGATTCTCCCTGCGGGCAGCTCCCAAATTACACGCGGCACAGGGCAGTGGGGTCCAAGGAGCAGTGATGTTCTTACTGAGTGGAAGAAACAAAATTCTGGATTTGGGGCTACTAGAATGGCTGGGATTTTTGAATAAGGTACTGTAGAGAAGACAGCTGCATGACAATGGCACCCCAAAAATGTACAGGGGTTTCGTTGGGCCCTTAGCTGAATCTTAAGCTGTATATGCAGAGGGAAAGACTTCAGAAAGTCTAATGCAAAGTATAAGAGCTACGAGGCATAGTCAAAACCTCTAGCATATGTGTAATTTGAGTCCTAGAAGGAGAGGAGAGAGGAAAAATGACAGAAGCATCATCTGATCATCTCCATAGATTTAGAAAAAGTACTTTATATGTATCAACATCCATTCACAACAAAAACTCTTGACAAGCTAGGGATAAAAAGTAAGATGGTTTAAAAACATTCAAAATATCTTTGACACTTCTTCTGTTGAGGTAGGGTATATGTCTCCTCCCCTTAAATTCCGGGCAGGCTTATGAGTGCTTCAGCATATTAAAAGTATGGAAGAAATAACACAATATGATTTCCAAGGATAGGTCAGAAAAAGCCATGCAGCACCTGCTTGGGTCAACATGTTGGAATGCTCGCTCCAAGAAAAACCAAGGAAAGAAATTTCACTAGTCTAAGACCAACATCAGGGAGGGGCTACATGGAGGCATTCAAGTCAACAGCTTGGTTCAACTCTTATCCAAAAGCCAGCATCAACTGAGTGGGTCAGCTTAGGTTTCTAGCCTCACTGAGCCTTTAGATGACTACCATTCCAGCCAACATCAGGTAATAACTGCTCCAGAGATCAAATGATAACTGGTCTCTTTCCAAATTCTTGGTCCACAAAATCAGAAACATAATAAAATGACAAATGTTCTACAACACTAAATTTGTAGGCCATTTATTATACAGTAATAGCAAGTTGGAGCAAACATCCTTAATCTGATAAAAATTATCTCCAAAAACTTACAGCTAAAGCATTACATTCAATGGTGAAATACCAAATATTTCTCGATGAGGTTGGGAACAAGATAATAATGTCTAGTCCACCACTTTTGTTCAGTACTGTACTGGATGTCCTAGCCAGGGTAATAAATAAGTTGAGGGAAAGAAAAAGGTAAATCCTAGTTACCAAGATTGGGAAGGAAGATGTTAAAAAGAAAACCACAGGCCCAAAATGGTGTTAGTTAGGCCAAGTCTTCAAATTTGGGCTTGATACCTAATCTAATTGGACTTTCAACCTCCCCCAGAAATGTAATCTTAACCTGTCAGTCAGGAATTTTCCACTCAGCGCCAATGAGTCTGGCCATATGAGCTTTCTCCATCCCCCAAAGGAAGATGAAGTAATCTGCATGATTAGACTCCTTACTCTTCTCCCTAAGAGAAGACCTTGCCTGGATCAATCTTTTTCTTTTGCTAATAACTTCTTACCTTGCCATTCTTTGCCATAAAAACTTTTCATTTTATATAATTCCTTAGGGCTCCCCTGTGTTTGCTAGATGGGATGCTGACCGATTAATGAATTATTTCATAAAAACAATTAGATCTTTAAATTTACTCCATTCAACTGCATTTCTTAACAGAGAAAAACAGCCTTTTTTCATTGAGAATATAGCTGTGTAGGTAGAGAAATCCAAAAGAATCTACTAAAAAAAACTATTAGAATTGATTAATGAATTTAGCAATGTGGCTAGATTCAAAATCAAATATGTTAAAAAATACATCATAATTCTATATACTAACAACAAATAAAAAGGACATTTTAGAAAAACAGCATTATTTTACATAATATAAAATATTAAATATCTAGAAAAAGACAACAAAATATGTGGAATCTATAAACCATCTCTAAGATAAATACAGAGATGGTCCATGTTCATAAATTGGTAGGGTCAATATTTTTAGGAATCCCAAAAGATTTGGAGGGAGGGAATTAACAAATTGATTCTAAAATTTATATATATTATATATATATAATTATTATATATATAATATATATTATATTATTATATTAAATTTTATATATATATAAATTATAATATATATAAATTTTTTTACAGAGAAAGAGAGAGAATGCATCATGAGCAACAGAGAGGGGCTTGATCCCACGATCCTGGGATCATGACCTGAGCCAAAATCGAGTCGAATGCTCAACCAACTGAGCCACCCAGGTGCTCCAGATTGAGCATATTTTAAAAGACAAAGTTATAAGATTTACACTGCCAGATTTCAAGTCTCAGTAGTTAAGCCAATGTGGCACAAGGATAGATAAAGAGACCAATAGAAAAGATTAGAAATTCCAGACCCAAATGCACAAAGTTATTGATGAATGGACTGGAGGTTCAGTGTACTGCTCTCTCTACTTCTTTACATGTTTGAAAAGTGTATAGTAAAAAGTGGAAGAAAAAAAAACGTAGAGCTCCAAAAGGCAAAATACCAACAAAAAGAATGAATTATCAAATGGGCACTAAGATAAGGAATACGAAGTGAAGGAGCAGACAATGTCATCAACAGCATCTCTGCAGTAAGTTACTAGGAAAGTTTATAAAAATGTTCAGTGATTTCATAAGGGACCCATTCAGACTCATGGTTTCTCATCTTTTTCATTCATCCAAATTTTATTATTTCTGAACACAAAATGAAATTCCAATTCATTTTAGATGTATTTGATGTGAAAGGAATTATAAAAGTCTTATATAATCCTCAGATCTCAAAACATGTAATGTTATCCACAAGTCTAATACTAATCAAGAAAATCATCTCAAGATTTGGCTCAATTTTTTCTTCTTATTTACACTTACCTGGTTGCTGTGTTTCCCATCTTATTGTGAAGCCTCTCTCATTTCTTAAATGTTCAGAGTAGAGATGAAAATAGAGGGCATTGTCACTACTGAGGAGTTCATGAGGGGGAACAGAGCCACAGAATCTTCCCAGTTGATACGCCGCAGAGGAGTCTCCATCATGAACCTGAAGAAACTCGTGTGGACAATTGTTCACTGATTCTAACTGGAAAAAAGTGAAAGTGATACGCAGCACCTAAAAATGTAAAGGTCACAATATATTATTTTTCACTTCCGTGTTAATTCCAAAGCATTTCTCCCAATAAGGAAGCGTTCATATTAATTCACCTTTCAAGAGGAAGATCTAGAATTTCCCAGTTATCTATAAATACATACGGCAATCCTACATATTATTAAACAACTTGTGTTAAAAATTGCTTAGGCTTCAGTCAGTATCAAAATATATCAAAAATCTTGATGTTAATGAAGTAGATTTTTAACTGCTTTATTAAGGAATATTTGATATACAAAGAACTATACATATTAAATGTGTGTAATTGGAGGAGTTTGGACATACACCAACACCTGTGATGGCATTACCACCATCGATGTGCTAGGACTAGTCAGCACCTCTCAGAGTGTCCTTGTGTGTCTCTTTTCTTCTTTCCGTGGTCAGAGCACAACAGGAGATAAACTGTCCTAACAAATTTTGAAGGGCATGATACTGTGCTGTTAACTATAGGCACTATGGTGTATGACAGATCTCTAGAACTCACTCATCTTGCATAACTGAAACTTTATACCCATTGAGTTATTGAATCGCTTAATGATATATATGTACCTAGATTTCACTTAACTGTCAAGTCCATTAAACAAAGGCACTTCAAATGTATAGCTGACAATCATGCTTCCAAATCAGTAAAATACATTGGAAATTTGAAAAATCTACCTTGAAGTAAATTTAACGGACAAATAGTACCATTCACAAGAATTTATACCCTGATCACCTAAATTATCTATAGCGTGTTAGCGTACACACAAATGTTCACTGATCCCCAGAGACACTGATTCCTGAGGATTCTCTCAACCTCTTAATGAGATACTAACAGAGTGACAACTTCAGGTATAGACTGAGCGGGCATGGTATGGATATGTGTAAATTCCACCAGTCTTTAGTGGTTGGATATCATTCAGAGATGCGTAATACCAAGAGTGGAGAACAAGGAAAAAGTAATCTGAAGTGTTCTGAGCATACAAGTAGAAGAGAACATACACTTCCATGTTAAAATGTTAGAATGTACAAACTTAAATACAATAATATGATTAATATAATAACAATTTTTTGGGTAATATCAATTAAAATAGCCAAACAACTAAAAGGAAGCTGTGGAATTTCATTCCCATTGTGATCTAAAACCACGACAGCATTCAGCTAATGAAAAAGGATATCAGGATAGCTTTGAAATTCTATGCTAGGGTATTTTTAAGATCTGTTACCCAACATTACATCATTTTCGTCCTTGAAGCATTTTCAATAAAAATTGAATAAATGTTCACGAACTGAACTATCCTGATTTCTATAAAATTTCTACTATATTGTGTAAACTGGGGAGATAAGAAGACTTAAAAATCAAAATAATCCAGAAAAACAGCATGAATTTATTTTCCAAATCGATAATAAAACTATTAACATTTTTTCACAAAATGACTTTTCTTGAAAGAAAAATGTTTTCAATGTCAGGAAATAGAATTCATGAACACTAAATGGAAGGAAGGAAATTCACATAACATACCCACTGGGAAATTGATTTTGGAGTTTATGTTATTATAGGGTCACCAGGCCCCAAAGAATCCTCCCTTCTCAAGGGAAAAATGTTTTGTGACCATTGTACAATGACCTCTGTAACATCAGTTTACAGGAAGAAGTCCACAGAATTACAAGGGAAAACCTTATCTTTTCAGACACACAACTTCATTTTAATGAGTCCAGGAGTTGGTTGAGAAATAAACATTTGGAAAAGTCCGAGTAATGAATGCTGGGGATAAAAGAACCACAAAACGTCAGGGTCAGATCTTAATTTGAAGAGAGCTCATGTAGCAGTTCAGAGTCATTGGAGTCGCCCGCCACTTACAAACCATGTGACCCTGGACAAAGTCTTCAGCTGCTCTCGGCTCCATTTCCTCATGTAAAATGAGAATAACAATTCTTATCTTTCAGGGTTACAAGAGTTAAAATACAATGACACAATGTGGGTGAAGCAGTTAGCGTAGCACAATGGCACACAGAAGCACTGATAAGAAAACCATCTTAATAGTAGCCCCAATTTTTGCATAATAATCAGCAGAACACGGAGGGGTCTTCCTCAAACACCACTGTCCCAGTAACAGCTGGACTTTACAAATGACCTGCTTGCAGTTGTCCAGTCTCTGCAGAGAATTATCCACACTGGACAAAGCATGGACCTTGTAACCAGGCAAACTTGCCTTTGACATTCTACTGGTCTCATTACCAGCTAAGAAAAGTTTTTAAAAAATTACTTAGCTTCTCTTACTTTCCATTATCTTACTTATACAATGAGGACACGAGTACTTTTTTCAAAGCGTCAGTGTGGTTTAGCAAGGATGAATAAAACATCTAGCCCAAAGCCTGACACCTAGCAAGGCCTCAATATATGGTAGTTGACTTACCACTAAATGTAGTTTATGGAATATATACACATATCACATATTCATGCCGATAAATGAAATGTGCGTGTAGACGGGATCTATTATATTTACCTTCCCCTCTTCGGTTCTGATAACCCAGAAGCAGTTAACATCATGGGCATAACCAACATCAGGGCTTTTATAGCTGAAGCTTCCATTCATCCCAGAGAGGGACCCTCCACAAACTGCCAAGGGAAAGATGAATTGTGCTTTACAGAGACTCTGAAAAGGAAGAGGCTAGATATCTCTAACCCTGCTGCTGAAATATTAGAGACGTCCAAGTGATTACCATTGGAGACAAACGCCCTGCTATTCTTTCTTCTCCCCAACCCCTTTGTCTTTGGACACCTGCCTAACTCCCACCTCTTTTTGGACGTCTACTTGATATCTCCTTGCCACCACCATGAACCTCCTCTGTCCCTTTTGGTTTTCTCTGGATCCCATTCTCTTGCTTTGGTGACCCTTGACCCCACACAACTTAGTTCTTATCTACTTCTTGTCTCTTCTCTGCCATTTTGTATTAGATGTGTCTCCTCAACCAGAAGATAAGCAGATAGTATGTGAAGATAGTGCTTGATGCTTATTTTTCCACAGCATCTATCATAGTCCTGAATACAAAGGGAGGTCTCCATAGATGTGCTGATTCAGAGTTAAGAATTCTGAGGGGAGACTGGAGTCATCAGGAGAGGCTGGATGAAGGAGATTGAAGATTGAAGGTGAAGTACTCCTGAGGGACAGATACATTTGGAGTGAAGCAAAGGAAGAATTCAGAGGTGTCTGGGGAAAGAAATATCCCAAATATTGAAACACTGCATGGCGGTACATGGGGTCAGGTGATAAGATGTCTAGATTGGAAAGGGAGTATGATTAGGAAACTAGTGGAAAAAAAGGTTGATTGGATAGGAGGCCTAGTTATGGAGAATAATTGGAAAACAGTCCCAATCTTTATTTAATAGACAATGGGGAGTGACTGTATGTTCTAGAGCAGGAGAGTGATATGTTTAACTGAGTAATAGTATAGGGAGATTAAACAGCTGCTGTAGAGAAAACTCTCCCTTAGAAAATGACAATACCTTAGCATGTTTTGTTTTCAGAACGAACGTAATAAAAATGGCAAATACTAATTTACTTCTTCCTTTGAAGGAAGGTTCTTCTGGCTTAAACTGAGATAAATATTTACCTTGTAAATGCTTTACTACTGCTGCAAGGAAAGACTTCGTTGGAAGTGTTTGTGCAACTGGACAAGAAAGCGGAAGGGTCTGCAGCAGGACTCACTGAGGAATGGGCCTTCTAAGCTGTGAGCATCTGTGACACGAGAAACGTGGAGCGTACCTTGCTGGGGAATCTGACACAGAAATCCAGTCCAGAAACGTGTGCATTCACAGCTGAAGGCATTGACACCATCCACACAAGCTCCCCCATTCAAGCAGGGGTTGCTCAGACACTCATTTATATTTTCTGTACAGTTGATACCAGCCCAACCTGGTTCACACTTGCAAAGATAACCAGAGACTGTGTCCTAGGGAAGGAAAACCATAAGGCCATAAAACAGATGAAGAGACGATACACGTGAGTCAACTCAAAGAACAAAGAAAGGTTATGTGATGTCTGTAGCAGGTATTGAGCCACACACACCTTCTAGAATTCTTGTAACAATTCATTTAAATGGTAACTGCTAAGGAAGGAAGAACAAGGACTCACAATGCATTGTCCATTTAAACAGGGGTGGCTCAGGCAAATATTACTGAGCTGCATGCATCCATTTGGCCCATAGCCATTTCCAGTATATCCCGGAAGACAAGTACAGAGAGGTAAGGAACCTGTCAGAAATAAAAATGGAAGCATAAATACAGGTCTCCTCGATTCAGACCCATTAACAAAACTCAGGCTCTGTTGTCTAGACAAGGAGTTGCCAAAGTCAAGTCTGCATATCTCCAGGGGCAGACATGCCAGATATAAAGTGAAAGTGTTGGGATCTTTTTCTATGTTTTATCTTAAAAATAAGGAGGGCATTATATGCTTCCAGTACTTGATACACAAATTGACATTGGTGCTGTCAGTCCATATGTCATGGTCCTGAGTTGCATATATATGTGATGTCCACCAAGGGAAAAGAGTTTCTTATGGAGGGGTTGACAGCAGGAAAGAATATTCTGATGACGATGGTATCTTTTGCAAGCACTGGCCCTATATGGCCAATAAATAGGTACTATCTCATGCCCGTTTACAGATGAGGATGAAACATAGAAAAGTTAAGTGACTTAACCAAGGACACACAGCTAGAATATGGTGGAGCCAAGGAGAAAATCAAAATCCAAGCATTATTTTTCTAGAATCCATGTTCCTAACCACTTCATTATGCTTTTAATCATTTAATAAACATTTAAATAGTCACAAATATATATATGTGTGTGTGTGTATATATACATCCTAACCACTTCATTATGCTTTTAATCATTTAATAAACATTTAAATAGTCACAAATATATATGTGTGTGTGTGTATATATACATATATATTCTTTTACACATATGCTTATATATATCACATATATCACTAGTAAAAATAAAAGTAATATTTGGAAACAGCAAGAGATATGATACATTATTCAATAAATTAAGTTGGAGCCACCCATTTGAACAAAAATATCAAGCAAAATGTCTATTTGATGCTATCGACACAAATAAATCCTAAAAAGATCAAAGATCTTAGTGTTGAAAATAAATGAAAGTATAAAAGAACAAGTACCTGACTATTTTCAGAGTTTGGTAGGAAGAGCCAAATTCTAAGAGGAGAAAATTCTATTAAAAAAGATTTACCTTTTTGACTACATAGAAATTTTAATCTTCTAAATAGAAAACACCACCACAAAATTAAAATAAAAACAATATGCCAGGGAAAATACAAGTAAACCTTAAGACAGATAATGAGATATTATTCTTAGTACATAGTGAAATTTTACAAATCAATGAGAGCCGATGACCAAAGGACATGAACAAATAGAAAAAATAAAGGCAGTAAAAATATAAAAAGTATTAGTTATTAGTAATCAAAAAGGCAATTTTGATTTAGTCAAAATCAAAATAACAGGAAGGCAATTTTTGCCTGTGAAGTTGACCAAAATGAAAAATAACAGCAGTAGCCATTATTGTCAAGGGTGGGATACATGTATGTTTTCATACACTGTTGGCAAGTATAAATTGATATATTACAGGAAGAAAATTTAGCTATCTATATATACATTTTTAAATTTTTTAAATGTTTATTTATATTTGAAAGAGAGACAAAGAGTGAGCAGGGGAAGGGCACAGAGAGAGGGAGACATAGAATCTGAAGCAGGCTCCAGGATCTGATCTGTCACCACCCAATGTGGGGCTCAAACTCATGAGCTGTGAGATCACAGCCTGAGCAGAAGTTGGATACTTAACCAACTGAATCACCTAGGTGCCCTAAGCAATATATATTTTTTAAATGATAGGAGGTGAAGCTTCTTTTACATAGCATTGCAAACACTGGTTGGTTATTCCCCTAGATCCATTTTTCCATTCTTTCTTAGTGAATTATTTTTTAACTGGTGGCATAAGCATCTGAAATAAACTACATTTCCCAGCCTGCCTTGCAGCCAGGGTTAGCAATAGGGCTCAATCCTGGCCAAGGGCATAGAAATGAAAGAGTACTTAAAGGGAGTTGATAGGTGGTCCTTCCTCCTTTTCTCCTTCCTATGTACTCAAACACAGTCATAAAGTAGTTGGCTTGATTTCTTGGGAAATAATTGCTAAATTAGGCCAGACAATAGAAGAGCAGAGTCTATCACATAAAAAAAAAAAAAAAATCCAAATGTTTAGTTTTAAAACATGGATTACTCTTTGATCTTAAAGATCAAAATAAGAATTTTGAGGTTAGAGAATTTTGTTTTTGAAATGTTGATTTGTTTTAGAAGGCCATATTAAAATACCCCAAACCAGAGGGAGAGGGGAGTCATTACCTAGAACTGAGCACGTCGCATGTGGGTGGCACCCTCCATTGCCGACTGAGCAGATGTCGATGAGCGTGCACACTCTTCCGTCACCTTGGTACCCTGACCGCAGAGAGAGCAGGGCATAACAAACAACATTAAGAAGACTGAAGAAGAATCCCAATCCAAGAACCAAACATCATGAAGCCCAACCAGAGAGCATCTATCATCACAAAAGAAAAGGTAAATATGAAGTATCATAAACAAATTCCTATCATTAAGAAAAAGGACAACCATTTGGGAAACGGACTGCAGAAACAATATTCTAATGTTTCTAAGGACAAAAAAGTAGATGAATCAAAATGAAAAGATGCATGAAATGCAGAATTGCAGTACTGGTAGACTGAGAAAGTTGCTGATGCTAAGTAAGTGGACATTTTCTAATTACAGTGACTCTAATGATCTAAGAGCTAAATTACTGTAGACGTCCCAAGTACTAGCGCTTCACGTTAATAAATCAAATAGAGCTTCAGTTTATCCCTTCGAACCCAATGAACTTCTCCGATAGTCACTCAGTTTAGATCACAGAATGGCAGTAATGACTTCCTTCCAGAAGAGAAGAGAAACTAACATGTATTATAAGCCTACTAGTCTGCCTGTTACTTAGTAAACTTAATATGTAAGACATCTCAGGAGGGCACTGTATTAGTAAATTATTTGTGAGAACAATGGAGCTGTAGGTCTGTGATTCTCAGAGAAAAATTTTCAAATTCTGCATTATCTCCACAGGCTCTTTCACAATTTGTAAAGTGTTGTTGTCTTCCACTGGTATTAAATATATTTGTTATTGCTTTTTATATTGCTTTTTACACTGATATTAAAAATATTTGTTATTGCTGTAATATAGCTGAACTAAGGGGTCCTGAATCTGTAAGTCAGGTAAAACTTTCTGCACTGCTCAGGGTATCTCCTTGGACAGAGTCAGATTTAGACTGAAGCACAAGATCATGTTTCCAGGTATATGTTTTGCCTGTAACAGTGTGGGGAGAGTTGGTGCAGCACCTGGTGGACAGGCCTGACAGTGTTAAGACCCAGCTGTATTCACACATGTAACAGGCGGAGCCACGGAACACCCGCCATTATTTATGTCACATTCATTGATATCTTGGCAACTGTATCCATTTCCTTGCCAGCCTAGAAAAATCAGAAGATTTGAAAAGTTAGCTCTGTAGACAAGTTAACAACAAAGAAATGCAAATAGTCAGAGATACATAAAAACTTGCTTCACTATAAAAGTGAGATACACTCTATCTGATTGACAAAACTTGTTCACATTCTTAAAAGCAAATTCTGGCAAAGAGGTGGGCAAGTGAGGTTCTCCTGTGCTTTTAGTCAGAAGTTAGTAACTAGTGAAACCTATTTAGAAATAGATCTAGTGGCATTCATAAATTTTTTAAAAAATATATACCTTTTGGGGTGTCCAGGTGTCTCAGTCCAACTTTTGATTTCAGTTTAGGTCATGATCTCATGCATGAGATCAAGCCCCACATCAGGCTCTGCACTGACAGTATGGAGCCTACTTGGGATTTTCTCTCTTCCACTCTCTCTACTCCTCCCCCACTTGCACTGCTGTCTCTCTCTCAAAATAAATAAACTTCAAAATATGAATATATTCATATATAAACTTTAAAATATGAACATATATATATATACATATTTTTAAGTTTATTTATATAAATATATACATATATACATACCTTTCGACAAACAAGTCCACTTCTTAAACTTTCTTGCAGTGATAAAACTACCAGTATCTAAAGATGTAGGTGAGCAAATGTCTACTGCAGTGTTTAATAGGGGGAAAAAACCTCTTGACCATCAATTTGACTGAATATATTAGGATTCATTTGTACCACTGAATACTAAAAAATATTTTTAATAACATGCACATATTTAACATTTTCCCAATATATACTTGAGCTAATAATACAAAATTTTACAATAATATGCAAAGAATGATCCCAATTTGGAGAAAGAATTTTTTAAAAACCTGCATATGTGTCTATGTGTTTGTATGAGAGAAGGAAAGGAAGAAGAGAGAACATTTGCTCACAGTGGTCCCGTTCAGAGAATAAGATTGAAAGTGAAGAGAGAGTCATTTTACTGTTGCTATTTCTGTTTATATCAACTGTTACAGAGAGTTGTATTACTCTTATAATTAAAATGATTAAAATTAAAAGAATGTTTAAAACCTGTTACATTTTTAAAAATATTTTTCTTTGATCTAACTAGTCCCCCTCTAAAACTCTACCAAAGAAAATTATTGTATTTGTAGGTGAAGAAATGAATACACAGAAGAAAGTTGGAAGGAAATATGTCCATATGTTAATGGTGGCCCTCTGAGTGATAAGACTATGGGTATTTTTTGCTGTCTTATTTTCATATTTTTATAGTTTCTTTACATTTTGTAAGCTCGATGTATTACTTTGATATGCAAGAAAAAAAGGTGATTGACAGGAAAACAAAGTTTTTGTTTTTCTTTTTTCTCTAAAAGGATATAAAGAAGAATCGTGTAATTCAAATAATTTATTTTCTGATTTCTAGTTTAAAAATTTTTTTTAATGTTTATTTATTTTTGAGAGAGAGAGACAGAGTGCAAGCAGGAAGGGGCAGAGAGAGGGAGAGATAGAGTCTGAAACAGCCTCCAGGCTCTGAGCTGTCAGCACAGAGCCTGTCTTGGGGCTCGAACTCATGAATGGTGAGATCATGACTTGACCTGAAGTCAGAGGCTTAACCCACTGAGCCACCCAGGCGCCCCAAGATTTCTCACTTTTAAAGACTGTCACTGGCAAATTATCTTCAAGAATGTGGTTATTTGCTAATTTTATTTGCCCCTGAGACCTAAGAGGGAAAAAGTCTTCATTTGTTGTTTTTTTTCAATTTCTTTCTAGTTACACAAGATTGAAACATGTGCCATGAAGAAAGTCACTAAACCAAAAGTCACAAAAGGAAGCAACAGGTGTGTGGGGTTCCCTTGATGAGACAGAACAATGGAGCATTCAGCAGCTCAGCTCAGATCCTCAGATCTGGGTTTGAATCCTGACTATATGATTTGGGGCAAGTACTCCTTCTCCAAGCCTCAAGATCTTATATGTTCAGTGGGAATAATACTAATTCCTAACATTTCTTGATGTGGTCATAGATACAAGAATCATATTTGCCTAGCATGGTGTCTCAATGGGTTTTCATGAAAGAACAGCAGCTATTATTGCATTCTCTTACATGCGCTGCCTTCTAACAACCCACGAGGAGTGTCAATGGGCCCCATAGACTCCTTGAGGTCTGGTCAACTGCTTACCCGTGCACTGGACAAGTGCTTTCTTTGCTCATAGTAGACTCTACAAATATGCACTGAATGGATGACAATGATCTCACGTGGTGAGAGATGAAGCGTGGACCCAAACCCAGGCAGTCTCGGAGTCCAGAGTCTGTGTTTCCAGTGACTCGGCCTGGAGATTCAGTCTCTGTGGGTCTGAGCTGGAGCCGGACATCCCCTTTACAGCAAGGCTACAGGGCCTTCCAGTGAGTGACACACCCGAGTGAGAACTACAGAGCTCTAGAGGTGACACTAAGATGTGAAATAGCCTGCCCCAGTACAAACAGCTGGCCAGTAAGGTGGGACCAGGGCAGGTCCAGCCAGCTGATGGCCGTAGAGCGAGCAGATGCTTGACCTCACCAACTCCCTGGCTCACCGGCCCCCAGTGTATGGCTCCGACCCTCTCATTTCCGTAGCGGAATTATGACAGCAGGAAGACGGCCTGCAGTGGGATGTAGGGACAGAACATGGGGTGGGATTGGGTTGCTTCCTAAGAATGGTCTCCTTGTCTTTTGGCGGTGGAAGGCAGGGTGTCCTGGCACCTTGCCTGGCTGGGCGGGGCTGAGCCCACATACCTGTCGGGCAGGCCCCGCAGTAGAAGGAGCCCGGGGTGTTGAAGCACTGTGCAAGCGCGGAACACGGCGCGGGCTGGAGGACACACTCGTCGACGTCCAGCAGGCAGGCTGAGCTGTTCCGCGGGGACATCCACCCTGCGTCGCAGATGCAGCTGTACCTGGGCTGGCCGAACAACAAGAGAAAGAATCAAGGCAATCAGGCAAATGAGCAAGAAAAGCCTTTGAAAATCTCACCAGGCCCCCAACTGTTTATCCTCTAGCGTTCATTTCCATAAGGCCAATTGAGTGGCTTCTCTTTTTTCCTCCCATATGATTAAGCATTTAGACCAGACCACGCAAAAAGAGAAACATCTTTATTTCGGAGTAAGGAAAACCTATAATTTGCCCCAAAGATGGCAGGGAAAGAGCAACAACAATCAAGAACTGTAAGTCAATATAATTAAAGTCAATCCACTCAGCCTGCTATGTTTTTAGAGGGAAAAATACCCATGGAAGCACAGACCTTGGAAAATCCATTGTTTGTTTCCTTTTTGAAAGTCTTTCCTTCCCCTCCCAGCCACTCCCTCCTCCCACCATCATTGGAAGGAACCATTTTCTATCAGTGCGTTAAAAAAAAAAAAAATAGAGCCAAAAATAAAGACCTGAAGGTCTCATACAAGGCCAAGCAGGCGGGGCTCGGTGAACTTGAGGGTCAGGAATCAAGGTTGTCAGGATCCAGAGCACAGGGGGCACGCAGGGAGGTGGCTCAGAGTTCAGCATTCAAAGGCTCTCTGGGGCCAGAAAAAAATCCAGACGCCTTAGAACTGCATGCCATCACGAAGAACAGGCCTTGGTGTTTCCATGCCTCATCATTCTTACAACTCACAAGGCCAAGAGAAGGTCATGTTGCACAGAGAGATATATGAAGTAAAAATAAAACTGGCAGTAATTTCTACAACGATATCACCCCTGGGTCCAGTTTTCTGTTTATTTATGGACAGCTCTCATCTTTTTCCTCACCTGTGTCCCCGGCCGAGAGCAGGAAGAACCCTCCTCTCCACAGCTCTGCCAGAGCCGCACCCCTTCACAGACATGCAGGCTAAGGAGCTAATAATAACCGTGACTCCCTCCACGAAGCCACATCCTGGGAGGGACTCACCTCTCCGGCCTGCACTCGGACTAGATCCTCACAGATGCCATGGACGCAGAGTGCCTTGGAGCCCCCTTCACAGTCATTGTATTTGGATGCACACTGTGGGCCGTGTGTCTCGGGGGAGCAGAGACAGCTGTTGGTAACACAAGAGCACGATGTCAGGGCCTGTGCCTCAGCTCAAGTGCCTGTTTCTCAGCATCAGTTAAAACAGTGATAATTCCAACTACAAGTCAATGACATTCGTGTGGAATCATAAACTAGAAAACCAGATTTACTGGCTGGAGTCTTAGAGGAAAATCACTCTACTCTGCTTCATGCAGTGGGTTAAGTGAATGCGTTATCTCTCTCCTGTAGTATCTCCTGTAGTGTGAGAGGGGTGCAACTTACTCTCCGGGCAAGACTACCACCATAAATTCTTCTGGTATCAGGTCATCAAATAGCACTTTCAAAGGTCATACATCCATAAACTAAGGGGGATGGAGTTCATTGGGGATGGTAAAGGGAGAGATCAACAAGTCCATGCATCATCCATTCAACCGGACCCTACAGTAAGCACAGGTGACCTTGACTGAGCGGATATATTCCCAAATGTTCTCTGGGATTGTATAATGCCACAGACAATGGCATATCCACATCTCAGAGTATGCAGTAATTATGATCATATTACAAAGGGCAACAGTTCTATCCATAAGAGATGTAGTTTATGTAATAACATTTCTTTCATAGCCACTTTTTAACTCATAAATGCAATTTTACATAATACCCAAGCTTGCAGTGGGTGTTTTGCTTTGGGAAGATTTCAGTTCATTAACAATCAAATAAGGAAATTTGTTTTAAACTATTGTAATCCTTAAGATTGCTGAGTTAGCTTTCTATGTGTAGTGCAGTTTCAGAGCGAATGTGGAAGGTATGGGAAAAGCGGGTGGGCAAGGGAAGGACATGGAGTGGTCATAAAGCCTAAGCCTATTTTCACAGGTTTGAGTGCGTCTGATGGAGTGGAGAGCTAGGCCCAGAGTCACCATTTGCCTGCCTTGAGCAGCACTGGCTCTCATGAAGGAAGCTGACCATAGGGGTCAAGGATAGGAGACAAGGAACAGGAAGGGCCAGCATGGCCATGAACTAGTTTCTGAGTGTTCCAGAAAAAGGGTCATTCTATAAGGTAAAGAAGTTCTTTTGACAGTCTTGCTGAGGCATAAGGAACTTAGCCGACATCCAAAGATGAAGACACATGTGTGACTGACAGTGTGGGAAATAAGAGTCTGGCTGTTTGAGAAGCATCAAGAGCCACACTCTGGGCACAGATTGATGGACCCAGGGAGGGCTCCAGAAATGATTGCTGGGGTGGCACCTTTAAGTGAGTTCTAAGGAAGAAGACATCACTGAATGTGACCAGAGACGGAGGGTAAGAACATGGTATCGCTCAGGAACTTACATACAGAATTGGCAGACCTAGCAAATAAAGACATAGGATGCCCAGTTAATTCTGAATTTCAGAGAAATGAATACTTTTTTGGTATAATTAAGACCCATGCAGTTTTCAACATCAGTATATCATTGTATAAAATCTGTTCATCAATAAATTGCATTTATGATCATTCCAAGGTTGCCTTTCTCATTAGACTCATAGTTAGTCTCATAGACTAACAGCAATAGATGATTAAACTTTTAAAAAATTCAATTATTCACTGCCTATGCATAACTATTTATCTTCCCCTCATCTTTCTCTTCCCATACTCTCCCTACTATACCCCTTTGCCTTTTCTCTTCACTTGCCCATCCTTACACAGAATATTCTTTCAGGATATTTCATTAGATTCTTGGAGATTATAGAACTTTACATATATGTGAGCATTTGATCCAGGTAACTTCCTTGCTAAAAGTTCATTCTACCATCACTTCCACCCACCAATAGAGATTTTTAAAAAAATCTTTAAACCAACTTTAGTAGCTTTTTGAGCCCATCATATATAGGAGATCTGTGTATTCATATTCGAGACCCCATGGGAAAGGACTGCCTGGATTTAAACCCTGATACTATCTATTAACTGTTCACCTTAGGCAAGGTCACAAGACCATTTCTTATAAAATAATAGTGCCTATCTTATCTATGAGTGCTATTTTCACCGTGGGGTCTAAAGACATTTTCTAGTAGGAAGTGCAGGGGTAACTGTGTTTACCTTACCACTGAGTGCTTTACTATGCAAAATGACAAGATTGGAGAAGAGATTCTGGTTTGTGGACCTGCAGTTAAATCTTCTCTCTCTCCTCCTTCTCACTTAGAGAAAATGAGTGAATATTAATAGCACACTCTCCGCTAAAGAACTACAAAGTATATTTCTTTCATTTAAATGTAACTTAATGTGAGAAGACAGAGGTGGGACAAAGTATATTTCTTTCATTTAAATGTAACTTAATGTGAGAAGACAGAGGCGGGGAAGACAGCGGAGTGTACCACCAGCTTCCTTGCTATGATCCTCAAAGACAAGAATTAATCTCCTTTTACTGGCAAGGCTCATGTTGCCGAAGGCCACAGAATTGGAAACCGGCAGAAGATGAATTAAAACCTAAGTCTGTGTCACCCTTGCCCTGATGTTTTTCTGTGTCACGTTCCCACGTTCTGAAAGGCAGTTAGTTGAAGACACTCCATTTTTGTGTGAGTTTTTAATATAACAGTGGTTGCATGCAAAATATATTCTCAAGGCATCTAGTTGTGACCTTTAAAGTAAAAGAGTGATGATTTATGTACCTCCCTGCACAAGTCACTTTTGTCATGGCGTTCTATTGCTGATTTAGTTCTGGCAGAACAAAACTGGGCTTGTCAGTCATCAAAAGCACTGCGAGTGCATTTGGCAATTGAGAAGAGGTCAAATACACTTTCCAAGTCATAGTTTAACTTGCATTAGAGTCCATGGTTCAATATTAACATAACTGACTCACTGAGAGAGGTAATGAGTTTAATACCTAACTACCATTTGAACTAAAACCAGATTATCCTCATCATTTAAACTCTGCATGTTTTAAAGCCCACCAGTGATCACAGTGGAAATAAATAAAATAAAGTATACTAATCATCATTGCAGTCCTGGAGAAAACAAACAACAGACTCAGCTTTTTTTTCTAGAAAGCCTTCTAGATCTGATGGCATACACCATCCACGCATGGCAAATCTGCATGCCAAGGGCTGTCTTAAATCCAGAGTAAGCAGAATGATAAACTTCAATTCTTCAGAACCAAGAGGCACCAGCAGCATTCAGAAGTGGCAAAATATCATCTGTTAGCTGTCTGAAGTTTTGCGGGGGCAAGACATCCAGCCACGGGAATTGCTAGTAACAGAAAATGGTCTCCTTACTCTGGTTTCCTTACTGGTGGGAAAAAGGTTTTACCACAAAGTTTCCTAGGGAATGGGGCTTCCAATTCATTAGTGTCTGCATAGTGCTTTATCTTTCAAAGCTCTTTATAATTAGGAATTCTTAATCCCTTTAAATAAAGATTTCTTTGTCTTCCCCAAGGAAATGGGTTCCAAGAGTTAGAGGCTGAAGAAGCTCCCAAATCCAGAGCAAACCCTTTGCCGTGAACACATTTCTGCTGGTCCAGACTATTCAATAGTGGCTCATTTCCCGGCAGCAAATTGTGTTGAAGTTTCCCGAACAGTTTTCTAGCCCCAGAGAAGCTACTGATTAATGGGCATTTAATCTCACATAATTAATAGAACACAAGAAAGTATCTAAATGTTCTCTGTTTCATTACACAGATTCCACAAAGCAAGCATTTAGTCTTATGCTCAGACACATTTTTCTATTTTCTGTTATTCCTTCAAAAATTCTCCAACAAATGCCTGAATAGGAGTGTTTAGTCCATAGATATCAACTGGAATTCATGGAGCTTCATAAACTATCCTTGTATCAAGAGGAAGACACTTGTTGGGATGAGCACTGGGTGTTGTATGGAAACCAATTTAACAATAAATTATATCTTTAAAAAACGAGAGGAAGAAGCCAGATTTAAATGTTCTGTTCTTATCTGTCCTCCAGCGAATCTATGAAGGACAGAGGCTAGAAACCAAAACCATTTCCAGAGTCAGCACAATGAGTTCTTGGGCATTATGACAGGAAGGTGCAAGAGAGAATTCAATATTGCTCATATAAAGTGGAATCTGCCATTTAGGTAGCTCTCAACAAATAAAAATGGTTCTCTCTTTCCCTTTCTCTTTCAAACTCACATTTAGACCTGGAAAAAGAACTCTACCCCCTCGCGTACAGCAAATAGTTACGTTACTTTTTTCTTTTCCATTTTGCAGGACTAAAAATAATTTCCTAGGGGGAGAACAAAACTATTTTGGGTTGGTCCCTGGGTCTTCCCTCACCTGCTGCATACCTTTGTTATTCTGCTGATTTGTGAGATCCCAGAACACAGTGATGAGAAAGGAAGACCAGGAGTGAGAGCTAATTTCCAGGACATTCCTCGATATCAGGAAGGCAGGAAGTATTAGTTCTAGGAATAAATTTCCTCCAGTGTCTCCAAGCAGCAATTCTCATTGATAAGTGCCCATAAACAGACATCAGGAGATAATGCTTTCAAGGGAATGAAAGATCAGACCTGCATTTTGGATCTCACCCAAACTTGAATGCTCATAAAAGCAGGGATCAGGGGGTTCAATGAAATGAGCAACAAAGTCCTGAAAGCAAAAGTCTCTGTAATAAAATAATACTTAATTTAAGTCAGAGGTGACTGATTTTGGTTCTGCACAATGGGCAAACTCATGAAAATATCCATCACAAGTTGGAATGGATTCAGCTTGTGACTTGGAATGTGCAAAAAATGTTAAGATCCGAAGAAAGAACAAAAGGGTCAATGAGATGAAAAAGAGAAGGATTGTGAATGCTTTTTGAGAAAACAGCATGTTGACAGATGAGGAGAAAATAAGAAAATGACTGCACTCTTTTTCGCTGGAAAGAATAGAATGGATATTGTCACAAAGGAATGGAAGAACAAGATAGCAGAGACATGAGTAAGAAAGCAGAAAATTGCTCTTTACTCCAGTGAGATTATACCCATGAGGACTGAAAGAATTTGTTCGTGGTATAACAGAATCAGCTTTTTTTACCTTTTAATAATCACAGAATATAGGAGCCCAACCAAAATAGGAGGAAGGATAATGTCTAGAGTTGGTTGGGTTTTTTTAAGTGATTTTAAGGAACTATACAAAAGTAAGTTTGATGTTGATCTGCCAAAAATTTCTACACTTGATTACTTTAAGAGATAATGTGTCAGCCACTACAGCTTTGATCACCAATACTCGGACAGCCTTACGGAAATGTGGAGTTGTGCTTTCGCGTCACTCAGCTTCGTAAGGGAAGGGAAGTTTTCTTAGAGAGGGTGACGGCTGAGCAGGCCAGGAGGATGCTCTAGACAGAGTAGGTCAGAAAAGAAGATGGGAACTCCGTGATGCTCATGGTAAGGGGCTCACAGCTAACTGAGGAAAGGTGATGAGGGTTAACTATGTAGAGAAAACCTCAATTCAGTCTCTGATCTTGTGATGGTCAACGTTTTACATAGCACTTGAAGGAAGATATCCTTACTCAAGCTATCAGCTCACTTCTCTAATGAATGAGTGCAGCAGGGATGCATGGGTGTGATGGGGTAGCCCTGTTCTGCCTAATGCTCTCCAGTGGAAGTCCCTTCAATGCTCCAACTCTTACTAATTCTTCAGTCTTGTCTCCAGGGAAAGGATTTCTTCATGGGGTAAGAGCTGAGGATGCACAAGCTTTTCTTCATCTAAATAAATAGTTATGTGTCCTTAAATAAAAGCCATATGTTTTTCTAGGGAATATTTATTGCTGGTAATAAAGATGATTAATCATGGATGTTCTTAATTATGGGATGTTTTCGTCTTTCAAGAACATATCCTAATAAAAACAAAGAAAGAAAGAAAAAGAAAGAAAGAAAGAAAGAAAGAAAAGAGAAAGAGAAAGAGAAGAGAAGAGAAGAGAAGAGAAGAGAAGAGAAGAGAAGAGAAGAGAGAAAAGGGAAAAGAGAAAAGAGAAAAGGAAAAAGGAAAGGAACGGGAAGAAAAACATTACCTGTAACTGCCTGCTGTATTTATACACGTGGCTCCATTCTGGCAGCCCAAGGGTGTTCCAGAGTAAATCTCACATTCGTTCACATCAACTGAGCACAAAGGACCCTGAATTCATGTAAAGAATGAAGTCAGGTGCCACGGGTTGCAGAAGCATCTGAGGCCAATATTCGTATGATATGTTTAAGGATTTACATATGCACAGTAGAGGTCCCTAGCTGAACAAGATACACTCACACTAATGCTAATATTAATTAATATACAGTTAGCCTTCCTCTTGAACTCAGGTGTGGCCTAAAGGAGCCAAGGAGCTCTAGGTAGAATCATGCCAGTCCCACAAGAGGAATCCTTATATAGGGGCCTGGGGGGCTCAGTTGGTTAAGCGTCCAACTTCAGTTCAGGTCACGGTCTTGCAGTTTGTGGATGCAAGCCCCATGTTGAACCCTGTGTCAAGCTCTGTGCTGACACCTCAGAGCCTAGACTCTGCTTTGGATTCTGTTTCTCCCTCTCTCTCTGCCCCTCCCCCAAATGTGTACACACACACTCTCTCTCTCAAAAATAAATAAACACTAAAAAAATTTGGGAGAATCCTTATTATACAAAGTAATCCTCATGTGACTATGAAGCTATGTCTGGAAACAATCACTTAATTTTTCTTTAAATGCACATGTCAGGAACATTTTCACCATTAACAGAAAAGGGCAAGAATATTTACACAGCTATGTCAGGATTCATTTAGTACTGGGGCACCTGGGTGGCTTAGTCGGTTAAGCATCGGACTTCAGCTCAGGTCATGATCTCATGGTTCCTGAGTTAGAGCCCCAGTAAGGGGTCTCCGCTGTCACAGCCAAGCCAGCTTTGGATCTTCTGCCCCCTTCCCCTGCCCCTCCCTTGTGCATGCATGCATGCTTTCTCTCCCTCTCTCAAAAAAATGTTTTAAAAAGATTCATTTAGAACTTTCCATGCTGAACAATTTAAATTGATGCTAGCCAATGTATTATGCATTTCCATGTAGTTCTGAAGTCACGTGATCCCCTCCTTAAGATGGCTTAGTGTTCAGTGGTTTATATAATCATGCTCACCACCATTTGGGTTTTGGCTTACGTGGTGTAATTCATTCTGATTCAGGAGACCACAAAATCCTAGAAACTTTGGACGGAGAATGAAATATGTCTGAATGATTCCAAAGAAAACACCAAAGCTGACTCACCATCATTTTTAACCAAAGATGGAGCGACTTACCTTCCACTGTGAGGGGCAGATACAATAAAAGGAATCGTGAAGGTTGAGGCAGGTTCCACCATTTTGGCAGGGGTTGCTGCTGCAGACCTTTTTGTCAACCGTCTGAAACAAACATGGGGCAGTTAGCGAGACCATCGTACTCCCAGTAAGGAAGGCATGTTTCAGTGCAGGTGTGCGTGTAAAACACATTTCACTCCTCCTCAAGGGAAAGTCGCCCTCCATTCTTTAAATCGACTACCCAAGTTCTTAAATCAACTCTCTTATGAGAAAAACAACAAAGTGTTTCACATTATCAGTCCTACACATTTTCCTTTGCTATTTACAAGCATTTAGCCAGGGATGCAATGAGGCACGAGGGGAGAAGATGCTCGCTCTATTCTTTGGAAGAGCACTGTTCACCTGAGAAACAGACGGTGGACCAGAGTAAAGATTTCAGGTTGGGAATAATAACGGACATTCCTATTGTACTAAGAAAACCAATGGGAATTCTGGTTCTTTTGCTGTTATTCTTATCTTTGGTACCTCCAGATAAGCATTTGAAATCTGATCATCTTTTGCTGCTACCCCTCCTCCCATGGGTAAAGATGACTGAACTCTTTTCACCCGGAGTCCCTTTGTTTGAAATGTGGGCTTACATACACTCTCCACGCCTGTGCTCACGTGACTACTTTCAGACCAGAGTCACAAACAGGCCTGCCTTTGTCTATGCGGCCTGGAGAATCTTACCATATGTCAGCTACCTGTTCCTGTCTCATAAGCTTTGTGATACCTCTGGGGGGCAGAAAACTCCTTTAGAGAGGACATGAGATTATGCAAGAAACCCTATTTTATTAACTTTGACTAATCATAGTCTGATTGTCTGGTTTAAAATGGGGCTAAAAAATAAAGAAAATTTTTAAAAACTAAAATTAAAATAAGGGCGAATTATTTACTACATTCTTTTTTTTATTCAGTGACTCACAGAGAAAGTCATGTCTGTTCACTTCATTTTACAGATGAGACCAAGAGCCAGAGGGTAGCCCGCTGACTAAGCACTGTGTATAGCCAAAGCCATGTCTCTCTCCCTTTGTCAAAAGTCAGGTGACCATGCATGGGGGGGGGTCTCTTTCTGGGCTCTGTTTTCTTCCATTATTCCATCTATCTTTGTGCCAATACCACAATTAGCCCTGTTCGTCAGAGGACACTATTAAGGAAATTAACCACAACTCATTACAAGTTTTCTGGCATACAAAAGCAACATTGTCTGGGGTTTAAAAACTCAAAAGCCTATGGGAGCCCAGCAGGAAATGGAATCAGTAAGCAGTCAGGAGGAAGACAATGGGGAACGATGATAACTATGGTACCCTGAGAGCGCCTGACCTATCGGAATGTATAAAATGCAGTTATATCTAAATATCATTAAAAAAATTTCTCCTGGGGGATGGGGAGAGGGACACAGTCTGCAATAATTTGACCGTGGCCTCCAGTTGTTGACCTTTCGCAGGAATAATGAAGCACTCTAGGAGACTGGAAACTCTAGTACTATGTCTTGCTCCACAGGTATGATTCCTTGCTTGTTTTCATTCATTCAACTACTCCCTAAAAAGATAAAGTCTGAGGAGCAATTTATTATCAAAGTCAGGAAGAGGAACGCATCCATGAACTTGCTTGCCAAATATAAACACGGAAGTAGAGGGCAGCACTTAAAAGAGAAGCAGAATATTAGAACAGGGATTCTTAACTTGGAATCTGCTTACTTTTTTTTTTAATTAAAAAAAATTTTTTTTTAACATTTTATTTGTTTTTGAGAGACAGAGAGAGACAGAACACAGTGGGGAGGGGCAGAGAGAGAGAGACACAGAATCGGAATCAGGCTCCAGGCTCTAAGCTGTTAGCACAGAGCCTGCTGTGGGGCTCAAACCCACGAACTGTGGGGTCATGACCTGAGCCAAAGTTGGACGCTTCACCAACTGAACCACCCAGGCACCCCTGGAATCTCCTTACTTTTATTAAAAAATTTTAATATGGGGATATTCTGTGCATTTCTATGGGTAGAAGGTTGTAGCTTCCATGAAAATCTTAAAAACACCAGCCAACTTCAGAATTGGTGAGAGTTCTAAAATTACAAGGAATAGTTTACAAGAACGTACTAGTGAAGTTGTGGAAGGGTTGCTCTAAGAAACCACTCAAATTTAATTATCAGCAAATGTACTTTTACAAAAATTTGAAATATTTTGTGATACACCTCAAGCCTCTGGGTTTAACATTGGAGAATGTTTGGCCACTCCGCCCTGAATGCCGAATCAGCAAGTTGGGCAGTCACACTTACGCCTACATAACACGGTCAAAGAGTGGCAAGGTTAAGAAGAAGAGCATGTGAATTGCTGAACTCAGAGTCAGAAGGTTTCACGTGCTCACATGCTTCACATGGCCAGATACCCGGGGCCAGTCACTTTATGTGACGCTTGGGTTCCTCATCTGTATCCTGGGCAGCATAGACTCAGATGAGAATTGAATTATGGGAAAGAACAAAGTCCTTGACATGGGTCAGAAAGCCAGCTCCATCGATGGTTCTAGTGCACTGCCAGTGAAAGATGTCAGCCAGGTAGTAGTTATGAGACTTACCTGCTGTAAGCTTTGAAATTTTCTCTCCAGATCTGTGAGCTAAGTGGTGGGGAAGAGAAAGTATCAGTTAGCATTTCACATGTGATCCTGTCCCTTGACATATTTTCCTAACACTCTCTGCTGCGGGCTCGCTTTGTCTGTTGCTTTTTGTTGCTTTTTCCCTCATCTCTCTCCCTTCTGGCCTTCCCTTCCTTCCTACTCTCTTCCATCATAAAGATTTTTTTAAGGCCTTTTTTTTTTTTTTTTTTTTTTNACTCAGTGCTCATCCCCATAGTGCACTCCTCCTTGAGCTTCCCCCTATCCCCCCCACATCCATCAGTCCTCAGTTTTTGTCAGCATTCAAGAGTCTCTCATGGTTTGCCTCTCTCCCTTTCCCCCACCATTTCCGCCTTTAAGGCCTTTTTTTAAAAAAAGGAGTACTACCCTTTGATGAGTTGATTCATTGCTTCTCTGTACACAGTGACTTGGGATTTTCATAAACGACAGTGATTCATTCACTTCACCAATAAGAAGCTTCTATCAGAACAGGAGCAAGACCTACTACTTATGCAACAAGTCCTTGTCATTGCATTGTCAGCCTTCTGCCCATCACTGCCTCTACGTCCTCTGTTAGAGCTCTGTTGTTTAACCAAAGTCCATAATTAAAATGCTAAATTTCCAAAGAGGACCCAAGGTTGGTGTATTGTCTGCAAAAATGGATGCTTACAAAGTTGAATCAAGGAGAGCCCGTTTGCTCTAATGACATACATGTCAGACTTACCTTAGAATTAAGCTGATGGATTTGACTGGAGATATTTTGAGGCAGACTGGAAACACTCTTTTTTAAACCTGTAATGTCATCTTTGTTTTTCTGGATCTAATTTTAAAAAGAAAAAGGAGGAGGGGAATGCTTGCTAGTGAAAAGATCGTATGTATGTCATAGATACAAAATTTTTAAAATTTGAGTACCATTCTGTTGTTAAGCCCTAAGACCTTGTCCATCACTATGAAATTCAAAACAATACCATGTATAATGAATTCCAGACTAAAATAGCCATGGCATGATTCCATTCACCCCTTTCAAGAACAACATTATCAAGGTACTTTCCATTTGCATTTTTTCTCATAACAGTCTGGAGTGCTTGTTAAGAGGCCTGGCTCGGAATCAAACTGCTTGGGTTTGAAATCTTGACTCATTTACTGGGTGTCCTTAGGCAAGTTGCTGCACAGCTGACAGTTTCTTTTACCTCCCTTACAAATGGGATGATCATAAAGCCAGGGGCGCCTGGGTGGCTCAGTCCGTTTAGAGTCTGACTTTGGCTCAAGTCATGATCTCCCGGTTCATGGGTTCGAGCCCCATGTTGGGCTATGCACTGACAGCTCAGAGCCTGGAGCCTGCTTTGAATTCTGAGTCTCCTTCTCTCTCTGCGCCTCCCCTGCTCATTCTCTTTCCCTCTGTCTCTCTCTCTCAAAAATAAATAAACATTAAAAAAATTTTTTTAAATAATAAAGCCAAACTCGTAGGGTAGATGTGGGGGTTGGAGGAAGTAATGCAGACCAAGTGCTGAGCACAATGGATAGCCCACAGAAAACTCTAAATAATGTCAGCTTTCAACACTACAGCGGATATATCAGCGTGATTTACTAAATAATGAACACTGAAAACACTCAGTAAGGCAGGAGAATAATTGGCCTATTCTCTTCTCTGGCAGAAGTAAACTCTCACATCCAAACCTTCCTCTGGCCCCTCTCCTTCCTTACTCCTCATGTGAAGGAGTCCCCGTAGCACCCTGTGTACCTTCTTTGGAAGGCACGCTCACACAATGAGCCACTTCGTACTAGAATTAACTTCTGCCCATCATTAACCCTAGGGCATTGTTCTTCACTAGGATTTATCTCACCTCTGGTTATGTGCCCTGGGCTAAAGATTTAAGATACGGATTCATATAGACCTCTTGAATTAGGTGACCATATGTGGATATCCAAAATTACTTCAATATATTTCCATTGTATTACCTGATGTAAACATTCGCCAAGGTCATCATCATTTAGTTTAATTTTTCCCAGGGATCCAGTTCGGAATTCAATGTTTTGGGCAGACCCAGTAAGAAACACTAAATTTCCCCTCTCTGCAGTCATTCGAGGCCTATATAAATCAAACCAGAGAAGGCATCAATAATTAGCATATAATTTTTAAACAACAAAGGTTCTCACTGAATATATGTAGACTGTATACACCTTTGCCCCAGGGTCAACTCAACCACATTCTCCCTGCTCATCTGCCATTTTTTTTCTCTGCAAATTTCCTAGAGATGTCAATTGCCTGCATGCTTTGCTTGCAAAATGGCAAGTGAATAATTTACGTTCAAGAAGATAATCCCGTACATCAATCTCAATGCTTTTCCCTCTTTGTTTTTAACATCATTGTTTTCATTAAGAAAAATGACACCTTTGCTAATCTGGCTATCTCTGGAAACTAAAGAGCCAGTACCCTACACCCTCAGAAGCAATACCACACGTGTCTACTTACTGTTGGAGGTCAGTATTTCTTTTCTGCCTCTTCAGCTCAAGCCCTCTGGCTTCCTCATTTGATTCAGCAAATGCCAACAGAATAACCAAACCCCAAAGGAAAGGTGAGGACATATTCCTCACCAACCCTGCTGGGGTGCCAGGGAAAAGGGAAGCCACTCCAGCCGAGTGTGGGATTTTAGAGAAAGCAAACCAGGCAGATGTACTTTGGCCTGCGGAATATCCTGCAGCTTTTCAGTTGTCTCTTCTTTGCCCTGGAAGGCTGTGTTATTTTTCCTTCCAGAGGGATGTAAATGATCTTAGATCTTCAGTACTCTTCAACTTGTGAGAGGTCAAAATCTACCTTTAAGTGATGCACAACTTAATCATTATCTGTGTGACCTTTGAAGCAGTAACAAACTGCTTTGGAAACATCCACTCAAGCAATCCGTGCTTCAGAAGTAGCTACCTTTAATAAACATTAAAACAAAGGAGTAGACACCTTTCAGCAAACGATACTAAAACAACTGGAGATCTACATGCAAAAAAACTGAAGTTGGACCATCCTTTACACCATACAGAAAAATTGACTCAAAATGAATCAAATCCCTAATACAGGAGCTGACACTCTTAGAGGAAAACAAAGGGGGAAAGCTTCATCACACTGGACTTGGCAATGAATTTTCTGGACATGACACCAAGAGCAAAGGCAACAATGACAAATAAATGGATACATTGGACTACTTCAAAATGAAAAAACTTTTGTTTGCCAAGGGACACCATCAATACAGTGTAAAGACAACTCACAGAATGGAAAAAAAATTTACTGGTTATATATATGGTAAGAGGCTAATATCCAGAATACATAAAGAATTCCCATAACTTAACAATAACAAAATGACCTAGATTTAAAGTAGGTAAAGAAAACGGGCATTTCTCCAAAGAAGATGTACAAAATGCTTAAGAGAGCATGAAAAGATGCTCAACATCACAATTCATTAGGGAAATGTAAACCAAACCCACAATGAGATATCCTTCACAGCCTTAGGATGGCTACTTTCAAAACAAACAAACAAACAAACAAACAAACAAACAAAACACCAAAAACTGCAAGTGCTGGTGAGGATGTGGAGAAAGTGGAATGCTTGTGGGCTCTTGGTGAGAATGTAAAATGGTGCAATCACTACAAAAGAGTATTGTAATTCCTGAAAAAACTAAACAGAATTACCTTGTGATCCAGCAATCCCACATCTTTTGGGTATATACCCAAAAGAACTGAAAAAAAAAAAAGAGACTCAGAGAGGTATTCGCACACCCATGTTCATAACAGCATTATTCACAATAGCCACAGTTGAACTTTAAAAATGATTAAAATGAGGGGCACCTGGGTGGCTCAGTCAGTTAAGCGTCTGACTTCAGCTCAGGTCATAATCTCACGGTTTGTGAGTTCAAGCCCTGCATCAGGCTCTGCGGACAGCTCAGAGCCTGGAGCCTGCTTCAGATTCTGTGTCTCCCTCTCTCTTTGCCCCTCCCCCACTCACACTCTGTCTCTCTTTTTCTCTCAAAAATAAATAAAACATTAAAAAGTGATATAAACGATACATTTTATGTTATATATATTTTACAATTTAAAAAGAATTGAAACCAGGGGCACCTGAGTGGTTCAGTTGGTTAAGCATCTGGCTCTTGATTTTGGCTCAGGTCATGATCTCACAGTTCATCGGTTTGAGTCCCATATCTGGCTCTGTGACGATGGTGCAGAGTCTTGAGATGCTCTCTCTTTCTCTGTATCTGCCCCTCCCCCACTCATATTCTTTCTCTCTCTCTCTCTCTCTCTCTCCCTCTCTCTCTCTCCCTCCCTCCCTCCCTCAAAATAAATAACCTCAAAAAAAATTGAAACCAGAGTTAGAAAGATGGGGTGATAACCCGTTGCTATAGAAGAAATAAAAGCCAGCTCTGCATGTAGACTCGTTGTTTTCAAAAATTTAGAAAAAGAGTCTGGGAAAAACTTGGAGGTGCCACCTGAAATTTTAGATAGTATCTACATAAAATTACTCCCTTAAAAAAAAAGCAGTATAGTCAATATTACGAAGAAATGCAACACTGCTTCACACCTGTTCTATTCAAACATAGCCACAAAAACTACTGGGCAAGATGCTGTTTACTTGAGATGGTACTGAGGTCACGCAATGAGTTTTCTCGTCATTTTGTTTGTTTTAAGAAACAGGTGTAATACAATAAATGGTATCTCCAGTTTAATACGTTCCTTCAGTGTTACATTTGTCCGAGTTTTGTTTAAAAGCTTAACAACTTGGGGGAGGGGGAGGAGGAAAGCTTGACATAGTGAAATATTTGTCAACTTAGAACCAGACAAAATAAGATGGGTTCGAATCTTACAACACAAAGGATGATTCTGCTCCACTAAGCTATGACCATAACTATTTTCATGATTATATGATCATATTTTCCTGAAGATCATTGTACTCGGCCAGTCTTGTCGTGCAATTGAAAATGTCTCCAGCATGATTTCAGTAAGAACTTCCTGTTTTATAGGACTTTCCTGTGATACTAATATGCTTATTATTAAACAGAGTAGAGATAATTTCTTTGCTCCTGATCTAGGCATGCAATTCCTAATCGTCTCTCACTTTACAAAAACAAAAACAAAACAAAATAAGAAATATCCTTGCAAGGTCTGACTGACTTTTGGGGAGTTGGGGAATTTTACATCCAGCTCACCTACTCAGCTCTAGCTGAGATCAATAGATAAGTCAGACTGTCTGCCTATGATGACTTGGTGGAAGTAATATAAAAATATAAAAATCAATTGCTGTTTCCACAGCATTATCATGCATTCTGTTTACTTGCCTTACTGAGAATTTTTTCAGCAAAGACAAATGAAAACAGTCTTGGAATCCAAGACCTTCAGGCTTAGAAGGTGAATAATCACCCCTCTTCTCTCCCCCAAAGTAAACTTCCTATGGACCTGAAACCCTGTCTTTCATTGACTAGCAAAGCTCTCATTTCCTCCCTAATCCAGATTGCATTCCACAAATCCTTTATGTGCCTTTTATGTATGAGTCACACTATTAAAATGACAGGAACACATGAAATACAGTGTGGATTTTTCCCTTCAAAGTCATATCTAGGGGATACCACATGGTTGAAGAGTTAAGAACATGGGGTCTGAAGCTCATTCATCCGGGTTCAAGCTCCAGCTCCATCACTTCCTTATCATGTGGCCCCATTCATTTATCAGCATAAAGATACTCATCACAGCAGTGAAGATGTATAAAACATTTACCACATTTGGTCTCTGGGACAGAAGCATCCACTAAATAGAAACTGCTATTACCATGTGAATGAATATAATAATACCTCTCCTTCTTCTCCCACCACTTGGTTTTTGGGTTTATTAAAATAAGAAGTGATAGAAGAATTTACAGTCGATTTTAAAATCTTGGGCATAAGGAAAATCAGTGGGGTCTCATCCCTCCTTTTCTGGAAGAAGATTCCAGAACAGAGACATGCATCGAGGACTTCAGGTGAGATCTATGAAGTTAGGATTGTATCACTTTCTCCATCTGTGTCAGCGTGCTGCTAATCAACACTGCTCCCAACACTTGCCTCATGGTCTCGCTTCCTTACCTCTCCCTCTGGCTCCACTTCAATTCTTACAGAAATCGCACCTCCCTTTTCTCCCTCTTTCTCCCCCGACGAAACCGCCAGAATTCAGTTGTGAGAATCAGAACTGTCTTTTCCTTTCTTCCTCCTTTAACTTCTCCAAGATGTCTCTGTACCACCTTTGCTCCTTCAGTGTGTCATCCACTTCTGCTCCTTTTTCTATTCTGAATCCTCAGTTGCCGCCCTTCTTAAAAGTTCCCAACACAATGCACAAAGGAAAACCCTGTGGTCATCAAAAACGTACATGGAAGGAAATCCCAATATACTAAAATTTTACATGAGGAAAATTCCTGGTTAACAAGGGATCACTCTAGTCAGGACAATGATAAGGACAAAAGAGAAAAAAGAAAAAGAAAAAAGACACTAATAGGGACTAGAATTAACTCTACCTGGGAAGAGCAAGGCAGGCTTCCTTGGAGACCAGCTGAGTCTTACAGAACGAACAGCTCTCCAGGCAAAGTAACAGGATTGGGAGTTTCAGACAGAGAAAATGGCACATCCAAAGCTTTTCCAGTTAGAAATGAAGTCAACATGACCAGAGCAGTGTGGGTCTGTGGGAGATGAAATTTCTAAAACAGACGAGAAGTCAGATCAAGAAGGACCTTGAAATGTCCTTCAAAAAATGTCCTTGAAATTTTAAGGAGCTCCATTATTTTAAATAATGAAGAACTATGAGAGTGCTTTAGGCAGATTAACATGGTCCCATTTGTATTTAACGAGCATTCCTGCAGAGACAAGTCTCAGACCCAGAGCTAGTGAGGAGGTTGGTGCAGAGTTGAAGAGCCCTGAACTGGGAAGGCCCCACTGGACACAGTGGTTGAGAGAACAGGAAATAGTGAGATAAACATTTAGGAAATAGGATCTAGCAAAGAAGTATTGGGGCAGGCAGTTAAGGGGGAGAGGCTGATGTTGAGATTTCTTGTTTGAGACATTGGAAGGATCGAGGTGTTGCTGACTGAATAAGAGAATGAGGGGAATGAGGTTTTGGAGAGAAGACTGTGAGTTCAGATTTGGACGCACAGAGATATGAGACACACCTGCCACCCAGTGCTGCCCCATGGCCTCACTCTGCAAATGGTATGGTCATCGATGATGGGTACAGGGAAGGTCCAGAGATGGCCCAAATTACAGCCTTATTACTCACTCAAACGTGGTCCACAGGCCCGGCACAGGCATCAGCCAGGAGCTCGGGAGAAACGCAAAACTCTTAGGTACATTCTTGGACCCAGTGAATCTGAATCTGCATTTTACAAAGATCTTCCTTCCTTCCCCCAGGAAGATGAGGGCATCTTCACTCAATAAGAGACTCCTATGGTCTCCAGAGCCACATCCTTATTTCCATTTCTCTATTTTCCTTAGATTGATCTAATTTTTTGTAACTCGTTTCTATTTTCTACTTCTTTATCTTCTTTGGTTCTATGTTGTGAAGAGTTTTTGTATTTTTTTTAAAATTTCTGTTAACAGTTTAATTATTGACAGACAGAGAGAGACAGAGCATGAGCATGGGAGGGGTAGAGAGAGGGAGAGACACAGAATCTGAAGCAGGCTCCATGCCCTGAGCTGTCAGCACAGAGACCAGCGTGGAGCTTGAACTCACAAAATGTGAGATCATGACTTGAGCCGAAGTCGACACTTAACTGACTGAGCCACCCAGGTGCCCCTGTATTTTTTTTTATTTTATTTTAAAAGCTTTCCTTTTTTTAATTTCAAAAACAGTTTCTTATTCTTGCTTCATGGTTGTAACATCTATTACTTGAAAAATTATTATAGTTGCTTTTTGAAGCTTTTTGTGCTGTTTACCACATGGTCTCTGGTTTCTCTAAGCTCTTTCTCTCCTATTTGCTTGTTAGGTCTTTCTGTTCTGTGTTGGAAGCTTTCCTCAAATACCTATTGATCCTTTTGTGTCCATTTAAACTTAAGAATAAAACACTAAAGAGTGGGTGATAAGCTCTGTGTGCACGGATGGTATTCATTAACCAGTAAGTTTTATCACGTGGTGACAGAATGGCAACTTGGCAATTTCACTGAGGAACCCCAAATTTCCATTTTGGAACATATATTTCCCCTGGGGCCATTCATTGTCTTCAGAGAAAAAAAAATCCCCTCGCTTTATATCAGGATGAGGAAAGTGTGCTGGAAATTTTACTGCTAAATGTACAGAGTTTATTTAGTCCCTCGCTTTCCATCTTTTCTCCAAATTCCTGGAGAGCATCTCTGTGCCATGTGAACATAATTCGGACAACAGTTATGTTATATACTGAGGCTCATTTTTCATTCCTACCAGCTTCATCCAAACTCCATTGCTTTAGAGCCTTAATAATGCTTAATCCATATTTATTGCAGACATTATGACATCCTCAACAATGAGGAAAATTCAAAAGAAGTAAAGGTCATGACCTTCTCTAGTTTGTAATAAAGGCATATGTATGCATCTCAAAAGCTCTACTAGCACATTATAAAGATGCATATGACAACGTGGGACAAAACATATACCTATATGCTATCAGAAAACCAGGATGTACCAAACTGCAATAGAGGTCCTAAACCTAATCTGGGCAGATTATAGACACAGCGGCTCTTTCCCTTTTGAAGAAAGGTGGCTGGGTAAAGGTGGGGACATTGACTGAGGACCTTAAGTGGCAGGTTGAAAAGCTTGGATTTAATCCACAGAGAGACGCTCTTATATCTCGAGTGAAATAACACTGGTGTGGTTATTTCTAGTAGGCCAGCTGAACTCATCTGTGGAGGGCTTGATCAGTGTGGGAGTGAGGAGAGGGTTGAAAAACAGAGGTGCTTTGGAAAAAGAAATGGCCAGATTCTCACACCCTGTGTCTAGTTCCCATCTCATTTTATAGCTCCAACCTGCCCTGACTGCATTCTTTGGTCCCTTTTCATTTTCATAGCAGTTTACAAGAGGACACTGTAGAATTAATCTGAGTTTTTAGCCATTAATGGAAACATTGGTGAATATAATGATCTCTCGTAACCTTTATGACACTTAACTCATTCTCTTTTTCAGGGACATAACACTGCTTAAAAGGCACACTTACATAGGCTAGTTTTGTGATTTTCTACAAAATTTCAAGGCAATACAATTGTCTATTCAATTTTCATGAAGGATTACATAAAATAATTATGGAAATTGGTATAAGTTTAAAACCATTCATTTGCTCATTTTATGGAAAACGCTTTACCTCCTAGGAAATTACCAAATCCACTACTGTGATGAACTGATCTTTTTGAATGCAGTGTGGTCCTGACTCAGGGAACATAATCCAGGCATTTGTTCTCCACGCTCATTACGAAGATGACTGCAATTACCCTTGAGTAGAACGGGAAAGAATTATGAGTTAATCATTACCATTTGAATAATTCAGGTTTGGCAGAGATTTTCCTGAGAAGGTAGATTTACACATTGTTGAGAGTTTGGAGGACTTTCCTGGTTTTCTTTCGATTTTTTTTTTTTTTTAAGTATGATAATCCAGGGGCGCCTGGGTGGCTTAGTCGGTTAAGCATCCGACTTTCGCTTAGGTCACGATCTTGCGGTTCATGCATTTGAGCCCCGCGTCGGGCTGTGTGCTGACTGCCAGCTCAGAGCCTGGAGCGTGTTTCAGTCTGTGACTCCCTCTCTCTCTGACCCTCCCCTGCTCACGCTGTCTCTCTCTCTCCTAGAAAAAAAAAAAAAAAGTATGATAATCCCTACATACACAGGAAGGATATTACCAGAAAATTCATATCCAGAGGAAGAAATGTAATACAGGACTATGGCTCCAGATACAGAGCACAGGGGTGCTAATGACACATGTACACACATGTACACATACAATCTGCATGTTAACTCAACCTTGTGTCACATATTCTAGAAAATATAAAACATGTCTTCGGGGCTCTTGTGTCCTTGTGAGATGGGGACTGGTCAAAGATAGGGCATAGACCAGAGGCAGCAGAAATTGCTAGGATTCATGGCTCCAAAAGCCACTGACAAAACACAACACAGCTTTCTCTACCTCCAAATGCTCTTGATGCCAGCATTTTAGCACGTCACTGGATTCATCTGAGCCTAATTTGCATGAAGCTGTGAAGCAGTGATGGGGAGGGTACCTTTGGTGAGTACCTGGGTAAACCCACCTGACACTTCTTTTCCCAAGGTAAACTAAAAAGAACAAAATAAGTTTTCTAATTGGTGACTCCTGAAATTCTCCGAACAAGGCAATGGAGTAAAAGATTCAGATGCCATGATTCATACCACAGTCAAAGGAAAATGCCAGGTTACACCAACACTGAATGCGAGGGACCGTAGATGTGTAGGCAGCCGGCAATTGCAACTTACACTGGATCCGATCCTTTGACAAGGGGGGAAATGCAGTTTTGTAACAATATTATGTGTCTGATGGTGGAGGAGAGTTAAGTGTGGTGAGCCTGTCACCACTGAGCAGGGGGCAGGGAGAGTTTGGGGATGCTTGGCACACTCCAGAACTCTGCCTCTTGTACTTTTAACTGCGGAGACGCACACAGAAGCATCTTTATCTGGCAGTGGGAGGCTTTGCTTCATTGATGCGATTTATCACGGGAGGAGTGTTTTCACAAGGCTGATGCCTGACAAAGCACCATCATTCCCAGGAGACTCGTTAATTGAAGTGCCACACAGATCTGTGGGAAGATAAAAAGTGTTGTCATCAGGGCAGGAAAAAGGATGAGATGACCTCACCTCTCGGTCTTTTCAGGGCCCTTTTTTCCAAGATCTATAAAAGCCAAAGCCTTTGTCCTTTTGTATTTATTTATTTATTTATTTATTTATTTATTTACATATATAGAAGCTTGGGCTGTATTTATTACAGAAGTACCGCTAAACCAGGTTTTGTCAACAATGCCTAGACTATGTTTATAGGAGGCATAAATGATTCCCTGGGATTTTTCTGGTATTAAATACTTTTCATATAAAATCTATTGTGTTTTTCTCATTTAGGCTGACTGATAGAATGATTCCAATGATTCCCCAAGCCATCAAAAACCATAATGATTCTGCTATAAAACGCAGCATCCTCATATTCAAGTCCGATTAACTGGACAATTATATATTAGGGACCCACCATTTGTCAGCAGCTGAGAGAGGTCCTGAGGAAATAGAACAGAGCAAGAGGCAGCCTCTCTTTGAGGAGGGGGCTTGGGAGGTCTGGGGAGGAGACTGCATTCATTACATGCCATCAGAATGCAAATAAAGCAGTGAGCAGGACTTCAAAGCTAGTTTAAAATGACCAGACTCCATGGTTGAGACTTGGAACTGAGTGCTGCTTTGGAATTAAAGAAAGTTTTGAGTTATAAAGGTAATATAACTGCACTATATTCAGTTTGCAAAGTATAAACAAGAAAACTTAAAATTCAGTTACTCTAATGTAACCCTTACCTATTATTTGATTCCAGTCTATTTTCAGATGAATCGTTTCACATAGTTATAATCATAGGATATATATGTATAGAACTGTGTCTTCTCCTCTCTTCTTTTTTCACATAAGTCTGACCCAAAGTCACCACCTAGACTCCTTAATAACCGTTACAAAGCTGCATAAAGTTAGATATACTCATATATTACTCATATGCTAAATTCACATACCATTTTTCCCTTTGCAAAAAGAAAAAGACAATGTAAACAGTGTGACCAGTTTAAAACATTTTATCCTCTCACTTATTTAAGATGGTAATTTATAAGTATTTGCAATCTAGAATAAGAGAATGAAATTCATTTCTAAGTATTGATAATGACTGATAGGGTTGTTCTCAGTTCAGTCATATTATTTTGTTGTATTTATCATGTATGTTATTACGTGCTTTTGTTTGTATACTATGTTGCTTTCACAAAGTGGTCTCTTTTTGTTGTTGTTGCTCTTTTTCCTTAAAAAAACTTTTTTATTATGAAAAATACCATAGAATTACAAGAATACATTCATATCTGTTTACCACACTATATTTAATCAATTTTATTCTTTTGCCATATTTGTTTAATCTATATGCATGACTATGTATTTTTTTCTAAACCATGTAAAAGGAGGTTGCAGACGTAACATTTCACCTTTTCTTAGTCAACTTGATCTCCTAAGAATAAGCCTGCATTCTCCCATATACTCACGATGCCATTATAACACCCAAGAACATTAACCAAAATCTTCCAAAAATGTCTAAAATCCAGTCTAACTCCATACTCAAATTTCTCCAAGTGTCCCCTAAGTATCTTCAGAGCTGTTTTTTAAAACCAGGATTTGATTAAGTCTCTTTAGCATCTTTTAATTCTTTTTTAAAAAAGATACTAATGTACAGATGTAAACATTGTACAGATGTTTGAGAGAGACAGAGAACAAGAAAGGGAAGAACAGAGAAAGAGGGACACATAATCCCAAGCAGACTCCACAGCTGTCAGTGCAGAGGCCACACGGGGCTCGAACCCACAAACTGTGAGATCATGACCCAAGCCGAAACCAAGAGTCAGACACTTAACTAAGCCACCCAGGCACCTCTAGTATCTCTTCTTAAAAATTTTCTCACCTTTTTCATGATGCCAACTTTTTCTTTTTTTTGGTGGTAAATTTTAGAATTTATTTATTTATTAAACATAATTTATAGTCGCATTAGCTAAGGAGTCACACTAGCTTCAGGAGTAGATTCCCATGATTCATCACTTCCATACAACACCCAGTACTCCTCCCAACAGGTGCCCTCCTCAGGGTCCATCACCCACTCTCCCCTCTCTCCCCCTCATCAACCCTCAGTTTGTTCTCTGTATTTAAGAGTCTCTTATGGTTCACATCCCTCCCTCTCTGTAACTATTTTTTTCCCTTCCCTTCACCCATGGTCTTCTGTTAAGATTCTCAAGTTCCACATATGAGTGAAAACAAATGATATCTGTTTTTCTCTGACTGACTTATTTCACTCAGCATAACACCCCCCAGTTCCATCCACATTGTAAACGGCATGATTTCATTATTTCTCATTGCCAAGTAGTATTCCATTAATATAGATACACCATATCTTCTTTATCCATTCATCAGTTGATGGACATTTGGGATCTTTCCATAATTTGGCTATTATTGACAGTGCTGCTATAAACATTGGGGTGCATGTGCCCCTATGAATCAGCACTCCTGTATCCTTGGGACAAATTCCTAGTAGTGCGATTGCTGGGCCACAGGGTAATTCTATTTTTTATTCACGTACCATAAATTCCACCTTACTTAAGTGTACAATGAAAATGTTTTGTAGTATTTTCAGAGTTGTACCACCAATACCACTAACTCTGGAACACTTTTACCACGTCAGAAAGAAATATGATGCTTCTCCATTCCCTTCTTTCCCCTTCCCCTGGAAATCACTAATCTACCTTACCTATTCTGGACATTTCATATAGAATGAAATTGTATAATACATGATTTTCTGTGTCTGACTTCTCTCGCTTAGCATAACGTTTCCACGGTTCATCAGTGTCTTAGCATGTGTCAGGCTTCATTCCTTTTTATGTCTGAATCCATTGTACAGATAGATATACACACAGTGTTTACTCGTTCATCAACTGCTAAACATCATAGTCTGTCTCATCAGGAATAATGGCCCTTATGAATAACGCTGCTACGAACATTCATGCACAAGTTTGTGGGTTTTCAATCCTCTTGGATCAAAAACTCAAGTTTTTGAGGAACTGCCAAACTGGTTTTTGAAGGGGCTCCATTATTGCGTAACATTTGGATTGGTTTCACAATCACTTATTTCATCATCATCTTACTGGAGGGCATTTAGCGTGCTCCCAGTTTTTCTGGGTTTAATACTTTCATTTCTATAGCTTTTGTCCTCTTGAATTACATCATTAAGGCAGATTTCCTTAATCTACCAAGATTTCTTGTGGTTCTTGTTTTTACCATCATGTTTACTTTCAACCCCCCCACATCATTTGAAGTTTCTTGTAAAGAGCCTTTAATTAAATGTGTTTTTTAATCCACTCTGCCAAGATCTATATTTTAATTAGAGTGTTTTCACCCATTATATTCGAGATAATTATTGATACGGTAGAGCTTGTATGCCATTTAATCATTTGTTTCCTCTGCTTCTCAGTCCTTTTTCCCTTTTCTTGGCTTCGTGTGGGCCAGTGAATGTTTGTTAGGATCCCATCTTGAATTATTTATGGTGTTTTGAGTGCATTCTTTTGTATAGTTTTTGCAGTGGTTGCTCTGGGTATTACAACACACATCTATGACTTATCACAGTCTCCTGGTAGCAGAATTATCATTTCCCCTGAAATAAAATCTCACTTCCATTTAGGGCCCTTTACCTTCCCTCCTGTTAAATATCATTGCCTTGAATATCAGATGGAATTATAATTTTTGTTTCAATTATCAAATGTGATTCATAAAACTCAAGAGTAGCATAGTTATTGTATGTATTACTAATTCTATTCTTTCCATTGTTCTTCCTTTCTGATGCTCCAAGATGCCTTTTAGCATTTCCTTTCTGTTTGAAAAAACTTCCATGAGCCATTGTTTATGGGTAGGTTTGTTTGCTTCATTTGAAAATATCATTATTTCCCCTTCAGTCTTGCAGGATAGTTTGGAGTATAGAATTTGCACTTAACAGTTCTTCCTTTTCTTCCAGAATTTGAAAATGTTGTGCCACCTCCTTCTGGCCCCCATGGCGTCTGATGAAAATCTGCTGTCATTCAAACTGTGTTCCCCTTTAGCAAGATGTCACTTCTCTCTGGCTTTTTTTTTTAAATTTGTTTTTAGTTTTCATGTGTTTAATTATGATGTATCTTGGCATGGATTTCTTTAAGTTTATCCTATTTGGTTCACTCAGCTTACTGAACCTTCACAATTGTATCTTTTGCTAAATTTGAGATGTTTCCATCCATTATTTCTTTGAATATTCTCCCAGTTCAATTCTTTTTTTCCTCTACTTCTGGGATTTCAAATATATGAATGTTGGCAGTTTTGTTATTCTCACAAAGATCGCTGAGTTTCATTTTTCCCCCAATCATTCTTCCCTCTGTTATTCAGACTGAATAAACTCTATTGGTTTATTTCCTAGTCACTGATTTAATCTTCTGTCATTTCTACTGTACCATTCATTAAGTTTATTTTGGTTATTGTATTTTTCAGTTCTATAATCACCATTATTTTTTTCTAAAATTGAGATATAATGCACACACCATTGTGACTCTTTTGTTAACTTTTAAAAACTCTTTGTTAGCTATTCCTTTGCTGAAGCCTTTCTATCTTTTGTTTCGGGAAAATTTGTAATTATTTGTAGAGGCATTTTTCTGATGGCTGCTTTAAAATCCTTGCCAGGTAATTCCAACATCTGGTTCATTTTGGTGGTGTCGTCAGTTGACTATCTTTTCTCATTCAAGTTGTGATTTTATTCATTCTTCTTAGTATGGCAAATAATTTTAGATTGTATCCCAGATGTTTTGTCTATTATGTAAGGAGATTCTGGGTCTAATTTTAATCTTTTATTTTAGCAAGCAGTTACTCTGTTTATGTTTATCATGCAGATCTTGGCCTACTTTTTGGTTTATGGTCCCAGTTTAACTTTCAGTGTTTTGGTCTGTGTGGGTTATCTGGTACTTCCAAGGCTCCATGTGGTCCTGGATGGTTCTATAGTAGGGGGAAGAAGTCTTCCCCAGGCCAGATCACCTGGCATTTATAGGTTAGGGTAAGGAACCTCCTGTCCATGGTGATGAAATGGCTTCCTGGATCAGGCCTTTTGGAGAGGGATCCCCTTGACAGTATCCTCTGGCTGTCCAGTGTCTCAGTAAGTAAGAGGAATCTCAGGTCTTCCAGAAAAGTAGAGTGCTTCTCCAGGACACTTGTCAGTGGGCATCCCTATATATTGCCCTTGCTGGTTGAATCAGACTCACCTGGTGCTGGCAGCAGGACTGCAGTTCCATCTGGGATAGGAATGAGCCATGGTGGGCTCCCTTATCTTGTGTGGTTGGGAGTCGGGAAGCACCAAACCTGGAACTCCTTCTTCTGTTGGGTGGGAGGTTGTAAGAGCCTGCAGCCATGTTCCCCTTCCAGTCTTGGGATTACCTGGCTGGTTAGTTTTCTTCTTCCCACCATTCAGAGTTCTCTTTTTGATGCCTCTTGTGTTATTTTATAATCATACTTACCCAGAATTGATCACTGTACTTAGCAAGGGGCAAAGAGAAATGAGCCTGCCCTCTTGTCCAGACAAGAAGTCAGAATACAGTAGTTTTTAAAAACAAATTCTATCTGCACAGCTTCCTCAAAAGCCAAAAGATCAAGCCCTATCCTAGAATTGTGTTTTAAATCAGTAAATTTGGCTATTGTCCTAGGTACGGAAGAAGTGATAGCAACAGAAATAGCTCTCAGGAGAGTGACTTAAAGACACTGTTTAAATTCCACGGTGTGATGGCCTTTAGGCAGCTTCTATATCAATCCAGTATGGTGACCATAGTCACTCATCTCACAAATATTAAGTGTTCGCTGTGTGCCAGGTACTATTTTAGTTCCTGGGAAGGTAGCAGGGGAAAAGAAAAATTAAAAACCCCCAGCCCTCTTGGAAGTTTACATTCTCCAAAACACGGGATATTTTTCACTTAAAACAAATTCATATCAGAACAACTATCCAGCTCATTGTCTAATCATCTGTAGCTGAGCTTTTCAAGCAGCAAATACGTAAGGACTCTCCATTAGGTATTTTCAATCTGTGTGTGTGTGTGTGTGTGTGTGTGTGTGTGTGTGTGTGTGACATTTAACTGTGCTTAAGGAGCTGAGTAAAAATAACAACTATTGAGTAAAAGTGATATTCACGCTAGATCAAATTCAGAAGTCTGAAATTTGTTCAGTGTCAAGTGTTGACTCAAGCATACAAATATGGTTGCAAATGGGCACGTATGTTTTTAAGTTTCAAAGTGACTTTTTCTTTTTTCCTAAAGTGAATCATTGTGCATGCCTTCTTACGAAGGCCACTTCATTAACTGAAGCTGATAAGTGGAAATGGAGTGAGAACAAAGTGACCATGACCTTGGATGATGAGGTTTGAACTTGGCAGACTGGGAGAGAAGCAGTGCAGTGCCATGAAGGGGAATACTGAAGTTAATCATGAGTAGAACTGCTTTTTAAATGGAGGATGATTAACTTGTTTTCAAATGTGCTAAGTGTGATGTGATAGGAAGATACTCAAGTTAAAAATATCCCAGCACAAAAATTCTAGAATAGGGCTTAGGAAAAATATCAGATCTGGAGTTAGTTGGGTATCATAGGGAAAAAAACAAACAAAAACAAACAAACAAAAAAAACCACCCAGAAGTTGGAGGAAAGTTGCGAGCTCTTCAGAAAAATGGCTTGGATGGTAAAGGGTAGGGAGACCTGAGGACTGAATCTTCAGTAATGGCTAAGAATTCAACCCCAGACCTCTGCTCTCCTTTCTCTCTCTTTAGATTCCAGGTGATCTCATCTGATTATAGAGCCAACTTGGCTAAATAAACATGTTCCCTCCTTGCACGCTTATAATTTAAATCTGCCCTGATATGAATAGGCATAAAGGTGCAAACAAAATAAAATACAGAGCAAATCCTTGAAGTAAACAATGAAACCATGGTATGTACAAGCAAAGAAATGAGAACCTCCCAGAGCTATGGAGAAGAGCTCTATGGGAAAATTACCTTCCTATCTTCTCGTTTGTGAAAATTTCTATCTAGGTTCATATTTGTAGGAAAAATACATTTTTGAAAGCTTTAGGAATCAGGTACGGCATACTTGAGGGAGAGCTCTAAGTGCTGGATGTAGTTTAAAGTAAGACTCAGAATCTCTGGTGACTATAACTTTATTTGAGTACTTCAGGAACCAGAAGCCAAAAAAGTTCTCCGCCCATGTTCATAGTTACTGAACAAATACATTTAAAAAGGAATAAACTCATAAATCAAGACAAAGATAGTATAATTGTTTGGGTTGTGGTTGCAAAGGATTTTGAAGAGCGTAACTCTCTTAGTGTAAAATGTTCTTAGAAGACTCAAAGACAGAAACAGACACACAGAGGCTAGGACAATGTTTTTGTTTTTGTTTTTAAACCGAAGATTTAAAATTTTAGTAGCAAAGTGAAGGAATGACAGGAGAGGACATGTGGCGCTGATAGGCTGACTGATGTGAACTGAAGTTGAGGAATGTATGTAGGACTCTTGCTGCCTTTCAGTGAAACGTGCAAAGCGGCACACCTAGATATCTGGGGGAGAATGCTCAATGGAGAAAGAGGAGGATTGGACTGGAAGTGGATCAAGGAAAACGAATGTTAAGAAGTCGATAGGCTAGTTGTCTGTGGCGCACTTTGACACTGGAAGCTGAGAGGGAGAGAGTTCATTCCAGGGACACTCAAAGGCTGTCTTGAAAAATTACATAATGAGTTCAAGCACAGGCTACAAGAACACTGCTGAGGCCATATGACCCTCACTCAATTTCAAAGTCCAAAGCTATTCGTAAATCAGTCTACAACTTGTGACCTGAAAGAGTTGTGGTTCCAAGTGGAAAATAGAATTATGAAAAGTTAGCCTGCTTTTCAATAACATAACAACCTGAGGAAACCACGCTTTAACTACCCTGTCTGTATGGGCTTAAAATTAGATCCTTATTATGTTATCTTGGCTTACTTGGGAACTTCTGGATTCTCCATTCTGATTTTAAACTATAAATGTATCCCCCCCACCCCCACCCCAACCTGCAAAAAAGGTACCACTTCGGTTCGGTTGCAGACACACGGGCTGGCCCGCAGGACACACCCTTCCATCCGCTGGAGGTCGGCTGACGCGGCGGCTGCTTCCTCACTGTGCACTGCTGTCACTAGAATTAACCAGCTTCATTTGTCCTTGGCTTCATTTCTCCATCCTCAGAAGCCTCCAGTTTAATAGCTTCTGTCCCGAACTCACGTTGAGATTGGAGCAGAAGACAGATGGCGATTTTTGTTAGGGAATCCTACCCACTACACTTTTTAATTTTATTTTTTTTTTATTTTT